>NC_051260.2:16718640-17375896 GCF_015237465.2 Chelonia mydas
CAGCCCCTGCTCCCAGCCCCCTCCTCCCAGAGCCTGTGACAGACCCAGACTCTGCCCCTCTAATTGTCAGCAGCCCATCACCCTGGTATCAGGGCCCCCGCAGATTCCCTCCTCCACAGGCCAGCTTTCTCCCCACTCTCGAGCCCTGCTCGAGCTCAGAGCTGCACACCATGCAGCTGTATGGCATTTTTTTTACTTGTACATGTTTTTTTTAACCTTCGCTCCCTGTCTCTCATTGCCACAAACAAAGCAGCGACTTTCCTGTCGGGACCTCAAAGGGGCTGTCACATGGTGACTGGGCCCTTCATGGCAGGGCAGGGTCAGGAGCCCCTGTGACCCGCTGCCTCCCGCCTGGTGGTCAGAGGCTGCCAGGGAAGCTGCAGAAAGCGGCAAGCTCACCGCAGGAGTAGGGGTGGCTGGCAGCCGGCCTGAAGAGCCAGTGCCGGGGGGCTGTTGGTGGGCTGCATTGTGAGTAGAAGACTCAGCCGGTGGGGCGAGCGACAGCCTGGAACCCGAGTGCTCAGGGGTAAGTCACCTGGAGGTGACGTCCCTGTAGGGCGGACTGGGAAATGATGGGTCACTGTGACACTGGGCAGCCTGGTTACCAGCTGGGTGCTCCTGACCATTGAATGGGCCAGCAAGAGAGACTGGGTTCGCTTTATAGTGGACTGAGGGAAATTTGTCATGCCACGGGTGGGGCTGCCTTATTACAGCGCCTTACGGAGGCTAAGGAATTGTGCCTCACGTCGACGGCCTGGGAGGAAGGGAGCCTGAGTCCCATTTTACAGAAGGGGAAACTGAGGCACGGAGTGACTGGGCTACGGTCACACAGCACAGCAGTCGTGGACTTGAGTGTAGGACCCAGGAGTCCTGCCGCCCAATTCCCCATGCTTGCTCCTGGAACCCAGGCCCGCTGCCCAAGGCCCTGTGAGCACGGCTGCAGCTTGCCCAGACTCAGACAGCGGCAGAGCGAGGAGCTGGGCTCCAGCCCTTCTGGCTGCTACGTCACGACCACAAGAACATCCTTCCTCTCGGGCGAGGTGCAGAGTAAAGTGAAATGCTGCAGCCTTCCAGTGCAGCGCACGGGGGCGGGGCAGGCCTCCACTTCCGCAGCCCAGGGCCCCGGCCCAGACCTGCCTCTGCACCGCACTGCGCCCAGCCTCCCCCTAGCACCGCCAGCCGTGCCCTCGGAGCACCGGGGGCTGCACAGCTGGGCAGTCTGTGAGCAGCATGTGGCCCTGGCACCCTCTGGCTGCTCCTCTGCGTGCCAGACACGTCAGCTCTGTGCCCTGCTCCAGCCCTGCGCCTGACTTGGTCGGTTCGATGGAGCGGGCAGCACAGACTAGGGCGTGGGGGGGGGGGGGCGGGAATTGGCCCTGCAGCCCCCCACGCTGGGGGGGTGGGAGTTGCACGCAGTCTTGGCAGGGGTAGGAAAGGCCCCGCGGGTGCAGCCCAGCCCTCGGGATTCAACGCCCTGGGTGCAAACCTGACAGATGAAGGGAGGGGTTGGGAGCTGAACTGAGCAATTGCTTGGACTATGAGGGGCTATGGGCCTTGAGAGGAACCCCCCCGCCCCCCATGTGGGACCAATGAGGTGAACCCCTCTGGCTCGAAGACTTAATATTGTAACAAGCTGGCTAACGCAGGTAACGCCACTGCCCTTTGGTGGCTCGGCTTAGCCGTGTGTCATAGGCCCTGCATCGCTCCCAGCAATTCCCCTTCAGCGCCGGCAGCTTGGCCGTAGCAGCGCGAGAAGCTGAGTTCCAGGCGGGTTGATAAGAATCCTCCGTGCTTTCCAGCTGCAATTATGTGCATTTACAGGGCCCCGTCGGGCTGGGTGCTGCCCAGACACAATGAAACAAGCCCTACCCCTAACAGCTCACAGTCTAAACAAGGGAAACTGAGGCACACAGCGATGAAGTCACTTGTCCAAGGTCACACGGTGAGGCAATAGAGTCAGGAATTGAATCCAGGTGTCCTGAGTCCCTACTAAGGACCTGAAGCATGAGGCCAATGCTTGGCAGACATCAAACCAAGGTGGGAGGGGGTTGAATTTCATGCCCAGTCTATTGAGCAGAGAGAAGAGGGAGATATTCCTACCCCCCAGATGAGAAAGACCTACTCCTCCCCCACATCAGATCTCAATTCACTTAACTTTAACCCCCTCAGCCTCACTGGGATGTGCTGAATTCACACCTGCGGGGAAACCTGGAGCCAATCACAACCCAAGGAAGCTCCAAGGGCTGAACTCCCACTGATTTCATTTAGCAGCAAGGGCCAGAGCCTCAGCGGTGTCAAACAGCCCCCCCCAGACAATGACACTACCTTGATCTACACCAGCTGGGGATCCGGCCTCATCCACTCCAGTGGCTCTGTCATCGTTTAAAAGGGACAATCCAGGCTCAGGCGAGACGCTGAGCACCACACGGTGATGTGTGCCCAGCAGCCCTCGCTGTGACCTGTGCTCAGAGCTGGCAGCTCAGCGGGGGGGAGATTTGGCCCTGGGGGAAGGTTTCATTAGGGGCAGGGCAGCAGCAGGGCCCCGTGTGATGGAACAGTCTGTGCAGGCAGAGACAGAGGTGCCGGGGGCGTGATTCTGGTCTCCCGCTGTCTCAGCCTGGACTGCAGCACTGGGGGTAAATGGTGGCTCGGAGCTGCTGCCCCCATACGCAGTCGGGGGCTGCTCTGAGGGCTGAAATCTGGGCAGCCCCACTTGAGGAGACAAGCCCAGAGGGGGGACCAGTGCTGCAAAGCTGGAGTAACAGCACCCAGGTCCCAGGATGCTCTGTGGTGTAAATCTGGAGTCGCTGACTCCCAGTCCAGGCCTGCTCTAACCACTACACCACATTCTCCTCCCACAGCTGGGGCTAGAACCCAGAAGTCCAGCCTCCCATCCCCCTGCTCCAACTCATTAGCCCTCACTGCCTTCCCAGAGCTGGGACCAGAACCCAGGAGTCCTATTCTCAGCACTGGGAGGGAGGGGACCTTAAAGGTTGGAGCAGGGATTCCCTAGCTCCGCATTCCCCTCTCTGAAATGGGGACAATCCCCAAGCTTGGTGCCTATCAGCTCAGGGCAGAGACCGCGACCGAGATCAGAGTCCCCCTCCGGCTGGGCGCTGCCCAGACCCCGACTGAGATCAGGGATCTCGCTGTTCTGGGCACCGCACAGACACACAGCGAGAAACTGTCCCTGCCCGGCAATGCTCACCGAGACAAAGAGGGTGGGAGGGGAAACTGAGGCCAGAGAGGGGACGGGACTTGCCCCAGGTCACCCAGTGGTAAAACGGCAGAGGCGGGCACAGAACCCAGCAGGCCGACACCTGGAAAACCACTCGCTGACCCTCCCCACACAGTCACAAGGAGCAGGCTTCCCATTGAAAGTGACTTTAATCGAGCATCACTCCGTAGTGACCCCTGCTGGACGGTTCAAGGCTACCCTGCGTGACTGGCTCACACTCACTCCAAACAAGGGCGGTTTAAGGCGGGGGAAAGGCCCAGAGACAAAACCAGCTTTGGGGGCTGTTCTAGGGTGTTCTACGGATGCCCATCACCGTGGCATCTGAGGCCCAGATCCTCAGAGACACCGACATAGCTCCAAGGCTCGGGGCCAGGCTGCCTAGGGATGCGCTGGAAGGGGGCAGGGCCACAGCTCCAGCCTGTCCCATTACTGAGCTCCAGGGCTGCCCAAGCCAGAGCTGGGAAAGGGGTTTTGGTCCCGCAAGGGGCAGGATGCAGGGGCTGGAAAGCTGAGCTGAGGACCGTGGGAGGAGGTGGTTTCCGATGCCTCCATCACTGACCTGCGCGGGGCGCCCCCTCCTGGCGCGGCGATGGCTCTAGGAAAGGTCTCTCGTGCAAGACGTGTTTGGGAGCAGGCAGCTGGGCAATGCCCAGCCCAGCTGGAGGTGAGGCAGGAAGCCTGTCGCTGGGGCCACGCCGGCTGAGCCATCCCACGGGGGCAGTAAGCACGTGAACGCATGTGTCAGTCTGGGTGTGTGCAGGTGTCTGGCGAGGCACCTGCTTCTGTGCCCAAGTGCACCTGCGATTGTGTCGGGCCTGTGGGTGTGAGCGTGAGCGCACCTGTCTGGGCAGTGATGCAGGTGCAGTGCCTGTGTGCAGAGGGGTAAGCATTGTGTCGGGCGGGGGGGGGAGGTGCCAGACTACAGCTGTATTTGTACCTGGGGGCTTGTCTGTATATTCAGGCGTGTGCGTGAGACTGGGTGCGTGTCCATGTGTTTGTCCGCAGAGGTTTGTATTCGGGCAGGGGCGTGTGTACATGCGTGTGCATTCATGCGGGGGGGGCGAGCGTGTATACAGGCGTGTGCAGAAGTGTGAGCTGGGGCCCTGAACTCCCAGGAACAGGAGACCCCCTTCCCTCCCCGCTTTGCCCAATACCCTTAGAGCTCCAGAAGGGGGCAGACGTGGCAGGGACAGAAGGGAAAGGACCCCTCCACGCAGGGGCTTGGAACAGAAGCGACCAGACGTGAAATTAGCGCTGCAGCCATGTCCTGCCAGCAGGAGACAGGCGCCCCCCAAACTGACTGCCTACCCCGGGCACCCCTCCATAGGAAAACATCAGGCAGTACAAATGAACAGCCCCCCCTGGGGGAATTAAAACACCCAGGAGCTGAGCCACGGCTGCCTGGGCCCCCAGTCACTGGAGCAAGGTCCCTCTGATCGGCCCGCCTCTGGCTGGGGCTCTCGATGCCCATCCCAGCGCTGAGGGCGGCCAGCGGCTGGCGGGGCCGGGATCACATGACAGAGCAGCACTGGCAGGTCTTCTGCTTGCGTCTGCCCGCCTCCTGCCCATCTCCCAGCTCGGGGGAGGCGGCGCTCCTGCCCTGGCACGGAGAGCCGGTGTTGGCAGAGGCGGTAGTGTACGTCGGGGCCTCTGGGCTCACGGCTGCCAGCGACTTCAAGGTGCCAGCTCCCGGCTGCGGGCTTCTGGCCATGGGATCTAGTGGCGCCTTCCGGCCTGTCCAGAGCCCGGAGGCTTCCTTGAGCAGAGGCTGCTGCTCCGGGTGGAGCTTCCCCAGGTTTTCAGTGGTTTCTTCTGCAGTCGATGAAACCGGGCCAGCATCGTTGCCTCCTTCCAGGGCCACGCTCTCCCCGGGTCGGGCAGGCACCTGCTCCAGGGCGGGTGCTCTGCCAGGTGGCAACTCCCCTGGGGTAAGCGGTACCTCCCCGTGAAGTGCAGGGATTGGCTCTTGGCTGGAGGGGATCTGGCTGTGGAATGAATGTTTAGCCTCCTGGGGTGAAGGGATCTGGTTCTGGAAAGCTGCTTTAGCTTCTTGGGGTGAAGGGATCTGGTCCTGGAAAGATGTGTTAGCTTCCTGCAGAGAGGAAGGGATCTGGTCCTGCAGAGCTGCTTTAGCTTCTTGGGGTGATGGGATCTGGTCCTGGAGAGATGCATTCGCTTCCTGCAGAGAGGAAGGGATCTTGTCCTGGAGAGAGGAAGGGATCTGGTCCTGGAGAGCTGCTTTAGCTTCTTCGGGTGATGGGATCTGGTCCTGGAGAGATGCATTCGCTTCCTGCAGAGAGGAAGGGATCTGGTCCTGGAGAGAGGAAGGGATCTGGTCCTGGAGAGCTGCTTTAGCTTCTTCGGGTGATGGGATCTGGTCCTGGAGAGATGCATTCGCTTCCTGCAGAGAGGAAGGGATCTGGTCCTGGAGAGCTGCCTTAGCCTCTTGTGGTGAGGGGATCTGGCCCTGAAGGGATGTTTTAACTTCCAGCAGAGACAATGGGATCTGGTCCTGCACAGTTGGGATCTGGTTTTGCATAGATACTTCAGCCTCCTGCAGAGAGGAAGGGATCTGGTCCTGCATAAATTGGATCTGGTCCTGCAGAGCTGCTTTAGCTTCTTGGGGTGATGGGATCTGGTTATGGAGAGCTGATGGGATCTGGTCCTGGAGAGATGCATTCGCTTCCTGCAGAGAGGAAGGGATCTGGTCCTGGAGAGCTGCCTTAGCCTCTTGTGGTGAGGGGATCTGGCCCTGAAGGGATGTTTTAACTTCCAGCAGAGATAATGGGATCTGGTCCTGCACAGTTGGGATCTGGTTTTGCATAGATACTTCAGCCTCCTGCAGAGAGGAAGGGATCTGGTCCTGGACAGCTGATGGGATCTGGTCCTGGAGAACTGGGATCTGGTCCTGGAGAGCTGCTTTAGCTTCTTGGTGGGAGGGGGTCTGTCCCTGAAGAGCTGGGATCTGGTCTTGCAGAGAGGTTTTAGCCTCCTGAAGAGAGGAAGGGATCTGGTCCTGCAGAGCTGGGATCTGGTCCTGCAAAGAGGCCTTCGTCTCTGCTCCTTCTCCCACCCCTGCAGCCTGGGGATGCTCTGCCCCGGGGGACACCTGACGCTCCTGTTCCCTAGCAGGCTCCTGCCACATAGGGCCTGTCCCCTGGGTGGGTCCCAGCTCCTCTGGCCTCTCTGGTTCTGCTGCCCTGCCCTGAGCCCTCTGGACAGCCTCTGCCTCCTCCATTCCCGTGGCTCCTCTGGCAGGCTCGGCCGAGATCTCCCCGTCTTCTACGACCCCTATCGGCTCCTCCAGCTCCCCGTCCGGCTCGGGCCTTGGGGAATCGAGGCAGCAGTTCTCATCCTTCAGGACCTGCGTCTCCCCCTCCTGCACCCCGGATTCCCCCTCCGGCCCCTCTCTGCTCCCTTGCCTTGCCAAGCTCTCCTCTAGCCCCGCTGTCCGGGGCATCCTCTCCTCCATCCCGCCGTCCCAGGCGTCACTTGCAAGGGCGGGCGGGCTCTGCGGCTCCTGCTCCATCCTTCCGTCCCAAGTCTCCTCCAACCCATTCTCTCCCTGGGGAGCTTCCCCCTCCGTCTCCGGGGACGTCCGCCCGATGGCGTCCATGCTGCCCACTTCCTGGCCCAGGTGGTTTCTAATGATCATCTCCACCTTCCCCACGCCCAGCTTCTCCGGCTGCTTGGCAGAGGCTCCTGCCCCGTCATCCTGAGTTCCCAGAGCAGCAGAGCTGGCTTCAGTCTTGCCTTCCCCAGGGCCAATCCCCTCCACGTCAAAGGGACCTTGAAGGCAAAAGAGAATGTGGGTCAGCCCCTTGGATCTCTCCCCATGGCCCAGGGGGAGGGGGATCTGTCCCAAGGCAGCTGAGGAGATACTGGTCTCTAGGCAACAGCATCACCTGGGGGATCCTTCAGACTGGTCCCCAAGTGGGAGGCCCCCTGTTAGAGGTGGTCATTACTTCAGGGGTCCGTGGGCTTTGCCCCTTCTCCTCCCCCCATTACAAAGCGCTTCACAGACCTCTCTGGACCAAGATGCCCCATGGTGGGCACTGTGGGAGATCAGTCCCATTTGACTGGTGGGGAAACCGAGGCACAGACGGGGAGGTGACTTGTCAGCAGAGGGGAGCTGGAGGGCTCAGCCACCCTGTGACACAGGGTGCAGTGTGCCCAACTGGGCCAATCAAGAGGGCGGGAGCAGCAACTGGGGCTATAAGGGATCTAGGAGAATCGGAGAGGGAAGAGATCCTGGCAGGAGGATGTAAAGGGCCCTGGGGAGAGGCTGAAGGTAGCAGAGGAGTTGGGCCAGGCTGGGGAAGGCCGAAGGCAGGAGTTGCCTACTGAGCTGGAGCCGAAGGCCAGGGGGTGGGTCTCTGAGAGGGAGTGACGGAGGCTCCCCAGCTGAGCAGGCACTCCCAGTGGGGGGAAAGGGGTCCGCTGGGAAGAGTGGGGCTGGTGTGCCAGGCCTGGCAGAAGGCCAGGAGAGGACTGAAGGCGAACCAAGGAGCGGTGAAAGCCGCCAGAGCGTGGTATGTGCTACACTGATGGACCAGATGTTGTGGGATTTTAAGGGCTCCATGCTCTAGACCTGGGGGTGATAAACTGTCTCTGGTAAGGGGTTTTTTTTTATAACACCCTGGGCCCCAGGACGGGTAGCATAGAGGAAAGAGAGGCAGCTGTGGTGTCCTTGGGGCCCCACAGGGAATGGTTTACACTAGTCCAAGGCCACCTGGGGAAGTTGTGGCAGTCAGGAAAGGAACCCAAGGGTTCTGGCTCCCCATACCCTCATCTCCCCATTGCGCCAACCTTCCTCCCCCAGCTGAGATCAGAACCCAGGAGTCCCGGCTCCCAGCCCCCTGCTCTAACCACTAGACAAGACTTCCCACACAGAGCCCAGAGGTCCTGGCTCCCAGTCTCCCTGCTCTAACCACTAGACACTACTGCCTTCCCAGAGCTGTGGACAGAACCCAGGAGCCCTGGCTCCCAGCCCCCCTGCGCTAACCCTTCCCATGCAGGAATCCCCAGGGTGAGATTTGGCCCCCGGCTGCCCTCTAGTGCTGGCCTAGCTCCCGGGCCGGGGCTCTGGGAACGATGGTGCACCGCCCCATGCACTGTCCCGTCCGAACGCTCACCTGCACCCGACACGTCCCCATTCTCCAGGCTCTCCCGGGCTGCCGCTCGCATGGCCCTCTTGGGGGGGACTGGAGCCAGGCGGAAGGCAGGTTCGGTCTCGCAGCCACATCCCCCCCCACCTGGGGTGGTTGGAAGGCAAAGCAGGCTGGGTTGATCACCGAGACAGGCTCTCCTGCGCCCTCCCTTCTCTGCCCTGCCCCAGAGGGACTCCCTATGGGGAGCAGAGCCCCCAGGACACATTCAGTCCCAGCCCCATCGATATTACACTGGAACGCCCCCTCCCCTGTCACCAGCCTCCATGCTCCATGGGCAGCCCTGGGACAAGCCCCCAGAGCAGGGGCCGGTCCCCTCTCTTGCCTACGAGGTCGGCTTCCAGGCATGCAGGCTTTCCCCAGGCCCCCCAAGCCTGTGTTGCAGGGTCCCGCTCCCTCCCCGCACGCTGCGGCACCATCCCAACGCCGGCTCACGGCCCGTGGCTGCCACCAAACCGCCCCCATTCCCTGAGCCTCGACCCCCTTGTGCCTTGGCCCTGCCGAGCCCCCTAAGCCTCAGGAAGGAGCCTGTCCACGACCCTCTGGGGAAACCAGACTTGGCCGCTTTCCCCGCCAACAGGGAACAACTCACCTGCCGAAGCAGAACCAGCCCCACGGGCCTGAAAGAGAGAGACGGGAGCCTTAGGGGGTGGGGGTGACAGCTTGGGGAGTGGACTGGGGGGCATGGGCGGCCCAGAATGGCTCCTGCCTCCTGTTTTCCAGGGGTCAGTTTTGCTTCATCTGGGGTTGCTTTTGCAGCCCAAGAAGGAAGCGATCGATGCCCAAAGGAAACATAAGGAGAACCCAGGAGTCCTGAAAAGAGGCCAGAGGCTCAGACACAGAACTTGGGGGGAGGAATTTAGGCCATAAACCGTAGAGACAAGACAGCCCAGGCAGGGGAAGGGAGAGAACACGAGCCGCGCTGCAGGGGCAGACTGGGGAGGCTGAAAGCCCCCCCCAGCTTAGCTGGCCAGTGGCCTGTCTGGGGGTAATTAGAGGGATCTGACACCCCCGCCCCCCCGCGAGGGATGGGTAGCAGGGGTGGGCTGGGTGGGGGTTGGGAGTTCACAGCCGGGCTGTGCTATCTGCATAGCCACAGAGGGATGAAGCAATGGGGCCCATCCAGGCTGGTGTCCCACGGGCAGGCCCTCGCAATGGGCTAAACCCCCCCTATATCTTCAGGGGGACTGAACCCGTCCCATCCCCCACTGCCCTCTTACCTGCCCCATGTGCCCACCCAGGAGCTAATTGTTGGGAGCACGCAGGGGGAGGCTCCCCCCAGCTTGGGAACGGCGTGCGCCCCCCCCCTTGCCCCACAGCTCCCCCTCTTCCTGGGCTGTTGCAGCATGCGCTCCCCCCACCTCCTGCGCCCGCGGGTGCCACCTGCCCCACTGCATTACCTCACAGGTGCCCCCTGCTGGCTGCTTAGCATCTTCCAAGGCCTCCTGCGGCCTGCCGTGATGCTCCGGGTTATCCAGCTGCTGCATCTGGGCCTGGAGGCTGCAGAGAGAGGGAGAGAAAAGCTCCCAGGCTGGGTCCCTTTCCACAGGGACTGGGGCTGACCCTGCTCCCCGGCCACAACCAGGCTCCCAGGCAGGAAAGCAGAGAAGCCGAGCTCAAAATTCGGCCATGTAGAATTTTGCCCTGGCCCCTGCCTGTTGGGGGTACAACCCCACTGGCCTCTTACAATGTCCCAGGAGCAAAAACTAAAGCACGGGCCCCTGCAAGTCAGGACACCTGGGTTCTATCCCTGGCAAGATGTTTCCCTTCATTGTGCCTCACTTTCCCCTCCCATCCTTTATGTATTTAGCCTGTGAGCTCTCTGGGGCAGGGACTGTCCCTCGCTATGTCTGGGCAGCACCTGACGCAAGGGAACCCTGATCTATCTACACATAATAATACAGGTCTAAAGGGAAATCTCCTTTATATGGGAGCAGTATAGGGGCTAAACACATAGGTGAATAGTTCCGATTCCACGTGCCAGACTGAAGGGGTGTCTTCCTCCCTAGCATGTACGTTCACACGCACTCACCCCTGCCAGTTTCTTCCCATGTGCACGCCAGTTTCATTGGCTTTTCTAACCTGGCTGGTTGAAGTGGTGGGTTCCGTATAAATGGGCATTTTGAAATTATATCACGTTGCCAATAGCCTTCTTGTTCGTTACGTGTTCACGTGCTCGGGCAGTACGGTCCAGGGGTTGGAGCAAGGGGGACTGGGAGTCAGGACTCCTGGGTGCCCTGTCTCTGGTTTTGAGAGTCAGCTAAATCTCTGGTTGTGATTAGGTGTATTACGGTAACGCATAGGTGCCCCAGTCACAGACCACGACCGCACTGTGCTAGGGGCTGTAGAAACAGGACAAAAGGACAGTCCCTGCCCTCAGAGCTTCCGATCTCAGTCTGGGACAAGAGACACCAGCTGGTTACCGGCAGGCCAAGGAAACAGCACGGCAGGCCGTGCTGTCCGCTCACCAGCAGCCTGGCCTTTCTCAGGTTGGTTGCAGGCCTCCTGGCAAAGGGGAGAGATTTGCAGATGACTAACGAGGCGCGTGGTGGGGGTTTACGGGGAGCTGCTCCCAAGCAGGGAGAAAGCACCACGGGGCTGGTTTGCAAAGGGTCCAGGCAGGTGCTAGAGGCTGGGATCAGGGGCTGGTCGGAGACGGGAGTTGGCAGCTCAATAGTGAATGAGAGACGATTGGTCTGGTGGGGAGAGGCCGTGAAAGAGAAGACAAGCAGCTTATGTTCGACACGATGGATAAGGGGGAGCTGGGGGAGGGATGCCCTGGTCCGAGCAACTGTAAACCTAGAGGCTAGAGCGGGGGGACTGGGAGTCAGGATTCCTGGGTTCCATTCCTAGCTCTGCTCCTGCCTCACTCTGTGGCCTTGGGCAAGTCACTCTGTGCCTCAGTTTCCCCCTGCCTTGGCAAAGCGCTGTGAGATTGCTGGGTGAAAGCAGCTCTGATTGGGCAGAGAGATCTCAAAGGCCCCTTTAGACGGACGGACCCCGGGGAGGGGGTCCACCGTGGGCAGGGGTAAAAAGTTCAATGCGTGTGACTTGCTTGGCTGTGGTTTGTCTTGTCCCTCGTTCTGAGCGGTGATTTAATCCTGCGGAGCACTGCTCACTCGGCATTCAGTCACCTCCCTGCCCTGTGTCCTTTTGGTTCCCTCTGCGCTTTGCCTTTGTGACAGCTTCTGTGTTTCAGACTGTTTGTCTGCTTTGGAAATGTCCGATTCCTTGGCTGCGTTTTACGTGCAGGCATCTTCCGGTCCAGACAGGAGAGGGGAGCTCTTGGGTACGGGGTAGGGGGTGAAGTACGGAGGGCTCATGTCCCCCACCAAAAGTTTGGGGGCCAATCCCCAATTCCAAATCTGGCTGCTTCCACCTTGCTTCCCTAAAATCCCCAACACATCTTCCTTCCTGTCCCGAACTGCTGTGTGGCTGTTAAACAGCTGCACGCCTCACCCCAGAGATGGCTGCGTTTCAGCATGGAGCGAGCAATCCCCAGGCAGCTTGCTGGGTGGGAGTTAATCAGCGGCCCGGCCCTGCCCTACCCTGAGAGGTGGCTGCAGCTCAAGGCTGAATGAGTAATCCCCAGTGCTGCATTGCTGTGTGGCTGTTAAAGAGCTGCCAAGCCCCGCCCCAGAGGTGGCTGCATTTCAGTGCTGGGTGAAGCATGTAAAAGGGAAGAGGCCTGAGGGCTACAGCTGCAGATCTCCCCTGTGACGTACCCGCCGCCCTCCCCTTACCTGGACAGATCCTGCTCTAGCTCCTGGATGCGGGACTGTGCCTGCCAGAGCGGGGAGGTGGGGTCGTTCTCGGGGGGCAGGCACGACCCCTCCATCAGCCACTGGTCTCGCAGGGACTTCCTCTGGGGGAAGAGAGCAGAGCGTCCTCTATCAGCCTGCCCCTCCCGCCACGCCCTGGATCGAGGCCATGTGTACACAGTGACAGCCAGCCATGCACCCGTGCGGTCACGCAGCCACATGGCCGAGGACACGCCCCATGTGTTCTACCACCGCTCCTCACCCCCCCGCACACGTGTCCTTGCCATTGCTCCTGCTCCATGCACACGTGTGTCCAAATATACATACCTGTCTCCGGGGCCATACAGACAAGCGTACACCGACTGTCCCCGCTGCTACTCAGGCTTCGTGCACCGTGCTAGACCACGGATGCATATATGTGCACACGCATGGACATACAAATGCGCATGCACACACGCAGACAGCCACAGCCCCACACACGGGAACACACACCCGCCCGCACCCACACACATGCAGACAGCCACAGCCCCACACACGGGAACACCCACCCGCCCGCGCCCACACACGGGAACACCACCCGCCCGCGCCCACACACGCACGCCGCTTCGGTGGCCTCTGGCACTTCAGCACCTCCACCCTGCCCGAGGAGCCGGGCAGCAGGTGGCCTCTGAGGGAACCCCCCCGGAGCGGCTGGACCCCAAGGCGGGAAAAGTGGGGTGGCGGGAGCAGATTCCCTGCCTTGAGCAAAATGCACATGGCCCCTCCCCCCAGCCCTGCGAGGGGGACAGCAGCTCCCCCCAGCCCACATCAATGCTAAGGGGTTTGCCATGGGGCAGCTGGTAGCTGCCACCCTGGGGATGCTGGTGTGTGTCAGGGGGCTGCTGTGTCCCTGGGCAGGGAAGCCTGGCTGGAACCTACCACCTCCCAATCCCCCAGCAGCCAGCACCCCACGCTGGCAAGCCACAGGGACCCTGGCACCCCCTCTGCTGGGCCAACCCCCAGCAGACCCCCAGAAGACCGCACCCCCCAGCTCCCCTAACCCCCCCCCCCACGTCCCTTAACACCCTCCACAAAGCCCACCCTCACGAGACCCCCCCAGCTCCCCTAACCCCCGCCCCCATCCTCCAGCTGCCCCCAAGTCCCCCCGCTGTCCCCAGACCCGATCCCGGTACCTTGAGCTGCTGGGCGCGGAGTTTCTCCTCCTCCAGCTCCCGGCGCGTCCGGAGGATCCGCTCCTGCACCTTGCGCCGCCCCTGCAGCCGCGGAGCGACAAGAGCGAGGCTGGAGCCGCCGCCCTGCGGGGCCAGGCGCGGCGAGCCGCGGACAAAGGGCCCTGGGCGGGGGAGCCCACGTGCGCGGCCGGGGCTTTAACCCTCCCGCGGCCAGTGGGGACCCTGCGGAGCTGGCACGGGATAGACCCGGCCCAGGGCACCCGCCTGTCCCTGACACTGTTCAGCCATCTGCACACACGTGTTGTCCCTGACCCTGTTCCCCACCCGTGCACACGTGTCCCTGACACTATTCACCCATCTGCGCACACGTGTTGTCCCTGACCCTGTTCCCCATCCGTGCCCACGTGTCCCTGACACTATTCACCCATCTGCACACACGTGTTGTCCCTGACCCTGTTCCCCACCCGTGCCCACGTGTCCCTGACACTATTCACCCATCTGCGCACACGTGTTGTCCCTGACCCTGTTCCCCACCCGTGCCCACGTGTCCCTGACACTATTCACCCATCTGCGCACACGTGTTGTCCCTGACCCTGTTCCCCACCCGTGCACACGTGTCCCTGACACTATTCACCCCGTCTGCACACACGTGTTGTCCCTGACCCTGTTCCCCACCCGTGCACACGTGTCCCTGACACTATTCACCCATCTGCGCACACGTGTTGTCCCTGACCCTGTTCCCCACCCGTGCCCACGTGTCCCTGACACTATTCACCCATCTGCACACACGTGTTGTCCCTGACCCTGTTCCCCATCCGTGCCCACGTGTCCCTGACACTATTCACCCATCTGCGCACACGTGTTGTCCCTGACCCTGTTCCCCACCCATGCACACGTGTCCCTGACACTATTCACCCATCTGCGCACACGTGTTGTCCCTGACCCTGTTCCCCATCCGTGCCCACGTGTCCCTGACACTATTCACCCATCTGCGCACACGTGTTGTCCCTGACCCTGTTCCCCATCCGTGCCCACGTGTCCCTGACACTATTCACCCATCTGCGCACACGTGTTGTCCCTGACCCTGTTCCCCACCCGTGCACACGTGTCCCTGACACTATTCACCCATCTGCGCACACGTGTTGTCCCTGACCCTGTTCCCCACCCGTGCACATGTGTCCCTGACACTATTCACCCATCTGCGCACACGTGTTGTCCCTGACCCTGTTCCCCACCCGTGCCCACGTGTCCCTGACACTATTCACCCATCTGCGCACACGTGTTGTCCCTGACCCTGTTCCCCATCCGTGCCCACGTGTCCCTGACACCATTCACCCATCTGCGCACACGTGTTGTCCCTGACCCTGTTCCCCACCCATGCATGCACACGTGTCCCTGACACTATTCACCCATCTGCGCACACGTGTTGTTCCTGACCCTGTTCCCCACCCGTGCCCACGTGTCCCTGACACTATTCACCCATCTGCGCACACGTGTTGTCCCTGACCCTGTTCCCAACCCATGCACACGTGTCCCTGACACTAATTACCCATCTGCACACACGTGTTTGTCCCTGACCCTGTTCCCCACCCGTGCACACGTGTCCCTGACACTATTCACCCCGTCTGCACACACGTGTTGTCCCTGACCCTGTTCCCCACCCGTGCCCACATGTCCCTGACACTATTCACCCATCTGCACACACGTGTTTGTCCCTGACCCTGTTCCCCACCCGTGCACATGTGTCCCTGACACTATTCACCCATCTGCACACACGTGTTGTCCCTGACCCTGTTCCCCACCCGTGCCCACGTGTCCCTGACACTAGTCACCCATCTGTGCACATGTGTTGTCCCTGACACTATTCACCCATCTGCACGCACATGTGTGTCCCTGCTGCTGTTCACCCCACATGCACAAGTGTGTCCCTGACACTATTCACCCCGTGTGCACACACGTGTTGTCCCTGACCCTGTTCCCCACCAGGCACCTGCGTGTCCTTGCTCCTGTGCATTCCGAGTGCACCCGCATGTCCCTGACACTAGTCACCCATGGACATGCATGTTTTCCCTGACCCTGTTTGCCACCCGTGCACACGCGCCCTTGCCTCTGTTCATTCTCTGAGTGCGCGTGTGCCCCCCCTGCTTTCCATGCCCCTATGCCCATGTGTGTTCCAGTTGCCATTTGCCCTCGTGCACACGCATGTCTCTGTTGCTAGTCACTTCCGTGTGCACATGCCTCCACCTGCTGCATCACAACCTCTGTGCACACGTGTGTTCCTGACACTATTCACCCCATGTGCACAAGCCTGTGACAAATGCTGCTCACACCCACGTCCATGTCGTGTGGCCCCATGCATATCGCTACCCCCACATGCCTGCTGCTCGCCGGGTCACCTTGCTGCCCCCTCCCCTGGCCCGATCCCCCTTCTCCCCCATCCCCCTGTCCCGGGGTGCTGCGCCGGGGCTGGGCAGGCCTCCAGGTCCCTCTCTCAGCCTGAAAGGCCTGGACCGGAGAAAAGCTGCTTCTGGAGCCGCTGCCTGCTGAATAATTCATTTGTTAATGCCAGGCGGGGGCGGGGGCGGGGGGGCAAGACGAGGGGAGCCAGGGCTCAGGTTACTCCCCTGGCTGCTAAGAGCTTCCTGCCTCCAGGATTCAGCCCAGCCCATGGGCCTGCAGAGAGAGGAGGTCACTGCTGTGACGAACAGGCCAGTTCTCAGCTCCAGAAGGCCCAGAAACTGGGCTCGGTCCCCCTCCGCCCAGCACCTGTTGCCTGGACCTGGACGGCTGGACGGCTGGCTGTGGGGGGAGCTCGGGGCTAGTCCAGTGCCAGTCTCTCCCAGCAGGGGGTGCTGTGGGGAGCGGGGCAGGAGCTCCCGGCTACTCCACTCCACTCTCTGGCTCTTGGAGGCATATTTGCCCTTTGTCTAATTGGATTCCTCTGCCCCTGCACGACCTCTGCCACTGCCCCCGGAGGCACCAGCTTGGGCCTCTCGTGTGCCCTGGGCTGCTGACTCACTGGGATTCTCCCAGAGCGGGGCAAGCGGCTCCACTAGGGGAAGCCAAAGGACGGACGGCGGGGGGGCAGTGCCGGCCAGGGGCCCGAGGCCTGTCTCAGCTGGGGTCCCTGGGGGTGGGGAGGGGTCCACTCACCACGATGGCCTCCAGGCGCTGCGTGTACAGGGAGCTCTCGGTCATCTTCCCTCTGAAAGACAAACCAAGCCTGGGGACGTGGCCAAAGGTCGAGCGGCACCAGCTTTCTCCTCCGTTCCTGCCCCTTCTATCACTCCTTCACGTGCTCCTTTTCCTTCCCTTCTTTCCCTCCCTCTCCCATTCCCCCTCTCCGGGTCCCTTCCCCTCCTCCCGCCTGGCCGAGAAGCTGCGGCATTTGTGGGATTCAGCAGCAAGTCTGGACAGGACGGAAGGGGGCTTCAAACTTGCTCTCGGCCTCAGGTTCCCCTGCCAGAGAGCAAGAGCTGGGACCACGCCACATTTGCGGGCAGGGGGGGAGCTCCACTCCCCTCTGCACCCCCACAAGGCTTCACACCTGTTTTGAAAATCAGCTGGCACTTTTTCCCCCCAGCGCAACCCAAGTTACTAGGTTTGCAATCCCAGTCCCGGGCTTTCCCAGCAGGAGGTGCTGGCTTTGGGGGGGGAGGGGCGAGCTCCTGGCTACTTCGGTCCTGGCCTCTCCCAGCAGGGGGCACTGCAGCCAGCCTGCCATGCCGCACCCAGGCACTTCCTCTGCCCCTGCCCCAGAGGCCCCCATGGCCCCTGTGCCGTGCAGAGGAGCCCAGGGGAGTACCAGTGCTGGCAGAGCGGAGCCGGCATCTGGCTCATATGGGGGGCACTGGGAGGGGCTGGAGGGGACATCGCCAGGGGCAGATGGACCCCAGGCATTTGGGATGCTGGCAGGATCCTGGTCTTGGTACCCTGCTGGGCAAAAATTCCAGGGAAGGGGCTGGTGTGTGTATGGGGAGGGGTGGGGGGGATCTCTGCTCTGGGGAGGGGCCAGGTTTGGAAGAGGGTGTGGCAGAGGGGCCTTGCCCCATGCAGCTTGCCCTGTGGTGTGGGGGCACAGAGAGCAGGGGCCGAGCAGGGGAGGGGGCACATCAGCTACGGGCATCGGCTCTGGAGCTGCCCAAACCTCCCCCCATCTCTGTGCAGGAGGCAGGGGCTTGGGAGGGGATGGAGTGGGGACCCCGTCCTGCCCCCCTGCCCTGGGAGGTTTGGAGGAACAGGGTTTGGCAACAGGGGCTCTGGTTACTGAAGCTGGGCCAGAGCTCCCCTGGTGGGGGGGTCCCCTTCAGGTCCTAGCACGTTCAGCAATAGACTGGGCCCCCTTTTTGCTCCTCTCTGGGGGCCGAGTCACCTGGGGGGGGGTCACCTCCCCACCACCCGGCCCAGGCGCCTGGGGCTGCGGGGGGTGATAGACACGCAAACAAACACGGTGCGAAGGGCTGACAGTGTGAGGCCGGTAGGGCCTGGGAGGGGAAGGGAGTGGAGCCGCCAGCTCCTCCGGGCGTCCCCCCCAACACTCGCTGAGACGCAGCCGCACCGGGATACAGACAGACAGACGCTGAGACCCAGCGGACAGCGGGATCCGCGCTGGGGCACTCGCTGGCTCCGTGCCCGTGCCTGGGCGTCCGGCCACGCTGCAGAATTACACTTGCCAGACCCGGGTCTCACGGCCTCGCTAACGGGTCCACACTGTGCTCCGCCGACCTTCCGGCTCAGGTCTGCGGTTCGACCTGCATCCGCACTGCACAGTGACAGGGCTCTGCCCCGAGTCTCACCCTCCTGGCAGGGGCCACGGGCCCAAGTCCCGAGGGGTTCCTGACCCAAGTCAGACTGATTTGAGTGTGGACGGAAGAGGGATTGGGCTCAAACCTGAGTCGGAACTCGGGTTCATGGTGCAGCGTAGACATACCCACAGCCTGAGAGACACACACGCACTGCGAGAGACACGTAGACACACTGGGACCCCCACACACACAGGGGCCCAGATGCTGGCTGAGCGCCACTCTAGGAACCCCTGTCTACACTAGAAAGGGTTTGCCAGCAGAGCTAGACCAGAGCAGCCCTACGGGCAAACTCCCCCAGGGAAGGTAGAACGGCTGTATTCCAAAGCACAGCCACACGGTGCAGGGATCGCTCCCCCAGCACCGAAATACGGCTGCCTCTGGGGTGGGTTACGGCAGCTTCTATCAGCAAAAGAGCTGGTAGATTACACCAGTTCCCTGAGGGAAATAAGCTAGCCTGGCAGGACTTTGATACTGGTGTAACCTCGCCCCCTCCCTCCACCCCCACAGAAGGATGGCTCAGGGCAGGCATTGGCAGGGAGAGGTGTGGGGAAATGGTCATAGGGAAGGGGCGGGGGGGGGGACAGTATCCGATCAAAGCTGAGTCCCTTTGCCCCTGAGGTTACCTGAGGCCATCTTGTCCAGCCCCCGCCCTCCCACGCCAATCAGCAGCCAGGTTAATAATGGACGCTGGCAAACTGCAGGATCAGGGAAAGCGGATGCCAGGGAGCTGGGCTGGAGGGGGCCCAGGGCGGGAGGGGGCTGTGGACACGTCCCAGGAGGCAGGCACGGGGTCGGCATACAGCAGGGAGAAAGGGAGTGGAATGGGGCCATATCCCTCCTTCCACCTAACTCATCTCTTCCCCCACGCACGCTACGTTCCCCCCATGCATACACACTCCAATGCATACAGGGTCCATTTCTACATACAGGCTCCCCAGAGGTGGCTGCATGACAGTGCTGGGTGAGCCAGCCCTGTGTGGCATTGCTGTGTGCTTTTATGTAGCTGCCGGGTCCCACCCCAGAAGCAGCTGCATTTCAGTGCTGGGTGAGTGATCCCTGTACAAAATTCCTGAGTACCGTTTTACAGCTGGCATGCCGCACCCCAGAAGTGGCTGCATTGCACTGTTGCACAAAGCAATCTGTATCTATATAGAGAGATTCTTCAAGATGAGAATCCACAGAGACATTTAAGATCCGGGCCCTGGTTTATCCTTCCCTCTCCTTGTCTTTTTCTTTCTGGCTCCCTCTGTTTCTCCTTCATCCTGCCGTTTTATTTTAGTCCTCTCCACAGCTGCTAATCGAATTCAAACCCATTTGCTTTACTGACAGCCCCCAGCCACAGACCGGCTGCCAGGGCTGAGGTGGGAGCAAGGGAAGGGCCAGAGGGAGTGAAGTCCCTGTGTATTCAAGCAAATAGACCTAGCCACAGAGGCAGCGAGCCAGAGGCCCCCACACTCCAGCCAACAGGCTACCCTGGCTCCTGTCCTTGTTCCTATCCTAAGTGAATTCTCTGCTCGGTCAGCAGCATCAGAAGAGGCAAATCTCCTTCTGTTTCTACTCACTGTCCCCCTCTGCCAATGCTCTGCACTGTTACACAGCTGCCACGTCCCACCCCAGAGGTAGCTGCATGTTGGTGCTGGGTGAGCCATGCCTGCGTGGGGTTGCTGTGTGCTGTTACACAGCTGCTACGTCCCACCCCTGGAGGGACTTTCTCTTGGGGCTGAGGGCAGTCTGGGCTCCGAGGCCCATTTGCTGAACTGGACTGAGACCTGTCAAACTCACTACAGGCAGGGCCACCCAATTCCATCGTCCAGGTGACCGCCAGTGAGTGCAGCGGAGAGCCCAGGTGGGCTCCCTCCCCAGGGACATCAGTGGGAACCCTCTGTCCAAACAGCTCCACATGGCACTGCCTGGCACCCGTCCCCTTTGGAATTAAAGGTACAAAAGGTGCCGGGAGGCCGCCCAGCCTGGAGCCCTGAGCAAAGACCTGGGAGCCAGGACTCCTGGGTTCTATTCCCAGCTCACTAACGGTGATGCTAGGCAAGCCCCTTGGCCTTTCTGTGCCTCAGTTCCCCAGTCAGATAAATGGGGATCCCAATCCTTTCCACACCACAGGCTTAACAAGTGAGAGCGGAATCTTTGTGGTTATTTGCAGAGCCCTAAGGGCCGACGGCACTTTACCCCGGCCAGCTGTCAGCAAAGAGCCCAACCCAAGGGCTAGCCCTGACTAGCAGGGTGTCATTAGCCATCCCCAGCCCTGGCAGGGCTCCCGGGCACCCCAGACATCAAGGAGGGAGCGTCCCCCGAAACCTGTTCCACTCAACAGCCTGGTATGATGCTCTGGCAGTCAACCACTCCTCCCAGACGCTCCCCCGCAGGGCACTTAGCCAGGGCTCCAAGGCCTTCAGACTAATTACTTCTGATTTGCTCCTTCCTAGGGACAGCAGCTGAAGAGGGAAGATCCTGGAGTGGCTGTAACTTCTAATGAGTGTGCGTTGTAGGAGCCCTGGGCAGGGGATTGAACCAGAGATCGCCAGCGCCAGGAGCATGCGCTACTCCTTAGCTGGGGGTCCAGCAGCCGGGGACCCGGCCCAGGACCTGCAATGCCCTCCTCAGGGGCCCCAGGCGCAGTGTCATAAAGGGCTCCGCTGAGGCAGGGTCTGGAATTGCCCAGGTTTCGAGATCGTCTGCGTCCCTCTCTGAGCACAGCATCCTTCCCCTGCGCCGCCCGGCAACCTCCCCGGGGGGCGCCGAGCGAGGGAGCGGTGCCTGCAGCAAAGCAGGGCTGAGCGGAGAGAGGAGAAGGAGTTTGCCAGCCGGACCCCCTCGATGGGCAGCTCAGCCCTGTGCACCTTGTCTTTGAGGTGCACACGGCTGCCCCCCAGGCACGCGCTCAGGTTCCATGGCCCGCTTGGCACTTTGGCCTCTCTGCCTGGTTAACTCCTACTCGTTGTTCTGTCAACACGGGGACCTGGCCTGAGACCCGACCAGCCAATTTCCCCCAACGAGGGGCCGGGCGCTTCGGTCTGGCCCTGGGCTGCATTTGAACTGGCGGCCTTGAGGTCAAAGCCCAGGAGGGAGCCTGGGGAGGGATCGGTCCCTATCCCCCGAGGCCACGCACCCTTCTCTCTCCCTCTGCGGCTCCCTTGTCCCCTAGTCCCCAGCTCACAGGCGCCCGCGATAGTCGGTCCCTCCCATCCTCCACTTACCGCTGCTACCGTTGCTGCTGACTCTACCGGAGGGGGGGGACGGACGGTGGGGCGGGGGCTGGGTGAGGCTTGCAGACCCCTGGTGGCGTCCCCTCCCCCCTCCAGCTGGGGGGCACTGCTCGGCAGGACTGCCGCCACTCCGCCGTCCGGCTCGCCAAGTCAACGGCAGGACATCATCAAATCTCTCCCTCCGCCTCACGCTGGCACTGAGCTCCCTGCCTGCGAGCTGCCTTCCCCGGCGCGGCTTTGGGGGGTGGCTCGGGAGAGCTGGTTAGGCCGGTTTGGGCTCAGGCGAAAGGTGCAGCCAGGGAGCGCTGGGCAAGGGAGGTGGATTTCCCAGAGGTACTGGAGCGGTTCCGGGTCTGGACGCCCTTGAGAGAGCTCTGCCGCTCCCCCCATCCCGGCCCCTGCCCGCGTTCCTGGGTATGATCTGGAGACGCTATCAGCTGTCTGGCTGAATTATTTACCAGCATTCCTGGGCTGCCTTGTTCAGCCACCTGTCTGCTCTCACACACGTGCGTGTCCGGTGGGAGTGCAGATCCCAGGCCCGGCTGGAAGGAGGCACTGGGCTCTCCATCTCCCTCTGAGTAGGACCCTCCAGCCAACCTGCTGGGGGACCCTGCTATCACCCCCAGCAGCCAGGAACAGCTGGCACAAGGGGCCGGCTTGGCATCCCTGTCCCTCGAGGGCCCTGCGGCAGGCGCCATAGCTAGGCACCACTGCATCGGAGGGCATTCCACCCTCTGTACCCGGGCCCAACAGACAGCACCTGGCGCGGGATGATGGGAAAGGAGCCCGGAGCGGGTGAAGCACAGGGGGCAACGAAGCAAGCTACACAAAGACACATGCTGGTCCCCGGCGGTGCTAAGCCAGGCAGCGAGGTGGCGGGCGCAGTGCGTGTGCGGAGACACGGTCTCTTGAATGGGGCTTGGGCGGGGCGGGTCCGTAAAGCTGTAACAAGTAAACACTGGGGGCTTTCAATGGTCGGCAAAGGGAGGCCAGCTGGGCCTGGCCGTCGCACCGCGGCAGGCCATGGTTTCCGCAGCTGCTCTGTGGCGGGGCGTCGGCAGCCAGTGGAGAACGCCCCTGGCGGGCGTGGGGGTTGTGCAGCTTTCTCCAGCCCCAGCAGGCGGGGGTCCTGCATGCACCATAGCTCAGAGATCCTGCCGCATGCACCCCAGTGCAGCCCCCCCAAATTTGGGCTAACCCCCCAGACTCCATCGCATTGCCCAGCTAGGCCAGCCTCCCCCCGTGTCCCGCACCTTTGGGGTGCATGGTGCCAGTGGCTTTGTGAACGCCTTGATGCCTGGCTGCCTGCCTCTGCTGGACAGTGTGGAAGGCGTCCCCCGGCCGCAGCTCTGGCCCCCAGCATCGTGGGGTCCGTGTGGCAGAAGGGACATTTCCCCGAGTTTGCGTCAGGTGATTTTCCATTGAACGGAGGAACGTCTGGGCTGGGTCAGACCAATGGGCCTGTCACAGGGCGGCCTGGCCCTGTAATGGGAAATGGGGCTCGTCGACTGGAAAGGGAACGTGGGATTAAGCCAGGCCACTGGGGTCAGCAGGGGAGAAGCCTGGGGAAAAGGAACCTCAGCAAAGGGCTGGGAGGGGAAAGTGCTGAGACCCCCAAGGCCCTTGTGGCAGACTGTGGGGTTCAAGGGGGCAGCGGAGGCTGCAGAGGGGGGTTTCCTGCTGAGCTGTCTGAGGCAGAGAGGAGACAAACCAGGGGCGGGGAAGGAGCGACGGCTGGACAAAGGGCTCCAGGCCCGGGCAGAAGATGCGGTTTGTGGGGTGGGGGAGGAGGCATAGGCACCAACTCTGCACCCACCGGCGTCTCCCCGCCCCAGCTCACCTCCGCCTCCTCCCCGGAGCGCACCTTCCCAGCTTCTCCCTCTATCTCCCAGCCCTTGCCGCTGCGAAACAGCTGTTTTGCGGCGGCAAGCGCTGGGAGGGAGGGGGGAACGTGGCGCTCTCCGGGAAGAGGCGGGACTGGGGCGGGGATCTGGGGAAGGGGTCCAATAGAGGCAGAGAGGGGGTAGAGTTGGGGTGGGGACTTTGGGGAAAGGGTTGGAATGGGGGTGGGAGGGGGCGGGGCAGGGGTGGAAAGGGGGCAGGGCCGGGGGTGGGGTGGGGGGGTTGAGCACGCACCGGCGCTGGCAAAAGTTGGCGCCTATGGGAGGAGGGTGGTTTCGAACCCCTCCCCGTGCTGGAGTGCTAGCCGCGGGAGAAAGCCCTGGTGGGCTAGTTCTGGGAGTCTCCCAGGGAAGCTGAGGCTGGAGCTGCTGTGGCGCCTCCCCTGGCTATGAGAGGGTAGTGACTCTGCTACAGGGCCCATCTAGGCTGGGACCCCCCCACCCCCCAACCCCTCAGGTCACCCCACTGGAGAATACAGGGGCAGGAAATACAGTTGTCTGCTGCCCAGGAAGGCTGAGCTGCTCACGACACTGTGTCCAGAACACTGAACTAGGAACCGTCTTGCAGGTCGGCTGCCATGTCGGGCTAGGAGGGGGTGGAGGGAACGCTGTAGCATCACAGCTGCCCCCTCCCACCCCCTAAGCATCACAGCTCCTCTCCCAAACATGGGGCTTGGGGAGCGGGACCCATCTGGCTTCAGGGCCCCTTGCCACACACTGCGTCCTAGCCGCCAGCCAGCCAATGTCAGGGGGCTCTGGATGGGTCTCTCAGAGCAATGCTTAGAGGTACAGAGAGACACCCATGTACCTGTTGTGACGAAGTGGGACTGTTCTTAATGTTTCCTCTGAATAGTGTGGGGGTGCCTCAGTTTCCCCTAGGCAGTCCTTGAGTGTCTGGGTGGTGGGGTAAGGGTGTATGATCATTGCAGAGCCCTAGAGGGCACGTGTGTGCAGGGGTCTGGACACAGAGAATGGCCGACACCCTGTTTCCTGGCAACTGATGGCCTGGCCCTTCCCCCCTGCAAGGTGAGAGCTAAAGGGTTGGAGAACAAAGGAATCCAATGACCTCCTGGCCCGGGAAAGGGTCAAAGCCCAGAGGAGGGGGGGCTGGAGGGAGTTTCAGTTTGGGGCTGGCTGGGACATGGAGTGAAGTGCAGACGTGGTTGTCCAGCTCACTGCCCCCCAAAATGGACCCGTCTGAGAGGTCCTGTTCTCTGCACCTACAAGCTCTGTGTTAGACCATGTTCCTGTCGTCTAATAAACCTTCTGTTTTACTGGCTGGCTGAGAGTCAAGTCTGACTGCGAAGTTGGGGTGCAGGACCCTCTGGCTTCCCCAGGAGCCCCGCCTGGGTGGACTCGCTGTGGGAAGCGCATGGAGGGGCGGGGGATGCTGAATGCTCCGAGGTCAGACCCAGGAAGGTGGAAGTTGTGTGAGCTGTGTGTCCTGAAGACAGGCTGCTCATAGGAAGGCGACTGCCCCAGAGTCCTGACTGGCTTCATGGGGAGCAGTTCCAGAGCATCACCCGGGGCCTCCGTGACAACTGGTGGTAGCGGTGGGATCTACTGCACCCCGTGGACGGCGCTTCCTGCAGTAAGTGACTGGGGAGCAGTAAAACGAAGGGGGATTGACGGGGACCAGGCGTGCTGAAGATTCAGAGAGAGACGGTTTCAGGGGGCGGTTAACCCCTAGGAGTGTGTGACCAGAGAGAAGGACTTTTGCAGTAACAGGGTCCCCTGGGAGATTGCAGCGAGTGGTCCCAGGGGCAGAGGAGTCTGCAGCTTGACCCTGGCAAAGAGGTGGTGACCTCGAGAAGGGCTGGCACACTAGGGGTTCTCCCTGGAGACCGTGGGGAGCTGAGAGCACACGGGCCTGTGAGTCCACAACAACTTGGGAAGAGTGGAGTGACGGCCTGTCACCGTCTCCTTAAGAAGGACATTGTAACCCTGTGCAGAAAGAGAGGGTTGAGCATTGGAAAGTTCATCAAAGCACAGTTAATCGTGCAGCTGGAGGAGGATGACCGCTCTAAGGAACAGATTCCTGACCCCAAATGGGGCGATAGCAGGATCTGGGAGCAGCTGGAGTGGGAGCCAGGCATCGCCAAGACTCCTGTCCCCGACCAGACGAGGGTCTTCACGATCGGATCGGAGACGGACGGGATTGGAGCTCAGTCTGAGAGAGCAAGAGGACTGTGAGAGACAGCGAGAGCCCGAGAAAGAGCTGCAGAAGCAGCAGCATGAACTGGCGGTGGGGGAGCGGAGAGGCATAGGGGACCTCCCCGGGGTGAGTGGGGATAGACCCCGGGGGGCCAGTTCCGCAGGGAACCTCGAGAGTAAATTGCTGCCCCTGGTTAAGGAGCGGGGGGATGTGGATGCCCACCTCACTGCCTTTAAGCAGGCTGGAGATTTGAACCAGGGGGACCCTGCGGAAAAGCCCCGGTGTCTAGCTCCCTTGCTGGGTCCCAAGGCCGTAGACTCCATCAGCCAGATGGGTGGGGAGGTGGATGGGCTCCCACTCCTGGTCCCAACCTATATGTCTGTGTGGAGTTTCCTGGGGCCAGGCCCCTCGGACCCCCAGGGGGAGCGGAAGGTGATGGTCAATGGGGAGACATTCCTGGGGTGGCGAGATCCTGGGACAGGGAGAACTGTTGCCAGGCCCCGGGTGGTGCAGCCTTAGATGCTGAGGGGCTGTGTGAGGGTCCCAGGGATGAAGCCCCTCGCCCTCCCTATGGCCCAGATCCCTGTTCAGACCCAGGAGGGGTCAGGCGGGCTGGTTGTTGGGGTTCTCCAGGACACCAGCTGCGAGACCCTGTTGTGGGGTGACTGTGTCTCTTTGGGACAGGATCCAGGCCCTGCTCCTGTAACTCCCAAGGGTTTGAATTTGAATCCAGGGAACCAATCGGCAGACAGGGAAATGGTCAGTGAAAATGCAGATGACCTGGCTGGCAGCAGGGAGGAGCTGCTAGGGCCAGGCTACCTGCCTGCCTGTAACCAGACCCCTGGGGCTCCCCGCCCCCCTGCACACTGGATAGGGGGCTCACTCTGGCTCTGATGCAGTGAGGAAAGCAGCGAGCTCGCTGCCTGGGACAGCAAGGGCAGCGCTGAGCACAGTGGGAGCTGAGACCCCAGCTGAGTGCAGGGAGACACAGGCAGGGCAGGGGAGCTGTTGGGAGTGGCAAGGTGCTGGGTAAGGAAAGTCTGGATGAGCCTAGGCAGCCTTGTGAGCTGATGGCTGTGTCTAGTCAGCAGGGTGGGAAGGCGAGGAGAGTGGAAGATGAGTGTCCCTGGACCTTGCCTGTTAGCTGGGTGGAGAAGTGGGACAGTGAAGGAAACGTGCCTGTGTCTGTCAGGGGTATTGACTTGCCTATGGAGGGAGCTACCCTGATCTCCAAGCAGTTGTCTGTGACCAGCCTTGTGTGCTGGGACAAGGGGAATGAGATCCCAAGCTGTGTGTCTGGGAAAGGAGAAAGTGTGTCAGGCTCTTCTTTGTCTGTGGAGCAGACAGAAGGGGCCTTTCAGCCTGTGACGGTTGAGGGTCGTGCAGTTGTCTCAGAGTTGGTTCTGGATTCAGCTAATGCTCAGGAAGGGAAGGGTCCTAAGTTTGTGTCTGCTCGGGAGAATGGCCCTGTAACTAGGTCACATCCAGTTGTGTCTATGTAAAATCCGCGAGACCAGACAATTCTGGTGCTTGTATTTTGCCTGTTGCTAGTGTGTTGTTGGGAAAGGCTGTAGCAACTCTGACTAATCAGGGTGAGATCCTAGCCAGGGCACAAGGAGAGCATGAAGGTGATGTGATTGTGTTATCTACTGAGGGTGTGGAAACCTGTAGCAAGAAGGAAAAGATTCCTGAACTTGTGTGTGGCAAAGGGAAGGAGAATGCTTCTGACCTTTTATCTAGGAAGTCTGTCAGTTTGCCTGAAAGGGGATTGTGTAGGAATCCGCTGGATGGGCCAGAGGTAATTCTGGATGTAAGGGAGACCCAGAAAGAGTCTGTTGTTGCTCAGGAAAGTGTTCCTCTCGAGCAAGCCCTCGTTAAAGAGGGTAAGAGCAGAATTTCTGTGAGGGGTGAATTGTTGCATAGAAAAACCCTAGGGAAAGGAATCCTCCTGGAGTCTTTGCAAGCAGTTTACTGCAACTGAAGGGTGTGAAAGTGATTTAATCAAGAAAGTTTCAGTTCCTAACAGCCAGAAATTTTCTGTTGTGAATGGATCCACTGACTTCCCTGTTGAAAGATCCAGCGTGGATAGCTTTGAGAAGGTCTCAGATGAAGTGAAAGCTGTTAAGAAAGTTAAACAGTCGATAACCAAGTGGCTGTGTTTGGCCAGCTTGTTGGGGAGAAGACCCAATCCCAGTTTGACCCCCTGGGGTTTTGGGGGTGGCCAAAGGGCACGGGCCGCATAAACCTTCCCACATGCGGCCTGCGAGTGCTATCGACCACCCCCGACCTAAGGGAGGGCGTGAAACTGGAAGGACCTGGTGTAACTCCTACCAAGGAATGGGAGAGATGCTGGGGCATCCATGGGAACACTGGTGGCTTCGAACTTCCCCAGGTCACTGGCTAAAGTGACCCCACTCAGTTCGATCTCAAAGTGGGGAGAGATGTGACGAAGTGGGACTGTTCTTAATGTTTCCTCTGAATAGTGTGGGGGCGCCTCAGTTTCCCCTATACAGTTCTTGAGTGTCTGGGTGGTGGGATAAGGGTGTATGATCATTGCAGAGCCCATAGAGGGCAGGTATGTCCAGGAGTCTGGACACAGAGAATGGCCAACACCCTGTTTCCTGGCAACTGATGGCCTGGGCCCTTCCCCCCTGCAAGGTGAGAGCTAAAGGGTTGGAGAACAAAGGGATCAGGTGACCTCCTGGCCCGGGAAAGGGACAAAGCCGAGAGGAGGAGGGGCTGGAGGGAGTTTCAGTCTGGGGCTAGCTGGGACATGGAGTGAAGTGCAGACGTGGTTGTCCAGCTCACTGCCCCCCAGAATGGACCCAGCTGAGGGGTCCTGTTCCCTGCACCTACAAGCTCTGTGTTAGACCATGTTCCTGTCGTCTAATAAACCTTCTGTTTTACTGGCTGGCTGAGAGTCACGTCTGACTGCGGAGTTGGGGGGCAGGACCCTCTGGCTTCCCCAGGACTCCGCCTGAGTGGACTCGCTGTGGGAAGCGCACGGAGGGGCAGAGGATGCTGAATGCTCCGAGGTCAGACCCAGGAAGGTGGAAGCCGGGTGAGCTGTGTGTCCTGGAGACAGGCTGCTCACAGAAAGGCAACTGCCCCAGAGTCCTGCCTGGCTTCATGGGGAGCAGTTCCAGAGCATCGCCCAGGGACTCCGTGACACCTGTATACACACACACACACACACACGTCTCTCCCAACGTGTGCCGGTCCTCATCCAGGGCACTAACTGCCCTGCTAGCAACTCTTGGGGTGGCTGGGGGGGAGACGGGACGATCGCTGAACGAACTCGCACGGAAAAACAACACCCTATCACCCGTGGGCGGACACGTCCCACAGCGCGATCACTCCATTGCTCCCCTCTCAGTCCTCATCCTGCCACGAAACCTGCCCCACCCCAGCAAAAGACACGCCCGGGAGCTTAAATTCAGAACTTTGCTAGACGCTAAAAATCAGGGACTGAGCAGAGACCCTGGATTTACGGCTTAGTGCAACAATCTGCAACCCACTAAACCAGCGGCTCTCAACCTTCCCAGAGGCCTGTGCCCCTTGCAGGAGTCGGATTGGTCTCACGTACCCCAGGTTTCACCTCACTCAAAAACTACTTGCTCATACAATCGGACATAAAAATACCAGAGTGTCGCAGCCCACGATTACTGAACAAATGCTGACTTCCTCATTCTTACCGTATCATTATAAAACAAATCGATCGGAATGGAAATATTGCATTTACATTTCTGCGTATGGTCTATAGAGCGGTAGAAACAAGTCATTGTCGGGGATTTTAGTGTGTACTGACTGGGCTAGTGCTTGTTATGTCACCTGCTGTAAAACGAGGCAAATCTCTAGATCAGCTGATGGACCCCTGGCAGGCCCGTGGGATCCCCTGGTTGAGAACCGCTGCACTAAACCCCATAAGCTGGGCCTGGACGACAGGGGATGGATCACTCACTAATTGCCCTGTTCTGTTCATTCCCTCTGGGGCACCTGGCATTGGCCACTGTCTGAAGACAGGGCACTGGGCTCGACGGACTGTTGCTCTGGCCCAGTTTGGCCCTTCTTATCTTCACAAAACTCCCCCCCACCCCGCTCCCTTTCCCCCCTAGGACTAGAGAGCTGTTAATGGCCAATCACCTTGAATGATCCCTTGGAATGTGTTGTTCCAGAGGAGTCTGTATCCGCAGAAAGAACAGGAGGACTTGTGGCACCTTAGAAACTAACCAGTTTATTTGAGCAGAAGCTTTCGTGAGCTACAGCATCCGATGCATCCGATGAAGTGAGCTGTAGCTCCCGAAAGCTTCTGCTCAAATACATTGGTTAGTCTCTAAGGTGCCTCAAGTCCTCCTGTTCTTTCTTGGAATGTGTGGGACCCACTTCTGCTAAACAAGCTGTTCCACTTTCTCTGAGCTGCCATGCTCTGAGCTGGAGAAGAGCTCGGTGACGGCTTGTGTCCCTCCCCGAAGGTATTTATCTCACCCACCTTGTGTGTCTAATAGCCTGGAACCAACTACTCCCCACCTACGCACACTTTCGCCCTGCTGCCACTAGGTGGTGCCCAATTAGACTTTTGCTCCCCGCCTTCAGAAAAACCTCCAGTGTGTTTTCATTCAGCCAGGCGGACGCTGGACGCCTGGGTCCTTTTCTGCCCATCTGCACTGGGAAGTGGTGGGGCCCGAGCGCACAGGGGCCATGGTCCTAATGAACCGGGCACCGGACTCAGCTTCCCTCTAAGACAAGGCCAGGCCCAGGATCAGCCCCGGAGCCCACTTCCCCGACGCTTGTGACAATGCCACTCCCTCGCGCCTCTTTCCTTGGCAGGGCAGGGAGCAAATGCAAAGCGGCTCAAAGGAAATGCTCCTTCATGCCCTCTGCAAGGAGCCTGTGGAACTCCCTCCCACGGGACGGTGTGGGGCTGGAGAATCCAACAGGGGTTGGAAGTTTACACTGCTAAGGAGAAGGCCCAGAAGTAGAGCAGTTTGTGCTAACAAAGAGATTTGAAAGAGTTAAAAATACCATGTGCTTCGGGGGTTTAAGGCAGGGGTGTGAGGAGGAGACCTTGATGGGGGCAGATTATCCCATGCCTGCCTGCTTCCGGGGGACACACACCTATCCCTGAAGAACCTGGCTTTGACTAAGCCGGGGAGGATGCTAAGCTTGGCTCTGTGTGTGGGCATTCCCGTGTGCCCGGAGACTGAGCCACTCAGAGCTGAAAGCTCAGAGACCCCTAAAACCCGCCTGGATGCTTTCACCTTCAGCCCTGCAGTGCCTGGGTTCTGGTCCCAGCTCCGGGAGGGGGCTGGGGGCTGTTTGTTAGAGACAGGGGGAGGCCTAGGAGCCAGGATACCTGGGTTCTATTCCCCGCTTTGACTCTCCCGTGCTCCAGCTGACCTTGGGCTGCCTCCCCATCCTGTTGTTGCTCCCCTTCCCCGCGGTGATTGCGATCTCTCGTGGCTGGCATGGGCAGGCTAGCATGTCCCATGCCCCCCAAGGCCCTGCGTGCCGATCCTGTTTGCTCCGGCCCTGGCGATTTCGACACCCACAAAATGAGAGGCGACCGTGCAGATCCCAAACCCTGGGGCTGTGCCAGTGACTGTGCCAGGCCCTGCCCGTCCCCCCTCCCTCCTTCGGCTCAGCAGCTGGATCCGGTCCCTGCCAGGCAGCCGAGAGGGGTTGTGCAAAGCCTTTGAGCCTGATCTGAATTAGCCGAGTCCTTGAGTGTCCTCTAATCCTGTGTAAACAGCTGGGGGGGGAGTACTTAGCACTGATGACCCCACCACCACCACTCCACCCTGGCCTGGCTGCTGTGCCAGGCTAGACTCCAGCTCCAATCCCTCCCCCCACACCTGGATCACATGCCCAGCTGGGTACACACCTGCCCAAAGTCAGCAGCAAGGTGACTGGAGCCAGGAGGTGCCTTCCCTGGGGCCGGGAGGTGGGAGCACAGCTGGGGAAACAGGGATGTTAAAAGGGAGGGGATATGTCGACAATCTGCCTTAGAGGGCTCACAGTTTGGCCTGGATGTGGATCATGGCTCCCAGTATTCCAAAGGGCTCACCCCATATTCCCTGGGGGACCCCAAAGTTAGCCACTCCCCTTTTATGCTCTCCCCCCCACTTAGTGGGATCCCTGACAAACCTCTCCCCGACCCCCACCATTTCCATTCCCAGCAGTGACCTTTCCATTTTTCTCTTAGGGGGCAATGGGGGAACCCATCAACCTGGGTGGGTTTGGGGTCTCTATCTCCCCCGCTGGCTGAGATGCAGCATCCTTGTTTGACTGGCATGGGTGACCCAGTCCCATCCCGTAACAGTAATGGCCAGAGGCCTCTAACCAAGAGCAAAACCTCCATTGTGATGCCAGGGCGCTGCCCAGACCCCACCCGAAATCAGGGCCCTGTTGTGCCGGGCGCTGCCCAGACCCCAACTGAGATCAGGGCCCCGTCGTGCTGGGCGCTGCCCAGACCCCAGCCAAGATCAGGGCTCCGTTGCGCTGGGCCCTGGCCAGACCCCAGCCGAGATCAGGGCCCCATCGCGCTGGGCACTGCCCAGACCCAGACCGAGATCAGGGCCCCGTCACGCCGGGCACTGCCCAGGCATTCAATGAGAACTGGTGCTGCAGAGCTAACAATCCAAACTGACATGGCGGATGAAGGCAGGATTGTTCTCCCCACAGTAAAGATGGGGAAACTGAGGCCCAGAGCGGAGATGTGACATACCCCATGTCACGCAGAACTGGAAATAGAACCCAGGTATCCTGCATCCCAGCTGAGCTCCATAACCACAGAATGAACCATCCGCCTTCACCAGGCAGTCCCCCTCCCAGAGCAGCCTTTGCCTCTGTGTGCCATCCATGGGTCAAGAACCCCATACCGCAGTCATCTCCCAACCGCGGAGGCGTCTCCCTGTGCCTGGGTGACGGGGAGGGTGACTGGAAAGCTGCCCCAGGAGTGAGAGCTTGTGACTCCCCTGCCCCCCAGGCTGAGACCAGACAACTTGGTACATGTAACCCACACTCAGAACTACACAGCCAGGTGAGCCGAGGGGTGACACCCGCCCCCCGGGGACCAGCAGCGGCATTTGCAGAGGGGGGCAGCTACTCAGAGGTCTTCCTAGAAGTGTTGAGAATGAAGGGAACTCCTGGCGACTCCAGACCCGAGCTCTGCCAGCAGGGGGCGCTGCGGGGCGCGGGGCAGGTGCGCTGGCTGGGGGTGGCTCCCGGCTGCTCCCAGCAGGGGGCGCTGCGGGGCGCGGGCAGGAGCCCTGGCTGGGAGTGGGAGTGGCTCCCGGCTGCTCCCAGCAGGGGGCGCTGCGGGGCGCGGGGCAGGAGCCCTGGCTGGGAGTGGGAGTGGCTCCCGGCTGCTCCCAGCAGGGGGCGCTGCGGGGCGCGGGGCAGGAGCCCTGGCTGGGGGTGGCTCCCGGCTGCTCCCAGCAGGGGGCGCTGCGGGGCGCGGGGCAGGTGCCCTGGCTGGGAGTGGGAGTGGCTCCCGGCTGCTCCCAGCAGGGGGCGCTGCGGGGCGCGGGACAGGAGCCCTGGCTGGGAGTGGGAGTGGCTCCCGGCTGCTCCCAGCAGGGGGCGCTGCGGGGCGCGGGGCAGGAGCCCTGGCTGGGAGTGGGAGTGGCTCCCGGCTGCTCCCAGCAGGGGGCGCTGCGGGGCGCGGGGCAGGAGCCCTGGCTGGGGGTGGCTCCCGGGTGCTCCCAGCAGGGGGCGCTGCGGGGCGCGGGCAGGAGCCCTGGCTGGGGGTGGCTCCCGGCTGCTCCCAGCAGGGGGCGCTGCGGGGCGCGGGGCAGGAGCCCTGGCTGGGAGTGGGAGTGGCTCCCGGCTGCTCCCAGCAGGGGGCGCTGCGGGGCGCGGGGCAGGAGCCCTGGCTGGGGGTGGCTCCCGGGTGCTCCCAGCAGGGGGCGCTGCGGGGCGCGGGGCAGGAGCCCTGGCTGGGGGTGGCTCCCGGCTGCTCCCAGCAGGGGGCGCTGCGGGGCGCGGGGCAGGAGCCCTGGCTGGGAGTGGGAGTGGCTCCCGGCTGCTCCCAGCAGGGGGCGCTGCGGGGCGCGGGGCAGGAGCCCTGGCTGGGGGTGGCTCCCGGGTGCTCCCAGCAGGGGGCGCTGCGGGGCGCGGGCAGGAGCCCTGGCTGGGGGTGGCTCCCGGCTGCTCCCAGCAGGGGGCGCTGCGGGGCGCGGGGCAGGAGCCCTGGCTGGGGGTGGCTCCCGGCTGCTCCCAGCAGGGGGCGCTGCGGGGCGCGGGGCAGGAGCCCTGGCTGGGGGTGGCTCCCGGCTGCTCCCAGCAGGGGGCGCTGCGGGGCGCGGGGCAGGAGCCCTGGCTGGGAGTGGGAGTGGCTCCCGGCTGCTCCCAGCAGGGGGCGCTGCGGGGCGCGGGGCAGGTGCGCTCCCACCTTCCCAGGCTGCCGGTCCCGGCGCATCCCGGCGCGGCGCTGGCCCGGGGTTAATGTTTAATAGCCCCGTGTGTGCTCAGGGCCGGGGAGGGGCGCCGGGGGCCGCGCTCGCCACCGGCAGCTCCCGGCCCTTGGCCGTCCCGGGCTGCGCCGGCTGGAGATTAGCGCAGCGCCTGTCATTGGCTCAGCGGCCGGGATAAATCGCAGGGACCGCGGGGCACCGCGACCTTCCTGGTGCAGCCGCCCAGGGGTGCGCGGCTCGGGCCAGGTGGGCAGCGAGGGGCTGGCACCGGGAAACGGGGACCCCCCCAACACCCGCAGAAACGTGAGTGAGGGTCGCCGGCTCCAGCTGGGGGGTCAGCCAAGGAGGGAGGGGCCAGGAGTTAATCTTCTGTGCCGGGGGGCTGGGCAGGCGGACACGTATGTGGGGGGGCCCCTGTGCCAGCGGTAAAGGGGGAGGACGCTGCCGGTGCCCCGGGGCTGCCCTGGTCTGGGAAGCATTTAAGCTCCCTGCGCATCTGTCGCGTGCTTGGGGGCCAGACCCCTTTTTTCCCCTGCCCCCCCCCCCGCCACCCTGTAGCCCCCCAGGAGCGGGCGCCCAGGTGGGTGCAGAGGGGGAGGGGAAAGTCTGTTGCCTCTCATTGCCCAGAAGCGATTGCCTGCAGGGGGCAATCGGGGCAGGGGGTGGCGATGGGGTGGGGGGAGTGTGAGGTGGCGGGGACTGTCCTGGGCTGGGACTGCAGTGATCAGAGCTTGCCAGCCACCCCGACACCACTGTAGATGGGCGCAGGGATCCTGTTCTGCCCCTGTGACGAGGAGCTGGGGTCTGTGCCCCGTCCCCCCAGGTCCTCTTGCCCTTCCGTGTCCCGGGTAATTAAAGCTAGAAGGAGCCCCCCCTAGCCCCGCCGTGATGCCTGGGGGAGCCCTTCACATTGGTGCCAGGCAGGCACCAGCAGCGGGCGCCCTCACGTCATGAGCCTCCGTCCTCAGGGTGACCCTGGCAAGGTGGAAAATCACCCAGGAGAAGGAGTAGTTTGAGAGCCTCAGGTTTCTCACGGCACCCACCGGGTTTATGCCCCTCCCAGGCTCCGCTCCCCTCTGACCCCAAACCCCTGAGGCTACCCCCGAAATCTAATCCCCCCTCTCCCGCCCTGGTGTGCGCTGGCGAGGGGCAGCCCCAGGCACTCACCCTGGCATCTCTTCCTGCCCTAGGTTTCGCTGGAGAGCCCCGGCCTGGCCCTGATGGCAACGGAGGCCGTGTCCCTGCCACCCTCTGCCCCAGAGGAGTGCCAGGGGGATTCCCCCGCTGGCCTGTGCCCAGCTGGGGAGGGCATGGATGTCCCCGGGAAGGGGCACAGGCCAGGGGAAGGTGGCATTGACCCTGTCATTGCACAAGAGAGGGAGCCTGGGGCACCCAAGCCCCCTGGCACCACTGGCCAGGACGAGGCCCCAACACACGGACAGTCCCCTGCTGCCTCAGGGGAGGGGGGCAACCAGGCCGATCACCGCAGCTCCTGCCCCGCTCCCCCGGCGCAGCCAGACCCTGCTGATGCCTCAGGCCGGCCAGCCTGTGGAGGGGAGGGCAGCAAGGATGTCTTTGGTGACCCCCCCGATGCCACCCCCTCCTCGGAGCCACCTCAAGCTGCCAACGTCCACGGCCAAGCGAGCCCCGGGGAGCCAAAGCTGAGTGCCAGCTCCGAGCAGGGCTGCCAGGAGAGCACCGAGGCAGCGGGCACAGAGACGGGCGAGGAGAAGGCCTCCGGCCCGCATGGGGACAAGTCACCAGCCACCGGCCCGCGGTCAGATCAGCCGGCGGAGGAGTCTGAAAAGGATCCCCGGCTGGCTGGGGAACAGGGACCCCATGCGCTGGGTAGCGCTGGTGCCAAGGGGGGCCAGGATGCCAGCTGCCCACTCCAGCCGGATGGCACGCTGGTGCCAGGGGGACCCTTGCTGGCACTGGGGGACCTCGCCCCTTGCAGCCAGCAGGGGGCAGCAGGCGCCAGGCCTGAGACGGCAGTGCCAAGGTCTCCCGTGGCAACTGGTGACTCCTCTGGGCCTGCCCGCCTGGCGCGCGATAGCAGCTGGGAGCCGGGGGGCGGGGAAGGCCAGAGGGAGGGACCAGCTGGCAGCTCAGCAGGTGGAGCCGGTGACAACAATAAACCCTGGGGTGAGGTCGGAGCCAGGGCTGTGGTGGAATCTGAGCCGAACGAGGTGCCACCCAGCGCTGCCGGGCCCCGAGAGACCTCGCCCGGGGGAGACGGTGCCAGGGAGCCAGATGGTGCTGAAGATCTGGGCGGTGCCGCAGGTCCAGCGGATACCAGGGATCTGACTGGTACCAAAGGTCCAGCCGGTCCGCCAGAGACAGCCGGTGCCGCAGATCTGGCCAGTGAAGATCCAGCTGCTCCCAGCGATCGGGGCAGTGCGGCAGCTCCAGCCTGTGCCAACGGGCAGACCAGTGCCGGGGACCCAGCTGGGGTCAAAGACCCAGGAGCTGCCTCGGAGCAGAAGGGGGAGAGCATGGAGAACGGGGACCTCTCCAGTGACGGCGAAGCCTCTCCAGCCCTGAAGCCGGGCGGCGAGACCCCCATCGAGCGGGAGATCCGGCTGCACCAGGAGAGGGAGGAGACCCTGAGGCGGCAGCGGGGCCTGGCCAGCTCGCGGGACACCCAGCAGTACGTGGAGGTGCGGATGAAGCCCATTTTGAGCCAGGCCCAGCCACCCGCCCAGCTGCCCAAGGAGAAGGAGCGCCAGTGGGCCGGGGCCCAGATGCAGCGGGAGATCCAGCGGGAGAGGCTCCGTGAGGAAGACCTGGTGCAGCTGGGCAAGGTGCGGGGCACCTACGACCGGGGCACCCCCCAGGAGCTGCAGGAGAAGAAGATGCTTTTCGAGCAGCAGCCCAGCCCCGAGCCTCCTTCCCCCCGGAAGCCGGCGAGGGTCACCTGCGGCAGCAGTGCCGAGACCCCCCGAGATCAGGGCCCCCGGGGACCATCCTTCGCCGAGGCCAACAGCCGGGCCAACATGGTCATCCTGGAGCCCAGCACCCTGCTGCGCCCCAGCCCCAGCCGCCAGGCCCCCCTGGAGTGGAGCTCCTCGGCCCAGGGCAACCCCTTCTTCAGACTGCGCTCCAGGAGCCCCCAGTCCCGGCTGGAGCTGGAGGTGCAGGAGGCCCAGAAGAGGGAACAGGAGCTGCAGAAACAGAGGCACAGTCTGTACGGCTGGGACCTGCCCGGCGATGCCCAGGGGGCGGCCGAAGGGGAGGAGCCGCGCCGCAGCCAGCCAGGTAAGGGGGGCTCACCGGGGGCTGCAGAAACCAGGTCTAGGGGCAGCTGGAGGAAGGCAGTGCTGATGAGGGGTTAGAGCACTGGGCTTACGAGGCAGGACTCCTAGGTTCTTCCCCTGGAACCAGGTGGGAGCATTGCTTAATACCTAGAACTGGGGTCTGGGAGTCAGGACGCCTGGGTTCTCTTTCCAACTCCAGGAAGGAACAGGGCCTGAGAGCCTGTGATGGAGGCCTGAGAGCCAGGACTGGGGTCGATGGCCAGCTGTCACTGACTCCCTGTGCGACCTGCACTCTGTGCCTCGGTTTCCCCATCCGTAACATGGAGCTAATGACACTGACCATCTCTGAGGGCCACTGGTGAGAGACCATTCCAGCCCAGCCGCCGGCTGTGACAGGGAGCTGTTCCCATGGGATGAGTGCAGTGGGACCCCCTTCCTGGCTGCCTCATGACTGGCATCCCACTCGTGCCCAGTGGGTGTTGCCAATGGGCTAGCAGGGAGCGTCCGGATAGTGGGGGTAACGGGCACCCAGATTTGCCCTGCTGCTGCTCCCCGCAAGGGTCCAATGGCGCAGACGCGGGGCTGGCAAAGACAGCGACTCCTGGGGCAAGACACCCCGGTTCCGGAGCCGGGCAAGGCCTGGAAGAAGCAGGTGATGCAGGGGGTAGATGTCAGCATGGTGGGGGTGGCAGAGAGGATCTAGGGGTACAGGAGGCAGGGGGCCTCCAGGGGGCCCTGGAGGGCTGTAAGACAGGTGCATCCCACACGGAGATGGGGGCTTTATCTCCCCTAAAAGGCTCTCTGCCTGTCTCAGCAGCACCTCCGTGAGTGCACCAACGTGCCATGCTCTTGGCATGTGTGGGGCACGTCCCAGGGCCAGGGCTGAGAAGTCTCTAGCTGTCCCCAGGGAGAGAGGGAGGGGATCCCAGCAGCCCCTCTCCCCCCCTGGCCTGAGGCCAGGCCAGGCCAGAGGCTGGGTTCCCAGCCCCAGCCAACCCGGGAGCTGCTGGCCCTGAGCTGCCCCTGGGGAGCCGATGTGTGTACCCAGGGGGTGGTGGCTGCATCAGGGCGGGGCGCGGGGCCGACCTTTGGCTAGAACGAAAGGGAAAACCGCTCAGCGGTGGTGGGAAGGGGGCAGGCTGGCGGGGCTGTGCCCGGGGCCCAGGGGGAGCCAGGAGCAGGGCCAGCCTGTGGTTTCAGAGCCGGGGTTCGGCCTGTTTCTGGGGATCAGGGCCCTGCTGCAGAGTCGTGAGCTGAATGATCAGTATTTCAAGAGCGCCCGGATGCCACAATCAAGATGAGGACCCCACCAGAGACCCCATTGTGCTAGCTGGGGACCCCCCTGAACTGACATTGGGCCCCCTTTGTCCCAGGTGCTGCATGGAGCCTGATCCAGAACAGGGTCGCATTGCGCCCGCCCCCCGCGCCCCCCCCCCACATACTGAGACTGGGCCCCATTGTGCCAGGGACTGCGCAGACACCTAATGAGAGCCAGCCCCTGCCCCACGGGGCTTGTTCTAAAGAGACACAGGGAGGGAGGGGAAACCGAGGCCCAGAGGGCAGAAGAGGGTCATTGGCAGAGCCGGGAACAGAACCCAGGCATCCTGAATTCGGGTCCAGTGCCCTAGCCACTAGGTCACCCTACCTGGATGCATCCTCCGCCAGCCCCAGGGCAGGGTGAATCCCCCTAACCCAGCTGCAAGGGGGGATGGCGTGAGGTGGGGCACAGGGAAACTGAGGCTGAATCTCAGGGGGGCAGGCAGTGTTTCTTGCGGAGGAAGAGGTATTAGGGTACAGAATCTGGGGGGGGGCGGGAGCCCCATCGCTCAGCCTGGCAAAGCCCCAGGAAGGAGGCGGAAGGAGCCTGCAGACCCTGAGCCACTTTCTTCCCCCTTGTTGCAGAGAGACCATCCTGCGGGAAGCTCGATGTGACCTGGCCTCCCCGAGCCCCATCGGAGAGCCCCCAGGAGAATGGGCTGGACCAGGTAACTGCCCCCCGGCCCCCCTGCCCCGCCTTGCACCGCTGACCCAGGTCACTGCCAGGCCTGGCCCTGCGCCAGGCAATGAGCCCTGGGGGCCGTGCTCTGCCACTGACAGGCATCAACCCCCATGAACACACGTGTGAGCGTGGACACGTGTGAAGGCGGCAACATGGGGAAGCGCCCACGGAACCTGCCTGGCCACAGACACATGCTCCAACACACAGTCACACGCCAGAGCCCAGAGCCGTTGCTATTCCTTGAGGAGCCCTGGTGGGTGAGGGGGGGACATTCAGTCCAAGTGTCCCGACTCCTGCCAGATGCATGCATGCAGCCACACATGGGCTGACATACGGTAACGGCCGTGAGCCCCCTCCTGCGTGCTCACTGCTTTGGGAACAATTCACACACGCGTACAATGTGCAGTGCGGGCATTCGTGCATCCACATAAGCACAGCCACCTGAGCCCCCGTACACATACAGACACACGGACGCGCGCGGCCTCCCCACACAAACACGCACCCACACACATGAATCCCCCCGGGAGCGCTGTGCCCATACACAGAACACAGAGACACACAAAACCACACGGACTCAAACACACACGAGGCAGCCCCTGCTCCTCCTCACACGGACGCCTGCCCACGATCACGCAATATTCACAACAGACATGTCTGGGCACACGCAACCGTCATCCCCTCTCCTGGGGCCCGGGGCCCTTTCATCCTCTAGTGGCTGGTTCAGGAACTACCACAGCCTGGGACCCCCAGCAGTGGGTGTCATGGCAGCAGCCCCTTATGGTGGAAGGTCAAGGGTTCGATCCCCGCCATGGGTATGCAATCCTTGTTCATTCCAGAGCTGCCCCTGCAGTGGGCACATGGACACGTGGCCTGCCTCGCTGCAGGGAAAGGCCTCTCCCCCTTTGCCACGTATTTGCTAGATCTCTGCCTTTGCTGTCCTCAGTGGCTTACGCTGTCCCATCCCCGCCACAGGTGGAGAAAAGCCCCCGGAGCCTTCGCCAGAAAAGTGCCTTAATCCAGCGCTGGGAGTCGGGAGCTGTCAGCAACCCGGAGAGCCAGGAGTAGGGAGCAGCACCGCGGAGGGAAGGGAGAGACAATGTGGAGGGTGGGGAACGTCCTAGCACCTCCCATCCCGCTCCAGAACCTACCCCCCACTTGATCCTTGCAGGATCCCACTGCTGGAACCACCATGTGCCCTTCCCACCTACCTGATTGGACAAAGCTTTAATGCGTGTGACCACCCAGGCCGGTTTGATTGGGTGATGAACTACTGCGCTTCGCCTCCTCCCACCCCAGCTTTCTCCATGGACCAATCAGGAGAGACCTAGGTGAAACGCATTATAGTTGATTATTTTTTAGAGCAAGCCAAATCCCAAATTAAAGGGATTTTGGAATCCACGGCAGGATGAGGCCTTTAACACTCTGGACTAGGCGCTGATCTGAGCTATCCCGGTGTGACTCCAGAGTCACTCAAATGGGGTGACTCCAGAGTCACACCAGTGTAAAGGCAATCAGAACCTGGTTCTCTCTTGTATTAAAACACGCAGGCAAGCTTGTAAAACTTGTGGATCAGAATCGCCACCACTTTGAACTCTGGGTTGGGTGGGATTATGATTAGTGTGGCCTTGGGACGCCTGGATTCTAGGCCCAGCTGTGCCACTGATTTCCTACATGTCCTTGTGCAAGTCACTTCACCACTCTATGCCTCAGTTTCTCTATCTTTTACATAGTGGGAGGATAATGCATCCCGCAGCAGAAATCATGAACATTTGGCCAAAGTACTAGTATAACTTTGATCCCAAACATATTAAGCCTGAAATAGTCTCCTCCCCAGAAGCAGTCACTTCTGAAACAAGCCGACAGAGTAGATTGTGCTCAGGCATGAAATCATCTTGGGAAGAAGCTACTGGGCGTTTTAAGCGAAAAGGGTTTAAGAAAAAGAATCAATAAACAAAAGCAAAAGCACCAAGCGACTTGGCTTATTGCCGCAACGATTCCAAGTGGAGTAACGCAAAGGTGGTCGAGAGTATGAGGTCGCAGCAGGGCCCCCCTGTCGGATTCATCAATAATCAAATTGATTAATTGACAAAAGGTTTTATGTGAGGGCACTGAATGAGCCAGCTTGCAAGTTGAAAAACTCCCAGTGATGTCCATGGCAGTTTTGCCTGAGCGAGGACAGACTGGATCAAGGGGGCGAGCGGGGGGGCGGGGAGCTGGCTGGCTGGGGCAGTTGGTGGGAAGGGCTGGGAGGCCCCATAGCAGACGTTACTCTGGGAATTCACCGCTGCAGAGCACTGGAGAGCAGCCCACACACAGCCCTGTGCTGCTATAAAGTAGAGCCGCTCCCAGCTGCTCTAAGTGACACAGACGTCAGCCACCTGCAGCCACCTGGGACCTGACAGGCCTGCAGGTCCAGCCACGTGCCAGTTCGGTCAAGCCCAGGGATGGGCAGAGGTGGCAGCCTCCCCAGTTTGAGCAGCTATCACAGCAGGGTGTCATAGACTCCCCCATCCGCTGTGGCTCCAGCTAGCCGGCAAGTGGCGTCAGCCTGGCTAGAGCTCAGCCCCTGAGCTGGGGCCTGTGGGCCTGTTTTCAATGGTTACCGTCCCCGTCCCTTTGTACATTTCACAGTGTATGGAGGTGGGGGAGCTGGGGGAAAAAGTACACACAACCCCCGGCCTCCGTCTGTAGGCAAGTCCCTGCTTCCCTCCTGGCCTCAGTTTCCCTAGTCTGACAAAGAGGGATGATCATTCCACCCCGCCTCACCCCGGGGAGTGAACCAGCGCATGGCCGTAACCCCCGTCAAAGTCCAGCGGAGGTACTGATTACTCAATAACCGCTAATAATGAAGGGAACAGCCTTGGACCTAGTGTTGGAGATGGGCCCAGATCCCTGCTGGGTGTAAATCGGCCTGGCTGCCCTGGAGCGACGCAGAGGGTTTACGCCAGCGGGGCCCTCACGCAGAGAGTGAAAGCAACTGGCTGAGCGCCCCTGCAGCAATTCAAGGGAGCGGCAGACAGATCAAGGTGATATGACAGCTGGCCGGGTTTCGATCACCGTGGGTGATGCCGTGTTCACAGGACTCGGATCCTCCCCTCCCTTACAGAGGTGTAAAGCAGGAGTGACCCCATTGACAGCTGTGGAAGCTGGTGTCAGAGAGAGCAGTATTCGGCCATGGGGTCAATTCTGCATTCGCTGGAGGGCTCCCCTGGGCTGACCCCACCATGTGGCCACGCCTTGCAGCCTGGGCAAACCCACCGGGCCGGGGGCGGGGGGAGGGATGCAGACAGGCTCCTGGAAGCCCCAGCTGGTGCCATGTGGTGTCACCATGGGGGGGTGGGGGCTGCACGACAGGGCTGAGGGGCAGCTGGCTTCCCCGCGGGCGACGGGCAGAGAGCCCACGGCTTCGCTCCACAGAGGAGTGGAGAAAGCAGCCCTACTCCCTATATACTCACAGATAAGCCGCAGCTCTTTAGCTGGGGGGTCTCAAGCCATGTCTCCAGGGCCGGCTTATACACGGGGCAGCTGTCAGCAAAGGACGGGACCATGTGGGCCCGTGGCCAGTGTGCTGGCTGGCACCGAGCCCGCCCAGCCCGAGATAAGTCACTGGCCCTGACGCTGAGCTGGGACTTCCGCCACGTCCCTGAGCCTATCGTGCCGTGGACAGAAGCCACGGGCCACGGCTGAAGCTTGTTCTCCCCGCTGAAAGTGGTGCTGGGCTTGGGGGGGCACCTGGTGCGGCTGCTTTTGGGAGCAAAGACCCCCCTGTAGTTTCGGGCGGGATCTCCCCTAACCTGAGCCAGGCCCCGGTGCCCAGCAAGCCGCAGAGAGCGCTGACTGTGATTCGACAGCTCGGGGGCATGCAGGGTCCTGCCAGCTCCTTCCAGAGCAGAGGCGGATGGCGAAATCCCAGCCGATGGGCTGGGGCAGGGTGCAGAAACGGGGGCGGGAAATCAGTGCGAAATTCATGGGGTCCAGGGGGTGGGAGGCTTCTTTGGCTTCCAGTTGGGGGCCCTTTCGACTGAAAAAATTGCCCATGTACAGCCGCCTTCTGGGACGCTACGGAGGAGCAAATGGTCAGGGACCATCTAGACCATGCTAATGGCACCAGGCCCTGACTAAGATCAGTGCCCCACTGTGCCAGGCCGATCGAGATCAGGGCCCCATCGCACCAGGCACTGGCCAGACCCCGACCGAGATCAGGGCCCCGTCACGCCGGGCACTGCCCAGGCCCCGACCGAGATCAGGGCCCAGCCGCACGGGGCGCTGCGCAGACCCTGACCGAGATCAGGGCCCCATCACGCCAGGCACTGCCCAGGCCCCGACCGAGATCAGGGCCCCGTCACGCCAGGCATTGCCCAGACCAGAACCGAGATCAGGGCCCCGTCGTGCCGGGCGCCACCCAGACCCCAGCCGAGATCAGAGCCCCGTCACGCCGGGCACTGCCCGGACCCGAACTGAGATCAGGGCCCAGCCGCACGGGGCGCTGCGCAGACCCTGACCGAGATCAGGGCCCCGTCACGCCAGGCATTGCCCAGGCCCCAACCGAGATCAGGGCCCCGTCGTGCCGGGCGCCGCCCAGACCCCAGCCGAGATTAGGACCCAGTCGCGCCGGGCGCTGCCCAGACCCTGACCGAGATCAGGGCGGGGAAAGTGAGAGTCTTGGTACTAGCACATGGATCCTGGGGCGGCGGGGGGTGAGCTCGCACAGCGCTGGGGGGCTGGGAGCTGGGCGCTCCAGCCCTGCGAGGGCCGTGCCCATGGGAGGTTGGGGCCGGTGCTGCGCCGCTAACGCTGAACAGGCTCTTTGTTTCTTTTCCTGTCTAGATAAAGAAGTTCAGGGAGAAAAGGCGCTGGGAAAGTGGGATGGAAACAGCCGCTAATCTGCCTGTGAACAAAGAGGTGCCCTGGGTGGGGGCAGGGAGCTGAATTCTGTGCCAGAGCCAGGGGTCTAACCACTAGAGCCTGCTTCCTCCCAGGGATGGGGAGAGAATCCAGGAGTCCTGACTCCCTAGACACCGCTGCCCTCCCAGGGGGAAGCCCAAGCTGAAGCAGTGGGTGCCTCTGGGACCTGGGACTCTGGCCTCATGACATTTCCCACATGAACCAGGAGGGGAGCCAGGACGCCTGGGTTCTATCCCAGCTCTGGGAGGGGAGTGGGGACTAGTCATTAGAGCTGGGAGCCCGGACTAGCGTTGGGGGTGGGGAAGTACTTTGGCCGCAATATAACAACTGACTCCAGCAGCTGCCTGGGCTCAGTCCAGGGCGGGGGCTGGAAGCAGCTGGAAAGCCTGGCGATTCAGCTCAGAAATTCTCCAACGGTGCCCAGCTGGTCACGGTGCCCAGCTGAGGGCTTCCACCTCAGCCAGCCTGGGCACAGGGGCAGCTCCTGCCCAAAGGGGAACCGAGGGAGCAGCTGCTCTGGCTGTATGGCCCAGCCGGTCCCGGGCATCGCCGCTGAGCCTGCCAACGAGCGCTACGGACCCCTGGGCTGAGACCCCCCCAAAACTCATTTCACATCAAGCATCTCAGAGGGGAACGAATTTTGGTCCCTCCTGACTTGGGGCCTGATTGGAGCCGGTGCCCCCTTGAGGAGACAGGCCCCATGCCCCCTGAGCCAGCCAGTCCCCAGCCCTGGGGTCGCTGCTTGAGCCCAGGGAGTGCCGGGAATCAGAGCCGACTCACGCTCGGTGACTCACAGCACATGGGGTGAGCGGGACACGCCTGGCAGCCGCAGGCGGGGGCCAAACCTTAGCAGTGACCCTTGGCAACCACAGCATCTCCGCAGCAGGTGTGGCGCTCGCTCCTCCCACGTGGCATTTCCACCAGGCCAACAGGGGAGGGGGGGAGTTCCCCCCAGTTTGCACTAATCTGTACTGGGCACCAGGCCCAGAATCGGCTCCCAAGCCGGGGAGCGGAGCCAAGGAGCCACATCCTCACCTGCTGTAAAGCAAACCAGCTCCACTGAGTCCCACCACCCGGTTTATACCAGCTGGGGATAGGGTCCCATTGACTCCAGTGCAATCCTGGCTCCCAGCCCCACTACTCTAACCACTAGACCCCGCTCCCCTCCCTGAGCCAGGGATAGAACCCAGGAGTCCTGGCTTCCAGCCCCCCTGCTCGAACCACTAGAGCCCACTCCCATCCCTGAGCCAGGGATAGAACTCAGGAGTCCTGGCTCCCAGCCCCCCCTGTTCTAACCACGCCACCCCAGTCCCCTTTCTGTGGCATGTTCTCCCGGCTGCTCTGGGCGCCTGGTGTTGTCCTTCACCCTGCACTCCCCCCAGCTCCGGACGGCGCTGGATGGCACCCTCCCACGCCCGGGGGACAGGGAATGACGGTTACACGTGGGAGCGCCCTATCTTGTTTCCCAGCTGCCTTGGGATAGTTACTGCGGGCAGGGGAGGAGGCCGGGTGATAACACTTTGCTCTGCAGTAACATTTCAGATGGACTTGGCCCAAAGGGCTCATCTCCTGGGGCCCTTCCTGGGAAACTCAGGAAGTGTTCACCCCAGCTACACAGGGGAAACTGAGGCACCAAGCATGCCTCACCCAAGGACAGACAACATGTCAGTGGAGTGCGGAATAGAGCCCCGGAATCCTGCTGTAACCACTAGACCCCATTCCCCTCCCACAGTCAGGGACAGAACCCAGGAGTCCAGGTTCCCTACCCTGCCCCTGCTTTAACGACTATACCTCATTGCCTAGGGGAGGAGCAGCGTGAAATACAACAGTTAAATCCCAAAGTGAACCCTGGCTTCAAAGACCCCCAAAGTGAGAATTCCCTAAACTTTAGCTGCACTGTTCTAAACAGAGAGACACGCCACTGAGCTCCGAGGAGGAGGGGGAGGGAGAGGGGTCTAGTGGTGAGACTGGGGTACAGGGAATCAGGACTCCTGGGTTCTAGCCTCGTCTCCAGCAGGGGCGTGGGGTCCAGTGGGAGACCAGGGGGTGCTCTCTGAGTTTTCTGAAGTTTGCCCCCGCTAGCTGAGACATCTCCGCAATCTAATCACTGTCCGGTTTCACCCTCTGTTATCACACCCTGGGCGCGGGCCCTTTGCTGGGACGGGCACACGCCACCAATTAACACCTCATAAATCCTGGTGCCCTTCCCAAGTGCCAGCGCCCGGCTCTGTGGCCTGCCTGCCACTCCCCTCTCGCACCCAGTGAGCCAAGGCTTAGGCTGCCCCCTCCAGGTTTGCCGGTTTGACCCCACCCTCTTCTGCCGTCCCTGGGTGTATCAAATTGGGCAGGTCTCAGCCCAATTCCTACAAGCACTGTTGTGCCTCCAGCACCGAACCGTCTGCCACAATGGCACCAACCTGTGAGCCTGGGCAGGAGAGACCCCCACCCTGGCCCCCCAACTTCCAGCTGCCTGCCTGGCTATTCCTTGCTCCTTGCTGCCCCTGTGTGGTGTGTGAGGGGGCTGCAGGCTCCGCCAGGTCCCCCAATGAACTGGGCGATGCAGAACATGGGGTGTGAAATCAAGGTGGGCACTAGAGACCCTGAGGTGGGGGGGGGGCACTTGGCACAAGGCTGCCGCACATCGGCAGGGGGGTGACAGCCTCTGCCAGGACCCTGAGGAATCATCTGTCTCGCTTCCTCCAGCACGGCCAGGCAGGCTCTGGACACAGAGGGGTGGCACACCTGGGTTCTAGCCCCAGCGCTGGGAGAGCAGTGGGGTCTAGTGGCTAGAACTAGGTAGGGGCTGGGAGTCAGGACTCCTGGGTTCCATCCCCAGCTCTCGGGGGGTGTGAGGCTGGTCAGCAGCTGTGTCCTGGTCACAATGACACCGCATAAAGCCATTCCACTGGGTCACAACAAAGTCATCATTCTGGGGGGAGAACCCAGGAGTCCTGGCTTTTAACCCTCCCCCCAGCTCTAACCACTAGACCCCGCTCCACCTTCTCCAATCAGCAGCCCAGGCGCTAGAACTACAATCCCCAGCAGTCACTGCAGCCGCGCCATGCATGCTGGGAGCTGTAGTTCCAGCCTGCGGGGCCCTGATCACATGACTCCCACAGGCTCCACCTCCTGAGGGGCGGGGCAGGGCATCACGTCCGGGTCGCCGGAGCAGGGAAGGGGCGGGGCTGGGTTGGAGCGAGAAGATGCTGCTGAGAATAGCAGTGAGTGGGGGGTGGGGCTGGGAGCCAGGACTCCTGGGTTCTCTCCCCGGCTCTGTGGGAGGAATGGGGGCTGGTGGGTTAGAGCAGGGGGGGCTGGGAGCCAGGACTCCTGGGTTCTCTTCCTGGCGCTGGGAGGGGGTCGTGGCTGAGTGGTTAGAGCAGGGGGGGCTGGGAGCCAGGACTCCTGGGTTCTCTCCCCGGCGCTGGGAGGGGCAGGGGTCTAGTGGTTAGAGCAGGAAGTGAGGATTCCATTGATGTCGCTGGGCTCAGATCCCCCCCTGGGGTGGGGGTGCTGGGGGCAGGCCCCTGTTGGGCGGTTGGGGGGGTCCCTGCCTTGGGCTCTGGTGGTTGCAGGGCAGGGAGGTGCTGCAGTGTGGGGCGGGGCTGGGCACAGAGCGGATTGGGGGGTGGAGGGGGCAGGAGTGCTAGGAAGTGACCTATGCCGGGGGGGGGGGGGGGCAGCGGTTCATTCTCCCCTAACTGGCTGGGTCTCTGCCCCACAGCGCACCCTCCGGCCTGGCTGCCAGGCAGCGACTGCGCACCGGAGCCTCCACCGGACACCAGTGAGCCACATCCCGCTCATCCCCATCGTGGTGGAGCAGACGGTGAGCTGGTGCCCCTCAGTCCCGACCCACAGCCCCCCTGCTAGCCCAGCCCTCCCGGTGCCCCTCAGTCCTGACCCGCAGCCCCCCTGCTAGCCCAGCCCTCCCGGTGCCCCTCAGTCCCGACCCGCAGCCCCCCTGCTAGCCCAGCCCTGCCGGTGCCCCTCAGTCCCGACCCACAGCCCCCCTGCTAGCCCAGCCCTGGGGTCCCCCCAGCCCTGCCGGTGCCCCTCAGTCCCGACCCACAGCCCCCCTGCTAGCCCAGCCCTGCCGGTGCCCCTCAGTCCTGACCTGCAGCCGCCCTGCCAGCCCAGCCGTGGGGTCCCCCCAGCCCTGCCGGTGCCCCTCAGTCCTGACCCGCAGCCCCCCTGCTAGCCCAGCCCTGCCGGTGCCCCTCAGTCCCGACCCGCAGCCCCCCTGCTAGCCCAGCCCTGGGCTCCCCCCTGCCCTGCCGGTGCCCCTCAGTTCCGACCCACAGCCCCCTGCTAGCCCAGCCCTGGGTCTCTCTGGACAGGGCCTGGTCAGGTGTTGGCTTTTGGGCTGAGCTGTTAACATTGTCTAGCGGCTGAACTGAGCCCCACCAAATTCATTTCACTTGTGCGCTACGAAACCAGGACTCCCATATGCAATCATGAATCCTGCTCCCTCCCCAGGTGCTCAGGCCCCCTCTGCCCCCCGCACTCCCTCCCTGCCCCTCGAGAGGGTGCTGGCAGTGTTAATTCCCAGCTGGGCTGAGCTCCTGGTGTGTGTTGCAGGGCCGTGGTGAGAGAGCCTACGACATTTACTCCCGGCTGCTGCGGGAGAGGATTGTGTGCGTCATGGGGCCGGTGAGTGTCCGGGGCTGCTCCTGGCCCAGCCACCCTGGGCTCGCGCAGCCCCCACCCAACAGGAGATAAAGAGGGTGGGGTCGCCCTGTCTCTAACGGGGGTGTGGGGTCAGCCACTGCCTGCACCAGCTACTCTAGTGTCCTCCTGGGCCAGAGCCCCACACATACACTGGACCAGGGAGTCAGCAAACCCCTTGCTGTGCTATCAGACAATGGGCCCTTCTACCCCTGTATCCACCCCCCCACCCCCAAATAATGCTCTGGACCAGACCAACAGGCGTCAGAGGAGGCGTTCCACCCCACATAGTGGTGAAGAGTGGTTTGAGCTGGCAAAATTCCTTCCTGACCCCTGCTAGCCCCTAACCCTAACCCTAACCCTCCTTCTCTGAGCCACGAGAGTTAATGGTCGTGAAATGATTCAGCCTTGGGGGGAAAAAACATTTCAAACCGCCCCAGCCGCTGTGTTTGGCTCTTCGAGCCCCTGCAGCAGGGAGTTCCCCAGGTCGCTGCCACCTCTCTCTCTCCACCTTCTGCAGATCGACGATGGGGTGGCCAGTCTGGTCATTGCCCAGCTGCTCTTCCTGCAGTCAGAGAGCAACAAGAAGCCGATCCACATGTACATCAACAGCCCCGGTGAGTGGAAGCCCAGACTGCGAGCGCCACCGTGAGACCAGCCGGCCATCCCCCGAAGTGCCCCCTGCTGGCAGAGGCTGGGACTGGAGCAGCCAGGAGCTCCACAGCCAGTGCTGGGGACCTGCTCCCTCCAGCCACCCCCCTGCTGGGTGAATCGGAGAGATCCTCCCTCCTGCCTGCCGTCATTCTCCGGTTCTCTCTCCAGGTGGCGCCGTGACCTCGGGGCTGGCCATCTATGACACCATGCAGTACATCCTGAACCCCATCTGCACCTGGTGCGTGGGGCAGGCGGCCAGCATGGGGTCGCTGCTCCTGGCTGCCGGCTCCCAGGGCATGAGGCACTCCCTGCCCAACTCCCGCATCATGATCCACCAGCCTTCAGGAGGGGCGCGGGTGAGTCCGGGCACCGATCTGCCCCCTGGCGGGAGTGGGAGCCCTGGGGCAGGGGACGTACGGGGGCCCCTTTAGCGTCAAGATCAGTCCCAGGAGCCCCCGGCCGGGGGAATCTCCATGCTGCCGGGGCCCACCCCAGCAGGCATTGACCAGCCCCCGATGTTGCGGACGAGGCTGGGGACTGACTGGACGACGGGGGCAGGTTCCCCTCTGGCTGCTGGTCCCGGGGGGTCCCTCCGGGGTAGGGGGAACCTTTGACCCTAAGGTCGTCCCCCCCGAGTGGATAAAGACCCACTATCGTTCCTGGCCGACGCCGAGTTTGGCATAGCTCTGCTCTGTCCTGCTGCAGTTGGACTAGTGAGGGGCACCCCCTGCTGGGGGCTCCGTGAAGCCAGGCTGCACCTCATGGTGCCTCCCCACAGGGGCAAGCCACGGACATCGCCATCCAAGCCGAGGAGATCCTGACGCTGAAGAAGCAGATCAACGGGCTGTACGCCAAGCACACCAAGCAGCCCCTGGAGGTGATCGGTGAGTGCCCCTGAAATCGCCCTCTGGGGTCTCCAATGAGGCAGGGGGAGGTGGGGACAGCTGCACTGAGCTTCCCAAAACGTCTCCGTTCTACGGGTGAAGTGGGAGGGAGTGGGACCTGTGTGGAGAGGTCAAAGTTCAGATCCTGAAGGCGGGGTGATCAGCCCTCATGCTTCAGGGCATCAGCTGCTTGCTACTGCAGGAGTCAGGAAGGAATGGATGCTGATGGGGTGAAATATCTCAAGCAGTGCAGGGGTTTGTTAACTCCAAAGACACCAGTGAGGCTCGAATCGTCTGCTCCAGATGTGGGAACTCCAGGGGGATCTCCAGTGGCTGCTGCAGTGTTCACGCTTTTATCCCCCCTCTCTCTTTGGGTCAGCCACTAGAGGGTGATGTGCCCTAGGCCAGGGTCTAGAGGCTCCCGCCCCCCACAGCCCAGGGCACCCCTCATCTTCCCTGTGCTCTTGTCCTGCAGAGTCCACCATGGAGAGAGACCGCTACATGAGCCCCATGGAAGCCCAGGAGTTTGGGATCCTGGACAAGGTGCTGGTCCACCCCCCTCACGACGGAGAGGACGAGCCGGAGCTGGTCCAGAAAGAGCCTTCCCCGCCCTCCTCCTCTTCCTCGGCTGAGCCCTGAGAGACCTCTGGGCTCGGATGGGAACCGACAGAGGTGGCTGGTGCTTTGCCGGGGTGCTGAGGATCGTTCCAGCCAGGAGGGAGGAAGCTAGGAGACACCAACCACTCGAAGCAGAGGGATGGGGGCGGCAAAGCCCCATGCTGGGATTACACCCACACACACCCCGCTTGCTGGACGGATGCAAGAGGGAACCACCCCCATACCTCCCACTGGGTGTCCCCCTCTGCTGCCCCACCAGCAGCTGGCGAGACGCGTTGGTCCGAGCTGGGGTGTGTCTGGCAGGGTCCAATTATTTTGGTACCTTTGGGTCACACGAACACGCCACCCCTCCTGGTGTAGAGTCATTAGCTGAATGATTGTTATTAAATTAAACTCGCCAAGCTGTTCGCACTCTGTGTTGGGTCCTTTCCCCTGTAACGTCAGCAGGTGAGGATGCGTGAAACAAATATTTCTTGAGATGGGGACATGTCTTTAAACCTCCTTCATGCTCCCCATGTCCTGGTCCCCTTGTGTCTCTCGGAGCAGCCTCAGGGCTGCTCTAACTTGAGTTCTGCTTCCTACTGACCCGCAGGGAGCAGAGAATAGCCCAGTGCTGTGTAGTTTCTCCCTCTCTCCCCGAGCAGCTGGGACAGTCCCTGCTCGGGAGTGATTCTCAACAGGTCTTTGCTGACCAGTGTGTGCGTTTTTTTTGCGAAGGACTCTTTGTGGAAAGATCCCAAGCAGGGTTTGCAGCAGCTATTTAACAGCTCACAGCAACGCCGCGCAAGGGTCTGGTTCACTCTGGACTGAAATGTGGCCACCTTTCGGGTGGGGCAGGGCAGGTACACGATCGCTCTTGGGTGATGTAATGCATTGGCCTGTGTCGTGCTCTGCCCCTGGGGAGAGGTGGGCAGGGGCGGCCTGAGCCTTTTAAAGCTAGCTCGGGTAAAGCGCAGGGAATGTCTGACGTGGAGCAATGGGTCATTGGCCCGGGAGGAGGGGTGAGAGGGAAGCAAGCGGCTCTCCTGCTGCGTGGTCGTCTAGACCAGGCGGTGAAGACAAGCCCGTTGCGGGCTGACTGCAGAGTGGATTCTAGGGAGGGCAGCTGGACGTTGCGTAAAGGGGGGGGTTGGTGTGGACTCCGGTGCAGATTTAATGGGATCTTTTGTGACCACAGGGGGGCTGGGCCTGAGTTTTACCTCTAGGATGTAGCACAGCGCCCCCAGCACCATCCTAGGGCACTGGGATCAGCACTGACTGCGAGGGAGCCCCCAGGCCCCCTCGGCAGAGCCCCTCGTGCTGAGCCACTGCCCCAGCGGGGCCAGAGCCCCCCGCCTCCTGCAGCACCGGGCCCCTGAGTGCCCAGCGGGGCCGGGGCCAGAGCCCCCCGCCTCCTGCAGCACCGGGCCCCTGAGTGCCCAGCGGGGCCGGGGCCAGAGCCCCCCGCCTCCTGCAGCACCGGGCCCCTGAGTGCCCAGCGGGGCCGGGGCCAGAGCCCCCCGCCTCCTGCAGCACCGGGCCCCTGAGTGCCCAGCGGGGCCAGAGCTGGAGCTCCCTGGCCCCTGAGTGCCCAGCAGGGGCAGCGCTGCCCCCATCAGGGCCCAGCTCCCATTCAAGTGGCTCGCAGAGACTCTGCACAACCTGTGGGTGCAGAGAACGAGAACCAGGCTGCTGCTTTGCACACAAGAAGGAGAAAAAATCTGTGTCTTTCCAGCTCTGTATCCCCATATCCAGTCCTACGGCCCCCCATACACCCTGTATTTCCATCTATGCACCCCGTCCATTCTTCACCTGCTCCTCTCTCTAGATAAAAGAAAAGGAGTACTTGTGGCACCTTAGAGACTAACCAATTTATTTGAGCGTGAGCTTTCATGAGCTACAGCTCACTTCATCGGATGAAGTGAGCTGTAGCTCACGAAAGCTCATGCTCAAATAAATTGGTTAGTCTCTAAGGTGCCGTAAGTCCTCCTTTTCTTTTTGCGAATACAGACTAACACGGCTGTTACTCTGAAACCTGTCTCTCTAGATACACACCCTTATCTATCCCTTATAGCCACAACATCTGCCCCATATAACTCGGTATCTGCATCCCTCTAGAACGCTTTATATCTCCCCCACAGCCCCCCTCTGTACCTAGAGACCCTTCAAACCCCCTCAAGCCCCATCCACCAGCCTCCCTCCATGTGGGCTTACACAGCCACAAAGAACTACAGTTCCCAGCATGCCCATCTCCCTAGCCACGCCTCTCCCTCCTAAGCAATGCCATTGGCTAGCCCTGCTGCCTTCTCACCCAATGGAAAGCCACAGAGTGGGGCAGAATGGCCAATGGGAGAGGCGCTGGGAGGCGGGCTGTTTGAAAGGTTCCCTGGGGCAGGGAGGTGGCTTTTGTTTGCTGTTCCGACAGTGAGATCAGCTGGGCTGGGGCCAGAGGGGGTGGGGTTGGGTTGGGTTGGGTTGGGTGGGGTGGGGTGGGGTTGGGGGTGGATATTTGGAAGATGCTGGGTGTGGGGGGATTGCTGGGTTTGGCTAATGGAGTGGGCAGTTGGGGCTGGAGGTTGGGGATTTGCGGGGCTTGGATTGTGGGGGGCTGGGATGGAGGTGGGGGGTTGGTGTCTGGATTGTGGGGGGCTGGGAGAATTGAGCTGGAGTTGGGTGGCTGGGATTGACGGGAGGTCTGGATTGTGTGGGGAGGGGATTGAGGGTGGTGGGGCTGGAGGCGGGGGCTGGGATTGTGGGGTCTGGGGTCTGGATGGTGGGGGACTGAGGAGAATTGGGCTGGAGGTGCTGGGTTGGGGTCAGGATTATGGGGGGCTGGGATTGAGGGGGCTGGGGTTGGGGTCTGGATGGTGGGGCGCCGGGGGGACTTGGGCTGGAGGTGGGTTGGAAGTGCTGGGTTGAGGTCTGGATTGTGGGGGGATGGGGCTGGAGGTGGTGGGTTGGGGTCTGGATTGTGAGGGTCTGCGTGCGCGGGCTGCGTTCAGGGGGGCCAGCTCTCAGGTTGTACTGCGGCAGCAGGAGCCCCTGGGCTCTGAGCTCCTGGAGGGCCAGGAGCCCTGTGGGGGCATCACCAGTGGGTAGGGAGGTCGAGGGGTGCGGGAGCCTGAGCTCCCATTTTTCCTACCAATCTGGGAAGATTTTTGAGCTTCTCCCCGTTTCCTCTCAGTTCCCATTTGTCTGCAGCGGGGAGCTCTGGAGAACTCGGGGTGCCCCTCGGCACAGGAGGCCAAGCCATCGCCAGGTAACTGCCAGGGCCACGATCTGGCTTTTGGGCTAAGGACCCTGGGGTGCGTTTTCTCACATTAAAGTGCTTTGAAGCCTCGTGGGCCCCTCCCCTCTGTGAAGCTGGTAAGTTGGTGTTGCCCCTTCTTTACTGGAAAGGGAAACTGAGGCACAAAGGGGGGGGACAGGATGGGACCCAGGCTCCAAGTTAGAGCTGGGAACAGAATTCCGGGGTCCTGACTCCCAAACCTGCTTCTCTAACCCTCTTCCCTTCCTCATTAGACCCTGAACCCCACCTCATCCCAAGACAGGAATAGAACCCAGGAGTCCTGACCCACCTGTCCCTCTCCCTCTAGACCCCACTCTCTTCCCAGAGCTGGAATAGAACCCAGGAGTCCTTGCTTCCAGCGCCCCTTCTCTAACCACTGCACCCCGCACCCTTGGGAACTTGGGCCAAACATTTTGGCAGATGTAGGGTCAGGTGCCCGCAGGGATCTGGTTAGTTCCTGGCCCTGACTCAGAGCAGGGAGTGGTTAGGTAGGAGCACCTGGTTCCATATCTGAGAGCCAAGCCCTGTGGCGCAGCGTGGGGCAGTGATTAGAGTGGGGTTCTTGCGTGGTTATCTCTGCTTGTCTAAACAGTGTGATCCAGTGCAGGGCTGGCAGCCAGGACTCCTGGATCTATAGGACTCCTGGGTTCTATTTCCAGCTCTGGGAGGAGTGTAGGGTGTAATGATTAGAGTGGGGGTGGGGCTGGAAGCCAGGACTCCTGGGTTCTATTCCCAGCTATGTCCCTGACTGACTCTGACCTCTTGGGCTAGCTCCTTCACCCTGGTCTGCCCTGCTGGTGCCCAGATTTCACAGTCTCTTTTCCCCACTGCAGAGACCAGGGGTGTAATGGCCAAGTACATCCCCGAGCCAGGCATCTCTTCACTGGTGGCGACCAGCCTGACCGACCCCGATGGCCCCCTGGAGCTGCTGGAGGGGGCCAGTGAGCTGAGCGGGGCCTTCTGCTGGAGCACCAACATTGATCACTGCATCTCGTACCTCAACGAGGCAGGTGGCGTCCCGGGTGCCAGGCAGGGAGGGGTTAATATGCCCAGGGCAACGGGCTGGTTCCCGCCCTGACTGTGGTGGGCCCCGTTAACCCTCCTCGCTGGTTCCATGGAGGGATCCCATGCTCATCGTGAATTTCCCGGGACAAAGAAAAGACACCTCTCCAGCCCCAGGGGGATTCCCCTGCCAACAGCCAGGCTGCAGCCGGCTGGGCCCTGAAATCCAACCCTTCTTGGTACAGATCTCTGGGGACCCGCAGCGTGGGGAGCTGGGTCAAGTCAAATTGGCCAGGGGCTGGAGCTAAGGGGACAGAAGGTGGGGGAGAGGGGTGGAGCTAATGGGGAGGAGCTACAACTGGGCAGGGGGCGGAGCAAACGGGGTGCAACTGGACAGGACTTGGGGTAATCGGGGAGGTGGTGGGGGCATGAGGGAGCTAATTGGGGACATGGCAGGGGATGGGGCTGAGCAGGAGTGGGTGGGGCTAATTGGGGAGGCGGGTCATGAGTGGGGAAGGGCGGGGCTAATTGGGATCCAAACCCTGACCTGCCATGACCTCCAGTCCCCCGGTCTGGCCCATCTGCCCCTGCAGGAGGTGAGGGTGCTGGGGCTGGCCCCGCTCTATGTGGAGGGAGGCTTTGACCTCCGGGCCCTGGTGAACGGCACCTACGCCCTGCTGCGGCTCTACCGGGAGGCCTCGGCCAAGCTGGGCGCCATGGAGGCCGAGGAGCTGAGGCGAGCCGGTGAGCTGGGCTATCTGAGGGACCGGCAGAGCAAGCTCAAGGTGGGTGCTGGGGAGCCGGGGGAGGGGCTGTGGTTTGCACCGGCTCGGAGAAAGGGCCCATCGGGCTCGGAGTGCCCTGGACGAAGGAGACGAGCCGAGTCTTGTGCCCTTTCTCCGGCAGCGGCAGACACCAGAGGGTTCAGCTGAGGGCACAAATTGCCTTGGGCAATCACCCACCAACAGCCCGGTGCAGGTTTTTGGTGGCAGTGGGACCCCCTCTGCGGTGGTCGTCGCCGTGTGTCCTGAGCATTGCGGTTGGGCCACCCCTCTCTTAGCTTGCATCGCTGTGGGTCAGGATGCTATCCAGCCACTCTACTTTCCTGTGGCGGAGAGTTCCACAGGCTGACGGCTGGCAGGAGAGGAGCGTGTCGGAGTGGGGCAAAGACTTGAAGCTGAACGAAGGGGGAACTTGAGGGGTTGGGGGGAGGGAGATGGTCCCAGCTGAGCTAAGGGATCGTTTCCCAAGGGAAGGGGAGGACGCCTCGCTGTTAGAATCGGTGATACTCCGAGCGCTGTGCCCAGACGGATTCCGCCCTGCGAGGCGAGCTAGATGCTGCCCCAGGGCGCTTACGGAGGTGGCTCCCCTGCCTCCTGCCCCTCTGGGGGATCGGACAGGGCCCCGGCGGGCTTGCTAACTTCTGACAGTCTCCCGGGAGTGGTGCCTGCGGGAGCTGCCAGCCCTGCGTCCACCGTCTCTTTTCCCACGCCAGGCGCAAGTGGAGGCCTGCGAGAGAGAGATCGCGGCTGTGCAGAGCAAGGAGCGGCAGCTGCAGAGCAAGAACAAAGAGCTACTGGCCTTGCTGAAAGGAGAGAAGGACGAGGTGAGGGGGCGCGGGACGGGGGGATCTTCCCACCCGGCTGCCCCATCCCACAGCGACGTGCCAGACCCCGGTGGAAGGGGTGCATAGGAACTGTCACACTGGATTGGACCTGACTCCCATTTCTGACAGAGTCAGCCCCAAAGGCTTCGGGCGGGTGGGTGGTGGGGGGTAGAAACGTCACAGATGCAGTTAGGGATCATCTGCTCCCCGCATGGAGTCCCATCCTGACCCCTAATGGACACTGGCTCTGGGCATTAACTCTTACAACTCTGGCGGTTGGTATCCGTATCCCGCTTGGAATCTGGCTGAGTTCTCGGCCTCAACGGCTTCCTGTGGCAGGGAGTTCCACAGGCTAGTGATCCACAACAAGCCATTGTGCTGCTGGAGGGTCCTGAAGGCACTTCAGTGACCCTGATCGGAGGCTGGGTTCGAGCGGGGCAAAGCCATTGAGGACAAAGGGGCGGGTGCATCACCCCCTTGCATGCCTTGGAGCGCTACCCCCTGCACTGGCTGCCCACCCAGCACCCCTGCCTACCCAAGGACACCCCCAACACCCACCCACCCAGGGGCATGGCTGAAGCACTGGCCAGCAGCCATCCGTGATCCAGAAGGAAGCGCGGTGCTGAGATCCTCGGTGTAGATGACTGAGTGGGGGGGCCCATCTACGGTTGAGCCAAGCCACGCATTGGGCTGGTTCTTGTGCCCCTCGGGGCAGAGGTTATAGTGACGGGAGGGGGCAGCCTTGGGGTACCCAGCAGGTGGTGAAGCTCCTGGCCACCCTCGCCAGCCGTGGGGCACAACACCGCCACGAGTTGAGGAGGAAGGAGCAGGAGCTGAGCCGGCTGAAGGAGAAGATGAGCCAGCAGCTGACGGACAAGAGGGACAGGCGCGCGGGTGAGTGAGTGAGGAGTGCCGGGGTGGGTGGGGGTGACCGCTGTGGATCTACCTTCTGCCTCCCTACATACCCGCTCCCTGCTGCAGTTCCCATCAGATTCAGGCTTCTCCACTTGCTGCGTTCTCTGTGGCGGGTAAACAGCTGCCCTGCTCTGCCCCAGAGGCGGCTGCATTTCAATGGTGGGTGAGTGGTCCCCATGGAGGGCTCTGTGGATCTTTCTGGTAGAGGCACAAGATTTCAGCACAAAGCTAAAGTTCAGGGGAGGTCGCGCTGTACAGTAGCTAGAGAAGGGGACGTTACAGGGCCAGGACTCCTGGGTTCTATCCCTAGCACTGTCAAGTGAGTGGGGCCCAGTGGTTAGAGCAAGGGGCTGGGAGTCAGGACGCCTGGGTTATGTCCCTGGCTCAGGGAGGGGCCTCGTGGTTAGAGCGGTGGGGGGGTTAGCTCGTTAGAGGCTGTTGTTCTGAGAGTCCTTGCTCCCCCCCAGCCATGGAGATTCTCAATAACCTGGGCCGGGCGGACGGCAGAAGGGCAACCTGGAAAACCGGGAAGTCACTCGGCAAGTAAGAGACGAGGCCTGTCTGTGCTGGGCACCTGGAGTTCTGGGCGCTGGGCTGGGCAGAGGCGGCCCCCTGGCCATGGCAGACAAGGGCAGCTGGCATGTGCCTGTGGGTGGGGTCGCATGGCTGGGTCTGAACCCTGCGGTGGGGGGAGGCTGTGCGGGGGGCGGGGGGGGAGTTCCCCTCGGTGGTGGCTCAGGGAGGATAATGGGTGTGTAGGCAGTTGTGGGGGTGGGGGGGTCTGACCGGATGATGGGCCATAGGAAGGTGGGGCCCTGGGGAGAGGGTCCTGTGGGGGCTCTGGCTGAGGGAGGCCAGTGGAGGGGAGATGGGGCCAGTGGGGGAGGATGGGAAGGTCTGGGTGAATGGGAGCAGTAGGGATGTCTTGGTGGGCAGGTGCTGGGGTGGGTGGGTGCTGGGGGGGCAGAGGTGGTGGGTGGGGGATGCTGGGGGTCACTGGGAGCAGTTGGGGTGGGTGAATGCTGGGCAGGTGATACGGTGAGGGGCTGGGGGGGCACTGGCGGGATCATCGGGGTGTCTCGGTGCGTGGGTCACTGGGGAGGCGGGGGGTGCTGGGGTGGGGCTTTGGGAGATGCTGGGCAGGGGTGGGGTGCTGGTGGGACCATGGGGGTGTCTTGGTGAGTGGATCACTGGGGGGGCAGACGGAGTGGGCGGGTGCTGGGCTGGGGGATGCTGAGGGTGGGTGGGGGCTGGAGGGCTCTGGGGAATGCTGGGGGTGGGCGGGTGCTGTGGGGCGCTGGTGGACGCTGAGGGTGGGTGGGTGGGTGCTGGGGTGGGGCTCTGAGGGTGGTTGGGTGCTGGGCTGGGGGGCTCTGGGGCACGCTGGGGGTGGGCGGGTGCTGGGGTGGGGCTCCGGGGGACGCTGGGGGGCTCAGTGGGTAGCTCCCCGCCCCGGCAGGAAGGAGGAGGCGATGTTCCGCTCCCTGCTGGCGGCCCAGGAGAAGCAGCTGCAGGAGCTGATGCTGGAGAACGCGGAGCTGAAGCGGCTGCTGGACCAGTTGCGCCAGGACACGGGGGGCCTGCTGGGGGCTGCCCAGGTGAGCGCTGCCCTCCGGGGGCCGCTGGCGGGGGGTGCTGCTTCCCTGGCTGCTCATCCTGCCCTGCTGCCCCGTGCAGGGAGGCGAAGGGGAGCCGGAGCCGGCGCCGGAGGGGACCCGTTCGTCCAACGCGACGCAGGGGCAGCTGACATGCAGCATCCGGGACCAATGGCGCAGCTTCAAGAGCCCCGTGGAAAGTCTGGGCAGTCAGGGTATGACCCTCCCCGCCCCCCAGCTGTGATCTCATCTGGGGCAGCCCCCCCCCCCCCCCCCCGGGGCAGTGACCTCACGAGGTGCCAGGCTGGGTGTCTGTTACCCCATGGCCCCGTCTCCCCACGCCCATCCCCCTGCCCTCCCCAAACGTGCCCCAGAGGAACCCCCCAATCCCTTTGGAGAGGGAGCCCAAACCGTTCACGCCCCAAATCCTGCCCTAGACCTTCACCCCTCCTCACATCCTCTCCTCTGTCCCTGCCCTAGAGAGACCCCTCAGTCCCTATGCCGAGGGGGATTCACCTCAGGGTGTCTCCACCAATGGTCCCCCCCCCAACTCCACTCTCCTCCTCGCTGGGCCAAGAAGGGGGGCTTGCCCTGCCTGTTCGATCAGCCCTACTGTGGGAAGGGGGAAGAATCTCCCCCCAAGCAGCCGTACCCTGGCTCCCCTCTGAGAGCCCAGAAACAGCCCCCCCGCCCCCCAGTTCCACCTTCCGGAGCTCAGCTGTCCTTGCTCCATCCTTCCAGCAGTGGCCGCCGGCTCCCAGGGGTGCGAGGCCGAGGGCGGGGACCATGTGATCAGCGTGACGGACCACGACAAGGAGATCATGAAGCTGAAGGCGGAGATCGAGGACAGCCAGCAGCTGATTGCCTTTCAGCAGCGATGTTTCCAGGTGAGCACCCTTGTAGGGGGAACTCCCTGCCCTCCCCCGCCCACATACCCCGCAGGTGGGACCCAGGTTCCGGAGCCACAATCAAGAGATGGGCGCATCCCATGGCATCGGCTGAGCAGCCGAACCATCCGGCTCAACGCCCGTGGCCCTGGAGCTCATCCCACCCACCTGCTGCTGGGATCCTGTGTCCGGATCTGGTGCCCACCCTTCCAGAAGGATGGTGTAAACAGGAGAGAGGTCAGAGAAGAGCCAGGAGAAGGATTAAGAAATTGGAAAACCTGCCTTACAGAGAGCGACTTAACAAAGCGGGGGTAGGGGGCGGCTTGGTCACAGACTGGAAGTTCCTACACGTGCTCGTCAGTCTACCAGGCAAAGGTCTAACGAGCCAATGGCTGGAAGATGAAGCTAGATCAGTTCAGACTAGAAATAAGGCGTACATTTTAACGATGAAGGCAATTCGTTAACCACTGGCACAACTTAACAAGGGCTGGGGGTGACTCTCCATCACTGGCAATGGGACATTTCGGTTCTAGTTCACACGGGAACGAATTCAGGGAAGTCCCATGGCCTGTGTTAACACACCAGCCCAAAGCCGGAGAGAGGACAAAACAGGCTGCTCCCTAAGACGGGGCTGTACAATTTACCCCACCTTACTCCGGGGGGGGGGCTGTCCGTCTGCTGACTGCGCTGATGGCCGGCGCCGGCGTCCCTTCGGAGCCCCCGGCTCGCAGGCCGGAGCAAGAAAACCCAGATTTCAAATCCACCACGTTTGGGCAGCTGCTTCCCAGCTTGTCTGGGCTCTTTGTAGTTTCGCTCCAACTCCGAGCTCACCCCCACCTGCCGCAGCAGAGGCTGGTGCTGTGCGACCTGAAGGTGGTGGGTTTGATTCCCCACAAGCCACACCTCCAGGGGATTGCTGCCTCTTCAGGCCCCTGGCTTCTCTCCCCATCCTCCTCCCAGGAGCAACTGATTGCAGCTGCCAACAGCGAGCTGCCGGCCAGCCTGAGGGGCTCCTACTTCCTGGAGGAGCAGCAGCGGCTGCAGGAGGAGCAGGAGGCGTTCCAGCAGCAGAAGCGAGCCTTCGAGGAGGAGCGCAAGAACTTCACAGAAGCTGCCATCCGCCTGGGGCATGAGGTAGCTAGCCTCTGCTTCCTCTTCCATGCCAAGCCATGGGGGCTCACGTTTAACTCTTTAGGGACCACGTCCTGTGCATCTATTGGGATGGCAAGCTAGGCCTTCCTCTGCCTTGCATGGCCGGACCCCAGGGTCTCCTCCGGAGGGGCCGAAGGGTGGGGATCACTCGCTGAACAGCATCCTCCTCCCTGAGTTGGCTTCTGGATTGCGGGCTCTGGGGGTCATTTTGTGCGTGGGCGGGGCCTGTATCTTTGGTTCTCCACGGCATTCAGAAGGCCCCGCCCCTTTAGCCACCAGCAGGCCCAAGGGTCGCTGGTGCAGAGAGATGCCGGGGCGAGGGCCGGGTGGCGGGCACGCCGGACTACCCAGGGAAGCCCATTGAAAAGTCGCTGGAGTAGGGAGTGTGATAAGTAGGGAGAGGGGGAGGGGGTTGGAAGGAGCCGTCCATGGGGACCTTCCCTCACCCGGCATCCTGGCGCCTTATTTCTCCTCTTCCCCTCTCCTGCTAGAGGAAGCAGTTTGAGGAGGAACGAGCCCTCCTCCTGAAGCAGCACTTCCTGAGCACAGTGGCGGGGCTGGGACGCAGAGACCCCGGGCGGAGACAATCGGCCCCACTCGCCGCTCAAGGTGAGCAGGGCCGGACCAGTAAACAGGCTTCCCGTCGAGGCATGCTGATTCCCACCACCGCTGGGAAAGGCTCTGCAGGCTCCCAAGGGGGCTCTGGGAGAGGCTGTATGGCCCTGTGGTGGGATCTCTGCACCGTTTACCAGCATCACCGCTCCCTTGCCATGGGCAGGGACTGCAGGTGGGCGCACTGCTTGTATTGCATGCGGAAGGTGTGAACCCTGCTGCTTGCCCCTGGCTCAGACCATGCCCTGAAGCTCTAGGGCGCCCGACTGGAAGCAGAGCTGGTGCAGAGGGTCTGGACTCCTCCTCCAGGCAGTCTCTACCGACGGCCCTCATGCACCCAGCATTGGCTGTATCTCCTCTCCTGCGTGTGAGCGCTGTGTGTCTGCTGCCCTCCCTTTTCACCCCCTCCCCTCCCCGGCCAGTCTGAGTCCTAGCCCCATGGCTGCCCTAACCTCCCTTCCTCTTCCTCCTCAGCTGCGGAACAGGAGATTCTCCCCCAGCCAAAGAAATGGAACAAACCCACCTACACCCCCTACCCGAAGGCCAACACCCCAGTGGTGCTGGTCAGAAGCAGGCACCTCGCCCCCAGTCCCATCACGCCCAGCACGGCGGAGCTGCTCAGGGTGCTGAAGCTCATCCCGGATAACGGGTACGGGGAAGGCCGTGCTCTGTGAGGTGGACCAGGCATAACCTAGTAAATCCCAACTGCTATGGCCAGCTGCATCCCTGCAGCCAGACTGAGCTACCTCCCATACAACTGCAACTGATCTAACCATCGACAGAGCACGGGCTGCTGCAGCTATGGGGCTGGGGACTTAGAACAGCCCTGGAGGGTCATGAGCGGCACACAGGTTGGCTGGAAAGCAGGCAATGAGGGCACCTTAGGGCCCAGCACAGGGACTCGTTGAGGAAGGGGAAGGACATGCACAAAAGGCTGGCTGCAAAATGCTAGAGTAACCAGGACCGGGACCTATGCCAAGGATTGGGGAAGCAGCCGCCGAGGATTTTAGATGGCTGGTGGAGGTGGGAACCCGGGAGAAGCTGGAGGTTGGGTGTGGGGGGGAGGGGGTAGAGAGGGGAGTTCTTTAGCAACTACACCCACCGGTAGGATTCAGGCGTTAAGAGCAGCTGCTGTGACTCCTGCACTGGGTTTGGGACCTTCTCGATGTCCCCATGTGTAAGGGAAAGAAAATGCAATCGGGGACCTAGTAGAACATGATTCTGAATCTCTCACCCTGATCTCCCCACAGACCCCCACCCCCCGTGCAGTCCAGCCAGCAGAGTAATGACCAGAAGGAAAGCCACAAAGACACAGCCTGCCAGACAGAGAGCGAGGACTTCTGGCCCGTTAGCAGTGACCTTCTGGACCACTTCTTAGACCGCTCCTTCTAGCCCCTTGCTGCATTTACCTGGAAGAACCTGACCTCTGTGCTACTTGAGCTTAAAGACACTCGGGTTGACCTCACACCACTGATCCCACCCAGTCCCTCCGTTGCTGGAAGAACAGGGTCAGCTCCTCCAGTGCTGCACAATCTTTGACCACCACTAGTAACATTTGTGTGTGTGTGTGGGGGGGTGTTTCTCCCCCCTCCTTGGAAGATCTAATCTGCCCTAATGAGTGCTAACTTCTTGCTCAGACCTCCATAGCTGCAGCCTGTGTGGATGGTGACTCAGTCGATGAGATCTCACTACTAGCTCATGAGTTGGGAATTCTCTTCGGAGAGGAATCCCTGCTCTTTGCCTGTAAGCTTTTTATCCTCCCTGGCGGTCTCTGATATTTTTACTTTTTGACAGTCGTGGTTTTAAATATTGGGCTGTTCTATAAAAGCCAGTTAAACGCTGCTTGCTCGGTGCCTTTCTCCACGGAAACCCCCGCAAGGCTGGGTGCTAGCAAACTCCCCCTCCCCTGGGTGTTGCTATTCTGTGTCCTGGTGCTGGGGGCAGGGGGGTTCTTAGCTACTTTTATATTTATTATAATAAAGAGACATTTAAATGTAATGTTTTTGTCTTTTAAAATGGGGTGACAGTGACGGGGTCTGTGGGCCAGCCGGCTGTGGCAGGGGTGAGGGCAAAAGCAAGCTCCAGCCTTGCCAGGCCAATGTGGGTAAACACTGGGGCAGTTGTCAAGTCACTTAATCCTTCCCACAATGCACCGGGGGAGAGGGTCAGGGACGCTCATGTCGCTCTTTCCCACAATGCACCGGGGGAGAGGGTCAGGGGCGCCCATGTCGCTCTTTCCCAGAATGCACCGAGGGAGAGGGTCAGGGACGCTCATGTCGCTCTTTCCCACAATGCACCGGGGGGAGGGTCGGGGACGCCCATGTCGCTCCTTCCCACAATGCACTGGGGGGGGCGGAGAGCGAGGGCCAGGCCCCTACTTCCCACAATGCCCCGGGCGTCGCCCATTTTTCTTCCTTCCGCCAGGCCCCGCCCACAATGCACCGCGCCGCGGCCCGCCTGCCCCCGCCCGGGCCTGGCCCCCTGCGCCGCGCTGCGGCCGCCTGGCCCCGGCGGGCCCTGTGCGGGGAGGCCCCGGCGCTGGTGCGGGCCTCGGGCCCGGCCGTGGCGCGGCGGCTGCGGGGCCAGGCGGGGGTGCGGCCCGGCTTCCTCAGCGGCCCCGAGGAGGCGGCGCTGGGCCGCGAGCTGGAGCCGCAGCTGCGCCGCCGCCGCTACCAGTTCGACCACTGGGACGGGGTGAGCCGGGCCCGGGGCGGCGCTTGGCTGGGGGGGCGGGGCAGCCGCGGGAGGGGGCGGGGCGCTTGGCTGGGGGGGCGGGGCAGCCGCGGGAGGGGGCGGGGCGCTTGGCTGGGGGGGCGGGGCAGCCGCGGGAGGGGGCGGGGCGCTTGGCTGGGGGGGGCGGGGCAGCCGCGGGAGGGGGCGGGGCGCTTGGCTGGGGGGGCGGGGCAGCCGCGGGAGGGGGCGGGGCGCTTGGCTGGGGGGCGGGGCAGCCTGGGGGGCTGGCAATGGGGAGAACTGGGCAGGTCTGTGGTGGGCAGGTAGCTGAGCTGCAGGAGGGCAGCTGGGAGGAGCTGAGTGTTTGGGGAGGGGGCAAGTTGTGAAGTGAGCTCAGTATTGGCAGTGGACTCCCCGGGGGGGGATGAGTTGGGGAGGGAATATGGGGGGCTGGGCTCCCTGGGGGGCGGAGGGAGCTAGCAGGTGTCAGGTCTGAGTTAGGAGCCTTTGGGTGTTATTGGGGGGATGCGGGGTGAAGCGGATTTTGGGGTGTCCCTTGATTGTTCTAAGCTGGGTTCTGGATGCCTGAGCAGCGCTGTGTGCTCTGAACAGGGAACCTTGGGGGGCTGCAGTTATCGGGGCTAAGCGGGGCTCCATAGGAGCTGACAGGGGCTGAGCTGCCCTTTTGTGGGGGCTCAGCCTGGGTATCTGGGGGGTTCTCCTTGACTTCTGTGGTCTTAGCGGGTCTAAGTTGAGCATGTGCTTCTTGGGGGCAGGGGAGAGGAGGCTCCTGGTGGAAAAAGGGAAGCAAGCTGGTTATGGGGTGGGAATGGCTTCTCCGTGCCCTGGGCTCCTCTGGGGGGAGGGTGTTTTGGGGGATGGGCGCAGGCAGCTGGTGGGCCTTACAGGCGAGTGGCCGGCTAGCAGCCGGCCACCCAGTTATTGAGGTGTCCTGAAGGGCTGGGCATGTGAAGGGTGGACATTGGCTCGCTGGGCATAGGGGAAGTGGGGAACAGAGCGAATTCCCTACCATAGGGATGGGGGGTGCTGCAGGGAGGTCATGGGAGCCAATGCAGGAGTGGGCTGGTACGGCTCAGATTGGCCCCAGGTGCGGCGTGGGGTGTCTTGGATAAAGATGGGCACCAGGAATCATCGCCCAGAGGAGCATCCCTGTGTCAGTCGGGGGTTGGGCTTACCTGGGCACAGGACAAAGCGGAGACGCTCCAATTCATTACCATGGCGTTCTCTCATCCAGGCCATTCATGGCTTCCGGGAAACAGAGATAGCCCAGTGGAGCGAGGAGAGCCAGGAAATCTTGCAGCGGGTCCGGGGTACGGCCTTCCCGCCAGGAATGTCTCCGCTCTCGCTAGTCCACGTCCTCGACCTGGATAAAAGCGGCTACATCAAACCTCACATAGACAGTGTCAAGGTGAAGCTGCAGGGCTCAAATGCGATCTGGTTGGAGGGAGCTGAGGCTGGAGGATCGAAGGGGCTGGGTGGGGATAGAGAGAACGGAGACATTTGGTTTTATCCTTCAGCCAGAGCACCTCGGGCTTCATTGCTCATCCTAAGCTGCGTACGGTCAAGTCAGCGCTGGGAAGCAAAACCTTTATTCTGTAGGGATCGGGGTGGGTGGCTCAGCGGGCTGGGGGGCAGGCACTCTCTTCTCTGAGCTAGTGCCCCAGCGTGGTGCCAGCATGATATCCTGGGTTGCTCTTTTGGGTGAAGAATAAAAACAAAGGCAGGACTACTTTAGCAGTGATGATCCCAGGGTTTTTTTTTCAATGCGAGGGGGTATCCCCACATCCTGGCCTAATTCCAATTTAGGTCAATAGTTGGCTCTTCCTAAATTTCCCTGCAGTTTCATTTTGGATATGTGATTCTTCACTCCCTGTTCTAAAATTGCCATGTGTTGCTGTGCGCTGGTAAGCAGCTGCAGCGTGCCACCCCAGAGGTGGTCGCGACCGCTGGGTGGGAGACCTCCATGCTGGGTTCCAAAGGGCTAGGACGAACAATGGGATAGAAATGCCTGGCTGCATTACTGGCTTTTATCGTTACATTTCTTCCTCGCATTAGTTTTGCGGCTGCACGATTGCGGGGCTGTCCTTGCTGTCCTCCAGTGTGATGCGGCTGGTCAGCGAACAGAACCCAGAGGACTGGATGGACCTGTTGCTGCCGCGCCGTTCACTGTACATCCTCAGGTAACGTGGCCCATCAGGTGGGGATGTGGCGAGCCCTAGACATGACGGCGCTTTGTCTCTGCTGTCAACTTTGTGAGAGGTGCCAGAGGAGGTGATTTCTGAGAGGAGTTAGTTTCGGGGGGGTGGGGGAGGGAGGAACGTTAATAATCCCTAGGTCCTGAATAGCACTTACCAGCAGCACATCTCAGAGGGCTTTACCAAGGAGGTCAGTATAATTATCCCTGTTTTACAGATGGGGAAACTGAGGCACAGAGCAGAAAAGTGACGTACCCAAGGTCACCCCGCAGGCCAGTGGCAGAGCCAGAAACAGAACCTACGTCTCCTGACTCCCAGTCTCTACCCACTAGGCCTCAATGCCTCCCTTAGTGGCAGCTGGGACTGGAGACTGGGCATCCTGATTTCAGTCTCAGCGCAGAGGCCGAGGACTGAATGTGCCGTGGACACTGGACTCACGCTTAGAGGTTCTACCTAAGGCCCATTTTTGGCCCATCCCCATAGTATCTGAGGACTGTATTTATCCTCACAACCCCCTGTGGAACAGAGCAGGGCTTTTATACCCAGTGTACTGCTGTGGAAACTGAGGCACAAAGACTAAGTGACTTGCCTGTGGTCTCACAGGGGGTCTGTGGCAGTGCATGGAATTGAAGCTGGGTCTCCCTAGTCATATGTTAGAGTCATAGAGGCCAGTGGCTCTTGGGCTGAGCCAGACTTCCTCTCTCCCCTCCTTTCATAGAGGCCCGGCTCGCTACGAGTTCACCCACGAGATCCTCAAAGACGAGGAGTCCTTTTTTGATGGCCAGAAGATCCCGCGAGAGAGGAGGATTTCTGTCATCTGCCGGAACCTGCCAGTGCCACCAGCCCCAAGCTAGAGCCACGAGCGGAGCTGTGGGATTGGAAACCAGCCTTCCTCCCCTCTCCGGGCTGGAGCAGAGCTGACTGTTTTCAGTTGCTCTGGTTGACGCTTTCACTCCGTGGAGGTTTGTAGCCAAGACTAAGCCAGGGGACTTCTCCGTCAACACGCAGCCATGGAGGAGCCTGCGGATGTGTGTACCCTCGACAACCAGCCAGGTACCTACGGCGTCATCAGCAGTGCCATTAACAAATGATTTAATGCACCGTATTGGCTACCCACGGGGCAAGGGAAGCTGGCTTGATTGCATAGGCCGTGTTAAACCCAACAAGTAAAATCTAAAATAGAAACATCTCCCCTGTGATCTTTGTGACGGGGCATGGGGTGACTTTAACAACAGCAGGTAAATAGAATTCAGACAGAAGTGTGCTGCTTTTGTTGGTTTTTAAAGAGAACCGCTGGCTCTGGTGAATTTTGGTGAATTTCCCTCATTAAAAATAATTTATTCTAACCTACCTTTTTTCAAAGTTATTATTAATCATTTTTGTTCCAGTAATTCCTAAAGGCCAGCTGCAAACAGGGCCGCATTGTGGTCTGCCTAAGGGACGACCCTGGGCTAGCTCGAAGGAAGTAATCCTTTCCCATCTGTCCCACAAAATAGCCACACGTCTTTTGATCAGTTTCACCGCTTTTATTAGTTTGAAACCACTGTGTACATTTCAGCCGTTCCCAAGACATGCCTGAAAACGAGCAACCAAACACAATCCCCGACTCTCTACTAGCAGAAAGAAGCAAATAAATTAAAAAGGGACTCTAAGAAGCTCAGGTAGGGAGGCAGCGGGAACGAGATCCCTAGCCCACCCTGCCCTTAGTGGAAGAAACCAAATAAATAAATAACTTAGGAATCCATAAATATCTCTTATCGTCCAGCTCTCCCCCTGCACCTGTGTGTAGATGAGCCATGCACACCTCCTCCAGGCAGGATCTCGGGCTCAGAGCTTCCAAGGTATTTAGGCTCCTAACTCCCATTGTTTTCAGTGGAAGTTAGGAGCCTAAATGCCTTTGAAGTTCCAGGCTTTAGCAAACAAGCTAGCATCTCAGTAATGCAAAGAAACAGGATGGGGTTGGAAGGAGGGGATGGTGTGAAGTGAACGCCATTGTTGTTGTGATAGCATTCCCTTCTCCCACCCCTAGAGGGAGCCCTTCAAGGGGCAAAAGTCCCGGCCCCCGTCCTGTGGGATCTGTGGCATGGAGTTTGGGCTTCTCTCAGGCTACGGGTTCAAGGGTGTGGGAGGAAGAAATACTGACTGCTTTAACATCGGCGCTACGCCCACCCTGCTGACGCACCCTCCCGTCAGCAATATCAGCCCACGCAGGAGCAGGCAGAAGCAGAGAGTTTCTCCACCTCATGCCACTGGTGGCTGTTGTCCAGGAAGGCCACGTCCTCATAGTATGTTGGCCGGCAGCAGGGGTCGCCAACGATCTTCTCGCCCAGGGCCGGGATCTCACTCTTCTGGAGCAGCACGGAGAGCGTCAGATCGTGGTTGGTGCGGGCCTTGGGGCAGCTCCCGCTGCAATACTTGAACAGGATGGTCTCCTCGGAGTCATAGCCCAGGCCCAGGTCCTTGACGCGCAGCAGCAAGCTCCGCAGCCGGCACTCCTGCTCCTCTGGCTGCTCCCACAAGCGTTTCTGACGGCGCTTGGCCGGCTTGGGGGAGGCGTAGGGCAGCAGGTTTCTAGGGTTGTCCGGGACATGCAGGGAAGGTCCCTTTGGCATGTGCGTCTCTGAAACAGAGAGAGACAGAGATCACGCCCAACTGGGGAAGGGTGCTGAAGGCACAGCCCAGGCCCGGAATCCCACCCACCACCTCCTTGAGCAGGGAAGGGGGTGCCCCTTTATGGCCCAGACTGCCCCTGTTGTGATCCGCCACCACTGGGCAAAGAGGGGAGAATCCCGTCTGCCATTGTGCTTCTCAACCAAGGACAAACTCGGCACCAGGGAGATGGAGACGCTTTGCAGGGAGCTCAGAGGAAAGCAGCAGCAATCCAGTGGCTGCAGGGACTGAGAGGCGAAGGCTCCTGCGTGACAGGGCGTAGCTGAATAGCCACCGTGAAGGGACAAGGAGAGTCCCGGGGTGCAGGAGCAAGGGTGACCTCGGATGGCTTTCGGGACGGCCGGCTCTGGGGCTAGAGAGGCTGGCAGACGCCCCGTCAATGGGATTGTTTAAAAGTGGGAAGCGATGTTGAGCTTTTTGCACTGTCAAGTTTTAAGCGACTCAAACCATTGGGGATCCCAGTGATTCTACAGGAGGCTACTCCGATCCTGCACGCAGCGATCCTGCGGCGGACACAGCTGGAGAAGTCAGAGGTTTTGTATTGTTAGGAGGGGAAGACAGGATGTGTTGTATCCACGCTACTAGCTCAATATCCCCTCTGTGCTGTATCAGACTAAACTAGAGGGTCCCATATCCCCCCTCGTTTGTTCACACCAGTGGGTCCTATCGTCCTGTAGCCCTGCTGCATCCAATCTGGGCAATGGCCCATCCCGTTTGGCCTCTTGACTCCAGCCATGACCTGTGCTAGATGCTTCAGAGGAAGAGACTAAATCCACAATGGCTGGTTGTTTAATAATTGGACTGGGGGCGTGGAGGGGGAAGCAGTACCTTCCTGACCCCTCTGTTGTTGCTCACCTCAAGCCCTGAAGCATGAGGATCGATGGACTTTGTACAGCTAATTGAGTGATGCCATTGACAGTGAACTGAGGGATGGGTTTAACCCCCCCCACCCACACAGATCTACCCAGACATTTATTCCATGCTCAGCCCTTGCAGTATCTGAGTGCCTAGAGCATGCAGCCGCCTAGATTTATAACGGTAATTTCCCTCGTCTCTACCAGCCGATACTGCACATCTAGTGTGCGCATGTCTTTCTGCTGCTCTGCTCTCGGTCTGCCGGTCCGACGGCTGGGGTTAGAGAGCAGAATCGCCCGCTCTAATCCAGTAATTTTATGTACATATACCCTCCCCTGCCATGCCACTGGCTAGCCTGTTAGCGAGGATTGAGTGGCCCCGAGGACTGAACTGAACTCTTCTCCCTGCCAGCTGGAAAATTCATCCGTCTGCTGTCCGCTCTACCCTGTGAGCGTAGAGAGCGCACTCCGTCGTTCGGGCACTAGCTCACTAAGATCCAGGTGCAATTCCGGGCTCCACCACAGATTCCCTGTGTGACCTTAGCCTTCCCGTGCCTCAGTTTCCTCGCGTGTGCAAGGGGGATCATAGCACTGCCCTGCCTCCCAGGCACTCGTGAGGATAAAGCTTGAGGTCGGTTACCCTTAGCCCAGAAATCGCTGGGGTTGGGGAAATAACCGTACAAAACGGGAACGTGCCCCCGCCACCCTGGCACTGCCCTGCCTGGGAATAGCACTGAAAGTGTCTCATACCTAGGAGTGCCCAGAGCAGATCCCTGATGCTGGTACCCGGCTCCTGCTCTTCCATCAGCGTGGGCCTCTTGTCTTCCAGTGGCTGGGAGACAGCGGGTCTGACCAGGAGGATGAACGAGATGCTGCAGAGGAGCTGGGATGAATCCATCCTTCCCCAATTAAGCCGGGTTGGCTTCTGAAAGGAAGGTGGCTCATCTCTAATTTATATCCTCCTTGGGATGGCCTGGGGGGTTGGCAGGGCAGGCGTTAACTCTTCGTAACCCTTGAAACATTCCATGCTGGGCCAAATGCAGGGCGGGTTCAGGGGGGCTGGAAGGAGACTCATTCCCAGCGGAGTCTCTGGCGTTGGTGTCTTGACCCTGCATTCGATCCGGTCTCTCTTTTGCAGTCGGGGTAGAGTCTTTGACTCTGGACGGTAGGATGCTCACGGCCGAGCTGGCTAGCCACGAACTGCACTCCAAGGTGGTACATTGCGCCCGCTCACGTCACCCTGGCCCCGGGTTGTTTGACTGAAGGCGACGTTAGATCGGTGGAGTTTGGGGAGCTGGGATGGGGTTAAATCCTCGTCCTCCTCTCCCCGTCTGAAAGAGTTAACCGAAAATCTTGGGGAAAAAAAAAAAGAAAGCCCAGGATACTTGAATGGAAATTCCTGGACTTGATTACACCCAGATCTGCTGTGCAAATACCTTTGGGGGAGAGCGGGGGGAGATGGAAGGGGGATTGTACATAAATTATAGGGTCGCGGCAGGGGTGGGCTAGGGTAACACGTTGAGCCGGCTGGTAACAGACTATTAGTAGAGCATAAGTACGCCTGGCCGGACGGGCTGCCCAGGCCTGTGTCTGTCTGGCGAGACGGCCGGAAAGGGGGGACTCCTGGCCCTGGTGGATGGGATGGAGCCGGGATTTACTGGGCTTGATTTGGTTCCACGCTGGAGGTCAGGCAGGTTTCCCTCTCCCAGCTCTGCGAGGCAGCAATGCGCAGCTGGCTCGAACTTCCCCCTTTCCCGCAATGCAGCTCAGGGGGCAGTTGCCACAGACAACCCTCCAGTTGTGGGCCCAGAGGAGGCAGTGCAGGGCATCAGGTTCACTTCACCCTCCCCCAGCCAGAATTCCTCCCATGAGCACTTTGCCTTCTCCCCTGTCTCTCCCTGATTCGGGGCAGGCCCTGGAAGGCCTCTGCCCCAGTCCCGTAGAAGTCAGTGCGGTTCCCCTGCAGGGTGCTGGCAGGATCAGGCCCTCAGCTCCCTGGGCTAGATAAAGAGGCGAGGAAGAGATGGGCAGCAGCCCCTGCTATGCACCCAAACCCCTTTGGCCCTAGGAGGTGGGGGTGCCCGATTTAGCTCTCCGCATCCAGGCAGCCCGTGGGGCGTTGGGGTAACCGGTGGTCAGAAGGGGCCTATTTTTCAGGACAGGCCACTATATGGCCTCTGCTCCCAAGCTAGAAGAAGGCTGCTCTGGGCGGCTTGTGGCCAGAGCCTGCCTAGTGCTGGCTGCTCCCTGGAACCAACAGCTCGCTGCGTGTGGCACAGACTCGGCCCCTGCTAGACCAGGTGGAGGGCAGGTCACCTCCCCAGAGCTGTGCGCTTCGGGAGGAGCCCGTGCCCTGTTCTACTCGGATGCTTCTTCCATAAACTCGGGAGCCAGCCCAGCCTTGGGGAGCAGGGGCTAGAGGGCTTTCCCATCTGCATCATCCATGCTTCTGTCTCCCCAGCTTCCTGCCTCCCACCAGCACAGCCTGGGGATGAACCAGAGAGAAAATCCCCCTTATGTCACCTGCCCCATCCCCTACACTGCGGCCTGCATGGGACTCAGCAAGTGGGCTCCCAGATGCCACAGCCTTTAACCCTTCCTGCCTCAGCCCGATTTCCTTTGCCATCCTCTGCCCCAGCCTTGGCCCTCGCACCCCATTACCCCTTGGGGTTCCCACAGCCGTTAGACAGCAGCTTGGATGCCTACTCCGGAGCTAAAGTTCCTGCTCCTATCAAGGGAGATTTCGGTTACCTTTCTAACACTCCGCGAAGCTCCGGAGGCTGCAGGATCCCCGGCATTGGAGGATTTCAAGAACAGGCTGGATGGACAGCTGTCAGGGATGGTCTAGGTTTACACAGTCCTGCCTCAGTGCCGGGGGCTGGACTTCTCGAGGTCCCATCCAGCTCTTTGTTTCTAGGATTCTTGTTTGACCCAAGTAGTCAAACAAGGGAGGTGTCATTAAACCCAAAGGTCTGTCTGGGTCACTCGCCCAGGTCTGGGGCAGAGCGACGCTGCAGGCGATTATGGGTCTGTAGCGGAATGAGGAGCTAGGATTTTGGCCAGACACCAACTCTGCACGAAGGTTCTGGAGCCTTTAATGAGCATGTGTGCTCAGCTGGTCTCTGCTTCCCCGCACCCCTGAGCCGTGGGCTGGGCCCTAGGTAAATCCTAGAGGTTTCTACCACAAGTTCCCCCTTAACCAGCAGTCGCAGGCCTCTGTGCGCCTTGGGTGGCAGCTTGATGGTCTACCCTCCAAGTACAGCTCTGGCTGGATGCTGCTTAGCGTGAGATCTACCACAGAGCCCAGTGTGAGCTGGTGGCTCGGGGTAGGTCAGTGCCGTGGGGAATCTCCCATCATGCCACTGCTGTAGGGCAGGTAGGAGCCCCCCGGGATGGCGCTCAGCTGCTTCCACTTGTGCTGGCGTTCCGGGAATGCCGAGGGAAAGGTCAGCAAAGGAGGAAGAAGAATTTGGGGGCGGAGGGGAAGAGCAGCCGTCTGGTTCCCGGCTTAGTCCTGCCGTGTATGGAACGTCTCCCTGCGCCGGGCCGAGGCAGGGGGATTGCACGCAGCGTCACAGGCCCCGGGGATAAATCAGGGCCGGCGCTGACAGGAGAGGGCTCGGCGCCGTCTGGGCCTGCGGCCGGGCGAGCGCATTCCTTCCACTCCTTCCTCCGCTGGCCGTGCCAGTGGCGAGCAGGGCGGTGAAGCCAGGCCCGGCCAGGCTGGAGGGGAGATGGCAGGAGTGGAAACACCCCAGAGGGAGGGGAATGGGCTAGCCTTCCAAGGGGGTGGTCCAGACACCTGGGTTCTCTTCCTCGCTCTAGGAGGGAGTGAGGGCTAGTTGTTGGAGGAGTGGGAGTCAGGACGCCTGGGTTCTCTTCCGAGCACCAAAGGGAAGTGGAGGTCTAGTGTTTCCTAGTCTGGGACTTTCCTCCTCAATCTTTCGCAGGGCTCTGGTTTTCAGAGCCCGGCCTTCCCCCGACTGCGTAGGGAAAGGTGGCCCGTGCTTGCCCCTCTGTCAAATGGTGATGCTGTCACCCACCAGCGTCTAGGGATGCCATTAACAATAAAGCATTTTGAACCCCTGAAATACTAGACACAGGCTAGTTGAGGCGGGGAAGGAAGCCCTGGTGGGTGAGGCTCTGTTATGTAATGTGGGGATTGTACTTTAAGGTTTTAAGGTCAGATTTAAGGTCAGGCTTGACAAAGCCCTGGCTGGGATGATTTAGTTGGGGATTGGTCCTGCTTTGAGCAGGGGGTTGGACTAGATGACCTCCTGAGGTCCCTTCCAACCCTGATATTCCATGATTCTGTGATACTTTGACTAGACTTCCCCTCCAGGGAGACACAACGTTCCCAGTGGCTGGCCCAAAAGCCTGTGGAACTCACTGCTACTAGATACAGGCACATCCGCAGGCCTCACCTTGTACAGCACCACAAGCAGAATTCAGCTCTTCCCACCTGGGAGCCAAAGATATTTAACTCCCATGTGGGTGCTTGTACCAAGAAGTAAATACTCTGTGGGCAAGGGGAGGGGGACCTTTCCAGAGCAAGGCCAGCCCCAGCCCCCGAGCTGTTCAGTAACACCCCCCAACCCGGGCACTCAGTGGCCATGTGGGGCCAGAACCTCAAAGGTATTTAGGCACCTGATTCTGGGAGCTAGGCACCTAAATATCTTCGAGGAGCCAGGTCTCAGCCTTTGAGGCCTGCCTGAGCCAGCCCTGCTGCCAGCATGGGGGGGGGGCTGGGAACTAGCTGCAGAGGCAAAGGGGCTGGGGGGGGGCTTCTGGCAGCCAGACACACCAGCTGCCTCTGCCCACCGCTGGGCTCTGGGAACGGAGGCGGCTCAGGTGTTATCTCCTGGCCCGTCCCAGGGGGTTATTTTTAGCAGGGAGATCTGAGGGGCCAGACGCCCGCCAGCGCAGCGCCCCCCCCAGCCGGCCGGGCTAACGAGAGCAGCATGTGGGGAAAGGCGAGAGCAATGCGAGGAATGCCGGGGGCTGCGCCAAGGGCAGCCCGACTCCCTGGGGATAAATCATGGCTGGGTTTTCCTTTAGGCGGCGGCGTAGCAGGGCCAGGAACTGGCTGCAGCAGGGAGGGCGTTGGCCACATGAGCATGTTCAATGTCACTCCACGATGCTCAGCTGGAGGGGCGCACAGGGGTCCAGGCTGGGGCAGCCTCCTGGCCAGGAGCATCATTGGACAGAGTGGGGAAACTGAGGCACCACAGGGGGAAGGGACTTAGCTGCACAGCACCTCATGGCAGAGTCAGGATTGGGACCCTGACTTCCAGCCCTGCCCCCTAGCTGCTGTAACCACTCAACTTCACGCCCCTCCCAGAGCTGGTGATAGAACCCAGGAGTCCCTGCCCCCCCACCACGCTAACCACCCACCCAGGACCTGTCACAGACATTATGGTGGAGGGCCCCATTCCATGGTACATGGGGCAGGAGTCACTGTGCCCCCCATTCTCCCATTGCTGGCTGGGGATCAAGGAGGCAGCTGGCTTCCCCATAGGCCCAACCCCACTGGGGCGGGCTGGTCGCTCCCTTCCCGCAGCACCAGCTGGGCAATCACCTTAGCTCTAGGGCTGCAGCCCTGCCTGCCCTTTGCTTCTCTGCCTTCCTGGCAAGGCACCTGCTCCTCCCACCCCCACAGGGCCCCGGCTTTCAGAGCTGTGCTCCCTGCCGCATGGGCTCAGCGTCCCTCCACCCGCAGGGCAGGAGCCAGGCAGGGTTCTGTTAACTGCCAGCGCCCCGGGTGCAGCGTGATGGCTGGGCCCAAGCTCATGCTCCTTATCATGGCTCTGCTTTCAGGGTGGCACGGCCCAGCTGACTCCTCCTAGCCCCTGGTGGAACAGACTCTGCTTTCGCCCAGAGCAAGGGGGTGGACTGGGAACGAAACTAGAGGGGCAGTCCAGGCACCAGCACTGGTTCTGATCCAGCCCCGGGGTGGGTTAGAAAGGAGATCAGGGCAGCGGCTCCAGCCAGCCGCTGGGCAGGGAGAGTGGCTGGCTCTAAGGGGCAGGGAATGGGGCCTTTCCCAGCTCAGGTGTGACCTGGCTTTGGGGCTAGGGCTGCAGTCCCTTAACAGGCCCTGATTCAAGGGGCTTTTGCCCCTTTGGCAGCCAGAACCCACCACTCCACCTTCATCAACCAGGGCAGGTGCCTCTAAGTGTTAATCAGGGCCCGCTGCTGGCCAGTGATGCGACCTGTGGGGTTACACAGCTGAGCGGCCCATGCCGGAGACATGGGCTGGGAGAGGTCGCCCAGCAGAGATGGGGTGAAGGAGACGATAAATCACCCAGCGCCCCCGCAGGCTCAGCTGGCCTGAACTGTGTGTCCACAGCCTCCCACCTGTGGCAAAGCCTGGAGGTTTTCCTTAGGAGCATTGGAAAAATAATAAACAGCAGCCAGGGCAAGGCTGGGGATTTTTCTTTCTTGGGATGATAAATCAAGGCCGGTGGCTCCGAGACTTTTCCATATCGGCTCAGCTCTTAATCCACTGGAAAAACAGCTCAGGCAGGCCACAGCCTGCACTCTGCACCTGGGGGGAGTGGCTTGGCCGGGGGAGGGGGGCTTTAAGAAGATGCCCCCCCTCGTTAGGCCCAGTTCTGTTCACATGGAGGAGCAGCCGGCTCGGGCTGTTTTGCCCAGATGTCACCAGGTCGAGTCCTGCATGGCTCAGGAGTGAGTAGAAGTTGTACTCACTTGTGAAACAAGTTGGCTGGATCTCACGTGGCTTCCCTGGGGGCGGGTGGCCGGGAACTGCTCCTGCAGTTGGTTCCCCCTTACGGGCTGAGAGAGCTGGTGTCCTTTGAGAAGCTGGGCATGCTGGCGGCTGGGCTGGGGGTTTCAGAAATATGGCTGCCTCTGGGTGGGACTCAGCACAGCAGGTCAAGGGTTAGGGTCAGCCCGGGAGGAAGTCAACACTGGCAGAGGATGCTCCTCAGCAGAGCCGGCCCACGCAGCCCCTGGGGCATGCATGCACAGGGCCTGGCCCTCCAGGGCGAGGGCTCAGCCCAGGTTGGATGAAGTCACCCCGGGCCTGGATTCCACGCTCGGCTTCACCATAAAAGGTGGCGATGCTGGGCCAGGCCGGTGCCCATGCGTCCCCCCAGCTGGGGGACGGCGAGCCACTGGAATGCTCGCCCGAACCACACACCATGGCTGGGGAATTAATCCCGGCATCTCAGGCATCCCGCAAAGCAGCCACTTCCGGGGGCAGTGGGGAGACGGACACAGGGCTGCACCCTGCCACTCCTCCCCAGGGCAGGCTGAGCAGCAGAGGCCCTGCCCCTGACCGGACTCCAAGCGCGAGGGAATCATCCCCGCTGTGGGGCAGGCAGTGAGCGTAAACCCCTCTCAGAGCAGGGGCCTGCCCCATGCAGGAGTGTCTGGCGGCACGCACCCTCAGCGAGCAATAAACCATCCCTGATGCAGGTCGGAGGAACGAAGAGACACCAGTTTATTGTAACAAGGGGGCAGGACAGCCACTGGTCCCACCTTGGGAGAAACAGAATCAACCCTCTCAAGGGCACCGTGCAGACACCCTGGGGGCAGGGCCCAGGGAGCGCCCGAGGGAGGTAGGGGCCGCAGGGACTGCCCCTGAGCGAGATCTCTCAGGAAACAAGGCAGGCAGGGGGGTAACAGGGACATTCCCCCAGCCTACCTTGTCCCTACTCACCACAAAGTGGCCACATCTGGGCTGCGGAGGGATATGGGTTGAGGTCCCTTGGGGAGCAGGACCCTATGGGCCAGGTCTCCCCACAGCTGACATGGGGGCCCAGGCCCTTACAGCAGGAAGGTTTTGAACCCAGGAAGGAAGATGAGCTTTGCCCTCTGGGCCTGAGTGGGGGAGGGGATGGGGGTGTGGCCTACCCAGGCCCCACCTCTCACTCCTTCAGGAAGAAGTGCATCTTGTCGTTGATCATTTTGCGCTCGGGGTTGAGGCGCTTGAGGATCTGGGCGAGCACGTTCACCGTCTGCTCGCTGCTCAGCCCCGTCTTCTTGGTCTGGAACTTCTTCAGCAGGTCCTTGGTGGTCATGGGCTTGCGGGTCAGGTAGCGGCGCACAGCCTCTTCCGTCAGCTGCACGTCTCTGCGGGGGCAGAATGGGGCCTGAGCCGGGGATGCCGAAGGCCGGGCCACAGCCCGGGAGGTTCTGGGCGCCGAAGGGGATGCCCACAGGCAGAACTGCAGGCACCACCCAATGGGACAGGGGCCGGCTCTGTCCCCAAACAAGCCAGTCAGAGCCCATGTGCTGGCTCCTGCCCCAAAGGCTCTTCCATCTGCCGCCCCTGGGACCGCTCCCGGCTGGTGGCACCAGCCAACCATAGCACCTGGCAGCAGCCCCACCCATCCCCATGGGATTGGCCAATAGGCCCCGATCCCACAGGCTGAGAAGCCCCGCCCCCGGTCACTCACCCGCTGCTGGGGGTGGACTTGCCCGACTGTGGCTGGGGAGTGGACTTGCCCGAGGTTGTCTGGGGTCCCGAGTCCAATTTCAGCCTCTTGGCCGCTGGGAGGTCACCGGATCCCGACTGCCGCTTCCCTACACCAAGACGGAGCAGCTCAGTGTCCTGCCCAGAACCTGTCCCCAATTCCCACCAACAGGCGCCCTGCCCCCTCTGCTGGCGAGGTCAGGAACCAGGCCGCACGGGGTTCTCCCCAGACCCCTGCACGTGGGACCCCTCCTTCCCTGCCTTCAACAGCTGGTGTAAGGGCTGGGTGAGCTGCAGAGGGACGCTGCCCCCTGCTGGCGTTTGTGACTGTTCCAACATCTGGCCTGGAAGCCCCAGGCTGATGCCCCAGCAGAGCCCGATGCGGCCAGCCTGCCCGAGCCCTTACCTTGCTCCAGCTTGCTGGCTGCAGCACGCAGTGTGGAGGATGTGCTGCCTGGGTCCACGGGGGGCGTCCCTGGGCGGCTGTCCCCCCGGGAGCTGCTGGCCGACCCCTTCCGCTCCTTCTTGGGTGGAGTTTTCCTCTTCTAGGTGTCGGGTGAGAAGAGGAGCCGGCGTTGGGCATCGTCCCGAGATTCCTCCTAGCGTACCGCACACCCTGAGCCAAGCCAGGGCACAGGGGGCTGTGCAGAGGAACCACCAGGCACCCCCTGCAACCCACTTGGGCACCCCTCCTTCCCCAGCATCCTCCACACTTGAGATGTCATCTCCACGATGGCACAGAAGCAAGGGGAGATGACTCCCGGCTCCGGGTAAGAACCGAGGGGAGGGCTAGGGAGTCAGAGTGGAATTGGCTCCACAGGGGTGTGGCCAAGGCAGTGGGGTCACTGTCCCCTTATCCCGGAAAGGGAGGAGAGATCAAGGCTGTAATGGTGGGCAGCCTGTCCAGCAGTGCTAGAGGGGTCAGCACCCCACTCCGCTCCCTGGGAAGGGACTCCCCTGCCAGGTTCCCAGTCCGGCCCCCCCCTGCCTGAGCCAAACCACCAGCCCTTTGCTGCCACAAGGAGCAAAGCACAGCGCCCCCAGCCTGGAAGGGACCCCTCTGGGGCGAAAGGGGAATTGGGGCCTTGGGCTCTCTGCTGAGGCCTCCAGCTGGAGGCGGTCAGCAAGATGGGGGTCCCCATCCCCCCAGGAGCCAGGCTAAGAACACCCTCAGCTCGGCGTACACAAGCCAGAAGGGAAGTTAGCTCTCAGCCGGCCGCCTGGGGAGAAAAGGTTACTCACCCTGTGCAGGAACCTTGTTCTCTGAGATGCGTGTCCCTGCGGGTGCCACGTCCCTGCGCTTAGGGTCAGAGATTTTCCATAGCAGCGCCCGTTTGGGCCGCACAGGTGCTACCCCATCTCGCGCCGTGTGCGGTGGCTATGTAGCGCTGTGCGGCCCAACTGCCCTCAGCTCCTTCTCTACCGCAGAGCCCCTGGCTGAACTCTGAAGCAGAGGGAGGAGGGCGAGCAGTGGAGCACCCGCAGGGACACCCGTCTCGAAGAACCTCAGTTACCGCACAGGGCGAGTCGTGTCCCTGTGGGTGCTCCACTTTAGGTGACAGGAGAACAGTGCCCCCCCACTGGAAGGCTAGGGCTTCAGAGTTGGATTTGTTAGCGACGATCACATGGACAATCCTAGTGAGCATCTGCTGTCGAGACTCTCACAATGGCGTAATGCTCTGGGAATGTGCGTGCCAACGCCCAGATCGCCGCTTTACCATTGTCCGTGATCGGTACATGGGTCGGGAAAACTAGAGAGGTGGAAATCGATCGTGTGGAGTGCCTTCAGGGGCAAATCGGGTTGACAACAGCAAAGGTGAATGCAGTCAGAAACCTGTTTTGAAAGTCTTTGTTTAGATATGGCTGATCTCCGATCTTTCTGAAAGGGTTAGTCCTTTCAAGGTCGGAGGCAAGCACCCATCTAGCGTGTGGAACGTTTAGTTCTATGCGGTTTAAGGACAATGATGGTATTTTAGGAAGTAACTTTGGATGAGGTCTCAACGAAACTATCGTTGAAGATTATATTGGGATGGGGTAACGAGAAACATCTGTCAACGAAGACAGTCTATGAACGAGCAGGTAGGTCATCATGGGATCCAAGGAGTGTCCAGTCAGGCATCGCATGATTAGGTTAAGGTCCCAAGGTACAGCGGGATCTCTTACTTCAAGGTAGAGATTTCAAATTCCTCTGAGAAACCATCTTGTTACAGGGTGGGTGAACATTGAGGGGCCGGCAACCTTGCGGCGGAAGGCTGGGATGGCTGCAAGATGCATTCTGATTGAACTCGAGGACAGCCCTGGCCTTTTTAGTTCCAAGATGCAGTCCAGTACCAGTGACAAGGGAGAGGTTATAGCTGAAACGTGCTTTTTGTTGCACCAGGTCTGGAATCTTTTCCATTCACACGGGTACGACTGGCTTTGAGAGAGATTTGTTTAAGTTGTGCCTGTGCGGAACGTATACTGTCCGGAGCCACACCTGCGTGGCCTGCCATATGCCCTGGTAGTTGTCTACATGTTCTGGCCGATACCTGCGGACTGGTTTGGTACCGTGGAGATCAAATTGCCAAGGCTGGCAAGTCTGTGTGTTGGTCAGGAGGCTTTGGCCTCCACTGCGGCAGGGTAGGGCCCAATGAACCCCAGATGCGGTAGATGTCAGTGTTGATTTTTGAGTGTTTATTTGAAGGCCTAGTTGTGAGAAAAGGTCCATAGTTCTCTGTGTAGCCAGGACTGTGTCGTCTCAAGGGGGGGCTTTAAGAAGGCAATTAGACGAGTATGGGAATATCATAATTGCCTGTTGGCGGAGGTGCACCACACCACAAGGAGCTTCCCTGGGGCCAGAGGCCAAAGGGAAGTACTTTGTACTGGCTGGGATCCAAGCCCAGAACAAATCTGAGGAATCTCTGGGAGATGGTGTATGGTAATGTGAAAACATGCATCTAGGAGGTTGAGGGCCGAGATCAATCCCACTGGTCCAGTGTTGGGATTATTGTTGCTAACGTGACCATGCTGAATCATCGTTGTTGAACGAACGAACTTGTTGAGCGTTCTCATGTCTAGACTGGGTCTCCACCCGCTGCTCTTTTTTGGCATGAGGGAATAGTTGGAATAAAAGCTTCTCCCGTGGTGTTGGATCAGAACTGGCTCTACAGCCCCCGAGTGGATTATTTCTTCCTGCAGAAGGTGCCAGGGGGTGGGGTGGGGGGGAGAGGGAGGGAGAGAGAGAAATTGAATCAAGTATCCGTTGTTGACCATTTCCAACACCCACTTATCCAAGGTGACACTGGGTAGAACGGGGTCAGGCGGTTGCCAAACTGATGGATGTTTTCTGGTGGTCACAGCACATGGAGCCAGGAGGCATCTCGGAGCCTCGATCCCATTTTCAAAATGCCTGTTGTGAGGTGGGTTGGTGAGATGCACTTGACCATGTCGGGGGCGGTTACATTTGGGAGGTATCGGTCATTTCCGGGTCGTAGTGTTGTTGAGGTGGGGGAACTGCAGAGGTTCGAGATCTCGAGGTAGCATGGTATCTATTCTGCCGCCTTCTTGGTACAGGTGTGGAGACATGTAATGCTCTCAGCGTCTCTCTTGCAGCCCGGATGGAGTGGAAATAGTCATCGGTCTTCTTGGCAAATAAGTTGGAGCCTTCAAAGGGAAAATCCTCCACTGTCGCTTGTATGTACTTTGGGAGTCCCGAAAGACGTAGCCACAAAGCTCGCCTCATGACCACTGCTGTTGCTATGGAGCGAGCAGCTGTGTCTGCTGCATCTAGGGATGCTTGGAATGCCGTCCTTGCCAGCAGCTGTCCCTCTGTCACGATTGCCTAGAATTGTTCTCTCTTGTCCTCTGGGATACATTGAATAAATTTGTTCAGTTTTGAATAGTTCGTGTGATTATACCTTGACATGAATGCCTTGTAATTGGCAATTCGGAATTGGAGAGCTGCCGAGGAGTATGCTTTACGGCCCAGCAAATCTAGTTTCTTCCAATCTTTGTCATACGGGTTGGTCAGACGTAGTCTCTCCCTTTCGTTCACCGCCAAGACCACCATTGAATTTGGTGTGGGCAGCGAAGATAAAAACTCCATGTCCTTTGAGGGGACAATATAGTTCTTCTCAGCCCTCTTACAGGTGGGAGGGATCGTGGCTGGAGTTTGCCAGACCGCTTTAGCTGGGTCTAAGAGGGCCTTAAGTATAGGCAACCCGATCTTGGTTGATGTGGGCAGTATATCCAGAAACATGCATCGCGACTCTCTTGGTTCCTCTAATGGGATGTGGAGAGAATCTGCGATCTGTCTGAACAGCTCCTGACGCTGTCGGAAATCATCATCAGCCGATAACGGAGGGGGAGGCACGACTGCTTTGGCCGCTGAGGACGACGGTATATTGGGTGCAGGCGTAGCTTCCTGCTTGAGCCTTTCCTCCTGCTCCTTGACAGATTCTTCTTCAGGCTCGGGAGGTCTGGATACTGAAGATGACAGGGAGTGCCTCAGTTCCTCCCTCTGGGTATTGGATGGCCTGGAAAACTGTTGCCTGTAAGCGGCCCATGGATCCCAGCAAGGCCATTGTTGGGGCACAGGCATGAAGGGGGGCATCCATGGGAGTCCATACCAGGGTGTTGGGTCACCTCTGGGCTCCTGGTACCTATGGCGGGCAGAAGAGTCAAGTCGTGCAGCACCCCGACGTGAAGGGCAGCTGCGTGAAGGCACAGAGTAAGCATCATTTTCCTCCTCATCTCCACTGGAGAAGGAGGGGGCAGTCCTGGATGGTGAGGGTGAGCGGGTGGGTACCATGTGCGCCTCCGGCGGTTTGGCGTGTACTGCAGCTGTCCCAGTATGGAGCGGTGGAGACTCTGGCATCTCAGAGATCAATCCGTCTTTTGGGAATCTAAACTCCTGGGGCATCTTCGGTACCGTGGGAGGCAGTTGTGTCAGTGTTGACTGTCTTGTCAGCGCCAAGGTTGTTCTATGTGCCGCTGAATGTCCAGCAGGCGGCGCCAAAGTGCCCGGTGCCATGGGGCTGGTCGGTTCCGTCTTTGAGGCTTTGGGTTTTTCCTTGCCTCTGTCGTCCGACGGTGCAGGCTTGTCCAGTCTTGCCCTCTTGGGGTCCTTGGACTTACCGGCATTGACGATACCGGAGGTCCCAGGAGCGTCATAGGTGCTCAGTATTATACCTGTCGGGGCCAAAGCTACTGATCTCGCTGGGGACCTCTTTCTTTTCCATGGCTCCTTGGTGGGCGGACGTGAGGCTCACTTTTTAGTGTCTTTTCGCGAGGAATCTGTTGATTTCCTCTTCGTAGCCCGCAGGGAGTACGGAGCAGCTGGTGCTGACGGTGACTGTTGTCCAGGGCGGGTCCCGGGACCAGGGTCTGAGGCTGGCCGCAGCGAGTGCTCCTTCGTTTGGGGTTTTGCCTTCAGGTCACGGGCTTTCTGACTGTGAGCCTTAAGGTTAAGGCAATGCGTGCACTTTTGGGGCACGTGTGCCTCTCCCAAGCACCGGAGGCAATGGGGGTGCCCGTCACCGACGGGGATGGCCTCCTGGCAGGAGAGGCACTGTTTGAATCCGGGGGATCCAGGCATAACCCCCTGATTGGAATCAACCTACGGGGGTAATGACAAGGAAATGGGGGGAAAAGAGGGAAAATGGAAACTGACTAAAATTGTAACAAATGCTACGGAACGAGAACCGAGGCACCTGGAGACTCGCTAGGGGTGCTCAGGCCAAGGGCAGCTGGGCCGCACAGAGCTACACAGCTGCCACACAGGGCGCAAAGTGGGGGAGCACAAGTGTGGCCCAAATGGCGCTGCTACAAAACCCTGTGCTCCTAGGCACAGGGACGCACGCACACACACCTAACGCAGAGCACCCATGGGGACATTGGTCAAAGAAGAGCTAAAGGTTTGGGATCCTCTCAAGACCCCAAGCATCCAGAGCCCCCAAGCGGGCAACCCAGCCAGCCCCGCCCCCAAAGGACGCGGGTCGGGGTTACCGCCATGAAGAGTGCAGAGGACGCTTCGCTGTCGATGTCGCTCTCCTCTGACGTCTCCGACTCATCACTGCTGTCTGGAACACATGGTACGGGCGTGGTCAGAGCAAGTCCCTCCCCTCTGAATCACCTGTCAATCTCCAGCCCCTCTGGGGTGCTTGGGGTCAGAGCTCTCTCTCTCTCTACGACCTCCCATGGCCCCTGGCTCTAGCCACCCCAGGGCTCTTCGGTCAGCATACTCAGTCCAGAGGAAGCTTATTTCTAGGCCAGCCAGAGACCTGAACCAAAAGCCTTGGGCTGTGAAGTGGGCGAGGAGTTCCAGCCACAGCACCCCCGCAGTGAGGGGAAGCTCCCCCTGCCCTTGGGTCAGCTGACACAGCATCAACTGAGGGGTGGGATGTGGGGCAGCACAGGGAAGGGTCCTGTCCCCTCTGCAGCTCCCTTTGGAGGAGGCCGGTTGGTAGATACCAGCGCTGTAAGGGTTAACGAGGAGGGGTTTCTGTAGCACCTCCCCGAGGATCTCAAAGTGATTTCATAGCTCCTCCCCCAGACACCCCCATGGGGGATCAGCACCAGCCCTACCTGAGGGGAGGGAAAGTGACCAGAGGCTTGAGTGAGCGAGTGGCAGTTAGAGAAAGAACCCAGGAGTCCTAGTTCCCGCCCCAGCTCTATCCCCACTGAGACACAGTGTAGCTCAGTGCCCATTTGATGACCCAGCAGCAGAGACTGCCACCCTTGGGCCCCCGCAGCACAGCCCCCTCCCTCCCCAAAACATTCACCCTTTTTTTTCTTCTTCTCCTGAGGGGTGGGGGCCTTCTTCTCTTCTTCCTCCTCCTCCTTCTCCTCGGCAGGCTTCTCCTCCTCGCTCTCCTCGCTGCTCTCGCTCGCCTCGTCGATCCCTGGGCAGCCAACCGACAGCCGGCTCAGGGGGCAAGAAGGAGCCGTTTTGCAGCGGTGGAGCCCGGCTTGCGGCCGGCCCACGGGACCATAGCCCACTGCCTATGAGCCACAGTAACCTCCAAGAGAAAGGGCTTCCTGGATTCGATGCCCACAGAGCAGTGAGCTCCCACTGCCTGACTTACCAAGCCCTCGTGCTGGGCGTTTCCAACCCAGGGCCCCGCAGCCCTCTTCTTACCCCGCAGCCCCTCCCGCAAGGGCTGAACAGCTCAGCACTGGCTGGGCCTGCCAACAACCCCCCGCAAGCCAGTTCAGGAGCAAGGTGCTGCTGAGGTTATGGGGGTGGGAAGCGGGGGCCAGAGGCCCCATGTCCCGCAAGGCACTGGGGCAGCACAGCCGAAACCAGCTATTTCACTTGCCGGTTTTCTATTAAAGCAACCGGATTTTTGGATGGAAAACGGACGCTTTTTGCAGAACATTGTTGAACACCTGATTCTCCACCGGAAAGCAGCCTCGATGGAGAATTTCCAACCAGTCGCGATGGCACCAAGGGCCCCGCTGAGGTCCAACGGGGGCTGCCTCCGCCAGGTCTCAGCGGTACCAACAGTGGCCCCGTATCTGCCACGTACCTTTGGGACCGTCCTCTTCCTTTGTCACCTTGGGCTTCCCCACTGTTGCCTCCTCCTGCGAACTGCTGCAAGACACGGGAAGGATTTGAATGGACACAGCCGGGCACAGAGGGGGTGGGGGAGGGAACCTGCCTCTGCCTAGACTAACTGTGCAGGGTACAGCAGAGATCTACGTTCCCAGGACAGGTGGGGAACAGAACAAGCTGCTTAATGGGCACAGGCAGCGCCAGGTAAGGAGCCTAGTGGAGCTGGGCCAGGCACCCCGTTCCGGTGGGGAGGGGTGGAGCAGACCCTGCCCCTAGGGCCCCACCCTTACCTGGATCCGTCTGACATGTAATCTACTTCCTGCCCCTCAAAGTCTCCGTCGTCACTGTCCTCGAAGGCCTCATCGTCCGAGCCCTTCTTCTTCTTCTTCTTCTTCTTGGTCAGCGGAGTTTTCTTCTGGGGCTTGGCTGCCTTCTCCCCTGTAGCATTATGGGAAACAGCTCGCGGTTGACTCAGTGGCAAGGTCATGGCAAGAGCTGGCGTGGAGGTGACAGCCACGGGCCCAGCGAGAGAGGGGGAGTGGGATTAGAGGGAGGGGCTGAGAACCAGGACCCCAGGGTTCTATATGGGGACTCCTGACAGGCTGCAGGCTCTCAGAGGGGTAGCACCATGCTTCGAAGGCACAGGGGTCAGCCTGGGCCCCAAGCTACGTGGATGCTGGCGGGGTTCATGACACAGGCCTAGGCAGTAGCCAGCTCACCTGTTAGCCAGGACACAGGGCTACGTCTCCCATGCAATAAGTGAGAAAGGGGTCGCTGTTCTACGCCTGTGACCCCCAGCAGGGGGCAGCACTGGGCTGAAGACCCAAGCCAGGGCTGTCTCAGTGACCTCAGGGCAACAGAAAGAGGTGCTGGTGGTCCCAGGGCAGCAGGGCTGCCTCAGCCTCCAGGGGCCCCTCACCGTCAGCGTCACTCAGCTCGCTCTCGTCTGAGCTCATCTCCAGGTCGTCCTCCAGGTCGTGGATCTTCAGCTCGCTGCTCTTCTTCTTGGTCTTCTTCTCCTTCTCTTCCTCCTCGTCATCCTGGTCCTTCAGCCGCCGCTGCTGCATGATGGTGAAGTGGTTCAGCACCTTGTTCCGCCTGGGAGGGAGAGGGCGGAGGGTGAGAACGCTGGGGGTGGGACCCCTCCACTGCCTGGCCCTGCCACAGGGGAGAGGGGCTCTGCCGGGACGGAGTGAAACCCAGCCCTATGAGGCTGTTGTTGGGATTGCAAGGGGGGGTGGGGAGAAGGGACTCCCCAAAGCCTATATGATCCACAGGGAAAGGAGCAGGGCTCCCTGGTACCAGGCTGGAAGGGGGGTGCTGGACCCAGAGAGGCCGGTGCTGAGCTCCACGCCTGCCCTGGTGGAAGCAGCCAGGGAGAGGACCAGGGGAGGCCTCTAGCAGCAGCTGGGCCCGCGCCAGTCACCAGACCAACCTCCTGGCCATGCAGAGTGGACTCCTCACCCTGTGATGCCGTGCAGGCCGCAAGGAGCCCCAGATGCAGCACGGGCCATACCCAGACATTGGACTCCCAGCCCGTCCTCCAGCTCCAATCTGCCAGAAGCACAGCCCTTCCTGTGTCAGCCAATTCCTGGAACAATCTCGGTTTGGGTCTAGTGGGTAGAGCAGGGGAGCTGGCAGCCAGGACTCCTGGGTTCTATTCCCCTTGTAGGGAGGGGAGGGGGGTCCCGCAAGTTAGAGCACTGAGTGCCAGGACTCCTGGTGACAGCAGGGCAGGGGCAGCCCATGCCCTCACTCACCGCTCCCACTCCTCCTCCGCCTCCTCGGCCGTCAGGGTGCGATGCTTGGCCACAGGGGTGAAGTTGTACCAGTTGCTAACCGGGAAGGCCTCAAAGGCGCCGTCGGGGCACTGCGTGAAGATGTAGTAGGAGGCGTTCTCGGTCACGCCGCCCTTCTTCACCCCTTTGAACCTGGGCATGAGGGAAAGGGAGAGCTGGATTCAGGGGGGCACCTGGGATCTGGCCGAATGGCCCAGCAGGTGGGGCTGGAAGCCAGGACCCTGGGTTCTATTGCAGGCTCTGGGAAGGGAGCAGAACTAGTAGTTAAATCAAGGAGGCTGGGGAGGCAGGACTCCTAGGCTTCACTCCTGGCTCAGAGGGAGTGATGTCTAGTGGCCAGAGCAGGGACAGCGACCTAGGATTCCTGGGTTCTTCCTCTGCCCCGTGGCATGGCGTTAGTGCCACTCCAACTCTCCCTCTCCAAAGGAGGCTGCTGGCCAACACAGCTGGGGCTTGGAGCGCAGACTGGAGGGGCTCGTGTGTTTGGACCCAGCACTCACAGTTCAGCCCCTGGGACCCCCACTCACTTGCGCCCAGCTTTGCCGTTGACCTTGAGGATCCAGGGCTGGTCCTCGGGCTTGAACTCCCGGAGGACAATGCCATACTTCTTGCGGCGTGCCTCCTCGCGCAGCTTGCGGTTGAACTCGCTGCCAGCCCCCGACTCTGGCATCTCCTCTTCCTGGTAGATCTTCTTGTTGCTGAGATCTCGCTCCATTTTTGCCTAGGAGAGGGAGCAAAGGAGAACGTCACCTCCCCGGCCCTGGGGAGGGAAAAGCCCCCCTGCTTGGTCACCTCGTGCGTCCAGTCCCCCAGCGCTGCATGGCAGTACCCCCACTCAGCTCCCGGCAGCGCCAAGCTAGCGATGGCCGTGGAGTGACCCGGTCCAGGCCGCCCACAACTCCGCACGCTAAGAGCCAGAGTGAACGCTGGGCTTCAGGGCTGAAACCAAGTCACCTCCTGGGATCCCTCGCCAGGCCCAGAGAACAGCCCTGCACCTGGGGCACCGAGAGAGGGCTCGCCGCTGTCTGCAGTATCAGGGATCGATCAGTGCAGGGGGTGGGGCCAGATGGACCCTGATGTGTTCCCCAGCATGGGTGGGCAGGAGCAAGAGGCTGCCCTGTGGTCCAGCGCATTATGGGGGATGCTGGGCCCAGTATTTCTAGCCTTGCTGGCAGGCCCGGCGCCAGATGCAGTGACAACTATTGATCCATCCAGAGTCCAGCACCCCGCTCGAGGGGCCAGGCCGTCAGCGCAGAGGGAGCTCTGGCACCTGGAAGTGCCTCCAAGCAGCAGGCAGGCTGCCCTTGCTATGTGGGGCTAGGGGGCGCAGCTATGGCAGCACCCTACCTGGTGCCAGGTGGTGAAGTTGACCTTGTCGGCGGCGTTGAAGGCCATGATGTTGTACTTCTTGGGTGTGTTTCTGCAGCAAGAGGAGGGCAGAAACCTGAGTGGCCAGCGGCTACAGCTTGAGGAGGGCTGTTCCCCTGCTGCAAGCCTGGCGCTATGCTGAGCGCTCGCTAGCCACGCAGCGAATCACACCCAGGCACCAGAGCTACCCAACCCCTGCTGCCAGAGTGCCTCAGCCCTGCCCAGCCACCCTCCCTGGGGCGTTTGGCCCCCAGGTCCCATTCAGACCCCCATCTCTGTGCTGAGCCCACCACAGGGCCCAGTAGGAGCCAGCAGTTTATACGATACAGCAGGCAGCATGGCTCTATTCCCGGCCCTGCCCTACTCGGTGACCGGGGGCAAACCACATTCCTGCTCCATGGCTCAGTTTCTCTTCCCCACCCTTTTGTCTATTTAAACTGCAAGCTCTTCAGGGCAGACGCCGGGAAGGTCTGGGACAAAGGGCCCTGATCTCAGTTGGGGAGTTACTGTAATACGCCAAATATACGTGGCCCCAGGCCCAGCAATGAGCCTGCTGTTTAGATCAAACAAAACAGAGGCTGGACAGCCAGGGAGACAGGCTGAGACCTACAGCTCGGTTCATCCATTGCCAGAGAACAGTGACCTGAGCTTGATTTGACCTAGCAATGCAAGGGACTCCCCCATCTCCGCTGTTTTCCCCACGGAGATAAGCTTTCAGCAAGGTGCCACATAAGCAGAGAGGGCTGGGAAGTAAGAGAGGACTCACTTGGGTACTCGCACCACATACTCTGTAACCGACTGGCTACTCGTGCCCTGGGGAGAGAACAAAGATTGAGGTTTCCTTTCAGAGGTGTGCGTTAGCCAAGGGCTAGTTAGGAAGCCCCCCCCAAGATCACAGCAGGCGACACAAGAAATGGCTATAAGAATAGCAGCCAGGCTAGCTGGGGAAAAATTATCAAGGGTTCTCTGTCCTCTTGCTTCAGGGCATTAGCTGGGGTCACGAAGGGATTTTCACATAAGAGGAGAGCTGGCAGGCGATGAGGGGTTAGCAGCTTCTTCTGAGGCACTCATGACATGTCACTTGAAGACTGGATACCAAACTAGATGGGCGTATCAGTCTAGGCCAAGCACACAGGGCGTATTTCCCAAACCTATGATGGCTCCAAGTTTGGGAAACTGAGAACTTACCAGGGAGGTCATTTTGGCAGAGATAGGGCTGCGCGTCCACCTGGGCTTCCAGGAAAGGATCTAAGAGAGAAACAAAAAGTCAGGGCTTCTTAGCAGAGCAAGCACTGGCAGGACTACCTTTGTGGGGCTGGGAGGAGGAGCCAGAATCCAAAATCCTAAAAGGGGCAGAGGCAAGGAGAAGCCGACACACATGGGGAAGTGTGGGGATAAGAACAGATGGTCAGAAACTCAGCTGGAGAAGCCGTGCTAGAGCAGGGGGCTGGGAGCCAGGACTCCTGGGTCCTGTTCCCAGCGCTGGGAGCAGAGTGGGGTCTGCTGGTCAGTGCTGGGAATGATATTGGACAAAGGTATAAATCCAGGATACACTGTTGAACCAGTGTCTTGTGTGACCAGTTCCACAGGTGAGTCGGCCCAGCCTGGCCCTCCCCCACAGTGCTTCCTTCCAAGTCCTGCCCCAGACTTCACGCTCCACTCAGAGCCCGTCCCAGTGCCTGCCAACCATCCTCACCAACCCGCTACCCTCAGAGCCCCTTACCCCCTCCCTCCTCCCCCACCGCTAGTGACTCTTACCTCAGCCCCCTCCCCCACTGACCCTTACACCCTCCCCAGTGACCCTTACCCCAGCCCCCTCCTCCACCCCTGACCCGTACCCCTTCCCTCCTCCCCCACCCCCACTGACCCTTACCCCCTCCCTAGTGACCCTTACCCCAGCCCTCTCCCCCACTGACCCTTACCACCTCCCCCTCCCCCACCCCTAGTGACCCTTACCCCAGCCCCCACCCCCACTGACCCTTACCCCTTCCCTCCTCCCCCACCCCTAGTGACCCTTACCCCACTGACCCTTACCCCCTCCCCCAGTGACCCTTACCCCAGCCCCCTCCTCCACCCCTGACCCGTACCCCTTCCCTCCTCCCCCTCCCCCACTGACCCTTACCCCCTCCCTAATGACCCTTACCCCAGCCCCCTCCCCCACTGACCCTTACCCCTTCCCTCCTCCCCCACCGACCCTTACCCCCTCCCCAGTGACCCTTACCCCAGCCCCCTCCTCCACCCCTGACCCGTACCCCTTCCCTCCTCCCCCTCCCCCACTGACCCTTACCCCCTCCCTAATGACCCTTACCCCAGCCCCCTCCCCCACTGACCCTTACCCCTTCCCTCCTCCCCCACCCCCACTGACCCTTACCCCCTCCCTAGTGACCCTTACCCCAGCCCCCACCCCCACTGACCCTTACCCCTTCCCTCCTCCCCCACCCCTAGTGACCCTTACCCCACTGACCCTTACCCCCTCCCCCAGTGACCCTTACCCCAGCCCCCTCCTCCACCCCTGACCCGTACCCCTTCCCTCCTCCCCCACCCCCACTGACCCTTACCCCCTCCCTAATGACCCTTACCCCCGCCCCCTCCCCCACTGACCCTTACCCCTTCCCTCCTCCCCCACCGACCCGTACCCCTTCCCTCCTCCCCCACCCCCACTGACCCTTACCCCCTCCCTAATGACCCTTACCCCAGCCCCCTCCCCCACTGACCCTTACCCCTTCCCTCCTCCCCCACCCCCACTGACCCTTACCCCCTCCCTAGTGACCCTTACCCCTTCCCTCCTCCCCCACCGACCCTTACCCCTTCCCTCCTCCCCCACTGACCCTTACCCCCACCCCCACCGACCCTTACCCCTTCCCTCCTCCCCCACCCCCACTGACCCTTACCCCAGCCCCCTCCCCCACTGACCCTTACCCCCTCCCCCAGCCGCCCGCAGTGACCCTTACCCCGCCCCCGGCTCGCCCCCTCTCCGCCGGCCCCGCTGCTCCGCGCCAAGCGCCCCGCCCACGCCAATGACGGAGCGGCTGCGTGCGCGTGCGCCGCTCGCCGCGCATGACCGGAAGCCGGAGCCCCCTCGCACCGGAAGAGAGGCCAGCCGTGATGGTTGCCATGGGAACCTGCACGGCCGTGCCCCGCCTCCTCAGGGAAAAGGGGCGGGGTTACCTCCACGGCGGGGCAGCTATCACCGCCTGGGCTGCGGGGGGGTAGGGGCCCCTTGATCCCGGGGATGGGGGATGGGGGGGTACAGGCCCCTTGCCCGGGGGGGGGCTCTGGTGCCCGTCGCCCCAGGGGTGGGGGGTACGGGCCCCTTGATCCGGGGGGGGGCTATGGTGCCTGTCGCCCCGGGGGTGGGGGATGGGGGGTACCGGCCCCTTGATCCGGGGGGGGCTATGGTGCCTCTTGTCCCAGGGGTGGGGGATGGGGGGTACGGGCCTCTTGATCCCGGGGGGGGGGGCTATGGTGCCTCTTGTCCCAGGGGTGGGGGATGGGGGTACGGGCCCCTTGATCCCGGGGGGGGCTATGGTGCCTCTTGCCCCAGGGAGGAATGGGGGGGTACGGGCCCCTTGACCCCGGGGCGGGATGGGGGGTAATGCAGCTGCTCTTACGTTGGATCCTGGCCAGGCTGCCCTCAATGCATCTCCCATCTGGAGATCTCAGAGCTGGGGAACTAGCCCCCTCCCCTGGGGGAAACTGAGGCCCAGCAAGTGGCGGAGCTGGGAGAGATCCCAGGTGTCCTGATTGTATCGTTCTGGTCACGAGACCACGTGCTCTGGCTTCCTCGCTGCCTCCCCCACTTCCAACACCAACCGGAATCGCATCCCAGTGCTGAGCCTGGCCCCGGCGACAGGCCAGCTCATGGCTGCCTTGTGACATCAGAAAGCCCGGCTGGCTAAGCAGCAGGGCCTGGGCTAAAATGGCCAGATTAGTTTTACACGGGAGCTTGAGGGCTGCAGGCCAGGCCAGCACCTTGGGGGGCCCCCCCCAGAAAGGGAGTGAAGAGGGGATCGGTCTGTGCCCTGGAAGATGGGACTCTGCCAGGCCCGGCTTCCTAAAACTGCCAAGCCTCTGAAACCTGAACTGCAGGGTAAATGGCAAGCTGGCTCTGGGGGCATGGTGGGGGTGGGGCTTTCTGAGCTTTCAGGGGATATCAAAATGTATGAATGGGTGAGTCTCTCTTGCTGGTTTGAGCCCAGGGAGCCAGTACTCTCGGTTCCATTCCCAGCTCCGGGAGGGGAGTGGGGTCTAGTGGTCAGAGCTGCGAGAAGGCTGGGAAATAGCCTTTATGGGAAGGGACAAATCCACCCAAGCAATGGAGAGGCTGGGCCATGAGGGAAGATTTAATTTGCTGTCTTGTTACCATATGACTCTTCCGGGAACTCCTGCTTCCGCCAGCAGGTCAACAGAAGGGTGGTTGGCTCCAGGTGGAAAACAGTGCCTATTTCCTAGCAGCACTTTAGCTTGGCTGGGATTTAGGGGGAAGACGCTGGTCCGGGGTGTACCCTGATCTCGCTGCAGTAGGCGTGCTGCTGGATGTTGGCTTGGAGGGAGCATGGGGTGTGAAACCACCAGCCCGGCCTCGCCATCTGGAATCCAGCTCCCATGGGTGATGGTCAAAACTCATTCCCTGCTTGGCGCAGAAAGTCAGAGGGAGGAGAAGGGATTCTTCCTGGTCCCAGAGAACAACCGATCCCATCAAAATCACAGCCTGGACCAACCTCCTCTGGGGGATGGAGGCCCAGCTCTCTTGTCCCACCATGGTAGGGATGGATGCATGTGGAGTGGCAGCGCGTGTGTCCATCTGTGCCAGGGAAGGGGGTGTGCACGTGGCAGCGAGTGCCAGCAGCGCAGCGTGTCCGCATAAGGGAGAGCGAGTCGGTCTCAGTTCTGGAGATAAATGCAGAACGCCGGGCCCCGGAGTTACCAGCCCACGCCTCTTACAGCACGAAATTCCTCTGGAGAAAGAACAACGCTCAGTCGCGTCCGCCTGCACTGGAGCGATTGGGCTGGGCTGGGTTTTTTCAGGGCTCTCTATGCAGGTTTAAGCCGATCTGCTACCACAAGGTCAGGCCCGGCTCTTCCACCAATTTATCCCAGCTAGAAATGAACAGAGCTCAGGTTCGCCCATCTGTGTTCTTATCTGGCCCTTTGTGGTATCTGAGGGGCATTACATAGCCCATAACTGCCCCGGCTGCTTGCTCATCGTACAGAGTAGAGATGTCTCTAGAGGATGATTGCGATTTATGGGGTGGCCGGTTCACACCAAGGCCCCTTGGCTTTTATAAACAGCTCAACAGGCACTTTAACCCTGGCTGGCTCCGAGGCCTTGCTCACGGGGGCAGGTCCTAGCGAGGTGGCTGCTTTGTAACAGCTGGCAGTGACTGAAAGGCCTTGGCCCAAATTCTGCTTCTGGTTCTACAATTGCCACTTCCTGGGCACTGACACCAGAGGGGCTCGGGCTGCGACTCCCATCAGCCAGCACGGTAACTCTAGTTCCTAATGGACACAGCCCAGAATCCACCAGCTAATGGGCCCCTTTTGGGGGTGGGAGGTGGGCCACGGACAGCGAGCTTCCCACAAGAGGGATCTCTCCAGGGCAGGACTGAGGCACATTGGTGTTAAGCGTGGGATACTTGCCGAGGGGGTCGAGGGCTGTCAACCCCCCCACTAAATTAACGAGGGTTTTCAGGAGCTGATGTCTACTGCATGGTTGAGATGGGGGAGTTGCCACACTGGACCGGACCAGGGGTCCATCTAATTCAGCACCCAGTGCCAGGCACTCCTGGTCCCTTCCCCTTAGCTTATTTTCCCCATCGAGCTACAGCAATTTTTGTGCCTATTTTGTGCTCGCAACCAAGCCGCTCTGGGCTGGGATCTCATCAAACTGAGCAGCATCAGGCCTGTCCAATGCACCTTGGGAGATCCTTGTCTCACCCCTTCTCCCTGCCCCATCTCTGTCTCTTGCCACAGAGAAGCTGAAGTCGCAAGTCATCATCTTCGTGATAGGAGGCCCGGGCTCTGGCAAAGGGACACAGTGTGAGAGGCTGGCTGCCAAGTACCAGTTCCAGCACCTGGGCCTGGGGAGCCTCCTGCGGGCGGAAGCCAGCCAGCCCACGCGCCAGGGGCGACAAATCAAGGACATCATGATGAAAGGAGCGCTCGTGCCTTCAGTGAGGCTCCCCCACCCCACTTCCCTCGCGGATTGCAGCAGCCCCAGCTTCCCTGGGGGAATGATCCCCCCCAATCAGCTCAGTGCCTGGCACTTCCTAAGGGCCCCAAGAAATGTTCCAAGGCTGCAAAAGAGCCACCCTCTGCAAGCACCAGCCTGCCAGCTCTGCCACCACCCTGGCTCCCCCTCTGCTGCTCCCTGCCCTGCTCATCCCTCTCCCACCCCCTTTCCCAGTCTGGATCCAGCCCCACCGCCCCACTAGCTGGCCCAAGGGAGAGGCCAGGAGCTGTGTGGGGGTCTGGGGTCCCTCCAGTGCCTTAGTCTTGTGGGCAAGGGGACGTGGGGCACTTGCTCACGCAACCAGGGGTGGCTCCCGACAAAGCCTTTCTTCCCCAGCGCTGAGGGGGCTTCTGTCTCCCTAGGGCTTCATCCTCGACCTGCTGAACGACAACCTGCTGCAGAGAGCGGAGGCGAAGGGCTTCCTGGTCAATGGCTTCCCCCGGGAGCTCAAGCAGGCCAAGGACTTCGAGCGTGTGGTAAGCGCCGCAGGGGAGGAAGGACCAGCAGGCCCCTGGCCAGGGCGGGGGGCAGGCGCTGTGCTGACACCCAGGAGGCAGAGGAGGGAGGCAGCGTGAGGCATTCAGAGGGGCTGAGCACACCCTGGAGCCGCAGCTGCTCTTCCCCCTTCCCGAACTCAGACCCAGCAGGGCTCAGTCATGGCCCAGCTCCCCCTGCTCCAGGGTGTCTGCCCCCACCCCATCCTCTCGCCTTGCGCAGGAACGGCCTGGTGCCCATTTCTCAGCTGGCACTGGGGCTGCTGCACCCCACCCCTTGGTGGCTGGCCAGGGAGCAGTCTGCCAGGGTGGTGCTGCGCCCCTGAGCGGGGGTTTACCATGCTGCAGGTGGGGCGTCCTCCCAACATCGTGATTGTCTTGGACTGCTCGACAGAGACCATGATCCAGCGGCTGCTGCTGCGGGGCCAGACCGGCCATCGGGCCGACGACCACGAGGCCTGTATCCGCCAGCGGCTGGAGACTCACTACTCGCTGTGCGAGCCCGTCATCAGCTACTACCAGCAGCAGAATCTGCTCAGAAACGTAGGGGGGGCATCACAAGAGACCTCCTGGGCATTAACCCCTCCCCTTTCCCTCTCCCCCCACAGCCCAGCGGAGCCCATTGCAGGCTGCCCGGGTGGGCCCTCCTGGGTACCGCTCACCAGGCGCATGGAAACATCGTCCAGGGGCTGAGCCAGTGGGCAGGCCCCTTGGGCCCGAGAGGGGAGGAGGAACTTGGTGGCAGCTGGAGCCCCCCTGCCCACAGCACTGGGGGTGGGAGAGGATGGGCCTGGGCTGCACAAAAGCTCAGTGGTTTTGAGCAGGGCCTAGGGCTGCATTCCCCCCGCAAGCACAGGGACACCCAAGGGTTTCCCAGGGGGTGGGTACTAATGCCAGGCGCTCAGTGAGGCCCAGCGGGAGGGAACTAGAGCCGGGTGCCTGCAGGGCCCATGGCAGGTGCGGCTCCAGCCCAGCTGCTCTGTTGTGTCCTGCAGATTCTAGGCGAGGAGCCGGAAGACGCCATCTACACAAAGTGCTGCTTCGTCATCGACAGCCTCGTTTAGGCCACAGGCCTGCTGCTGCCCTGCCTAGGGCCACCCCGTAGCTGGCGCTGTGTTCAAATAAAGGCTCAGCTTCTGGCCCTGGTCCTACGCTTGCCCTACGCAGAGACGGCCCTCAGCGCCTGCCCCGCCATATGGGGCTTATGAGTGCCGGCTGGTGGCCCAGAGCTGACACCACATGCTTAAGTGGATGGTCCAGGGCCCTTTCCCAGTCCGGGCCCTTCGCCTCCCCTCTCAGAGGCAGCGTCATGCTGCTGGAGCTAGTTATACCAGCAGCCAAGGTACCTCAGAGCTAGCGAGGCAGTGGCCCAGGTGCAGAGAAACAGCCAGCAGGGATCCAGGGGCTTGTGGACACGGAAAGTATTTGACACATGCAGGGGAGCCAGGCAAGGTGGGTGCAGCCTAGGGCAAAGAGCAAACGCCCAGGTTCCAGCGGAGGGGAGACGGCCACAGCTCCACCACACTGGCTGCTTTGAGTTAGGCAGATATCGCAGGGCGAAATTCCCTGCTCTGCCTTCTGGAGCAGCCAATTAGCTCACCAGCCTCCTGGCCTAACCCCTAACTCCCTACTCACCAGGGCAGTAGCTGCAGGAACCTTTTGTGGCACCCCGCTGAATCAGACCTATGCAATTCCAAATCAGCCCCCCTTCGGGGAGCAGGACTGCATGAAAGGAGAACGGCTGTGACAAGACAGCCAGGCTGGAGCATGGGGAGGGTTCTTCTGAGGGGACAAGTAGCAGCCAAGACAAGACCACATCCATCAAAACACCGAGTTTACCACCAAAAGTCCTTTTGTTTTTTCAATACATGAGTTCAAGCTCAGCTACACGTGAGTGAAGAGAGCTCCAGCTGGGCACGAGCTTTTCTACAGATGTCAGCCCCACGCCCGTCATCTGAAAGTGAGCTTTGTGCCAAGCTCTGCCCTCAGCTGCCCAGGCAGCTCAGGGCAGAACAGCAGGCTAGCACAGGAAGCGGTTCCAGGGAAGGCTTCCCCCTGCATCACCTCAAGCCAGGGACTGTCCAGCAGGTGGATAGAAAGCACCTTTGGAAAGGTTCTTTCCTGATAGCCAGCACTCGCTGTATGGGAGAAGCATCTTACCCGCACCCTCCAGAGCGAGTTGGGGGAAGTACCAGGTCCCCCACATCTGCTTGGACAACCTCCTGCCCCAGCTGGAGAGTCCAAGCCGAGGGAGGCTCATCTGTCCATAAGCAGAGGAGAGTTCAGTGCTTAGGGCATCAGCCTAGAACTGGGGAAACCAGGTGTAAGGTCTGACCCCAGAGGAATCTGGGCAAGTCACAGTCTGGGCCTCCAGTTCTTCATCTGTCCAGTGGGGATCAGAGCTCTGCCCTGCTGTCCAGGGGGGTGCAGGGACAAACATGGATGAGTAGGAGGCGTTCAGGTACTACAGAGATAGGGCCAGCTAAGGCCTTACAGTGGGAATGGACCTGCCTAGGTATCAGTAGTGAAATTACAGTCCCTTGGGATTGCTCAGCAAAAGACCGAAGGTGTTGAATGGGCCGAGCACAGCTCCACTTGCTCCTCAACTGTCAAGAGAAGCAATTCCTTACCCCACATGGGTAACCTCAGCTCACCAGGCCGGATACGCCGCTGAGGGGCAGTGGCATAAAGCCCCTCCTACCAAGCAGCATCCGGGGGCATCCCGTGTCGCCAGTTGCTCGGTTCGGAAATAGTGCAGCAGAGTTGGTTTCAAAACAAAAAGAGCATTTTATTTAACAAAGCACAATTGCCCGCTCAAACTATAAAAAAACCACAGGAGCTCTTAGTTCATCAGGTTTTACAACAGCTATATCATGAGAACAATCCGCTTCAAACCCTATGGACAGACAGACGCCACCCAGCAGACACAGGGAGGTTTTGTTATCATTTATTTGTGAAGTTAAAAACAAGCGGTAAAAAGTAAAAACTGAGCGTACAATTGTTTGTTTCAGTCTCCTCTTGAACAGACGAAATACATGACAGACCAGTCCCAATTGTGGGAAAATGGGAGGGGGAAAGGGGTTGTTTTATCTGAAACACCGACACCTTATTCGAGGAATGTTCCAACTCTAACTAAAAAGCAGAGTGATTTTTTTTTCTCCTTGTAAAGTTTTTTTATTTTTTTTTTTAAAAACAAAACGAAAAGAAAAAATATGTTACCCTGAAATCGACGTGTGTTTCAGGAGGGCTGAGTTCTTGCAGCAGTTTTAGTTCACTATCTTCTACAGCTGGCTCAACATGAAGGATTCAGATATTTTTATTTTTATTTTATTTTATTTTAAAGGACTTGAAGGAGGAGCAGCCGAGGTTCCGCTAAGAAACTCAGCAATCAGACCCAGCTCCCTTCCCCAACAGCGGCCATCTCTTTCCAAAAACAAAAAGGGTTTCACAGGTGGGAAGTTCACATTCAATTCACTGAGCCTGCAAGGATCGGGGAGAGAGACAGGAGTCAGTTACCCCTGACAGACACCGCTACGGACGGAAGAGTCCGAAAGCAACACAGGGCCGCCCTCTGCTGCAACAGCACTGGCAATGCGCTGCCAAGTTGGAGTGGAGCGAAAACTGGCCTCGGCTCCCAACTCCCCTGCACGCTAGGAAATCCCACCACTGAAGCAGGGTGTTTGAAAAGGAAATTGGCAGGTCAAGTCTGGAAGAGAATCTAGGTTTCGAAAGCAGCAGCTTTGGTCAGTCCTGAAGATCAGATGAAAGTCTTGGCCTGGGGAAAGCATTTCTGAAGGGGGCTGCCTGAAATTCGGCATATTTAGGCAGCTAAGTAAGTGGCATGGAGCCCCTAGCAAGACCAAGTGAAGTCACCAGGTGCTGCTGGAAAAAAGTCACTTAGTCGGGTGCCTAAATGTAGCTGAAACCCAATTTTTAGGCTTCTGTTTCTGAAAAACGTGGCCCTAGAATGTAACCACTAAGCCTGGCCCAGTGCAGGGTCGACAGCTCGAGAGCTGCAGCAGGACAGGCTAGAGGCTGGAGCGAATCTAGTTCCCTGGGTCAGCGAACAGCACCTTTCAGGTCAGCGCTGCCGAGCGTGCTCTCACCTTAGGGAGGAGAAGCTGGTCAGAAACGTAGGAATCTGCACCCAGGTTCTCTTTGAACGGTTTCCCTGGTTTGAAGCTTGCTATATTCCAACAGCTCCACAGACCGATCCCCCTGAACTACCAGGGCTAACAAAGTGATCCCCCGACATCCCCCAATGGATAAGACAACCCCTAACCCTACGAAGAAGTCCTAGCCCCTGAAAATGGACCTATGAGCCAGAGCTAAGAGCCCAGGGGAAACTGGAGAATCTTTTACCAGTTCTGTCCATTTCCCTGAGCTCCCATCTCCTCCGACCACCCCCCAGGTGTCTATGCATCAACGTAAATCCACATTAACAGTGTGGGTCTGTGTTGCCACCTAGTGGCGGATCCATAGAAGAGGTTTACGAGTCTGCTACTGCCTCCAGCTAATGGACTGGGTCCTTTAGCTCAAGCAGTAGAAGCTCAGGCTTGTAGGTCGAGGTGTCCTGGGTTGAATCCCCGTCGACGACCGATGTGGGAGCCGGTGCACGAGCACAAAGATGCCGCTCAGGAAGCGCTTCCTGTGGGACCGAGGGTCTCACCCAGGCAGGAGGAGCTACAGCTGGGGGTTGAAGGCAGGCAGCGGGGCACATGGCCGATCACTCACCTGCTGTCCCTGCTGTGTCGGTGGCGGCACTGGGCCCCCAGCCCCTGGTGTCTGTCCGTAGTAGGCAGCCTGCTGTCTGTAGTACTCTGCCCAGGCTGCGCTGTAGTCTGGCTGAGGTCCCGGTGGTGCCCCTGGTCCTCCACCAGTAGCCACTTGAGCTGCTACGATGGGGCAGGGGAGAGAAGAGGGGAGTGAGTCAGTGACTCCAGGGGCATTGGACTCCCTCCCCCAGGGCTCCCACCCCCCAATATGTCTCCAATGGTCAGCAGACAGGAGCTGGACTTTCCTTACTGATTCACACACACACGCATGCACACGCTCCAGGCCTCGCTCACCTTGTTTCTTATAATATTCCTCCCAGGCTTTCGTGTAGTCCTGCTGTGGGGGTGCCCCGGGCTGCTGGGGCTGCTGGCCTGTGGGCAGAGACACATGCATCAGGGACCCCGGACAGGTGGGCAAGGGAATGAGCAGCTGGGGAGGGATGAGGAGCCTGGCAGTATTACTGCCCCCTTTGCCCAGTGGGTTTGAGACCAACATGAACTGGCTTTGCCAAGTGGCATTTCTGGTTGGGGCGAAGACTGGGGATGTTCACATGGATTCTGCGGGGCACACGGCTCACTTGCTGGGTCTGCCCCACGGGCCTACATCTTCCGAACTAGACAAGCTGCTGAACCCCTTTCTCCATCTGACCCTCAGTGACTTTCCCTCTCAGAGCAGGTCTGACTGCTCAGTGCTGGGGAAATCAGCCCATGGCCTGTCACTGGAACAACCCCCTGCCCACATATCCGGCCAGGCCAGTCTGCTTCAGCCCTGAGCAAGAGGTACCTGCCCCTGGAGTTCAGTCCTCAGGACCCTCAATGCTCAGCCTTTGCACTAGGGCCAGTTAGTGTCAGTCCTGAGGTCACAAGGAGCTGGACCAAGACCCTCGGTTCACTGCTGCCATCCAGCACAGCGCTCTTCACCTGGGGCTGTCTCTGCATTGGGTCTAGATAGCCACCCCCCCCCGGCTAGGGGCAGACTGAGTCCCCGGGCCGCCCAGGGCATTACCTAGTTTTTTATAATACTCCTCCCACGCTTTAGTGTAGTCGGACTGCCCGGCCGGGGGCGGCTGCGGCGGCTCTCCCTGAACCGGGGGCGCTGTGGGAGCTGGTGGCTGCCCGGGCACGGGGCCAGGAGGCTGCTGGTAGTAGTGCGAGTAGTACGCTGCCCAGGCTGCATTGGGATCTGCTGCCGCTGCTGCTTTGCCTGGAAAGGAGACACATGAGAACAGACACCGGCTCCTGCCCCGCCCACCGGCTCCGCGGGGGTGGCTCTAGGTACTTACTTGGGTCATGAGGAGCCGGAGGCTGCCACTGCGGGTAGGTGTTCCCCCAGCCTTGGGGTGGGTATGGGTGAGGGGGAGGAGCCCCAGGGCTGAAAGAGGAGAGCAAGAGACACTGATGAGGAGGGGCAATAGGGGGAGGAGCAGAACCCGGCTGGGACATGCTGACTGGGAGGGTGGGCCTGTCCCTGCACATCTCCCCAGAGCATGGTTTTCGGATCCCTGCTGCAGCACCAGTGGGGACAGGCAGCCCACCAGAGCCAAATGGGTGTTAGCTGGTCCCTTTGACGGACAGAGGCTTTACTGTGCTCCCTTTGGTTTGTGTTTGTACAGGGCCTGGCACTATGGGCTCCAGGGTAGGGACCGGGCTCCTTGGTGCTACCCCAGTGTAAAGTACCAACTGCACAGCTCTCGAGCACTCAGGGTGGATGGGAAGAGGCCAGCTGACTCTGAAGATCTGGTGGGGTTAACCCACCTATTTTACAGGCTGCTACTTAGCATCCACCTCCACCAAAGGGCAAGCTCAAGACTAATCTTCCCTGGTGCAGAGTAACTCCCTGCAGCCCTGCTTCTGGTCCACCAAGATCCAGAACCGGGTCTCTGCAGTCTTATCCATTCTCCCATCTTCCCCGAGGAGGGGAGGATTTGGCCAAGAGCTTCTCCAGCAGAACTTAAGGCTGTTTTTTTTCTTGCTCCTAGACTGGAAGGATGGTCCAAAGTTTGGGCACTAGACATTATAGGGGATTCCCTAGACACTAGGAGAGCAGCCCCTGCCTCCAAAATCAGGCCACCAGATGCCCCTGGATTCATTGCTCATTCCACCCCCTTAAAGACAGACCCAGCATCATCCACAAACACCTTTTTGCAGCATGTCATGCACTCCCTCCCCTGCCCCCAAAAGAGGCAGGAGATTCCAATACTCACTGAGGGGGAGCTCCTGGTGGCCCTGGATTGAAAGGTCCCGGGTTGAAAGGGCCCATTGGGCCAGCAGGGCCCGGGGGCCCTCCAGGCCCAGGCCCAGGTCCAACTGGGCAGAGGGGGCCCTGGAGAGAGGAAATAATCCGTAAGTGCTGAGAGCCACGATGCCCCGGGTCAGCCTCCAGTGCTCTGCTGCCCCCTCGCTGTGGGGGTAGGTGGAAGCTGGGGGCACTCCCCGCACCCACCTCGATCTTCTCCTCGATGAGCTGCTTGGCGTGGTCGATCTGCTGCGGGGAGCCTCGGATGATGAACAGTTTGAAGTTGGGGTCTCCATTGGGAGGCAGCTGCCGGGAGATCTCGACGAACGCCCCCGTCTGCTGGTTTATGGCTTTGACGTTCTCCCCGCCTGGAAGAGAGGGTGGAGCTGTGAGCTCTGGCTCTGCTGAAGCGGTGGTGGGGGAGACGCTGGGAACCGCTGTATGAAGAGCCGATGGCAAAGGGCACTCACCTCTGCCAATGACCAGCCCACACTTGTGAGTAGGGATAGAGAAGGTCATTTCTCCTCCAGGAGGCCCCCAGTTACCCTGCCCTCGGCCACGACCTCTGCCTCCGGGGGGCATTCCTGGGCCAGGTGGACCCGGCGGGCCACTCTGCAAGACAACAGCAGAAACAGCTTCAGGGATGGGTCACTGGCAGCCAGCTGCAGTGCGGAACATCTTGCCACCTCGCGCCGGCAGGGGGGAAAATCAGTCTTGGGATTCAGGTGCTTTGTGCTTTAAAAGCGACCCGCTGAGGGAGGAAAAGCGGGCGTGTGCCAGGTCACAAGCCCCAGAGAGCACAAAGAGCAATCACTTAGGGGCAGGCTGCGAACATGTACTGAAAGCCAAGACAACCTCACTCCCTCTCCCTTCCAGATCAGGTATTCTCAGTCGGCCTCTCACATACACACTCTGTAAGGTTCTCGCTGATACTTTTTTTTTTTTACACTCTTAGAGAGTCAGTTTAAAGGGTGGTCATGAAAATCTGACCTCTAGGTAGGGGCCACTATCCGGGAAGGGTTGAGAAATGCCCCGTCAGAAAGTATTTTTCTGCATTATTTAGGTTCTAAAATTCAGGTCCAGTCTACTGGGAGGCTGGGAACAGGGCTAGTGTTAATGACGACACAAGAACAAAAGCTACTTGTTAAGAGGGACAGATTTTTAGGAGTGGGCTAACCATTTTTGTACAGCTTTTTTTTTATCATTTGCCCTGGTACCGTTAAAGTGGCACCACCCCCTACTGTGGGCAGTTCTCCAGATACTGCTATTCCCTTATGGGAAAGGGACCAAGCCATACTGTAATAAGGCACAGATAAGAGGAGACAGTGTGGTCTAGTGGAGAGCGCACTGGCCAGGGACTCGGGAGTACTGGATTCTCTTCCCAGCTCTGCCCTGCTGGGTGACCTTGGGCAAGTCCTCCTTGTGCCTCACTTTTCCTATCTGTATAATGGGGATAATATTGACCTTCTTTGTGATCTACTGATAAGAACTAAAGATTATCCTAACAGCATCCACCTTATGGGCTGCACTGGGGTAACTATTTCAGTAAGAAATAATCACACCTGAAATAGTTAAAATCAGTAAAAAGCCTGCAGAGCAGGCCTTGGCCCCCCTCTACACTTACAATTTAGATCAACCTAGCTATGCTGCTGAGTGCTGTAGCTATGCAGACCTAACCCTCAGCACAGGAGCGGCTAGGTCAACAGAAAATTCTTCATTTGACCCAGCTCCTGCCTCTCGGAGGTGGATTACCTACAGCGACAGAAACCTTTCCACTGTAGGAAGCGTCCACACTAAGATACTTCAGCTGTGACACTGTAGCTCCCCTAGTGTGGGCATGCCCTGAGTCACCCCTTAAATGTTTGTTAACACCTAATTAACATTTTGATTAAAAAGAAACCCTAATTTGCAACACTCAGCTTTTCAATTAAGGTGTTAAGAGCTTGCAACAAACAGAGCTTCTATCTCCCACTGGTCTGCCAAAGCCAGGGAAGATCAGTCCTGATTTTTTTTTTTTAAACTTAAAAATAAGTAGGAAGAAATCTGACTTTTCAGGCCCCCTTATACATCATGCAGCAGAAAAAGAAGTGGTACAGGTTCTATTTTTAGGACCTCCTTTGTTGGTTAAAGAAACATCTGGACAGCCAGACTGGATCAGACCTGAGGCCAGTCTAGCCCAGTATCCCAGCAGATGCCATCCCTGAGGTTTTGGAAGAAGGTGTAAGAACCCTGCAGCAGCAGGGTAACCTGTTCCATGGTAGGTATCATTCTGATCTACCAGGTCGCTCTGAGACTCAGTCTTCCTGACTCACTCTATTCGCCAGCTAATAAGGATGCATTTTCTGCTAAGGAACATGCACTGGGCGGGGAGTCGGCCCCTCCTAGGACAGTATGCTGGAGCGGGGCACCCCAGTGTTACCTACCCGAAGGCTCTGCAGGAGGTCATTTATAATCCGGGCAGCATGCTCGCACCTGTCTGGGGGCCCCATAATATGGGCGATCTTCTCAGGACCCGTCCCATCATCTGAAACAAGCACAGGAGCCAGCTCAACAAGCGAGGTACCCATTGCCATGCCCGACTACTCAAGACAAGCGCCAGGCCCCAGAACACTTCGCATTAGCAGCGGACAAGGTTTACCGTTGTGTTTGCAGCAGTAAAGGAAGTAGTAGCGTTCCCTTGTACCTATCCTCAGCCGTGGCACTTGGACCATGGTGAAGAGGGCTGTATAGATGGGGTACAAGTACCAGGCGCCAACCTCCTGGCTTAAGTCTATCTGGACAGCGTAGACTATGCTAAAATGCGCTTCCTCTGCCTTACATGCTTACACGGTACCCGTTTTGTTAACACAGGATCAGCAGGTGGAAGAGCAGGTCACACATCCAATCAGCCTGAAGAAGCAGATTGCTACAGTGGTACGTTTAAGCTATGTGGGGAAATTAACCTCTTGGAAGCTGGAGTGAAATCTGCTCTATGCTTAAATGTTCTCTCCATTAAAGACTGCCCAGAGCACAGAACTTCCCATCCAGGGCCAACCACTGGTTCCCCAGGCCAGGTTATCCACCTCTGGAAGTGGCGGATACCTGCTGCTTCAGAAGGAGGCCACCATCCCATCCCACTTTGCATAATGCACTGGGCTATTTGCACTCATGTACGGGGAAGACTATTCCTTCCTGATCCCTTAACCCACGAGGCATGAGATTGGATAGGCAATTCTTGGGATTTTTTCCAAAGAAAACAATCTGTCTTATTGGTTTTCAGGAAAAATACCCTCCCCCACCCCCAAAAAAAGTTCGTGTGGTGCAGCTATGAATGAGGAACTTTGAAGTGATCACTGAATGATGCGAGTTACAATATCAACGCCCCAGGGAACGTGTGTGCAGAGGAGCCCAGGCTGAGTCTCTGGTCGAGGAGAATCTTGATGCTTAGCCATGCAGGGGATGGGTTTGGAGGGATTCTCTGGTGAAGGGGAAGAGGAGAGCTATTTAGGCTTCTGACCTTGCTTGAACTGTATCCGAACTCCAGCATCATTTTGTATTTTCTTAATCATCTCTCCGCTACGGCCAATAACCACACCGACAGAATGCCTGGGCACAGGGACCTGAGGAAGGGTCAAGAGCAAAATTAACTGGAGAACAGGAAACACGGCTAAGACCTAGGAAGTAATTTCCTAGGACACTAGGCCTAAGGTGTTTTTTTGGTGACTGCTGCCCCCTACTGTCAGACTACATAACATTCTTCTTTGACAGAACCAGCAGCAGGCAGACTGTTCAGCAAGGAAAGATTGTGCCCCAAACTAATGCGCTAAATCGGTCTTACATCTATTCCTCCACCAATCCTGGAACCGTATTCATTTCGGTCACCGAAGCCTCCCTGGTCACGTTCTCGCAGGATGTCCATCACCATCTCACATGCTTGCTGCAAACAAGAAACAGCAACATGAGCCCAGGGAACCAGTGACTCCCATGCTGCAGGCCTGGCTCCCAGAGTAAGCAGGACTGAGGCTTGCATGGACCACCGGGCACCCAGCCAAGAATTCCTTCTTTAAATACATGGGGACCATTAGCTAGGTTAAGTGACTTTAATCCCAGAGGCCCCACACACAAAGGATCCCAGTGGTCCAGGAAAGCCACAGTAAAAAGTCACAACTGCTACCAAGTGGCTGGGAACAATGCAGCTCAAGGGAAGATCCAAGAGTGACATGCACATCCCCAGCCATGTTTGACAGTTCAGGCATACACAGCTCTGTTCTCAGTCTCCTGGCCAAGGCTGGGCAGTTCCCAAATTCGCCCCAGTGGCAGGTACGATAAGGCCACTGTAGTAGAGCGCCTGGTTCACACTTGTCCAGCACTTTCATAGAGGATCTCAGTGACCTATATACAGCAGAACATCCGCTGCAGCTGCGTGTCAGGTATATTCAAACCTCCTTTTACGGAGGTACAAGCAGACAGAGGTCAAACTGCCCAAGGATACACAGTGTTTGTGATACAACCACTAGCAGATTCCCTAGCTGCTTAATTTAATCATTTCAATACATGTTTATACCTGTACCGTGCCCACCATCTGAAGAGCTCAGAAGTTTACATCAAATTCACTTCCACACCCTATTTAAGTGCAATTTTGGGGAAATAGGGAACAGAAACGACATGTCCACGTTCTCGCAAGATGTCCAGCACCATCTCACATGCTTGTCCAAGGTGTCACAGCAAGTGAGAGGCAGAGCTAGGACTAGAAGCCAAGTCTCCAGACTCCTAGCCTGGTGCTTTAACCACAAGCCCATCCTTCCTCTCAGGTGGACACTATTCAGTATTCACTTCCTGTCCTAAACAAGGTTGTGCTGTTGGACTGAGTGGTTTCACAAGGGGAGGCATGTACGTGAAGCAATTCTGAATGTGTAAAGTGTTCTGGAGAGATCAAAGTGACTCACTAGGACAGCGATCCCCAAAACGGTGCCCACGGGCACCATGGAGCCCGCCAGGGCATTTTTGTGCAGTCGCAGGACACCCTGCCGCTGAAAGGCTGCTGAGAAGCGTTGCTGTTTCTCGGTGGTGATGATTCTTCCCACTACTGCTTCTCGGCGGCAGCACTGCGGTGGCGGGGTGTCCGGCACCCGCCACAGTCTTCTGTGAATAGCAATATGCTATTCCCACAAGAAAGGTTGGGGACCACTGCACTAGAACATTTATAAGGTTTGAGCCAAAGTAGTTAGCTTCAGAATGGCCCTAAGGCAGGTAATCACCGACCAGGAAAGCAGCGGTTCTCAACCAGGGGTACATGTATCCTGTGGGGTACACCAACTCATCTAGAGATTTGTCTTGTTTTACAACAGGCGACATAAAAAGCACTAGCCCAGTCAGTACAAATGAACATTTCATCCAGACAATGACTTGTGTATACTGCTCTATAGACTATCCACTGAAATGAAAATACAATATTTATATTCCAATTGATTTCATAATTATATAGTACCATGAGAAAGTAACCAATTTTTCAATAATAGCAGGCTGTGACACTTGCCATTTTTGTCTGGTTTTGTAAGCAAGTGGTTAAGTAAGGTGAAACTTGGGGTACGCAAGACAAATCAGCCTCCTGAAAGGGGTACAATTGTCAAAGGTTGAGAGCCACTGCAATAAAGGGACCACATAATGGGAACCACTTTATACCATCCACAACAAGCCCTCCCCACAGGCAAATAGGGCAACAGTATAGTCAGTCAACCTCCTGCCCTCGCTCTCCACACAGACAGCTACATACACAAACACTCTCACTAGGGCAAGTCAGCCTGACCTACCTGTACTTTGTAGGGGTCTCCAATTATCCGAAGGGGCTTGTCTACATTGGTGTTTTGGGAACCGTCTTGAATTAAAATCATTTTCACTCCAGCTCGCTCCTGCATTGGGGTGGAAGGAGACTGGAAGTCAGCCAGAGGTTGGGCAAGCCTGGAGAGTTCCAGCCATCAAGGCTCTATAGCATAAACCTGCCATAGCCTACGCTGACTGGAGCTCTGATAGGGGGAAGTAGAAGGGTCCAGACTTCCCCACTAACCAACGTCAGGACCTTCACCATGGTCTCAAGAGAGACTCACCCAAGAATTCAGCTTGTGTCGTGAACCATAGTTCCAATACAGACACGGCAGTTGGCAGTAGAAACCAGCCCTGGAACCATCACTGCCAAGGGCACAAGCGCCTACCTGTAGATTTTGGGATCTCCAGGGTTTTAGGTTTCCATTCAGTTACACTCCTAGCCTTTCCAGTGATGAAGCTTTCTGAACATGTGCCGACTTAGGCAGGATTCCCTGCGCCCTGGCTGATGCCTGGGTGACTCAGTGTCCCTCTGTTCCTGCTGCACTTTTCCAGAGATGCCAGGGAGGCAGCTAAGCAAAACTGCCTTGGGGCTTATCTAGACTAGGGAAGTCTGCACAGGGTTGCTCCAGTGCAAAGTGGGGCTTGCACAAGTGACTCATCCTGGTAAGTTAGATGGGTGCCAACCCCAGCTTATGTTGGTGGAGCGACACCAACATAACCCCTGTTGCATAGACAGGGCCTTAGGGGCATTATATGGACTTTGCCGAGCCCCCTGAGGAAAAGATGGCCATGCACCCCACCTGAGCTAACAGGGCACAGCTGGACACACCACATTAGCGAGTGACCCAGAATTTCAGAAGGAATCAGAGTGGCCCCAGGGCACAAGCCTTTCACTGCTCAAGATGAAGAGGCCACCAAAGGCACCATGCTAGAGCGGGCTGAGCCGCAAGGCAGGTAGAGCTAATGAGACAGGAAAGAGGAGGAAATTGCTAAGTGAGGGGAAAAGGGGCAGCTCTGGTGCACTGCTCCCTGCTCTAACCACAAGCAGTTCTCAGTCCACCTGCCCCACAGGCTGGGTGGCTCCCAGCCCTTACCTGTAACTGTTTAATGGTCTCTCCCCCTTTGCCGATCACCAGCCCTGCCTTCCCAGCCGGGATCATGATTTCCTGCACTGTGCCGTTCTGCCCGTTGGCATTGTCATGGAACTGGCCAGGCGGCCCCCCACGACCCCGCGACACGATATCATCCAGCATCATTTTCGCCTTCCTGTAAGGGGAAAGAAAACCAGCAATGGTGGTGAGCAGTGGGGGGGAGGAGCGGGGGAGGGAACTGACACCCAGCCACCATTCATACACCCCAGACTAATGCCGCAATACACAGGACAGGCCCTTGGCACTGCAGTGGCCCACCCAGCCCCCTTCCAGGATGACCCTCTCTCCGGGAGCTCCCATCCCACCATGCCAAGTCTCAAGATTTGGACAGCCCAGATAACCCGCACAGCGTGTTTCTGCCTAGCCCTGCATGTTCCAGAGGGGGGGTTGTTCAGTCAAGGACAGTGAGGCCTTGCCAAGAAGGCAGGCCCAGTTGCCACGCTGCCCAGGGCTGACATTTGCTACACGCTAACCCCATGATTACAAACCAAAGTGGACATTGCTGTTCTGTCATCAAGAGCCCTGAGCAGTAAGGTCAGGAGATTCCTACTGCTGCACCTATACCTGGGCATTTTGGTTCTACAACCTATAGCCAAACCCTTTCACAACCGCCCAGCTCAAGACAAGAGGCTACGGTCCCTTCTAATGATGGGGCAGGAGACCCTATGCTTGCAAATCGCCCACTCAGAATTCCGCTATTTGGAAAGGGGAGGGGAAGGGTTATGAATTTTCTTCAGGGTCTCTCTTCCCACTAACTTTATACAGCTCTTGTCCTCCCTGAAGACTGCGAAAGTTCCCAAGAAAAAAACCACCAAACAGCAGCAGAACCTCCAGGACAGCACAGCAGAAGGCAGGTGACAGGGAGAACCTTTGGCAGTGGTTTGATAGTGAGGGAGGAGAGGCAGCAAACACAAAGCAAGTTCTGAAGATTTGAGCTTAAAGTTCAGCAACAAGTCCCTGCCTGACAGACAGCCGATTACAATATGTACCAGGACCCATGGCTGAATAAAGGATGTACTCACTGGACAGATTCTGGGGATCCAGTCAGAGAGACGCTCCGCTCTGGTAATCCGCCACTGTCTGTAGGAGAAGACCATGTTAAATGACATGCTCCTAGGGCATTTTGCCTGGAGGTTCCCACGGGAACCTCTACAGATGTGCTTATGCTTTCTCTCCCTACAAACTAAGGCAGAATGGCACTATGAAGGAGCTGGAATAACGGCAGAGATCTGAAGGGGGAAATGCTCTGTGGTGGCTGAGTTCACACTGTGCCATGTGGCTCGAAATTCCATTATACTTGCTGGTGCTGATGGCCTTTGCCATTTTATATCAATGACCCCTAGTATTTATAAGGCATCACTACAGTAGCTAGGCACTACTCTATAGATGAGTGAACTCACTGCGTCCCAGGAAAGACATGGCCAGAGCTGTCTAACACACTATTAAGCCACACTCCCGGGGAACACATTAGAATATTTCTGGGGAATGCTCGATGCCAGGGGCATTCTTTCTTTGACTCAGAGATTTAAGGCCAGAAAGGACGACTATGATCATTTAGTCTAACCTGCATGATATGGGCTGCATAGAACTCCACCCAGGAATTGCCACGGAGCCCAACAATATACTAGAGACAGAGGACTGAGAATCGACCACATCCATTGCTTAAAGGGGTAATTATGTTCACTGCTATAAATTTACACCTCAAATGAAGGGACCCAGGAAGACAAGTCTAGCTGGGCATTGATGAGAACTCTGCAGAGTTCTTGCACCATGAAGGATTCCCAAGAAGCACCAGTGCATACCTGGTGATATCTGTACTTTGCAGCCCGAGTCTTGCTGGATTTTGTTGATCTGTTCACCTCCTCTGCCTATAACTGGAAAAAAAAGGAAAGGAGAAGAACTGCTAAGGAACGCTGGCTTACTACAGGGAAAGAAAATGTCACTAGCAGACAGGTCTCAAAGCAAAATGCTTCACATGATTCAGTTATAGACTATTAATCTGCAACCACTTTAAAAAGAAAACAATCCAATATCCATCTATCTCCATGCAGAAGATAGAAGCCTTACATTCTACTGGAGGAATAGTAAAAATAATGTTCAAATATAATGTAGTGGGAGAGTCCCTCCCCCCCAACACTGCAGGTTCTAGGATGATCTTCGCTCTCACAGCTACTAACATATGGCACTTTTCAGCCATGAATCTCAAAGCACTCTACAAAGGCGAGTGGGTTTCATTATCCCCTTTCTAGAGAAGGGGAAACTGAAGCATCAGCGAACAGAACCCAGGGCTTGAGTCCAGTGCCCCATGCGAGTCTATGGGCGTCAGAAGGGGGAAGAGAAGCAACAGATTCAAATATTAGATCTAGTTAAACAAGACTCTCAGAAGGGCCTTGTTCACCACAGGGCCTGGGCAGCCTAAAGGAATCAGTAGCCTCTGAAGGAGAGTTTGGGGCACCCAAACTCAGCCAACTCCTCCTCTAGCCTCAAAAAGCTCAGAAAACCAAGCCAACTGAAACCGCATCTCGCAAACCAACTTTTTCCTGGGCTCAGATCTTGTATGCAATGGAGCCCAGTTTTCTCCTGCTTAGCATCACGCTGAAGCCAGTGTTACAGCCACCATTCCTTCTGGCAAAGGTCTAGATTGGACTCCCTTCAGAGCCAGTCACTGCTTCTCAGATCAGCGAGACAAGACTGAAAGTCCCCTCTTCCCTGGGAGAGGAACACGGAGCCCTTCACAACACTCCTGTGAATCCATGCCACTGCCCACAGACCACAATCTCAGTGCACAATGGAAGTGCCAACAACCACGGTGACAACACACCCAGCTAGGAAGCTCCCCTCAGTATCTAATCCCTACCATTTAAAGCAGGGAGTCCGAGCCCATGCATCCAATAAAACAAAATGCTTCACCCTGCATCTCTCCTGGCTGGCACAAGTGCCACACCAGAGTTGCCAGAGTGTTAGCGTAAGACTCAAATGCTAGTCAGATCTCGGATAGCTGTGACCCAACAGTGAAGGGGATCAGAGCAAAGAGCCAAGAACAACTGAGTTTTTCTGCAAAAAGCTCAGCAACTGGCACTGAGAAGCCAGGAAGGTATTTGTGAGTAAAAGTAACAGTGAAAGCCTTTCACTAAAGCAACGGCAAGGCTGCTCCCTCCCTGTCTAATACTCACTGAGTCCCACCATGCCATCAGGTACTCTGTACTCTTCAGTCACTGTAGACCTGCAAAGGGAAACGGTCAGCGGCTTAAAGTGAGGAGTGGGAGGGTAACAAAATAGGAACCGATAGTCACCTGCATCGATCAGAAACAAAAGAAAAAGGACTTTCCTTCTCCTGGGAGGACAGACCGATTGGAAGGTGACAGAGCTATTGGCACCAGGCTAGGGGATGCGGGTGTGTCAGGGTTATGCATGGCAAACTAGCTACATGTCCTGGAGTCCACTGTATCAGCATTTGCACACAGTGCTCTGGTTTTTACAGAAGCCAAAGCTATGAAACCTAAAGCAAAGGCTGCACAAGAGCTAGAAATACCACGCTGGTGGCCAAGAAGCACGTCCCTCACTACCAACACGGCACACTCATGCCAGGAGCGACCAGTCTCCCCAATGGCATGTCACACGACTCCAAGTGCAAGCCTCACATCTGAGCAAAGCAGCTTGTTAAGTTTTGGGGCATCACAATGTTGCCCCTCCTGCAGACATCTGAAGTACAAGAGATGTGTCGCTAATCTGGTTCTGAATGTTCGGTTCAAACTCACAAGCCTCGTGACTTTGGGGTGGGGGAGAAGGGTGAAGGTGGAGTTTACCTGGGAGGAGGATGGATCGGTCCAAGTTGAGCTGACATTGCTGAAAAGGAAAACCATGAGAGGTTTTGGGTTATGAATTCACATACCAGAATGCAGAACAATGCCACAAAGCCAACAACAAATCAGTCACTATCCAGGCAGACTATGGAAGATAAAAATCCCAGCAGGTTAAAAACAGGTTCCTGCACATTTCTAACCCAAATCTTCCCCCTTCCCTCATCTTTCACCCAATCCATTATTATTTTCTCAGCCTCAACATGAAATGCCCACTCCAGGTGAGCAACAGTTATCAGAGGGTTTTATATGTGGTTAACAGCACCTCCCCAGGCACCGGCTATAATCCCTTTTAATGTATGTTGTACTTACAATCACCTTGAGCAGCCAGTTTCTTGCTCTCTGGCTGGTCTGTTTAAAAGAGAAGGGAGTAGATTAGATGCAAGCCAACCTCTTTCCAGTACTTACAGGTGGCCTCCTTTCTCCACATGCTGACATGTGACATAGGAGACCAACTCTTGAAGTATGGTGGTCTAGATGTGAGCTATGTACATCTTCATTAAGGAAACCATTAGAACATTTAAACAATGGAAACATCAAAATAAAAATTAATATTCTAAATCCAAGCGCCTATGACAACAACTAGCATTTATGTAGTACTTTCCATCCTGTGCTTAGACAATACCCAGGAATCTTTCACCCATGCTGAAAGGCCCTGGCACTTCTACAGGTGTTGGAATCAGAGATTGCAATGGATTGGGCAGAGAGGGTACTGAACTAGGAGTGCAGAGACATGGGGGGTTACTCCCAGCTCGGCCAGTGGCTGTGTGAGAGCTTGAGCAAGTCATTTCTCATCTGTGTATGTCAGCTGTGCTAGTTGTACAATAGGGATATACTGAAAAGCTCCCCCCCAGCTAGAGATGAAAAGCACTAGGTAAGTGATAAGTATCACCAAGGCCCAGCACTCATCACATAATGGTGCTGTTCAAATATAGACAACGAACACCCTGCAGTACCTCCGTCTTCCAGTTGCCTCTTCTGACCCCCAAACCCAAAGTCTGGAGTGTTGTTGTTCACCGTGGTAGCTGCATCACCCCCAATTTTAGCCGCTATCTGAAAAGAAAGCAGTTGGCATTGTACAGTTACTACCAAAGGGAAAATCCTTCCAGAAATTAGCAACAATGGGGAAAGTAAAAGCAACTGGATTAGCAAAAACAAAATTCTCAAGCCCTAGGACCTTCAGTCCATTAAATATACCACACAATAACTGCAATGCCATTTAAAAAGTCCTAGGCTAGGCTACACAGTTCAGATGACATTAACCACACTTAAGCTAAGCAAGGGCTAGCATGTTATTACAGCACTAAAAAAATATACTCTAACTTCGGTCTATATAAAGAGTTAATGACATAGTATTTGCATGTAGCAAACACTATTAAAGCTGAAAAATTGCAGCTACTTAACGCATGTGCTTAAACTTCCTGATAAACATTTTCTGGGGCTGAAAGATTTGTACTTTATTTCAGCCAAAATGTGACTTATGCAAAAAACCTTACTTAAAAACGCATTATAAATGTCCCTTCCTATGTTTGTTCACTGATGTAACTCAAAAGCGGCAGTACCTTCGATCTTTATACCTACCAGACATAACTCTCAGCCAAGGGACCTGTACCACATTAACTCCAAATAATTTGAGAGCGTGGAAGCAGAATGTGCAGCAGCAAATTTCACTAGCTAAGAGTCCACTTTTGAACGCCAGTTGAGAGACTGTGTCCCATTCCTACCTCTCAGGTAGAATGTGGGGTCACAACAGTGTTTCTTGTACGTAGAACTGTTAGCTCACGCTCATTTCAAATTCTCACACTCCAGCTAGCTCTCTGGAAGCATCAGTAGACACTCGTGTCTCTTAGGTGTGCGCATGCATTAATTTTGTATTTACATGAGTGTACACAACTCAGACAGATTTCCCTCTTTCATTAAACTTAGGAAATTAAATGCAAAAAAATTGTTAATACAACATTAAGGTTGCAAATTTTAATTAAGAAGTCAAGCATTGCAATAGTTAGTGTTTTTATGAGAATCTGAATTTGTGCACACAGGACAAATGTGTAACTTGAGTATATTCATTAATAATTGGAACCTACAAATATTCATTATTTCAATTACTGATTAGATTAATGTGTACAGTTAAGATCCAATAGGATAGAAGTAAGACTATCAGATAATATTTTGTATTTCCCATTTAAATTCACAACCTTAACACTGCATTAACATCGGTTTTCAACTGATTTTTAGAAGTAGCTCCCTTGTTTATTTACCTGCTGCAACTCAAGTTTAGGATTCTGCTCAACAGGAGCTGACACCACCACAGGCACCTGAAGACAGTAGAGGACATGGTGATGTGCTCAGCTGTTGCAGGACAGAGAAAATCCCGTGCTTGGGTATTGGCAGATAAGTCATTTTTATAGTGTTCATAAAAGGTGCAAGACTGACAGCACTGAAGGTCAAAGTTCTCTACCTAGCCAACTCAAGTACAGCCAGGCAGTCCAACAGCAAGGCAAGATTCCCTACAATGCCCGCAGCAATGTGTGTCATCCCCTGCGACTAGTAATTATTGTTAAGTGCTGACAGTGAGCTTGCTGCTGTACAGTTCACAAAAGGCTATCCCTGCCCGGAAGAACTGCAATTCTCAAGTGACCTGGAGGGACTCCTCTTTGGGGCAGAGGACAGCTCAGTTTCCATGGCCCATTCAATCCTTTGCCCCTTTGGTGAGGAAGCCAATTGAACTCTGGTGATGTGTTGTGGAGACCTGTTCACTGAGAAGCGGACTGAAGCCTAGTCATTACCAGAAAAGGTTTGCTGGGATAGCTATAAGATACCGATCCTGGCAAACAGAGCCCTGCAGTGGGACTGGAATCCTGTGGTTCCGCAGGACCTGTTGCACTAATAGTGGGAACAGGTAAAATGTACTTTGTTGCAGATGCAATTGGGTGGGCAAACAAAATAAAAATACCCCAGACTGCAATAATTTGTGGGAAAACTGTAAATGGCTAAAGATTTGTTTTATTCTTTTAATGATAAAAATGGTCTGAATTCTTTTTTTTCCAGAGAGAAAAGCTGATGGGATTGTTTTGAGGTTTTGGTTTTAGTGGCATGGGGGGAATCTGTTTCTCTTGTAGGATCTAGGTTTTTGTGGGTGGGAGCGGGATAAAATGCAATAAACAATGCAGGAGCGGATATTGCGGTGCAGGACTGGAGCAGGATTAAAAACAAAAACAAAACACAGTCCCACGCAGGGCTCTCCTTGCAAACTCTTCTAGTGGCAATGCAGATTAAGAGTGTTTGTGCTGGGACAGTTTACACAGTTCCCCAAAGGACAGACGCTATTCTGGAAAAGTATTTCTTTGCTGACATAACCGGGTTTACACTAGGCTTTTGTCCATATAAAAGTGTCATTAAAAATCACACCTTAAATTGACATTATTATTGACAAAAGTTAACTCCCCAGCCCAGCCACACCATTCAATGGTAAGCACTTTTGGTAGCTATCAAGCTGGACTGGATTCCAATCAGTGACACAGAAGCGAAAAGCTTTGTACACCCCATTATTAGGCCACTAAACCATCCCACCCATCCCTTCATTTTATTAAAAACAAACTTATCCCGATTTAAGGTTGCATATTTTTGTTTCACTTTTGGGATCCTTTACTTTTTAACGAAGTGAGCTTTGCCCCTTGATCCCCTAAAAACAAAAAAATAATGTTCTCATTTTAAAAGTCAAATTTCAAGCGCCAGCCATGGGGCAGCTACAAAGCATTCAAGAGGTTAAAAATTTAGAAATACATTTCCCAAACTTAAGTTGTCAGTTTTATACTGAAGCATCCATCTGACATACAGATGTATTAATATTCCAAGATTTTAGCACTGCAGAAAAATTTACCTAAAAGTTGGGAAGAAAATTAGCATAAAACATCACCAAATCACCAGCATCTCAGTACTTCCTTGCAGTGAGAAGACTAGTGCAGAATTTCCCTGCATGTTAGCAGAGCCCACATTTCAGCGCTATGTCCAACCACCAGTGCCCACGAGTCATAGCAGGATACAGACATTTTCAACGTAGAGAAATTCCTTCTGCAAATGCAATTGTTCATCTGAATTGTGACTGACTTGTCAGTATTTATGCTGCTTCCTCTGTAGTCTGAGGAAATGAAGCCACGAGTTGCAGTGGCTTGCCTAGCTGATAAAGATGCTAATCTGCTCCACAATTTCAGTGGGAAGCATCACCCTCATCTCCCAAATGTTGGGTATCTATTTTTTGTAGACTGTGTGTTGGAGACAAGCTTGTTTGAGCAGTTGGGTTAGCAGCCCATGGCTCTGCGGTTTTATGGCATTCCGCTAGTCTTGCAAAATCAGAAAAATAAGGGACACCTGCAGAAGTTGGGATGCATGGGGACATCAAGCCCTACCGCCCATTAAGTTAGATAAACCACCAACCACCTGAGGAGAAGGTTAACACTGCCAACCTTCTTCTTTTGGGACAGTCATATTGCAACAAGAACGGAAAGAACCCCAGAATTAAGGAGGGCCATCCCAAACATGTCCCTATTTAATGTGGGACTAGGGATGAGGCCCCAATGGGTGCTGCAGGCAGAAATAGGGGAGGGCTGAGCAGAGCTCTCTGCTGGCCATATGTGAGGGAACAGACCCAGGAGCCTGGCCAACCCCCTCTTCCACATGCATGATGCAAGAAGTGAGACCCAGGCTAAGAATAAGCTGAATATAGACCATTAAATCCTGAAGCTGAATGCAGATGAACAACTCTGACCTTCCCCCTCCCTAAACTGGTGATAGAAGGGAGTGTCCTACCCCCATGGGCGAACAGGAGTAGGCCACCTTGGGGGATCCCCTCACCTTCCTGCCCCCCTTCACTCAGCCTATCCTCTCCTCCAGCTCTCTCCAACCCTTTACCTCCCCTTCCACTCCTAAGAGCCCAGCCCCTCTGTTCCCAACACCTACCGCATACAATCTCTAATTCCTCTTCTCCCCACATCCCGCTCTCCATCCCATTACCCCCAGCCCTGTTACCAACCCACCCCGCCTCCCTCCTCCCACACTCCAGGCCCCTCCCCCAGGCCCCCTCTCCTCTGCTCCCAGCCCCCACAACCCATACCCCTTCCCTCCCATCCTATCTCCCCCACTCCCATACCCCCCTCCCCCCATAACCTATGCCCTTTCTCCGCCCCTCCTAGCCCCCTCCCCTCTGCTCCCAGCCCCCATAACCCGTCCCTGTCCCCCCCGCAGCCCCCTGCTCCGAGCCCCCATAACCCGTCCCTGTCCCCCCCGCAGCCCTCTGTTCCGAGCCCCCATAACCCGTCCCTCCCCCGCCCCCAGCCCCCGCTCCCAACCCCCATAACCCGTCCCTGCCCCCACCCCCTGTTCCCAGACCCCAGCTCCGCCCCCCCCGCTCCCTCCCAGACCCGTCCCGCCCCCCCCAATTCTACCCCCCCTCCCCTCTGCTCGCAGCCCTCGCGGCCCATCCCCTTTCCTCCGCCCCCCCTTCACTTTCCTCCGCCCATCCCCTCTAACCCTCATGGCTCCGGCCCCCCCCCCTCGCGCCTCAGGCCCGGGCCCCCCCCGGCTCCCGGCCCGGCCCCGCCGCCCCCTCACCTGTCGGGCCCGCTGCACGGCGTCGGCGAAGGCGTCCTTGCGGATCCCCCCGGGCGGCCCCCCCGCTCCGCCCGGGCCGGGCCCCCCCGCGCCTCCCGCGCCCGCTCCTCCCGGGGGCGGCCCCCCAGCTCCGGCTCCGCCGGCTCCCCCACCGGGGGGCCCTCCGGAGGGCGGGGGCCCGGCCGGGCTATAGTCCGACATGGCGGCGGCTGAGGCCGGCGAGAGACGCTGAGAGGCGGCGGCGGCGGCGAGGGCTCAACGCGGGAACCAGGCCGAGCTCTCCACACACCCCCGCAAAGCACGGTGGGATCGGGGGGCGGGGACTCCGCCGATATCCCCGCCCCCCGCGAGGCTCGAAGGCCAGTCACACACGCGGAGCGCTCTGAGTGACAACAACATGCAACCAATCCCGATAAGGAAGGAGCCGGCTTACCTGACTGGCCTATTAAAGGGATAGGAGGCGGGTGTTAAAACTGAGTGTCAGAGGATTCATCCAATCGCACAGGCAAAGGTCCCTGAATTTGCTTTATTATTGGAGGACAAGTAGGCGAGTGCCTGTATTGATTGACACGGGATTAAGCCAGTCAGAGATGAAATGTTGCTCGCTTTTGGACTTCCATTGGAGAAGATTAAGGATGGGCTGATATTATAATTGATTGACATTTTTATGGACCAATCAAAGATGGCAAGTGCCCAGGACAGGCCTATCCGGCCCACCTATTGAACGATGAAAAGGCAGGAGCGAATTTAATTGACAGGTATTTGAGCCATTCACAGGGAAGGGATTCCACACGCTACTTCTTTATTGGAAGGTGCAATGCACGGGCGGTTCTTATTAGTGAGTGACAGGTATGTAAGCCAATCAGAAACGTAGAGTGACCAAGGGATCTTCTTATTGGTGCATGGATGGGTGGGTCTAATATTGATTGATAGGCAGCTAAGCCAATAAAAAGTAATATATCCCATCTACCTCCCTATTGGAGGATGAGCCAATACGACTTTGAAGGGAAAGAAGTGGAGAGTGATTGAAGCTCTGGCCAGATTGACAGCTACATCGGCCAATCACATTGGAAGCGAGCCAGGCTTCACCAGTGTATATTGCCCAGGCGGGGTGACAGCTTAGAGAGCGCTTTACCCATAATCCTTTGGGCGCATGGTTTCTCTTGCGCATTTCCCACGTGGCCTCGCTCTCCCCGGTGCGCTCTGGGAGCGTTAGCCAGCCCCTGGCCTTTGCCTCAGTGCGGCCTTTCCGGCCTGTGACCTCTGACCCGGCTCTAAAGATGTGACCTTTGCCCCCTACCTGAGCCTGTGACCTCTGACCCGCCTCTAAAGATGTGACCTTTGCCCCCTACCTGAGCCTGTGACCTCTGACCCGGCTCTAAACATGTGACCTTTGCCCCCTACCTGAGCCTGTGACCTCTGACCCAGCTCTAAAGATGTGACCTTTGCCCCCTACCTGAGCCTGTGACCTCTGACCTGGCTCTAAGGATGTGACCTTTGCCCCCTACCTGAGCCTGTGACCTCTGACCCGGCTCTAAAGATGTGACCTTTGCCCCCTACCTGAGCCTGTGACCTCTGACCCAGCCACGAGGCCGGGACCTTTGCTCCCCATCCCAAAGGCAGAGATTTCCGGCTCCTCCCCCGCAGCTCCCACCCCTGCCCCGGTGGTGGTCGTCCCCCGGAGGCTCAGAGCTCTGCCCCCTGGTTGTCGGGTCTCCGCCCAGTTACAGAATCACAGGACTGGAAGGTTTCAGAGGAGCAGCCGCGTTAGTCTGTATCCGCAGAAAGAACAGGAGGACTTGTGGCACCTTAGAGACTAACCGATTTATTTGAGCAGAAGCTTTCGGGAGCTACAGCTCACTTCGTTGGATTCATCGGGCCGAGGGACGTGCTGGCCGCCACTTCCCGCAGCCCCATTGGCCCGGAGCGGCGAACCGCGGCCAGTGGGAGCCGCGATCACCCGAACCTGCGGACGCGGCAGGTAAACAAACCGGCCCGACCCGCCAGGGGCTTTCCCTGCACAAGCCGCGGAACAAGTTTGGGAACCACTGATCTAGACCATCCCTGACAGGGGTTTGTCCAACCTGCTCTTAAAAATCCCCTGTGATGGAGATTCCACAACCTCCTGGGCAACTTATTCCAGTGCTTCACCACCCTGACAGAAAGTTTTTCCTAATGTCCAACCTAGACCTCCCCTGCTGCAATTTAAGCCCATCGCTTCTTGTCCTAGCGTCGGAGGTTAGGAAGAACAAATTTTCTCCCTCCTCCTTGTAACAACCTTTTATGTACTTGAAAACTGTTCTCATATCCCCTCTCAGTCTTCTCTTGTCTTCTCTTCTCCAGACTAAACAAACCCAATGTTTTCAATCTTCCCTCATAGGTCCAAACTTCATAGGTTTTCCAGACCTTTAATCATTTTTGTTGCTCTTCTCTGGATTTTCTCCAGTTTGTCCACATCTTTCCTAAAATGTGGTACCCAGAACTGGACACAATACTCCAGTTGAGGCCTAATCAGCGCAGAGTACAGCGGAAGAATTACTTCTCGTGTCTGCTTACAACACTCCGGCTAATACATCCCAGAATGATGTTTGCTTTTTTTGTAACAGCGTTACACTGTTGACTCATGTTTAGCTTGTGATCCACTATGACCCCTGTGACGGTCAGGTGGCGAATGGACGTCACAACCCATCTCGTGGCGAATTTAAGTTATTCTAGAGGAGGGGCTGGCATGGGGGTATAAAACCACAACTGATTTTCATAAAGGGGGCGATATACGCGGGTGCCTGGTATATAAGGGAGGAAGTTGTCTAGTTCCTGATGCAGAAGCTGCCCTTGCTCATTCAGTTGTGTGACATAGGGTCCAGGTGCAGGTCGGGCGACGTAATGGACTCGCCAAACCCAACCGGGGGATTGTACCAACAATGGGCCTAAGGCAGTGCTCTGCACAGCCGGAATTAGGGCCCCGTTACCTGAAAAATACACAGTATCCCAATCGTCCTCTGGGAGGGGGTTCACAGCGGGTGCAGAGATAATTGCTAGTTTGGTTCTGTTAGGGCTCCAACCGAAGGCGATGTACATTTACAGGTAATATGCCACAGCCAAAGCGTAAAAGAGGAATAATAATCCGAATAGGATGACAGTAACGGTAACACCACCCAAAAATCCCTACCACCAAAGGAAACCTTCTCCACAGAGAAAGCTTGGGTCCCAGTTGTCCCCTGTAGCCTCTGTTTGGGACTCTACGTCAAATGACTCTGAACACTCAATAACCAGAGAGCTTTTAATAGCAGGCTTTATTTTCATTTCTCAGTTTCAGTTTCCTAACATATTGCGCTTCCCTGCGCAAGGTGGAAACACTGGCTAGTTCCCTACAGGCGTCCCTGTACTCAAGCAAGCAAGTTAATACATTACCAGTCCGTTGTGTTGAGCCTCTTCCGAGGTGGAACAAGTCAGCACGACCTTTTACCTTCTTCCCAGGTCTGCGATACCATTGGAAACACACTTTGTGCTGAACCTGGTATCCTTATATACCCTTTTACTTGTTTTGGTCTGTGCCTTTTGCCCATCTCTGACTGGGCCCAGCGCGCAGACTGTGTTAAGCGCTTGCATCTATTATAAGCATTTTTTGCTGCTAACGTATTTTTGCTGCTTGCAAACTTTATATTGCTTGTTATATTTTGTTCTTGTTAATTTGTTCATCACCGTACATAAAATGCACCGCTCCCGCAGGACTTACTCTTTGCAAGCTGGCATCTTTGCCTTGCTGTTTGCATCAGCTCGTCCTTTTAACTTGCTGTTTCCGCCTTCTGTCTTTGCTGTGTCCTGGGGTCATCTGAGGGCTTCTGGCAGAATCCTTACAACTCCCAGATACCTTTCCGCAGGACTCCTTCCGAGGCAGTCATTTCCCATTTTGCCCTTATTGAATTTGATCCTATTTACCTCAGACCATTTCTCCAGTTTGTCCAGATCATTTTGAATTTTAATCCTGTCCTCCAAAGCACTTGCAACCCCTCCCAGGTTGGTATCGTCTGCAAACTTTATAAGTGGACTCTCTATGCTATTATCTAAATCATTGATGAAGACATTGAATAGAATCAGACCCAGAACCGATCCCTAGGGACCCCACTCGTTATGCCCTTCCAGGTTGATTGTGAACCACTGATAACTACTTTCTGGGAACGATTTTCCAACCAGTTATGCACCCACCTTATAGTAGCTCCATCTAGGTTGTATTTCCCTAGTTTGTTTATGAGAAGGACATGTGAGACAGTACCGAAAGCCTTACTAAAGTCAAGATATACCACATCTACCGCTTCCCCCCTATCCACAAGGCTTGTTACCCTGTCAAAGAAAGCTATCAGGTTGGTTTGACACGATTTGTTCTTGACCAATCCATGATGACTGTTATTCATCACCTTATTATCTTCCAGGTGTTTGCAAATTGATTGCTTAATTATTTGCTCCATTATCTTTCCGGATACAGAAGTTAAGCTGACTGGTTTGTAATTCCCTGGATTGTCCTTATGTCCCTTTTTATAGATGGGCACTATATTTGCCCTTTTCCAGTCTTCTGGAGTGTCTCCCGTCTTCCATGACTTTTCAAAGATAATTGCTAATGACTCAGATATCTCCTCAGTCAGCTCCTTGAGTAGTCTCGGATGCATTTCATCAGGCCTTGGTGATTCGAAGACATCTAACTTGTCTAAGTAATTTTTGACTTGTTCTTTCCCTATTTTAGACTCTGATCCTACCTCATTTTCACTGGCATTCACTATGTTAGACGTCCAATCCACACCAACTTTCTTGGTGAAAACCCAAACAAAGAAGTCATGAAGCACCTCTGCCATTTCCACATTTTCTGTTATTGTCTTTCCCCCATCATTGAGTAATGGGCCTGCTCTGTCCTTGGTCTTCCTCTTGCTTCTAATGTATTTGTAGAATGTTTTCTTGTTTCCTTTTATGTCCCTAGCTAGTTTGATCTCATTTTGTGCCTTGGCTTTTCTAATTTTGTCCCTACATACTTGTGTTATTTGTTTATATTCATCCTTTGTCATTTGACTGAGTTTCCACTTTTTGCAGGACTCTTTTTTGAGTTTCAGATCATTGAAGATCTCCTGGGTAAGCCAGGGTGGTCTCCTGCCGTACTTCCTGTCTTTCCTATGCAGTGGGATAGTTTGCTCTTGCGCCCTTAATAATGTCTCTTTGAAAAACTGCCAACTGTCTTGAATTGTTTTGCCCCTAAGACTTGCTTCCCATGGGATTTTACCTCTGCCCTCTGCCCACATGGTTGTGTCCCCCCCCCTCCCCCCCCGGCCTGTACCTCTGCCCCCGTAGTTGTCACTCCCCCACCTGAGGCCATTACCTCTCCCCTCATAATTGTCGGCACTCCCTAGCCTCTGCCCCAAGATTGCTGTCCACCAGGGCCATGAGAAAGGCACAACAACCCTCTCTTCCGTCTGGGTTTTCTAGCCCTTCCTCCGAGACACAGGCCCTGGGATGTGTTATTCACTGGTTGGGCTTTTGGTGGCTGGGCTTATGGTTTATTTGCATTTGGTTTTGACACCGGGAAGAAGGGTCACTGACCTTATGAGAGGGGTATTCGCTTTCTGTAACTGTACCTGTGTCAGAACCAGAAGTGATGGGCTGTATGCAGGAGTCTTTTGGGGCAGTTCCCTGGCCTGTGTTATACAGGAGGTCAGACTAGATAATCACTGTGATGTTGCACCCCATAATGCTTTATAGAAGTATGCGTATGAGTGTAAATATGACATAACTGGAATATGTTTTATGCTAGATATGCCATGTAACATATCTCTGCAAAGGTTAAGATCTACTGGATATATTCATCCTGTTTGTATGCATGTATCATTTTTGTATTCAAAGTTATGAATGTTGGCTATGTACTTGTTTGATTTTAAGTACCCTCAGTGAAGCAGTTGGTCAGCTTTTTGAGAAAAGACTATTCTCAGTAAGTGCCCAATCAAGAAACACTTAAGCTAACAATGAACTTTGAGAGATGCCAATCCATATCTGAGCTTTCCTGGGAATGTGACGTTGGCCTGTAAGGAACTGAGTCGTGGATGGACATGTGACTTGCCCAAGTGACTCCAAAACTCCATCTTGGAGCTGGATTCTCCTTAGGAGAGGGGAAGGGGTTTCCACCCACAAGAGAGAGACTATATAAGCCCCTGGGGAAGCCCCTCCATTTTTTCTTCAGATGGCACAAAAGATAGCCTCTCCACCCCAAGGAGATGCCTGAAAGAAACTGAAACAAGGACAGTAACTACAGGGGTGTGAATGATTGCTGGACCCAGACTAGGAGGAAGTCTAGTCTGTAAAAGAGGCTTATTGGAACATCTCTGAGGGTGAGATTTACCTGCATTTAGTTTTTACTGTATTAGGCTTAGACTTGTGTGCTTTATTTTATTTTGCTTGATAATTCACTTTGTTATGTCTGTTATTACTTAGAACCACTTAAATCCTACTTTTTGTATTTAATAAAATCACTTTTTACTTATTAATGAACCCAGAGTAAATATTAATACCTGTGGGGGAGGGGGCAAACAGCTGTGTATATCTCTCTATCAGTGTTATAGAGGGCGAACAATTTATGAGTTTACCCTGTATAAGCTTTATACAGGGTAAAATGCATTTATTTGGGGATTGGACCCCATTGGGAGCTGGGTATCCGAGTGCTGGAGATAGGAGCACTTCTTGAGCTGTTTTCAGTTAAGCCTGAAGCTTGTGGGGGACGTGGCTGAGACTTGGATCTGTGTTTGCAGCAGGCGAGCGTGTCTGGCTCAAACAAGGCAAGGTACTGAAGTCCCAAGCTGACAGGGAAAACGGGCTCAGAAGTAGTCTAGGCACATCAGGTGGCTGTCACAAGGGGGTTTCTGTGACCCAACCCGTCATAATCACAATGGTGCCTTCTGGCCTTAAAATCTCCGGAGCCCTAGGCCGCATCTACGCTAGAGACCTCTGCTGGCATAGCTGTGTCAGTCAGCGGTGGGAAGAGGTGGGACCTCTGACTGACAGTTATGTCCACAGAAGTACCTAGTGTAGACACAGTTATACCAGCAAAACTGCACTTTGGAATAAACTGTACCACTTTGCCAGCATAGCTGTGTCTGCCCTAGGAGCGCTTTGCCGTATAGTATATTGGCATTCCTAAACTGATCAAGCATTGCTAATGTGACATAGCCCTGGTCCTGTCCCTTAACCCCAACATCATTCTCTCTCCTTTTATTTTCAGTGGTATGAAAGTGGCTATCCCCTTCTCAGTCCTTTCCAGGCCCCTGGCAAAAAAACACCTGCCAGTGCAGAATTAAAACCTGATTTCTACTCAGACAGGTAAGCAAGCTGTTGATTGGTATTTTAGGAAGATGAGACATTTAAAAACACAGAGACTCTAGCAATCAATCTCCCCATTTTTATTATCTCTGTTTAAATGGTATTTTCCCCCCAAGGGGATGGAGAATTAAAAAATATACAGATTTCAGTACATTAATCACTAATAACCACACATGTATAGAGCGGTTACCATATTCACAACTCTGGAGACACTTTGATCCTGCATATTGATATGGCTCCCAGGATTTCCTGTTATGTGAATATGGAGCTGGAAAACTGGACAAATGAATGGTCCTGCTCCTACGGAAGTCAGTGGCAAAGTCCCAATGATGGCCATGGGGCATGATCGTGAGTGCTTGGTACTATTTCAGCTTTGCTGCAATGCAGTGCAGTGTGTGTCCGCCCGTCTGCCCTCCCGGCCCCATTGCAACAAAATTCCAGGCGTTTGGGAAACGGAACTGATTGCTTCAGTCCTTCTGTGTTTCTTCAAATGTTGTCATACCAGTTTAACGTACAGCATTAAGGAGACTATCATAGCTGCTAGCTGCAGTGGGAGAGAAAAAAATATAGAAGGAATGAATGAAAGTCTTAAGGATTATGTCAAAAATTTTCCAACCTTGGTGCCTAAAGACTGGCATCTAAACTCATGATTATTGTTACATACATTTTTGGTACTTCTAGGTACCAAAGACATAGGGATGAGTAGGAAAAAGGTCCTGGAGGCCAAATTTAGGCTGTTAGGTAAGAGATTAAAGTCCAGGACCTCCATGGTAGCATTCTCTGAAATGCTCCCAGTTCCACGTGCAGGGCCAGTTAGATAGGCAGAACGGTAGGGTCTCAATGAGTTAATGAGACAATGGTGTTCAGAGTAGAGATTTAGGTTTATTAGGAACTGGGAAACCTTTTGTGAAAGGGGGATTCTATACAGACCGGTAGGCTCCACCTAGACCAACATGGAACCAAGTTGCTGGCATGTAAAATTAAAAGGGTCATAGAGGAGTTTTTAAACTAAGGGCTGGGGGAAAGCTGACAGGTGCAGAGGAGGATCCGGTTTGGATGGAGACATCCCTTAGGGGAGGATTTATTAAAGGGGGTACTATATAGCCTAGTAAAGAGGAGAGGATAGAACTTGATAAAGTACAGGTAGGAACTGAAGAGAAACAGTCAAATGACAGGTTTCAGAGTAGCAGCCATGTTAGTCTGTATCAGCAAAAAGAACAGGAGTACTTGTGGCACCTTAGAGACTAACAAATTTATTTGGGCATAAGGTTTCGTGGGCTAAAACCCACTTCATCGGATGCATGGAGTGGAAAATACAGTAGGAAGATATATACAGAGAGAACATGAAAAAATGGGTGTTGACATACCAACTATAATGAGACTAATCAATTAAGGTGGGCTATTATCAGCAGGAGAAAAAAAACTTTTGTAGGGATAATCAGGATGGCCCATTTCCAACAGTTGACAAGAAGCTGTGAGTAACAGTAGGGGAAAAATTAGCAAGGGGAAATAGTTTTTACTTTGTGTAATGACCCGTCCACTCCCAGTCTTTATTCAAGCCTAATTTAATGGTGTCCAGTTTGCAAATTAATTCCAATTCAGCAGTCTCTCGTTGGAGTCTGTTTCTGAAGTATTTTTGTTGGAGTATTGCGACTTTTAGGTCTGTAACTGAGTGACCAGGGCGGTTGAGGTGTTCTCCGACTGGTTTTTGAATGAAAAAGAGTCCCATTCAGTTACCCCACATGAAGGCAGGCAACTAAATATTGACATATTTTATAAATGCTTGTAAACAAATGCAAGAAGTCTAACTACTAAGATGGGTGAACTTGAGTGCCTGGTAGTAAATGATATTGATATAACAGGCATCACAGACACTTGGTGGAACGATGATATTCAATGAGACCCGGGAATGCCAGGGTACAAAATAGATTGGAATGTCAGAGTAGGTGGGGCAGGTGGCCGAGCGGCACTGTATGTGAAAGAAAGCATCGAGCCAAATATAGTAAAAATCTTAAATGAATCAAACACAATTGTGCTTGTGTAATAAGAGCATAGCAGTAGGAATATACCACTGGCCACCTGACCAGGATGGTGATAGTCACTGTGAAATGCTCAGGGAGATTAGAGAGGCTACAAAAACAGAAAATGCAATAATAATAATGGGGGATTTCAATTATCCCCCTGTTGACTGGGAACATGTCACCTCTGGATGGGATGTGGAGATAACATTTTTAGACATCATTAATGACTACTTCTTTGAGCAGCTTGTCCTGGAACCCACAAGGGGAGAGGCAATTCTTGATTCAGTCCCAAGTGGTGCACAGGATCTGGTCCAAGAGGTGAATATAGATAAACCATTTGGTAACAGCAGCCATAATGTAATTAAATTTAACATCCTTATTAGGGGAGCAGCCATGTTAGTCTGTAAAAGGAAAAGGAGTAATTTGTTAGTCTCTAAGGTGCCACTAGTACTCCTTTTCTTATTAGGGGAAAATAGCAAAGAAACCCACCACAGGAACAAGAAACTTCAGAAAGGAGACTATGCAAAAATGAAGAAGCTAGTTAATTTGGAAATTAAAAGGAACAATCACAAGAGTAAAGTGCCTGCAAGTTGCATGGAAACTTTTTAAAAACACCATAATAGAGGCTCAAACTAAATGTATACCCCAAATAAAAAAAAAGTAAGAGAAGCACTCAAGGAAGACAAGGCTGTTGCAGAGAAGCTAAGTGAATTCTTTGCATCAGTCTTCACTGCAGAGGATGTGAGGAAGATTCCCACACCTCAGCCATTCTTTTTAGGTGGCAGATCTGAGGAACTATCCCCAATTGAGGTGTCAGTAGAAGTTTTGTGACAAATTGATAAATCAAACAATAAGAAGTCATGAGGACCAGGTGGTATCACTCAAGAGTTCTGAAGGAACTCAAATGTGAAATCGCAGAACGACTAACTGTGGCATGTAACCCATCGCTTAAATTAGCTTCTGTACCAGATGACTGGAGAATAGCTAATGTGACGCCGATGTTTAAATAAGGCTCCAGAGGTGATCCTGACAATTCCAGGCTGGTGAGCCTAACTTCAGTACCAGGCAAATTGTTTGAAACTACAGTAAAGAACAGAATTGTCAGAAACATAGATGAACACAGTTTGCTGGGGAAGAGTCAACACAGCTGTTGTAAAGGGAAATCATGCCTCACCAATCTACTAGAATTCTTTGAGAGGTTCAACAAGGGTGATCCAGTGGATATAGCGTACTTGGACTTTCAGAAAGCCTTTGACAAGGTCCCTCACCAAACGCTCTTAAGCGAAGTAGGCAGTCATGAGATAAGAGGGAAGGTTCTCTCATGGATCAATAACTAGTTAACAGACAGGAAACAAAGGGTAGGAATAAATGATCAGTTTTCACAGTGGAGAGAGGTAACTAGCGAGGTTGACCAAGGGTCTGTACTAGGACCAGTGCTGTTCATCATAGCCATAGCTGATCTGGAAAAAGGGGTAAACAGTGACAAGGCAAATTTTGTAGACAATACAAATTTACTGAAGATAGTTAAGTCCAAAGCTGACTGCAAAGAGTTAAAAAGGGATCTCACAAAACTGGGTGACTGGGCAACAAAATGGCTGATGAAATTCAATGTTGATAAATGCAAAGTAATGCACATTGGAAAACATAATCCCAACTATACATGTAAATGATGGGGTCTAAATTAGCTGTTACCACTCAAGAGAGAGATCTTGGTGTCATTGTGGAGAGTTCTCTGAAAACATCCACTCAATGTGCAGCGGCCGTCAAAAAAGCGAACAGAATGTTGGGAATCATTCGGAAAGGGATAGATCATATGACAGAAAATATCCTATTGCCTCTATAGAAATCCATGGTACGCCCACGTCTTGAATACTGCGTGCAGTTCTGGTCACCCCATCTCAAATATGTTATATAGAACTGGAAAAAGTGTAGGGCAATAAAAATGATCAGGGATATGGAACAGCTTCCATATGAGGAGAGATTTTAAAGACTAGGACAGTTCAGCATAGAAAGGAGATGACTAAGGGGGATACAATAGAGGACTACAAATTAATGACTGGTGTGGAGAAAGCAAATAAGGAAGTGTTATTTACCTCGTCACAAAACACATGAACTAGGGGTCACCCAATGAAATTAAAAGGCAGCATGTTTAAAACAAACAAAAGGAGGTAATTCTTCACACAACCTGTGGAACTCACTGCCAGGGGATACTGTGAAGGCCAAAAGTATAACTGGGTTGAGAAAAGAATGAGATAAGTTCCTGGAGGATAGGCCCATCAGTGGCTATTAGCCAAGATAGTCAGGGATGCAACCCAGTGCTCTGGGTGTCCCTAAACCTCTGACTGCCAGATGCTGGGACTGGACAACGGGGATTGGATTGTTTGATGATTGCCCTGTTCTGTTCATTCCCTCTGAAGCATCTGGCACCAGCTACTGTCGGAAGACAGGATACTGGGCTAGATTAACCATTGGTCTTACCCAGTCTGGCCGTTCTTATGTTTATGTGTAACCCCCTAGCATCTAACTGAGGTCAGGGCCCCACTGTGTTAGGCACTGCACATACCCATGGTCGATCTGTGCACAGCTGGCTAATTGTGCGTCATTGGAGTACTTAAAAGTGAACACGTCCCTTTAAGGCCAGGCTAACTTGGGTTCAACTCACTTCCAGCAGGGCAGCTCCGGTGGCAGCTCCGCCAAGCAATAGGCTCTTCTCTTTGACCAGGGAAACCAGCTTGTGGAAGCAGCCCTGAAGGGTAAAAATGACAGTGAGGTGTAGGCTGCTTTAAGAGTAATCGGAAACGAAAAGCAATGATTGCCCATCCCCCGGTGGAATCCCATTGGCTTCAACACACTTGCTGTGCAAACTATTGTATCTTCCCGTCACAAGGGGTGGGTGGAATTAGCCCCTGTGTGGCTGACTGGCCACCGGCCTATGCCTGTGCCTAAATCCATAGATCTCAAAGCACTTTCCAAAAGACGTCTGTATCGTTATTCCCCCACTCTTTACAGAGAGGGAAACTGAGGCACGGGGGAGTGGCTTGCCTAAAGTCATGCTGCAGGAAGAGCCAACCCAGTGCCCTTCCCACTAGGCCCACGGCCTTCAGTTAAGGGGTGTACAAGGGGCTTTCTGGTTTTGAATTTAGAGCACATAGGCACTGATCCTGCCATGAGATCCCTGTGAGTGCAGGGAGACATTCATGCAGCATTCTCTGCAAGATCAGGGTGCTGGTCACTCCCCCCACGTGCTCTCTTGCTCCCTCCGACTCCAACAGACACAGGCTAGGTTTTTAACAGCACTATTCCCACGGTTTCCTTTTCAACCCCGAAACTGGGCCGCGACCTCCTGGTTGATGACCACGCTGCTGACGTTGTGTCCGTTGCATGCCGAGCTCATTGGATCTTTGCAGCAGCTTTTGGGATAAGTCAGGTTGGTCCGTATTTGAAAGGCAGAGCCAGAAAAGTCTGTGTAGTTATGAACCCCACAGCAGTTCAGCTAGGAACGACACACAACAGGGTTTGTTAAAGGCCAGGGTCTTGAACAGTTAGTTTTTCCTTTCTACCTCTCCTTCCCTGTGGTATCCTAGCAGAATTTCCTGAATGCCCCTTTGTTCAAATGGTGATTTTTACCAGAGGAGAAGTACGTTTAACTCTTCAGTTGGACTATATGACCTCCTGAGGTCTCTTCCAACCCTTATCTTCTATGATTCTATGATTCAATTGCTATCAAATGCCTGAGTTGTAAACGCTGGCTGAAATTCTAAGGCCTGTGGTTGACAGGTCAGACTAGATAAGCAAAATCGTCCCACCTTGTATTCTGGGGTGGGGTTTTTCCACCTTCTGCTGAAGCGCCAGAAATCAACCACAGCGGGAGATGGGACACCAGAGGGGATGGACCAGTGCTCTGAGCTGGTACAGAGGCACCTCCATCTGGCTGGTGCATCTCACTCACATGCTCGAGATTGCCAGATTTGGGGTTGGAAAGAAACCCCAGCTCAGATTGACAGGGTTTTTTCACCTTCCTCCGCAGTGTGGGGTGCAGGTCGCTACTAGGGTCCTGGGGTTTGTCTCACCCAATCAGTTCCCTGCCATGGCAGGGGCTGTAGGCACTGGTCACTCCTTGGTGGGCCCTATTCTCTGCCTGTGGCTCACAAGAGGGTTGTCTCTGAGGATTAGGATGCTTTGATCTGCGTGGAGTTTAGTGGCCTGTGCTGAACGGGAGCTCAGCCTGGCTATCCCGTCTGGCCTGAGACTGTGTGAAACTTCTGGCCCAAAAAATCTACACAGCAGATCCTCAGCACATGTGTATCAGCTTGACTGCTTTGTGGCCAGAGCAGCGCTGATTCACACAGAGGATCCAGCCCGGAGACTCGCTCAACGCTTGCGTTGAAGGGCATGTGGTTAAGATACTGCCCTGGGACCCAATTCCCAGCTGTGTTACAGAACCACTTGGGCGAATCTGTGTGTCTCTTTTCCTAGTTGGAGGGTGGGCATACAACCAGCCTCCCTTTCGCCTGGCCTGCCTCTTTAGATTGTAAATTCTGCTCTCTGTCTGAGGTGTGTACGTGGGCCCATCACCGTACCAGCTGGGCGTCTCCTCCCAACCTCTCGGCTACGATCCCCATGGTACCGATGGGGAACTGTTGCCCAGAGAGTCCAGGTGACTGGCTCCAGGTCACACAGGGAGTGCGTGGGAGAGAAGGGAATTGAACCAGGATTTTCTGTCCTAACCACTAGACGGTCCTTCCTCTCACACCACCTCGTCACAGCAGGGACTGTCACTGTGTATGTGCAGCACCAGGCACACTGGGTGGGGACTCTCAGAGCTACCGTAATACATCTAATAAGACTGTGGGGAAAATGTGTTGAGTCCATTGAAACAGGAGGTTTGGGGGGCAGAGGGTCCCCTACCTTCAGCATGAATGCATTCCATCCATAGGACACGATATCATCGTGTTTGTAGCCGCTGTATTTCTTCTTCAAGGCAGTCAGTGATTTGTCTAGGATGACACTGCGAGCCTTAAACGGGGGGAATGAAACGGGGCTAGACCAGGAAATATTTTCTCCTCAGATCCCGTCTGGTGCCAGAGTGTGGCCAAACGCTTTCAGGGAGGGTAAATCCGCATAGCTTCACCGAGCTCAGCAGAACTGAGCTGATGTCCACCCGCTAAAGATCTAGCCCAGAGACAGCAAAGTGTTACGCTGGGCTGGCAAAGCTGACCGCAACGCAGCCGCGGGCCAGCCTCAGACTAGCGAGCTCACTTTGGCCCTAGGGTGCGCCCCAATCCTGCAAAGATTTACTCACGCATTTAACATGACATCTATTGCTCCTGCAGTGGGTGGGTGTAAAGTGAAGCCTGCTTGGAAGTAAGGTGCAGGTACTTAACAGGTAGGGTAACTAGCCAGTGGATCAGATTCCCAAGGCATAGGGCAGGACACCTTTCTAGAGGAGTCGCTCACGCAACTAAAAGTTACTGGTCTGGATACAGGAATAACTAGGTGAAATTTTCTGGACGGTGTTATGCTGGAGGTCGCACTAGATCAGGGGGAAGGGATAGCTCAGTGGTTTGAGCATTGGCCTGCTAAACCTAGGGTTGTGAATTCAGTCCTTGAGGGGGCCATTTGGGATCTGGGGCAAAAATTGGGGATCGGTCCTGCTTTGAGCAGGGGGTTGGACTAGATGACCTCCTGAGGTCAGAAACTCTTCCAACCCTGATATTCTATGATAACCATCCATTTTAGCCTTAAACTCTGAGAATCTGTGCAGGATCTGGGCCTTAGTTTTGTAAATGTATATCCAAACCAAAGGATAATCACTCATATTTAAATTTGCCTTTACAAACAATAAGAATAATGCGGTAGGAATAATTCTAAAGCAAAGAGGAACCTTTTACTCAGTTAAGCATGGGGAGTTGGTAGACCTCAGTTAAAGCCGTGAGTTGGTTTTGAGGGACAGAGCTGGTTCAAATGCAAGGGGCAGGGAGAGATTTCCTTTTTCTTTTCTTTTTGTGCAATTAAATTTTTGACAAAAGAGTTAGTCTGAATTCCTCCTGCTCTCAGAGTCCAGATGATCAGAACCTGGAGGGGAAATTTTGTCAACATTTTTTTATTTGGTCAACAAAAGTTCCAGATTTGGAAACTCTGTGCTCGTTCTTTGGAGCAGTGCTATTGGAAAGGGGCAGCACTAGATGTTTAGGGTCCCGTGCGGCTCCTAGATTTTCCAAGGTACTCACAAAAATTGGCCACTTAACTTCCCTTTGGAAATGTCTCCCTGTTTGGAAAAAGGACCTGATCCTAAGCGACTCTTCTTTGTAGGATCGGGGCCTGCAGCTTTGTCAAGGAAAATGAGAATTTCCCACACCAGAAGGGAATTCTTGATACTCACAAACTGAGTGAAAGCAAAAACGACGACGGCTGCTGTGATTTCGGCGATGAAGATGACCAGCATTATTAAGAAGTACTGTGAGAGAGGGGTGTGGAAGGAAATTGGAAGGTTGCTGTGAGTGCAAACAGCAGAGGCCTCGTTCACGCTCAGATTCGTTGGGGATGAAGGTGCAGGGATTGCGAAGTGAAACACAAGAGGCAAATTTACACTGCAGTAAAAGGATTTAGCCCAGAGGGGCTGGGGCTGCCCAAATGAAGGTGAACAGGGGTCAGGAGGTCATGCCCGTCCATAAGAGTCTTGACCGCTGCTGACTGAGAGGCTGTCTCCTAAACAAAGCTTTCCCCTGGGTAGAAAGCAGGGCACACATGGTCAAAGTCCCCCCAGAACAGAGCGCGCTGGGGACCACATAAGCTGCCAAAGGACTTAAGTGGTGTGTGGATCTTGTCCCGCTCCCTCTGAGCAGACGTGAGTTTCACACGCTAAGGATGGAAAAGAATAGCTTGTGACTGCAAGGGAGACCACTGTTTGGTTAGAGTCTAAACCATAGTTAGGGCCAAATTTAGGAGCCCAGATCCCCAGCTGGGGTAAGTCACGTGGCTGTGGCAATGGGTGCATCGTAATGGCACACTTGACCCCCCCCAGCTCAAGCAGGAAAGGTCTGCAGCCCCGTCCTCGCGGTCCGGGACTGCGCCCCAGCTGAGAGCAGCTGTGTGTACTCACCATCCGCAAGAGGCATCTGCTCTCTTTCACTGCGCCCCAGCACCCTATGAACCCCAGCATGGCCACCATGATGCCCACCACGATGCAGAAGTACCCGATGTGGACAAAGTTCACCGAGGTGGAGCCCAGGACCCTGACGAAGGAGGTGCTTCCCAGCTTAATCCACAGGCCCAGCGCAACCATGGTGCAGCCGACAACCTAGGGTGACAATAAACGTATATGCGTGTGTGTGTGTGTGCGTGCTAGTGCGTGCATTGGCCCTTCAGCTTGAGCGCTCCGGCCATTCCCCCGATTCCCCCGGGGCGAGGAGCAGAGATGCCAGGGCCAGGCCGGGGGTGCGTGAACGTCACTGAGATCCAGCCCCTCTGTGCCATTCCACGGCCAGTCCCTCCTCCCCGCTCAGGGCTGCCCACCAAGAACTGAACAGAGGCTGCTGAACACAACCCACAGTTCTGACCAGCCGTGGAGTGACGTGAATGTTACCTGAATGCCGAGGGCCAGATCCCCCGTTGATGTAAATCATTGCAGCTCCATCAGTGTCAACAGAGATCTACACCAGCTGAGGATCGAGCCCCTGAACTCTGGGGAAGGTAGCTGGGCACAGGGCTGGCTGGTTTTATCCTTTGCTCTGCCCCAGACCTGCCGCGTGACCGTGAACGAGTTTCTTCCCCGCTCTGTGCCTCAGTTTCCCCTCTCACCTAATGCCTGGTTAGGCTGTAAGCTCTTCAGGGCAGGACTGCCTCTCACTCTGGGTCTGTGCAGCCCCTGGCACCATGGGACCCTGGTGCCACCGTAATACACCTAAATAAACGTGTGTTTGAAAACACAGACTTACAAAGATAATGGTGTTGAAGCAAATCATTACAGTCTTCAGAGTGGCATAGTAACTGCGCGAGGGAGCCATGGTGAAAACCGGCCAGTGCGGCTGCTCGCAGAATGGCTTCTAGGTTGGAGAGATGGCAGAGAGATTTTCAGCTGGACTTGCCGCCTTTCACAAGGATCCATTCGCACCTTGGTTTTATGTTAAACTCACTAGAAATGCAGCACATTGTTGGAGGCTTTTACTTATGATGGGGCAAATACTTTTATTTAAAAGCTAATGCTAAGCAGGGAGGTTAGTCTAGTGGGTACTGCTGGCCTAGGGACCAGGAGATTGGAATTTGTTTCCTGGCTCTGATCCAGACTCCTCATGTGACTGCATTATTCTGTGCCTCAGTTTCCCCATCTCAGAGGGGGGTAATAATCCTTTGTCGAGTTAGACTGGAAGCTCCTCGGGACAGGGACTGTCTGTTGCTATGCATCTATGCAGCACCTGGCACAACAGGACCCAGATCTTGGTTGAGAGGGTCTGTGCAGCGCCTGACACAGTGAGGCCCCAGTCAGCGCGTCCTATAAATAATGATCAGTGGTTGCGCTGAGAGGTTGTCACTGAGTTTGGGGGAATGGGGTCTCTGTGACATGTGAAAATCCAGCCCCCCCAGGGGAGATTTCAGTACTCGACGATTGTCATGGCCTTACAGACTACAGACCCGGTGACTCCTGGGCTGTGGGAAGGAAAGTGTTTATCCCCCATCGCAGCCACTGTTAGCTTTAGCCCGGACTCCGCTGCAGGGGAAACTCGCCCCGCGTAGAGGGCTAGCAGGGGGCTGCTACTGGCACTTCCGTCTCCCTTCCCTGCGTCAAGGGCTCTTCACCTCCCACCCACGACCCAGGCCAGGGCGTCCAGGGGCCAGCAGCCCTAGCGGGTGGCGTGGCTTGCCGCGCAGGCCTCAGGATCGAAACTCATAAGCCCGGACCTAAGGGAGTGGCCGGCCCGTTTGCCCAGACCCACCCACGGGGCCTTGTGCTGGCTCCCCGGAGCCTCCTGCCCTGGCCGGCCTGGCTCCCGGCCCTGCAACGTGCCCCGGGTCTCACGTGTCCTTGGTCCGGGCCCCTGCGCTCCGGCTCGCCCAGCGCCTGCGGGGATTCCAACCGTCGCCCGATGGCTGTTGGAAGGGGCGGGGGAATGGGGAGCAGGCTCCATTGTGAGGCAGCATCTGCCTCCTTCGTCCCTAGGGGCAGAGAGTGGGACGGCTATAGGGCCATAGACTGGGACCACTGTAGGGTGTCTATACGGTCCTCAGTTTCCCATGGCTGCAGGGTCTGTGGCTTGGGACTAAATCAGATCTTCCCCACAGAACACTAGGGGACCCCATTCTGTCCGTGACCACCAACCGAGGGCTGTTCTTTTGGTCCCATATTTGGGACCCCACCCCTCTGCCACATCCAGCTACCCCCTGCCGGGAGCAGGGCCGTGCCAGCAGAAGGCATGGGGGCTGGGGGGGGGCCAGGCTGAGCGGCATATGCTGCAACATGCAGCCCATGACTATTCAGCTCCATTCAGCGGGAGATAGGGGATTCCCTCCCCCCGGCCCTGCAATGCCGCCCACAGGCCCCCCGGGGGCATTTTGGCCAGGGGGCGCAATGCTCAGTCCCACCTCTCCCTCTCTGTAAAGCACGGGCTGCGATCCTGCAGCAAGTGTTCCCACAGGGCTATTCTGTACAGGGCTGTACAGGTCGTGCTTTGTACGTTACAGAGAGTTAACCAAGGAGGGGGCTGGGCTAGCTCTTGTTGACTAGAACTCCCAAAATGAAGAAGGAGGGGCTTGTAGTTAAGGGGTGGGACTGGGACTCATGTGACATGGGTTCTGTTCCTGGCTCTGCCACAGATTCCCTGTGTGACCTTGGACAAGTCACGTCCCCTTCCTGTGCCTCAGTTTCCCCATCTGTAAAATGGAGATCGTTCTCCTTTCTTTGTCTCTTTAGAATCTTTGAGGGACAGGGACTGTTTGTACAGGGGACCTCTGGGTGCTACCATAACACAAACAATAAATAGGCACCCACAAAAAACCATCTTCCTTTTAGAAATTAACAAGACAATTAAATTCTAGAAGGATAAGAGTCACCCCTTGGGAGTTTAGGATCGTGTGCTGTCCATAATCCCAGGGATGAATTTCATTCCAAAATGAGTAAAGGAAATCTTTTTTTCCCTCCACAACCCAGCTTTGCTCTTCCCTGAACCCCGTCACTTTCAAACAGCCACTTGCAATAGCCAAGGTAACAACATCTGCATAGAAAGATCATGGGTATTTAATTTATACAAATTACAAGACATTGGCAGAAAAAACATTGCCGGGGGCAGAAAACCAATGACACACTGTTGACTTGATCTTTTTCGAACACACACAAGGGGGGGGGGGAAAAGGGACATGAAATATTTCATTAGAATTCAAGTTCATGATGTGCTATATCACTAAAAGTGCATCGTTTAAGTGTTTCTCAGATTGCTGGGCATGTTTAAAGCTGTGGTGAGCACAGAGGGATGACTGGAATTTGTAATTATTCCCCCAAGTCTCTGCTTTCATTAAAAGAGGGGATGGTGGAGCCAGTCTCGAGCTGTTACGGCTGCAAAGAGAACCCTCAACATGTGAAGTAACCGATGCAGTGACATCTGTCTGAGTTTGCAGAGAGCCTGAATCAGTCACTCTGAAAGGAGGGACCTGCCCTTTTCATTGCAGCTCAGACGCAATGAGAGTACGTTAAAATGTCACCATGGCTCACTGTGTCACAGCTCAAAGCATGTGACAAATGAAAGGAAGTAGTGTACGAGCTACGTAAATGATCCTCAGTCAGTGCATGTTTTGGGTAGGGTCTACAATAACATGTGGTAGGGGGCATGTTGGTTTCATTCTCCGCTTTTAGATGTTTAGATTGCCACCTTTAAGCTAATTTCTTGTTGAGCACACAAGAAAAACAGGTCAGATCAAATTTATCATTGAAACATACACAAAAAATGGCATGGAAAAGATGCCATCTCCATTTTCACATAGTCGCATTGGCGTCGTATCCATCTGATTGCTTAGTGCTATTACAGATTAACAGGAAATATTAGTGATTAGTTATTAATAGGAAAAGTTAGGTTTCTCTCGCAGTAAACATCAGGAAGATGCACAGGCAGGAGGAGTTATGGACGGCAGGAGAGGCATTTTGTCTTTCTGGTGGAAATCTTGTTTTTCAGGAGTTCGTACCGATCTGACAATACAGAACCAGGGAAACGGCCATAGCCGCCAGCTAGGAAACAAGAAAACAAAGAGGGAAACAGTTACAAAGAGTTCATAGATTTTAAGATCATAATAGGCCAGGGGTGGCCAACCTGTGGCTCCGGAGCCGCGTGCGGCTCTTCAGAAGTTAATATGCGGCTCCTTGTCTAGGCCCCGACTCCGGGGCTGGAGCTACAGGTGCCAACTTTCCAATGTGCCAGGGGGCGCTCACTGCTCAATCCCTGGCTCCGCCACAGGCCCTGCCCCCACTTCACCCCTTCCCGCCCCCTCCCCTGAGCCTGCCCTGATCTCGCTCCTCCCCCCCTGCCTCCTGCACCCCACGAAACAGCTGATCAGCTGAGGGAGGGGGAGGCGCTGACCAGCGGGGGGCTGCCGGTGGGCGGGAGGTGCTGGGAGCAGGGGGAAGGGAGCTGATGCGGGGCTGCTGGCGTATGACTGTGGCTCTTTGGCAATGTACATTGGTAAATTCTGGCTCCTTCTCAGGCTCAGATTGGCCACCCCTGTAATAAATCATTAGAACTTCTAGTCTGACATCCTGTATAACAGGCCAGAGAATTACCCCTGTCTGCACTGCATTGTAAACCCGGGTCTGCAGGACCTGGACTTGTGAACTCGTTTCCACGCCCGCACTTGAGTGTCTAAGCTGGGTTTACAATTGTTAGACCCGGCTCTCACAGCCGAGCTGATGCGTCCACACTGCGCTACGCTGACCTTCTGACTCAGGTATGTGGCTTGAGCTGTGTCCACACTGCAAAGTGACAGGACTCAGACCAGAGTCTCAGCAGGACTCGGGCTCAGAACCACCCCCCTTAGCAGGGTGCTGGGACCCGGCCGTCAGCAGTTGCTGACCTGAGTCACACTGATGTGTGCTTGGATGGAAGCAAGGTTTGGGCTCAAACCTGAGTCAGAGCTCAGTGTGCAGTGTGAACATACTGCCAGTAAGGCATTTCTCCAGCCCTCGAATCATAGATCATGGGAGTGGCCCACAAGCTATTATAGCCATTCGCTCCTGGTGTGACGCTGAGTGTTGTTTAAACTCTGCTCCCCTAACAGCTATTCCAATACCTCTCACTCCTATCCCGCAATATCCCCGGCTTCTCAACATCACGCCTGAGCTCTGACACTGCCAAACTGTTCAGGCCAAGGTGCCGAGGGGCACGATCCAAGGAAAGATAACTGCCCCCCATTTTACAGGTGGGGAAACTGAGGCATGGAGCAGGGGCGACTGGGGCTGGGGGAAGTGACTTGCCAGGGATTGCCCAGCAAGGCAGTAGCAGAGCCAGGAACTGAATGAAGTTCTCATGAGTCCTAGACCACAAGTATGCCATGAAAGCTTAAAGCGTACCTCGAGCACACCGATTCCTAATGCCACCCCACCAACGATCCTCCCGTTCCTGCTCAGGAAGGTCTGGAACTCCTGCAAGCAGCCCTGGGAGGGGAAAGAGAATCACAGATGCAACAGCAGGCCAGTGATGGGGCCGGTGCGTCTCATCTCGGCACTAATGACAGTCTGTCCCCACAATGGCCCATAGCGGCTCGTTAACTGGGGATGTGATTGTAATATCAAACCTAGGGCCGGAGTCTCTGTTGGTGTGAAAAACCAATGGCAGTTCCACAACCTGTCCCTGGGAAAGTTTCTTCTTAGGCCAGGCCTTATACTAGACAGGGTTGACTGATAGAGCTATGCAGCTCTATCAGCAAACCCTCCGAGTGGAGATGCAGCATCTACCGGCGGAAGAGTTCAGAGAGGTGACCAAAGAGCAAGCCAGGCAATTCCTTCATCTTGGAATCTCAATCCAACCAGTTTCCCCAGGAGCAACTCTGCCTCAGGAACTGGCTAATCAGAGCCCGAGGCAGACAGCAAACTCTACCCAGAGACTTGCTAACCCAAAACTAAGAACACAGAATTTCTTCCCAAGACTGAAAACTTGCTCAGAACACTAAAAAATAAGAAGAATTTGGAAGACTGTGTATGTCAGCGCCACATTCACTAACAACTCATAGCCTGTCTCCTATGGCAAATACCTTGCTATGGTCTTTTCCTTACCTTCTTGGTGCTGTCCAGTTCAGACTCCAGGCACTCCCGCTTGGGCGGCAGGCAGCAGCCTGCGGGATAAGTCTGGCTGTGCGTTTGGTAGAAGTAGGAGCTGTTGAAATCCTTGTAGTTGTTGAAGCCACAGCACTTCAGCTAGAACGAGAACGCCAGTTGGTTTACAGCCACAGCCACGTTTTAGATTCACGTCCAGGACGGTTTGACGGGGGGGAGGATGTGGCCGTTTAAGAAGGCAGTGTTGTAAAAACCTTGCCCTGCCCTGTAAGTGAATCACATAGGCCTAATCGCTAACGGAAGTGGGTGGCTTTGCATTTAAAGTGCTTTGCTGGGACGCAGGAGATCTACATTCAATTTCTAGAGTCCCTAGGCAAGATTCTGTGCCTCAGTTTCCCCCATCTGGAAAATGCAGCTAATGATCCTTCCAGCTCCCCAGTGGGCCAGCTTAGACTATCCAGAGCACAAAAGCCCTCCAGCCGGACCCCTAGGAGTGATGTAAGAGCTGCCTCTGCAGGTGCTTAACTTCAAGCATGTGCTCAAGTCCCACTGGAGGCAAGTTAGATGTGTGCTAATGTGCTTTGCTGAATCTGGGCCTTCCAGCATGAAGATTCCCCCCTCCCCCGCCCCCCACACACTGCTGGGGGAATTCCCCTTGCCCCCCATGCATCAGCTGGCCAAATCCATCTCTTCCAGAGGGAATGCCGAAATGCGCCACTGCTCACCTCCTTCATGGTTGTGTCCCAAATTGCAGTCAAGTCGTCCTGCCTCCCGTAATCCTCTCGTAAGGTTTTCACAGCCCAGGTTTTCAAGTGCTCAATGAATATATCAGCCTGGAACCCAGAGACACACACAGATTGGCACCTTGTCTTGTCTTTCGGGAGCTGTTTGGTTTTTCCTTTATTGAGCTTAGCAGACAAATGAAACAACCCCCCAGTGCAACAAGCCAGGCATTTAAATGACTGCACCAGCTCTTGGGAGACACATGGCAGATCTAGTGTTTTATGCCTTTATCTTCTATTTGTTTAACCCAGGGACGGCCAGCCTGGATCAGACCAATGGTCCATCTAACGCAATATCCCATCTCTGACAGTGGTCAAAGTCACATCCTTCAGAGGAAGGTATACGATTAATTTCCTTTCCAGGACCCTTTATTTGCATTAACTATCACAACTCTACTTCTAGTACGTATGTAATCTTCCAACCTCTCTCTGAATTTTGCTATGTTCTCAGCCTAAGCACCATCCAGCGGCAGTGAGTTCCACAGATGAATAGCATGTTGTGTGAAAAAATATTTCTGTCAATCAACCCTGAGGTTGACACCTTTCAGTTCCAGTCAGCGTCCCCTTGATCTTGTGCTTTGAGAGGGGTTTTAAATGTTGACCCAGAGAAAGTTATGAGGATTGGAGTTGGACAAATTGTTATTATTTTGGGGGGGGGCAAAATGCTTGTTGGCCAAAAATGCAGGTTTAGTTGAATTTTCTGCATAGTTTCAGCCAAAAAAAAGGGGGAGGGGTTTCTCCTAAACAGTCAAAACATTTCATTTCTAAATTTAGTTAGATTTAACGAAAAATCCCAAACAAACCCCAAAAGGGTAAAAAGAAACCACCGAGAAACTAAACAAACCCAGGGATGTTAGAGGGGGTGGGATCTGAGTTACGACAGAGAATTCTTTCCTGGGTATCTGGCTGGTGAATCTTGCCCACATGCTCAGGGTTCAGCTGATCGCCATATTTGGGGTCGGGAAGGAATTTTCCTCCAGGGCAGATTGGATGAGGCCCTGGGGGGTTTTCGCCTTCCTCTGCAGTGTGGGGCGCGGGTCACTTGCTAGAGGATTCTCTGCCCCGTGAAGTCTTTAAACCACGATTTGAGGACTTCAATAGCTCAGATATAGGTGAGAGGTTTATTGCAGGAGTGGGCGGGTGAGATTCTGTGGCCTGCGTGGTGCAGGAGGTCGGACTAGACAATCATAATGGTCCCGTCTGACCTTAGTGTCTATGAATCTATAACAATTTTTTTTTCAGTTTTTCATTTTGGTAAGAAAAAAAATGAAAGTTTGGGGTCAACCTGAAATATTTTTAAAAACAATTCCAGTTCAGCCACTGAACCAAATACTCAGTCGCTCACTCAGCTGTCTCTAGGCTCTAGGCATTGTTATTTACACTGTTATTTACAACATCTAGGGAGACAAGCCTAGGCCAGGGCCCCGGGGGTTCTGCAGGAGAGAACCCAGGAATCCTGACTCCCATGACTTTCCACCTCCCTTAGCAGCATCCCCCTAGGTCCTGTTTTAAGAGGCGGAGGAGAGCCGTCAAACAGCTCCCAGGCAGTGGGGCTCTGACTCGGACACCAGAAGCCGGGAGTGGAAGACAGTGGTGGCTCACTGAACGGCTCTGTTCCCTACACTCCCCTGATGCTCTGGTACAGGGCAGTGGTGGAGACAGGATCCTGGGCCGGATGGACTCTGGTCTGACCCAGGCCTGCAGCTCGAATGTTCTCAAAGCCCAGCCTTGAACTTACCATGGAAGAGAAGGCGAGGACTACGACAGCCCCCGTGACCTCAGCGATGAAGAGAATCAGGATAATGACAAAGAACTGGAGACAGAGAGAGACTGAGATCAAAAGCCGCCCGTACCGGCACAGAGACCTTTGCAGGAGCCATCCCTGGGGGCTGGAGAAAAGGGTCCACTGGCGAGAGCTGCTACTCCTGCCAGTACCAGGTGTGGCAGCTCCAGGCGGTCACGGTCAGAAATAGGCCAACACGGCCAAGGGCCAGATTTGGGTATTTAGGCACCTGAAGATGCAGAGCCAATGGGAATTAGGCACCCAACTCACAGAGGCACCTTTTACATTCCAGGAAGCGCCTGTTTTATTAAAGGGCTCGTCAGTGCGGCTGACAAAGGTCTAACAAGGTCCAGCAGCTGGAAGTCGAAGCTAGACTCATTCAGGCTGGAAATAAGGGGCACGTGATTAACCGGGAGGGTAATTAACCATTCAAACAAGTTTCAAAGGGCTAAGGCAGCTTCTCCCTCGCTGGCGGTGTTCAAATCAAGACAGGATGTTTTTCTAAAAGATCTGCTCTCACTTAAACAGGAATTGAGCTGGGAAGGGTCGATCGGCCTGTGTTATACAGGAGGTCAGGCTGAGGGATCACAATGGTCCCTTCTGGCTTTAGCATCTAGGAATCTGCTTCTGAACTACCTTGTAAATCTGGCTTCCAGCCCCTAGGGAGACAATGAGTTGTTCGGTGTTAGCTACAGAGGGACCGACTTTTGGATAGTCTTAGAAGAATCTGAGCTCAGAGCTAGCTGGGAAATTATATTTTTCCCCTGGAAATTTTGTCAAAATTTTGTACATTTTCATCAAATGTTTCTTAGAAATATTTCAGGTTTTCATCCACCTCCTTCCCACAAAAAGTTCTGGTATTTTTCTATCAAAACCTGAAATTTCTCAAAGCCACAAAATGCCGTTGCTGAAAACCAGTTCTCTCTCCCCCCACTGGTTTTCAGGGGTTGGGTATTTTTGGCAGAAACCTGAACATTTCCAACAACAGTGGGAATTTTGGGGGTGAAAATGTCCAAAAAAACCTTTAGAGGGAAATTTTCCCACTTCCTAACCTGGAGAGATGGCAGGGGTGGGGCAGAGCTGGTGGATGAACTGGAAAAATCATTTTGTGGGAAATATCTCACACGTTTCCACGGTGGGACTCAAACCCAGGCCTGCCAAGCGATCAGCCACCACCTCCTCGTGCTGTCATAGCTTGCCTGCCTGCCCGTCCGCAATCCACAGAGGGTGCACGCCATGGGACGGTCTGCCCCGGGAGAGCCAGCTGGCCATTGGTTTAACAATCCCTGATTGGCTCCTTGATCCTCCATAAGCCCCTGAGCATCCCAGGAGGCGCCCAGAGGATAACAGTGTGACCAGCTGCCATGACCGCGCTGCTTCTCTGCCTCTGAACAACCGGCACTGACGTTGGCTCTGACCTGTCTCCCGCTCGACCCCGGAACCCCAGTGCTGACCCTGATACCTGACGCTGACCTTGGCCTGGACTCCATCTCTGGCTCTGCCCCTCGGCTTGACTCAAGACTCAGACCCTGGGTTTGCCGTTCAGCTTCTCTGACCCCGGGCTTTGGTTCCTGGCTCCTGTCCCTCCTCCTTCCTACCGTCACCCAGGATTCTGACAAAGGTTCAAAACGGAACCGGTTTTGCAGAAGTTGCCATGACCTGCTGTGACGAAGTGGGACTGTTCTTAACGTTTCCTCTGAATAGTGTGGGGGTGCCTCAGTTTCCCCTATGCAGTTCTTAAGTATCTAGGGGGTGGGGTAAGGGTGTATGATCCTTGCAGAGCCCTAGAGGGCAGGTGTGTGCAGGGGTCTGGACACAGAGAATGGCCGACACCCTGTTTCCTGGCCACTGATGGCCTGGCCCTTCCCCCCTGCAAGGTGAGAGCTAAAGGGTTGGAGAACAAAGGAATCAGGTGACCTCCTGGCCCGGGAAAGGAACAAAGCCCAGAGGAGGAGGGGCTGGAGGGACTTTCAGTTTGGGGCTGGCTGGGACATGGAGTGAAGGGCAGACGTGGTTGTCTGGCTCACTGCCCCCCAAAATGGACCCGGCTGAGGGGTCCTGTTCTCTGCACCTACAAGCTCTGTTTTAGACCATGTTCCTGTCATCTAATAAACCTCTGTTTTACTGGCCGACTGAGAGTCAAGTCTGACTGCGAAGTTGGGGGGCAGGACCCTCTGGCTTCCCCAGGAGCCCTGTCTGAGCGGACTCGCTGGGGGAAGCGCACGGAGGGGCAGAGGATGCTGAATGCTCCGAGGTCAGACCCAGGAAGGTGGAAGCTGTGTGAGCTGTGTGTCCTGAAGACAGGCTGCTCACAGAAAGGCGACTGCCCCAGAGTCCTGACTGGCTTCATGGGGAGCAGTTCCAGAGCATCGCCCGGGGACTCCGTGACAACTGGTGTTAGCGGTGGGATGTACTGCACCCCGTGGATGGCGCTTCCTGCAGTAAGTGACTGGGGAGCAGTAAAACGAAGGGGGATTGACGAGGACCAGGCGTGCTGAAGGCTCAGAGAGGAGCGGTTTCAGGGGGCGGTAAACTCCTGGGAGTGTGTGACCAGCAAGAAGGACTGTGCAGTAATGGGGTCCCCCTGGGGACTGCAGTGAGCAGGCTCAGGGGTGGAGGAGCCTGCGGCTTGGCCCTGGGAGAGAGAAGGACTTTTGCAGTAACAGGGTTCCCCTGGGGATTGCAGCGAGCAGTCCAAGGGGCGGAGGAGTCTGCGGCTCGACCCTGGCAAAGAGGTGGTGACCTCGAAAAAGCTGGCATACTTGGGGTTCTTCCTGGAAACCGTGGGGAGCTGAGAGCACACAGGCCTGTGAGTCCACAACAACTTGGGAAGAGCGGAGTGACGGCCTGTCACCGTCTCCTTAAGAAGGACATTGTAACCCTGTGCAGAAAGAGAGGGTTGAGCATTGGAAAGTTCACCAAGGCACAGTTAATCGTGCAGCTGGAGGAAGAGGACCGCTCTAGGAACAGATTCCTGACCCAAATGGGGCTATCGCAGGATCTGGGAGCAGCTGGAGTGGTAGCCAGGCATCGCCAAGACTCCTGTCCCCGACCAGACGGGGGTCTTCACGATCGGGTTCCCCATCGGGGGATCGGAGATGCATGGGTTGGAGCTGAGTCCGAGAGAGCAAGAGGACTGCGAGAGACAGCGAGAGCCCGGGAAAGAGCTGCAGAAGCAGCAGCAGCATGAACTGGCGGTGGGGGAGCGGAGAGGCCTAAGGGACCTCCCCGGGGTGAGTGGGGATAGACCCCGGGGGGCCAGTTCCGCAGGGAACCTCGAGACTAAATTGCTGCCCCTGGTTAAGGAGTGGGGGGATGTGGATGTCCACCTCACTGCCTTTGAGCAGGCTGGAGATCTGAACCAGGGGGACCCTGCGGAAAAGCCCCGGTGTCTAGCTCCCTCGCTGGGTCCCAAGGCCGTAGACTCCGTCAGCCAGATGGATGGGGAGGTGGACGGGCTCCCACTCCTGGTCCCAACCTATATGTCTGTGTGGAGTTTCCTGGGGTCGGGCCCCTCGGACCCCCAGGGGGAGCGGAAGGTGATGGTCAATGGGGAGACATTCCTGGGGTGGCGAGATCCTGGGACAGAGAGAACTGTTGTCAGGCCCTGGGTGGTGCAGCCTCAGATGCTGAGGGGCTGTGTGAGCTGGGTAAGGGTCCCAGGGATGAAGCCCCTCGCCCTGCCTACTGCCCAGATCCCTGTGCAGACCCAGGAGGGGTGGGGCTGGCTGGTCGTTGGGGTTCTCCAGGACACCAGCTGCGAGACCCTGTTGTGGGGTGACTGTGTCTCTTTGGGACAGGATCCAGACCCTGCTCCTGTAACTGCCAAGGGTTTGAATTTGAATCCAGGGAACCAATCGGTGGAGAGGGAAATGGTCAGTGAAAATGCAGATGACCTGGCTGGCAGCCGGGAGGAGCGGCTAGGCTCAGGCTACCTGCCTGCCTGTAACCAGACCCCTGGGGCTGGGTGGGACAGAGAGATGCTCCCTGCCCCCTTGCACACTGGAGAAGGGGCTCACGCAGGCTCTGATGCAGTGAGGAAAGCAGCGAGCTCGCTGCCTACCCTCACTGGGACAGCAAGGGCAGCGCTGAGCAAGGGGGAAGATAAGACCCCAGCTGAGTGGGGGGAGACACAGGCAGGGCAGGGGATCTGTGGGGAGTGGCAAGGTGTTGGTAAGGAAAGTCTGGATGAGCCTAGGCAGCCTTGTGAGCCGATGGCTGTGTCTAGTCAGCAGGGTGGGAAGGCGAGGAGAGTGGAAGATGAGTGTCCCTGGACCTTACCTGTTAGCTGGGTGGAGAATTGGGACAGGGAAGGAAATGTGCCTGTGTCTGTCAGGGGTATTGACTTGCCTATGGAGGGAGCTACCCTGATCTCCAAGCAGTTGTCTGTGACCAGCCTTGTGTGCTGGGACAAGGGGAATGAGATCGCAAGCTGGGTGTCTAGGAAAGGAGAAAGTGTGTCCGGCTCTTCTTTGTCTGTGGAGCAGACAGAAGGGGCCTTTCAGCCTGTGATGGTTGAGGATAGTGCAGTTGTCTCAGAGTTGGTTCTGGATTCAGCTAAAGCCCAGGAAGGGAAGGGTCCTAAGTTTGGGTCTGCTCGGGAGAATAGCCCTGTAACTAGGTCGCACCCAGTTAGTGTCTATGTAAAATCCCAGAGACCAGACAATTCTGGTGCTTGTATTTTGCCTGTTGCTAGTGTTTTGTTGGGAAAGGGTGTCGCAACTCTGTCTAATCAGGGTGAGATCCTAGCCAGGGCACAAGGAGAGCATGAAGGTGTGTGATTGTGTTACCTACTGAGGGTGTGGAAACCTGTAGCAAGAAGGAAAAGATTCCTGAACTTGTGTGTGGCAAAGGGAAGGAGAATGCTTCTGACCTTTTCTCTAGGAAGTCTGTCAGTTTGCCTGAAAGGGGATTGTGTAGGAATCCGCTGGATGGGCCAGAGGTAATTCTGGATGTAAGGGAGACCCAGAAAGAGTCTGTTGTTGCTCAGGAAAGTGTTCCTCTAGAGCAAGCCCTAGGTAAAGAGGGTAAGGGCAGAATTTCTGTGAGGGGTGAATTGTTGCATAGAAAAGCCCTAGGGAAAGGAATCCTCATGGAGTCTTTGCAAGCAGTTTACTGCCACTGAAGGGTGTGAAAGTGATTTAATCAAGACAGTTTCAGTTCCTAACAGCCAGAAATTTTCTGTTGTGAATGGATCCACTGACTTTCCTGTTGAAAGATCCAGTGTGGAGAGCCTTGAGAAGGTCTCAGATGAAGTGAAAGCTGTTAAGAAAGTTAAACCGTCCTATAACCAAGTGGCTGTGTTTGGCCAGCTTGATGGGGAGAAGACCCAATCCCAGTTTGACCCCCTGGGGTTTTGGGGTGGCCAAAGGGCACGGGCCGCATAAACCTTCCCACATGCGGCCTGTGAGTGCTATCGACCACCCCCGACCTAAGGGAGGGCGTGAAACTGGAAGGGCCTGGTGTAACTCCTACCAAGGAATGGGAGAGATGCTGGGGCATCCATGGGAACGTTGGTGGCTTCGAACTTCCCCAGGTCACTGGCTAAAGTGACCCCGCTCAGTTCGATCTCGAAGGGGGGAGAGATGTGACGAAGTGGGACTGTTCTTAACGTTTCCTCTGAATAGTGTGGGGGTGCCTCAGTTTCCCCCTATGCAGTTCTTAAGTATCTAGGGGGTGGGGTAAGGGTGTATGATCCTTGCAGAGCCCTAGAGGGCAGGTGTGTGCAGGGGTCTGGACACAGAGAATGGCCGACACCCTGTTTCCTGGCCACTGATGGCCTGGGCCCTTCCCCCCTGCAAGGTGAGAGCTAAAGAGTTGGAGAACAAAGGAATCAGGTGACCTCCTGGCCCGGGAAAGGAACAAAGCCCAGAGGAGGAGGGGCTGGAGGGACTTTCAGTTTGGGGCTGGCTGGGACATGGAGTGAAGGGCAGACGTGGTTGTCTGGCTCACTGCCCCCCAAAATGGACCCGGCTGAGGGGTCCTGTTCTCTGCACCTACAAGCTCTGTTTTAGACCATGTTCCTGTCATCTAATAAACCTCTGTTTTACTGGCCGACTGAGAGTCAAGTCTGACTGCGAAGTTGGGGGGCAGGACCCTCTGGCTTCCCCAGGAGCCCTGTCTGAGCGGACTCGCTGGGGGAAGCGCACGGAGGGGCAGAGGATGCTGAATGCTCCGAGGTCAGACCCAGGAAGGTGGAAGCTGTGTGAGCTGTGTGTCCTGAAGACAGGCTGCTCACAGAAAGGCGACTGCCCCAGAGTCCTGACTGGCTTCATGGGGAGCAGTTCCAGAGCATCGCCCGGGGACTCCGTGACACCTGCATCCCCATCGTAGGTAGGGGAAACTGAGGCACACAGCGGTGCGGTCCCCAGGGTCACTCCGGGAGTCTGGGGCAAAGCCAGAATCTGAAACAAAATGTCCTGTGTCCTAGCCAAGCCCCTTAACGATCCCTCTAGCCAGGAGCACTTCGACTCTGCGCAAAGGTAGGTCTGGCCGCTATCCCCACTGCGTACTGGGGAGAATGAAGCACAGAGGGGAGGCAGCTGGCCTGAGGTCCTGGAGACTCCTGGATCCCAGCCCAGTGCTCTGTCCGTTAGCCCCCAACCCTTCCCCGTGGTGCTGCAGCCCCTACCAGCAGCAGCATGCACTTGCTCTCCTTCATGGCCCCGCAGCAGCCCAGAAAGCCCATGAGCAGCAGGAAGGTGCCGACAGCGATGCACAGGTACCCCACGTTGATCAGTTGCATCAGCTGGGGTGCAGCGGCCCCCAGAATCTGCACGAAGGAGCCTCCATCCACCTTCATCCAGATGCCGATGCCCAGCACGGCCAGCCCACCCAGCTGCGGGAGAGAGGAGAGAGGCTGGTAAGCAGCGAGCGGCCTCCCTTCATTCCTCACCATGGGAATCATAGAATCATAGAATATCAGGGTTGGAAGGGACCTCAGGAGGTCATCTAGTCCAACCCCCTGCTCAAAGCAGGACCAATCCTCAACTAAATCATCCCAGCCAGGGCTTTGTCAAGCCTGACCTTAAAAATATCTAAGGAAGGAGATTCCACCACCTCCCTAGGTAACGCATTCCAGTGCTTCACCTCCCTCCTAGTGAAAAAGTTTTCCCTAAAGGGCCCTACGGGGCCACATTCTGCGCAAGGCTCCTTTCTCCGGCGCACTGCAGCTCCCAGGGTTACCCCCAGCCTGCAGGGCCTTCTCCTCTCCTTCCACACGGGATCAGAGCCCCCAGCCCGCCAGCTGCAGCTTTGCCTACTCACAAATATAATGCCATTGAACACAAACATCATCATCTTCAGGAATGAGAAGCAGCCCATCTTCCAGCACCTACATGGAGAGGAGAAGGGGGCAGTAAAGACGTGGGGTTCAGCATGGCCCCGCTCAGTCAGGATGGGGGGCTGTGCAGCGCCCGGCACTACAGGGCCCCCCCCGACTCGGTGTGAATCTCTAGGAACTACCATAATACACACAATAAATAAGGTGATAGCTCCGACCCTGCAAAGCCTTCTCAGGCCCAGACTTGTCCAAACTGTCTGAGATAAGAAGTGTGATGTAGAGGGGTGAAGCAGACCACGCAGGGGACAGAGAGGATGTGGGTGTTTTCCACTGTTTACAGTGTTGCCAACTCTCACTATATTTGGGCTTTTTCTTAAAGTCCCAGCCACTGGAGTCAGGTGATCTTATGAGACTAAGTTTTCATTTAAAGAAAAAAAGAAAAGAAAAATAAAGCAACTTTCTAGCTCTCCCAGCTGCAGAGAGAAGCTTGTAGATGTGATCCCCAAAGACTCAACAAATAGAAGGCATAGAAACAGATCCCCAGAAAATTGATTTAAAAAAAAACAGCTCATGATTTATGAAAGGCCACAGTGACGGTTTCTGAACGGTCAGGGCTAGCAGCGTTCCAGACACTGATATGAAATAACTTCCCCACCCAGCCAGGTTGCAGTGTAGCTCACACCTTGTTTGAAGCTTCCAATTTATAAGGCATCTATAAAAGATGAAAACCTGGCAGTTAGACGTTTTCATAAATAGTCCATCAATTGTCAAACCACTGATCTCGCTTATAACCAGGGCTTATAACTGTCTCGAACATCATCCCCCGAGGATCTTACCTACTGCCAGCAAGAGCCTCCCGGAGCTCAAGCCCTTTAGCTAAACAAAGCAGAGGGTGACGGGTGCCTCGATCACAGTCTGTAAGTACCTACATGGGGACAAATATCTGACCATAGGGGGCTCTTCGATCTAGCAGCCAAAAAAGGTCTAACAAAAGCCAATGGCTGGAAGTTGAAGCTAGACCAATTCTGACTGGCAATAAAGTGCAAATTTGTACCGGTGAGAGTAATTACACACCAGACCAGCTTCCCATGGATCCTGGTGGATTGTAAGCATTGGCAGTTTTTAAATCAAGATGGGTGTTTGTCTCAGGTCTGAACGGATTGAGGGAATCCCCAGGGCCTGTGTTCTCCAGGAGGTCAGACCAGAAGATCACAATGGTCCTTTCTGGCCTGGGGATCTAGGAAGCTGTGAACACGGATCACATGAGCTGCTCATGTCTGTAATAGGCTCAGAACGTTGGTGCATCATGTGTTAACCTTTTGCAAACCACTGAATGCGCAACCGCGGTAAAAAGCAGAGAGGGATTCACTTTCCCCACGGAGCAGGAGTAAAGTACCATAAAGGCGGTTGCTAGGTTTTAAAGCCAGAAGGGACCGTTGAGAACAATACCTCACTCTTACATATCTTTTTCCATCGTAGATTGCAAAGCACTCCTCAAAAGGAGGCCACTCTCATTAGCTCCATTATGCAGCTGGGGAAACTGAGGCAGGAAGTGACAGGCCAGGTGCTGAGTGGGTAATAGAACCTCAGTCTGCAGAGTGCTGGTCCATGCTCCCTCTGACCTCCTCTGGCACTGACTCCTAGAAACTCATTGAACAATGCCTGCATCAAGCCCGTCACATCCCGCTGAGCTAGATTTGGAAGGACGTCCGATCTTGACTGACAGCGGGCATGTGATGGAGAATCTGCCCTGGCCCTGGGGCGACTGCTCCAATGGTTAATTCCCCTCACGGTTCAAAATCTGCCCTTTCTTTCCCATCTGAATTGTCCAGTTTTGGCTCCAGCCGCGGGGTCTCGTTCGGCCATGATGGGAGAGCTGTCTGCTCTCGGGCCTTTCCTCCTGCCGTGGCTCCTTGGCACTGGGTCAAGTCACGGGGTGCCCCGTGCTGGGGCCAGCAAGGACCATTGCTCTGTAGCTCCTCACTGCTTCAGGAGCTGGGCTGGTTCCCAAGCGGTGCCTTCCCCGAAATGTGGAAGCTATAAAAGAGGCAGCTGGGCCTGGATAAGCAAGTCACTGAGCCAGGAAAAGGGGGTGGGGAGATCTCAGGGTGACGCGTCTCAGTGAATCCGCGGCTAGTTCAGTGGTGCTCGGCCTTCCCTCCCATCTAGCCCCGAAGACTCTGCACAACCTGTTGGGGGTCGTGCCACCCCAGCCCACGCTCTAGATACTGGAAGGGGGTGAGTCAGGGTGAGCCTAGGAACAGGGGCTGCTGAGCCTTGCAGACTCATCACATCTAATATCCACTCAGCGCACTGCTCCCGCGCGGGACTGACCGGATCAGACTGGAGCAGGGCCTCGCCCGTCTCCCAGCAGCAATGGGACAACCTGCCCTGCGGCTACAGGCTCCCCCCTGCACCTCCTCCCTCCACCACTGCTCCCTAAGGCCACCTCCCTGCACCTCCTCCCTGCACCGCCGCTCCCTAAGGCCACCTCTGCAGCATCGTCTCCTAGCCCCTTGTTTCCCTGCAGCTGAAGCTGTTGCCTAGCAGCAGCCAATGGGCTGGGATCTGCCTGCACCCCTTTATCCTGGGGGTTCCACGAACAGCAGCCTCCCACTAGGAGAGCTCGGGGGCCTCAGGGTGGGGCCCTGAAACCTGTCCAGCAGGGAATCCAAAGGGTTCAGCCCGACTCCCTGTTCAGAAGGGCTCAGCCAGGAGGCACCTTCCTTGTGCTGTGTGTGGTCTGCAGGGCTGGGATTGCAGGGGGCTGCGGGCTGGAGTTGAGGGGCAGCAGCAGAGCCATGTGGGTGCTGATGGCTGGTGCTGAAGCTCCATCTGCAGCTGGAGCCCGGTGCCCTGCTGTCGAGATCCGGGTTCAAAGCAGGCAAAGAAACGCAGGCAAGTCACGCCTGCCCTGTGCCTCAGTTTCCCCATCTGTGAAATGGGGGTAACCCTCACTTGGTGGTGGGGTACGGATAAATCCATTGTCCACATTGCTAGAGAGTCAGGATTGAGGGGCACCAGCAGAGCTGGGGGGAGCCCAGGGCTGGGATGGGATAGCAGGGGCTGCAGGTCGGGATTGAGGGGCACCGGCAGAGCTGGGGGGGAGCCCAGGGCGGGGATGGGATAGCAGGGGCTGCAGGTCGGGATTGAGGGGCACCGGCAGAGCTGGGAGGAGCCCAGGGCTGGGATGGGATAGCAGGGGCTGCAGGTCGGGATTGAGGGGCACCGGCAGAGCTGGGGGGAGCCCAGGGCTGGGATGGGATAGCAGGGGCTGCAGGTCGGGATTGAGGGGCACCGGCAGAGCTGGGGGGGAGCCCAGGGCGGGGATGGGGTAGCAGGGGCTGCAGGTCGGGATTGAGGGGCACCGGCAGAGCTGGGGGGAGCCCAGGGCTGGGATGGGATAGCAGGGGCTGCAGGTCGGGATTGAGGGGCACCGGCAGAGCTGGGAGGAGCCCAGGGCTGGGATGGGATAGCAGGGGCTGCAGGTCGGGATTGAGGGGCACCGGCAGAGCTGGGGGGAGCCCAGGGCTGGGATGGGATAGCAGGGGCTGCAGGTCGGGATTGAGGGGCACCGACAGAGCTGGGGGGAACCCAGGGCGGGGATGGGATAGCAGGGGCTGCAGGTCGGGATTGAGGGGCACCGGCAGAGCTGGGGGGAACCCAGGGCGGGGATGGGATAGCAGGGGCTGCAGGTCGGGATTGAGGGGCACCGGCAGAGCTGGGGGGAGCCCAGGGCGGGGATGGGCTAGCAGGGGCTGCAGGTCGGGATTGAGGGCACCGGCAGAGCTGGGGGGGAGCCCAGGGCGGGGATGGGATAGCAGGGGCTGCAGGTCGGGATTGAGGGGCACCGGCAGAGCTGGGGGGGAGCCCAGGGCTGGGATGGGATAGCAGGGGCTGCAGGTGGGGATTGAGGGGCACCGGCAGAGCTGCGTGTTGGGAACTACACATCTATGACAGAAGACTACAGAGACCCAGCCTTTTAGCAAACTGGGTCAGATTTCAGGTTTGCGAGTTGCACTTTTGCAACAAGCCTGAATCTCCCGGGGCCAAATCCTCGGCTGGCGTAAGATGGGCACGACTCCGTTGATTTCCCCAGAGCGACAGCAAAGGGCCTGGCCTCCTTTGGCTATACATGCAAGAGAAATGCGGATATTGGACACGCAAAAAGCTCTTACCTCTTGGAGGGGTGGCTGGGAAGTTTGCTCTGTGTGTGTGCGTGCGGGGTGCGTGTGTGTGCGCGGGTGAGTTCGTGTGTGCAGGTGAGTGTCCTGATGTGTGTGCGGGCGAGTGTGTGTGGGTGCGGGTGAGTCTGCTGAGGTGTGTGCCGGTGGGTGTCTCCTTTCCACAGGGTGTGTATGCGGGTGAGCGTGTGGGGGGTGTGGGTGTGCATGTGCCGGTGTGTGTCTCCTTTCCACAGGGTGTGTATGCGGGTGAGTGTGCGGGGGGTGCGGGTGCCGGTGTGTGTCTCCTTTCCACAGGGTGTGTATGCGGGTGAGTGTGCGGGGGGTGCGGGTGTGCCGGTGTGTGTCTCCTGTCCACAGGGTGTGGCTCCCCACCTGCCACACAACAGCGAGCCGCGGCTCCGGGGTTTGATCTCCGCTCTCTGCGCTGGAGTTGCGCCTGCTTCTGGGACTTCATTGCCCTCCCCACCTGCGCCCGCCTGAACTCCCAGCCGGGCAGGGGGAGGGGAATACGTGCAACGGGCTTGTACACTCGCAGCTTTAACGCTTCGCTTCCCGAGGCGAGGGCAGAGCTGTCTGCGGCGCTCTGGGCCCGGGGGAACGTGGGATGCAGTTCCCTCGAGCCCTCGGGGAGCGCAGGCATTCAGGGGAGGTTACCCTGAGTCAGGGGGACTTGGGAAGAGGAGCTTTGGAAAATCCCACCTGTTATGATCTGTGTTATGATAACACCGCTAGGACCTGGCTGAGATCGGGGCTCCATGGTGCCAGGCGCTGCCTAGACCCCGACTGAGATCGGGGTCCTGTTGTGCCAGGCGCTGCCCAGACCCTGACCGAGATAAGGGCCCCATTGTGCCGGGCGTTGCACAGACTCTGACCGTGATCAGAGCCCCCTTGTGCCGGGTGCTGCCCAGACTCCGACCCAGACCAGGGCCCCGTCGCGCTGGGCGCTGTGCAGCCACAGAGAGAGAGGCAGCCCCTGCTCTGAAGAGCTCACAGTCTGAAGAGACAAAAGGTGGGAGAAAGGATTATTCTTCCCACTTTACAGACGGGGAAACTGAGGCCCAGATAGGGTAAGGCAGTAGTTTTAAAAGGTGACTCATGACTGTGGGATTGCTCATCTGGAGACCTGTCAAAGGGCCTGAATTTCATTTCAGTGCAGTAAAGGAATCTACCTACGTACCCAGAGAGACAAGGGGGGTGAGGACCTTCTACTGGACCAACTGCTGTTGGTCAAAGAGACACGCACACCCACACCCCCACACCCCCCACACACTCACCCGCATACACACCCTGTGGAAAGGAGACACACACCGGCACATGCACACCCGCACACCCACACCCCCCGCACACTCACCCGCATACACACCCTCTGGAAAGGAGACACACACCGGCACACACCTCAGCAGACTCACCCACACACACTCGCCCGCACACACATCAGGACACTCACCAGCTACACAGAGCTCTTCTTCAGATAGATCTGTCTATCTCCATTCACCCCCTCCGTCTGCCTGTCTGTCTATCCCCATACACCCCCTCCGTCTGCCTGTCTATCTGAACATGCATCACTGTCGTGTCTGGGGCTGGATCCTGGCCCGCTGTGAATCAGAGCAGCGCTATTGATTGAATTGGCATGAGGCTGATTTACCCCAGTAGGGGATCAGGCCCCCAGAACACAACCAGACCCGGCCATAATGTTGTTGCTGCCCTGTCCTGTGTTCTCTTGCATCCACTGGGCTCTTGGTTTAACAAGAACATTCAAAGCCAGAGTTGTAAATGAAGGCAATAGGAAGGGTTATAAAGCCTGATGCTTCAGGGCCTGAGCAGACCTTTGGCGGGGAGCGGTCAGGAAGGAGCTGTCCCCGCTGGCTGGATGTCCCATCTCTGCCTTCTGCAGCAGGGTGTCTCGGAGCAGTTGTTCCTGGCCCCGCTCAGAGACGGGCCCCTGCTCTGACTGTGCAGCTGAAACAGCTCCGGGAAGCCTGTAAACATTGGCCTGAATCAGGGCAGAGGCCTCTGCAGCTGTCAGCGACTGCAGGGCTCAGGAGGGACGGATGTGGGGCCGCTGCTCGCTGGAGCGGGGGAAAATCTCACCCCAAGCTTGGCAAACACACCCCGGCGGTTCATGCGGCTGTTCTGCAAAGCCTCACTAGAGGGCGATGTTTCTCCATCTCCCCGCCCGGCTCGGGCCAGGGCCTTGGAAAGCCAGTGCCCTGCGGAGGGAGGTCGGCAGGGGCCTCGCTGTACCCCAGTGCACCGCTGTGCGTTACCCCCCCCCCCGCCATCCCAGCCCCATTTGCCCCTTGTCGTGGCTCGGTTACAGGGCCCGTCCGTGCCTGGCCAGCCCAACAGCCACCTCCATTCTCGGGGCCAGCCCGGGCCAGGTCCCGCTGGCTGACTGGCCCACCTGTGATCTAGCCAGAGCTCCTGGAGAGCCCAGGCCGTCCCGTTGCACCCAGGTGCCCCTGTGCTGGGCCCAGCCGCTTGCGTTCGGCTAAAGCATCTTCCAGGCGGGCAGCGAGGCTGGATGGGAAGCCACGGGGAGCCAGAGAATCCACCACTTCTCTGGGGAGTTTCCCCCCACAGCCCCCTCAGTGCTTACTCCCCCCCCCCGCCCCCCGTTAAACTTTGTGCCTTATTTCCAGCTGGATTGTGTCTGTCTTCAGCCGCCAATATCCCACCAACAAGAGAATTAGGGTCCCCCCCCATTCAGCACTGTGGATCAGATTTATTGGGCCAGATCCTCAGCTGGTGTCAATCCGTGGGGCTCGGGCGATTGACACCTGCTCAGGATCTGGCCCCGGGTTAATAGAAATAATTTCAGGATTGGGGGAAAAAAAAGTTTGAAAAGAGCTTTTGGTTTGGCTGGAGAATCCGCCCGCCTGCAGCTGCCCGGGGTCCCAAAGGAACGTCTCCTGTCATGATCCTTTGTCTGAAGCAGCTGGCCCTGGCCGAGACGGGACACCGGGCTCGATGGGCCCCCCCGGGCTGAGCCACTGTAACTAACCCTGTTGGTAGCTAATTCAATCTGCTCTGTGCAAATGTTCGTTCCTATTGTAATCGAATCTAAGGCAAGCTAATTTGATCCCATCTGATCTATAGGTCTGCCTGTTTCTGTTTCTAATTGAATCTTACCCCATCTGTAGAGAGGGAATGAATAAACCAGGGCAATTATCGACTGGTCCACCCCCTGTCCTCCAGCCCCAGCTTCTGGCAGTCAGAGGTTTAGGGACACCCTGAGCATGGGGCTGTGTGCCTGCCCACCCTGGCTAAGAGCCACCGATGGACCTGCCCTCTATGAACTTCTCTGGTTCTTTTCTGAACCCAGTTATACTTTTGGCCTTCACAACATCCCCTGGCGAGGAGTTCCACAGGCTGACTGAGCGTTGTGTGAAGAAATGTTTCCTTCTGTTTGGTTGAAACCTGCTGATCACTAATTTCACTGGGTGACCCCCTGGTTCTTGGGTTATGCGAAGGGGTAAATAACACTTCCCTAGTCACTTTCTCCACCCCGGGCATGATCGTACAGACCTCTCTCAGATCCCTCCTTAGTCGTCTCTGTTCCAAGCTGAACCGTTCCAGCCTTTGTAATCGCCTCACACAGCAGCTGTTCCACCCCCCCCATCACCCCCCCAGCACTCACTGCTTAGGGCACCCACAGCTGTTCCACCCCCCCCATCACCCCCCCCCATCACTTGTTGCCCTTCACGGCACTTTTCCCCGTTCTAATATATCTAGTTTGAGCTGGTGTGACCAGAGCTGCGGGCCGCATTCGAGATGCTGGGTGACCTTGGGCACATCCCCTGCCTTCTGTGTGCCTCAGTTTCCCCTCCCGCCCTTTGTCTCTTTAGACTGTGAGCTAATTGGGGCAGGGGCTGTCTCTCAATGTCTGTCAGTGCAGCACACTGCACAGGGGGGCGGTGATCTCGGATGGGGTCTGGGCAGTGCCGGCCCCCTGCACTATCCTACTGTACAGCTGATAATAGGCCGACCCACCAGCCCCACAGAATAAATGACACCCAGCCCCACTCCTTGCACAGGAGGGCGAGGAGTCGGATCTCCCGAAAGTGGGGGGGAGGGACTCCCTGTAGGGTCATTGGTATTTCTATAGGGGAAAGGGCCCCGGGCAGGAGGAGTCTCCGTCTTGATGGGATGTCTCCAGGGGAAAAGGTCTCTCTGCCTTTACAGCTGCATTTCTGTAGGGGATGCTGCTGTTTATAGGTGTCTTTTATAAAAGCACTGTTTATACGGGGGGGGGTCTCACTGGAGGGGGAAAGTCTGTCTATAGGTGCCCTATAAGGGCCTGTGTAGGGGAAGGGTCTCTCTCTGAGGGCTCTCTGTGGGGGAAGTGGTCTCTCTACGGAGTTCGTTACGGGACCTCTCAGTCGTTAGGGCGCATTTCTGTAGGGGATTCTGCCTATAGCTCTCTGCTCACAAGGGCTGCGTCTATACAGGGCTCTCCCGCAAGGTGGAGAGGGGAAGCGTCCATAGGGGGTCTCTAGGGGTCTCGCTATAGGGTTTCCCGGGGGGGGTCTCCGCCCGGGGCAGGGCTGTCTCCGGGCGCTCTATAGGGTCTCCATAGGGGACGCTGCCCCTACAGGGCTCCGGCCGGCAGGTGGCGGCGCGGTCCCGGCGGCCGGACCCGGAAGGTGCCGCCCCCGGCTCGGCCCCGCCCGCCCAGCCCGGCCCGGGGCGCCCAGCGCGGAGCGGAGCCGGCGGCGGCGGGACGGAGCCACATGGCGGCCCCGGAGCGACGGGCCTTCGCCCAGCGCATCAGCCGGTGAGAGACCCAGCGCCCCCCCCGGGTCCCCCCCGGCACCCAGCGTGTCCCCCCCGGCGCCCCCCCCGGCACCCAGCGTGTCCCCCCCGGCGCCCCCCCCCGGGCACCCAGCGCGCCCCCCCGGGCACCCAGCGTGTCCCCCCAGCGCCCTCCCCGGGCACCCAGCGTGTCCCCCCAGTATCCCCCCGGGGCACCCAACCTCCCCCCTGGGGCACCCAGCGCGCCCCCCAGCACCCCCCCGGGCCCCAGTGCGTCCCCCCCAGCGCTCCCCCCGGGCACCCGGCGCCGCCCCCCCGGGCACCCAGCGCGTCCCCCCCGGCGCCGCCCCCCCGGGTACCCGGCGCCGCCCCCCCGGGCACCCAGCGCGTCCCCCCCGGCGCCGCCCCCCCGGGCACCCAGCGCGTCCCCCCCGGCGCCGCCCCCCCGGGCACCCAGCGCCCTCCCCGGGCACCCAGCGTGTCCCCCCCCAGCGCCCCCCCCGGGCACCCAGCGCCCCCCCGGGTCCCCCCCGGCACCCAGCGTGTCCCCCCCCAGCACCCCCCCCGGGCACCCAGCGCCCTCCCCGGGCACCCAGCGTGTCCCCCCCCCAGCGCCCCCCCCGGGCACCCAGCGCCCCCCCCCGGGTGCCCCCCCGGCACCCAGCGTGTCCCCTCCCAGCGCCCCCCCCGGGCACCCAGCGCCCCCCCCAGCACCCCCCACCGGCACCCAGCGCCCCCCCCCCCCCGGGGCACCCAGCGTGTCCCCACAGTATCCCCCGGGGCACCCAGCGTGTCCCCCCAGCGCCCCCCCCGGGCACCCCCTCCGGGCACCCAGCGCCCCCCCAGGCACCCCCTCCGGGCACCTAGCATGTCCCCCGGGCACCCAGCGCCCGCCCCCGGGCACCCAGCATGTCCCCCCCAGCGCCCGCCCCCGGGCACCCAGTTTGTCCCCCCAGCGCTCCCCTGGGGCACCCACCACTCTGGGCACTGAGCGCCCCCCCCAGCCACACAGCACCCCTCCGAGGGCACCCAGCACCCACCCAGAGTCCAGCCCCTCCAGCGTACTTGACCAAGGGCACCCACCCCTGCCTGAGAGAACCCAGTCCCTACCCACCCCACCCCAAGGGCACCCAGTGCCCTTGCCCTAGCCAGCCCCTTGGGGCCCCCAGCACTCACTCTTAGGGCACCCACCCAGCGTCCACCCCCCAGCACCCAGGGCACCCAGCACCCACCCAGTGAAGGCACCCAAGGCACCCACTGCCCAGGACACCCACTTCCCAGCCCCCTCAGGGCCCCCAGCCTCATGGTACCCAGTCCCCAACCCACAGTGCCAGCAGTACCCCCCTACTGCCCCCTACGGTACCCTGCACCTACTCCATGGGCACCCCAGTCTGTGCACCTCCACCCATCCCTGTGTATCTTCCTCTGCATCCCGTGGGCCCCTCTAACCCCACGGTGCCCCCACTCCCAGCCCTGATCCTCCCCATGGCAAGCTAATGGGCAGCCACCCCTATTCCTGACCCCACAGGCCCCTGTGGGGCACCCCCCATTTTCCATCCACCCACGAACACCCCCAGCCCTGATCCCTCCCCTGTGGGGCACCTCTGAGCCCCACAGCTCCCTCTGCACTGGGGGCGCCATGTCCCCGTCCCCTCTGGCAGCCAATAGCCTGGTGCTCCCCAAAACCTGCTTCCACCTCCCAGCAGAGCCCCCTCCTGCCAGGCGTAGGCTGAACGGGCGGGGGGGGGTCCCCAGGATGTGCACTGGGGGAAGGGGATAGAATCCTGAACAGCTTCCTAGCACGGCCTTGGTGGCGTGGGTCTCTGGGGGAGGAATCCTGTGCCCTGTGGGGTCCCAGCTGGCATCCCCCCTTCCCCCCTAGATGGACGTGTGAGCCAACCACCCCTCCTGCCTTTGCCGGACGGGAGCGTCACCCGCACTCGCCTTTTTCTAAAGACGTGGGATTGGGCGTTGATGGGGCTGAGAACTGGAGTCTCTCCCCCCCGCACCCCAAATGTGAGCTGAGCCCCAGCCCCAGAAGATGACGGGGCAGCCAGGTATCCCCACTCTCCCCTTGTAAGGCGCATTGGTGACTTCTTGCACGTGCTTGTGCCAGGCGTGTCCCGTCGTGAAATGCTGGGGCTGCCCGGGGCCGGGTCGGTGTCCGAGACGCCAGGCTGTCCGTGGTGCGGGAGACACGGTGTGTTTCAGGAGGGTGCCCCGTGGCGAGGTGGGTTTTACCACCCCAGCGTTCGTGGTTGTGCTTTTGACAGCTCGCCGTCGCCACAAAACCTTGGCACAGCTGCAGCCTTGTGTAGACGCTGCTTTGAGAGGATGACCGTAGCGGGCACTGGCTCCCCCCTGCGAGGAGCCTAGTGCAGACAGGCTGAGATGATCGCCGGGAAGCATGGGCTGGCCCCTCGACAGCCCTCCGTTCCGCACCAGCGCTGACTCGGGCCAGGTAACACGGCGACATGACAAGTGGCCCGTCTACACCAGGATCTTAACCCGTGTGTGCCTAAGGGGCTAACGCCCTCTGGATCCAGGCAAGACCTGCCCTAGGCCACGGTCACCAGCGCCTCCTCCCCTTCCCGGCCCTCGGCCAGCCCCGCTCTGGCATGTATTGTTTCATCCCGCGGAAGGAAATTCTGACCCATTTCCTGGCTCTCCCCGCTGGGACCAGAGCTGGCCCTGCAGTTTTTAATTGCTGGGCTTTGTTGCCTTGCCTGCTTGGGGGGGGTGTGTGTGTGTGTGTGTGTGTGTGTGTGTGTGTGCGCGCGCGCGCACGCACGGGTTTGCTTTTCCTCCAGTTTGCAAAGTGTGGGGCTAATGCTCTGGCAAAGCGCTGGTGTCTCGTAGGTGGAAGGCGGGGAGCTGGGCCCACCCACGCACCCATTCAAATTTAAATAGCAGTTCGTGGACGTTGAACTGTGTCGGTTTCGTTCTGCGGCCGGAGTCTTGGATTTGTGTCCCGTCGTTTTCTTGTTCTGTAAAAAAAACAAACCCCCCAACTCCACACAACCCAGCTCAGCGTCCGGCAGTCGCCTGGCAATAGCCGAAGGAGTAAGAGCAGGATCTCCGGGGTGTGTGTTGGGGCAGGGTTGCAAAATGGACAATGCCGGGCCTTCGGGTCATCTCATGAGCTGGCAGCAAGCGGGGAGCAGGTGTGTGAATAATTCAGCGCTCTGGGCTCTCCCTCCCCCGCCTCTGTGGTTGCTTTCGGCTTCCTCTTTCCTTCGCCAGGCTCCCGGTGGCGGATGTGTGCGCGGCGGGCTGGGCCGCCGGGCCTCTGGCTGCACTTGGCCCCGCCGGTTTCCGAGGGGAAGGCAGAGGGGCAGCGGGCAGAGACACGTCCCGTGGGCTTAGCTTGGGGGCGTAAGAGACGGTCTGGGACCTGGGGGACCTGCCCGGGCTGCAGACTCCCTTGGGCAAGTCTCTTCATTTACCCGTCTCAGGTACTTGTCTGATCCCCATCCCCGTGGTAGCTGAGCGCCTCACAGGTCCCAGGCCAGCGCCCTAACCACTGCACCATCCTTTCCCTCCACTCTCTTGGCCTTGGTTCTCCCAGCTGCAAAAATGGGCATAAAAGTCCTCCCTCTCCCCCCCCCCTTGTCTCGTTGGACAGTGACCCCCTTCTGGCAAGGACTCTGTGCAGCCCCCCCAGTCCGGGACAGCACCCGGCACAGCAGGGGAGCCTCCCCATCGCTCCAGGGCGGGGCCCTTGCAGCGATCACAGGGCTCCAAGGCGCTATCACAGAATCCATAAATAATCCATCGTACAGCCTGCGGCAGGAGCCTGTCTCTGAGCTAGTCCCAGGAGCGCAGGGCGGCTGTCCCTACCCCAACCCCTCCCATTCGCCCTCGCTAGGCTGTGGGGAGGTGGCGAGGACAGAGTCCCTCGCTGTGACTCAAAGGTCCGGGCGATGCGGGAACTCACAATCTGGCAAGACAATCCTGGCCTTGCTGGTGACATCGGGCCAGGCATCCCTCCTTGCCTCAGTTTCCCCATCTGTAAGGGGGGTGAGTGATCTCCCCTAGCCTCTGCAGAGGCGGGTGGCCCATGCTGGATGAGAGCCAAGGCAGGGATTTAGGTGCCGGGCTCCCGTTGAGTTACTTGGGGGCCTGACTCCCTTCAGCTAAAGGGTGCCCGGTGTTATTGTGGGGCTGCAGGTGGCCGGGTTCCCCCTCCCCCACAGCCAGCGTACCGGAGAGAGGGAGCCAGTCGCCACCAGGCTTCCTGGCCCGATCCCGGCACCTCGGGCCGGACAGATGTGCCTCCCCTGCCCCCCCCCCCCCCCCCGCCCCCAGACACACAGGGCCAGGCTGACTGCAGCTTATTACGGCCTGCACATCCTCCCCCAGACATGGCACCGCCCCACTTCCCCTGCCCTGAGCTCCTGGCTGGGCCTGCCCCGGAGGAGGGGAGGGGGCAGGAAGGCTGCCCCACGGCTGGACCACTCCCCTGGCGTTGTGGATTCCAGGGCCCGAGGGGACCCCTGTGAGCAGCTGGTCTGACTGGCTGCCGGGTGCCCCGATTCCGTTCCTCACCCTGGACAGACCCTCTGCCTGAATGGAGAAGCCACCGCAGCCCGGGGCGAATTGCACCCAGGGTCCATTCGCCTCCTTTCCCGTCTGAGTTCATCTCGCTCCCACTTCCAGCCTCCTTTGGCTGCTAGACTCAAGAGCCCGGTGTGAAGTATTTGTTCCCCAGGCCGATACTTCTAGCCTGTGCTGTAGGGGGCGCTCTCTCTGCCTCCGGGGCCCAATGCTCCAGTGTGGCGCTAGGGGGGCGCTGTGCTGCTGTGGGTACCACCCTTTGCTAGTGCTGTAATCCCGGGGCTCTGGCATGTGGGAGTGATGGGGAGGGACCCTGGAGTCCTGACGAAATCCCGGCTCTGGTCGCTGCAGTCTCTCCCCTCCAACTGGGGGGCGCCGCTTCCCTTAGGGGGCCGAGCCCCCCGCTGGGCCCGGGCATTAACAGCCCCTGTGCATGGGACGGGGGCGCTGTTCCCAGTGCACCTTTCCCCGTTTGCTTTGGGGCACTGCCTGCAGGAATCCCGCAGTTAAAACCTCGGTGTGGTTTGTCGCTGGCTTTATTGTCCCGGGGCAGGTCAGCTTCCCCAGGGGGGTGGGTAGGGGGCAGTGACCCTCAGGCCTTGTCTGCACCGGGCTTTGAGCCGCAAGCCTCTAGCGTGGTCGCGTGCCCTGCAGTCCTGGCAGCATTGACGCCCAGGGAAGCTGGGGTCCCTGCTGGCCTAGCTTGGGGCTCCGGACTAGCCTGCCACCCCGACGACTCCTCTCCCTCCCTCCCTGGCTGGGCCCCGCTGCTGGAGCGTGGGAGCCTGGCCGAGGAGCCAGCTGGAAAAACATCCATCTCCCCAGGAAGCCGGGCTGAATGCTGAGCCGGGGAGGTCGGCCCGGCAGCTGCTGCGCCATGGCTGAGTTGCCAAGCCTGGCACTGCCAGCCCCAGCCAGATGGGTGCCCAGCCGGGGCCCTGTGCCGTGCTCTGAGTCCCAGGCCGGAGCGAGGGTAGAGAGCGCGAGCGGGACTGGGGCAGCTAGCGCCAGCTGGCCTGTGCAGTTCAGAGCACTGGGTGAACTGGGCCCCCGGGGGCCGCTGGCTTCGGACCCGCTCAGGGTCTGCTCTGGAGTTTGCAGAGCTGCTGGCCTGGAGACGCTCGGCTCTTCGGGGGCCTCTCCCCTCCGGCGGGGCAGGGAGCTGCCCCCAGAGCCTGTCGTGCGCTCTGCGCTCGCATCTGCGGATGCCTCCGTGTCTCGGAGCAGGGCCAGCAGTGCGGAGTTTCAGGCACGTCAGAGCCGACTCCGGCCCGGATTGCGGGGAGGGCGCTGGGCAGGGCCTCGGACACCTGGGTTCGATTCTCGGCTCCGCCTCGGAGGCGCTGTGGCCCCGTTTCAGAGGGGGAAGGTTGGGGCTAAAAGTTGCTGGTTTGAGTGGTTAATTTTTTTTCCCCCCACTGAAAAGTTGAAATCTAACCACTAGACCCCATTCCCCTCCCAGAGCTGGGACAGAACCCAGGAGTCCTGACCCCCAGCCCCCATGGTCTAATCCCTAGACCCCTCTCCCCTGCCAGAGCTGGGAGAGAACCCAGGAGTCCTGACCCCCACGCCCCTGCTCTAACTGCGAGACCCCGCTCCCCTGCCAGGCCAGAACCCAGGATTCCTGACTCCCCCCTCGAACACTAGCTCCCTGCTTTTCCCCTTGCACTGGTATAGGCCTGGCAGGGGTTAAGTGACATGAAGCAGATAAAGTCGTTGCTTGAAGCGGGGGGCCGGGAGAAGACAGACCCTCCTTTTCAGCAGCCCCCCCGCCCCCGGGGGTTTCCCACCCGGTTGGCGCCTGCGCTCCGAGCGCCCCCTCTCTGGGCAGGCAGGTGCCACTCGCAGCTGTCTCTGTGTCGCCGTGGGGAGATCTCCGGGTGCGGGGCCACCTGGCAGCACCCGTCGCCTTTCACATGCGCCCAGCAGTGCCTGTCTGTGATGGGGGGGGGTCTGCTCATCATGATGCTCCCACCCCCTGCCCCCCCGGGAATTTGAGCAGGGGCCAGGGCTGACCTCACCCAACTGGGCTGACGGCGGGCCACATGTCGGCTTCTCGGAGGCACCGCCCTGCAGTCGCTGCTGAGCTAGAAGGAATTCGGGGGCCCCCCCCCAGGACGGGGGCGCTAAAGGCAGCAGAGGATCCACTGCCAGGGCGGGAGAGCGTCCCTGCTTCCAGATCACTTGTGCCAGGGATGCAGGTGTGAGGATGTGACGCAGCAGGGAGGGGGGAGTGTTGACCTGGGCATGTGCTCTGGGGATGGGAGACCTGAGAGCCTGTCACCTGAGCCAGGAGGGGGAGAGGGAGGGAGGGGACACCTCTGCCCAGGAATGAGAAGACAGGCTGAGAAGGGAGCCTGCTGGGGGGGTTTAGTTTCAGTTTGGGGCTGGGTGGAGGAACGCAGGGAACCCCAGGGCTGGGGTCTAAGCTCCCTGCTCCCCCAGAAGGACTTGACTGAGGAGTCCTGGGGGTACCCACAAGCTCTGTTTTGGACTGTGTTCCTGTTGTCCAATAAACCTCCCGTTTTACTGGCTGGCTGAGAGTCTCAGTGAATCCCAGGAAGAGGGGTGCAGGGCCTGGACTCCCCCACACTCCGTGACAACTGGTGGGAGTGGTGGGATGTACTGCACCCCGTGACTGGCGCTTCCTGCAGTAAGTAACAGGGGAACAGTAAAACGAAGGGGGATTGATGGGGACTGGGCATGCTGAAGATTCAGAGAGAGACGGTTTCAGGGGGCGGTTAACCCCTGGGAGTGTGTGACCAGAGAGAAGGACTTTTGCAGTAACAGGGTCCGCCGGGGGATTGCAGCGAGCGGTCCCAGGGGCGGAGGAGTCTGCAGCTCGACCCTGGCAAAGAGGTGGTGACCTCAAGAAGGACTGGCACACGAGGGGTTTTTCCTGGAAACCGTGGACAGCTGCCCGGCCTGCGAGTGGCCAGCAGGGAGATGTACGCTAAACGCCTGAAGAGTGACCTGGTGGAGCTGTGCAGGCAGAGGGGGCTGCGCATCGGGAGGTCCACCAAGGAACAGCTGATCGCCCAGCTGGAGGAGAGGGATCGCTTGGATGACCCGATCCCTGTCCCGGAGGGAAGCCGCCCGGCGGATGCAGCGTGGGCCTGGGGCCTGACCAGGCTGGGAGGGGTCAGACTGCTGCCGAGGACATCCCGAGACCCTTCCTACCTATGCCTGGGGGAGGGGTTGGGGGAAGCCCAGCGAATACCGAGGGCACCCTGACCCCAGCAGCCAGCAGGGGATCCTCCCGGCGGAGCTCCCCATCCCTGGAGCGGATGCGGCTGGAATGGGAGAGGGAGGATCACGAGAAACAACGTAAGCATGAGCAGGAGGAGAAGGAGAGGGAACGTCAGGAGAAGGAGAGGCAACATAGGCATGAGCAGGAGGAGAAGGAGAAACAGAGGCAGCATGAACTGGAGCTGGCCAGGCTGAGGAGCAGTGGGGCCCCGGCTGCGGTGAGTGCGGGGGGACCCAAGACTGCAAGGAGCTTTGATAAGTGCTTCCTGGCCCAGCGGAAGGAGGGGGAGGACATAGATAGCTTCCTGACGGCCTTTGAGAATGCCTGCGAGCTGCACAGGGTTGACCCTGCAGACAGGCTCCAGTTCCTCACCCCCTTACTGGACCCCAAAGCCGTGGAGGTGTACAGCTGAATGACAGGGGTGGAGGCAGGGGACTATGAACTGTTCAAACAGGCCCTGCTCCGTGAGTTTGGGCTGACCCCCGAGATGTACCGGAGAAGGTTCCGGAGTCAGCGTAAAACGCCTGAGGTCACCTACCTACAACTGGTCAACAGGATGCAGGGATATGCCCGCAAGTGGACAGCGGGGGCCCAAACTAAAGAGGACCTGCTTGACCTGTTCGTACTGGAGCACCTGTATGAACAGTGCCCTTCCGACCTGAGGCTGTGGCTGGTGGACAAAAAGCTCGCGAACCCCCAGCACGCAGGGCAGCTGGCCGACGAGTTTGTGAACAGTCGGTCAGGGGGTAGCCGGGAGGAGTCCCGAAAGAACAGGCCCCCCCCCGATGCAGAGAGAGAGTCACCATGGGGCCTCCCAGCGGGGAAATAGGGAGAACCCCCTCCCAAGGGGAACGCCTGGTGTCGGGCCCCTCCGACCCACGCGAGGGGAACAACGTGACATGAGCTGCTATCACTGTGGCCAGAGAGGCCACGTACGGGCCCAGTGCCCCGGGCTCAGGGACAAACTGAGCAGACCCAACCTACCCAGGGTTAACTGGGTAGGGGCTCAGCTGGACGAGGGGAAGACGGCCCAGGCAAGGGGGGCTGCCAGTTTACCACCTGCTCAGGAGGGAAGAGTACCCCCGGCCAGCCCCACCAGAGGGCCGGATGCTCTGGACTCAGGGTGCTCGGTTTACAGGGTGGGCGCGGGGCTGTCCCTCCGGAGAAAGTGCCTTGTTCCCCTGGAGGTGGATGGGAGGAAGGTCAATGGATAGTGGGATACGGGGGCGGAGGTGACGCTGGCCCGGTCCGAGGTGGTGGCCCCAGGTCGGGTGGTGCCCAACACCTACCTGACCCTGACGGGGGTGGGCAGGACCCCATTTAAGGTGCCCGTGGCAAGGTTACACCTGAAATGGGGGGCCAAGGAGGGCCCCAAGGAGGTGGGGGTACACCACCATTTGCCCACTGAAGTTTTGATGGGGGGAGACCTAGAGGACTGGCCAAGCAACCCCCAGACCGCCCTGGTTGTGACCCGTAGCCAGAGCCGGCGAGGGGCACTGCACCCTGACCTGGGGGAGGGTACCACACCGGAGGCGCAGGACCCTACCCTGGTGGGGAGGGAGCACCGAGGGGCACGGCTCAGAGAGGCTGAGGCCTCAGACCTGACCACTGCGGGGGAACCGGGCCCCATCCCTTCCCCAGCCGCTGAGTTCCAGGCCGAGGTGAGGAAAGATCCCTCCTTGCGGAAGCTCAGGGACCTGGCCGACCTCAGTGTGGGACGGACCATGAGGAGAGGCTGCCAGGAGAGGTTCCTGTGGGAGAAGGGGTTCCTGTACCGAAAATGGGCTCCCCCAGGGGAAGGGGAGTTCTGTGGGATCAGGAGGCAGCTGGTCGTCCCCCAGAAGTATCGCCGCAAGCTCCTGTCCCTGGCCCATGACATCCCCCTCGCAGGGCACCAGGGAATCCGGCGCACCCGGCAGAGGTTGCTACAGAACTTTTACTGGCCTGGGGTCTTTACCACCGTCCGGCAGTATTGCCGATCCTGTGACCCCTGTCAGAGGGTGGGGAAGGCCCGGGACAAGGGGAAAGCGGCTTTGAGACCTTTGCCCATCATAGAGGAGCCTTTCCAGAAGGTGGCCATGGACATCGTGGGGCCTCTCAGCAAGACGACCCGGTCGGGGAAGAAATACGTCCTGGTGGTGGTAGATTTCGCCACCCGCTACCCCGAGGCAGTGCCCTTAGCGTCCATTGAAGCAGACACCGTGGCAGATGCGCTCCTGACCATTTTCAGCCGAGTGGGGTTCCCCAGGGAAGTCTTGACAGACCAAGGCTCCAACTTCATGTCGGCCCTGCTCCGGTGCTTGTGGGAGAAATGTGGGGTCCGGCACGACTGGGCCTCAGCTTATCACCCCCAGTCCAATGGGCTGGTGGAGAGGTTCAATGGGACGCTAAAGATGATGCTGAAAACCTTTATGCACCAGCACCCGCAGGATTGGGACAAGTACTTACCTCACCTGCTGTTCGCGTACAGGGAGGTGCCCCAGGAGTCTACCGGATTTTCGCCTTTCGAACTGTTATATGGCAGGAGGGTGAGGGGCCCCCTGGACCTGATGAGAGACGAGTGGGAGGGGAAGGCCACTCCCGATGGAGAGTCAGTGGTGGAGTATGTCCTGATCTTCCGAGAGAGACTGGCTGAACTCATGGGCCTGGCCAGGGAGAATCTGGCCAGAGCCCAGAGGAAGCAGAAGGTCTGGTATGACCGCACGGCGCGGGCCCGTGCCTACGCCACCGGGGATCAGGTGATGGTTCTCATCCCCGTGAGAAAGAACAAACTACAGGCCGCCTGGGAGGGCCCTTTCAAGGTCGTCAAGCAGCTCAATGAGGTAAACTATGTGGTGGAGCTGTCGAACCGGGCCCACCACCGCCGGGTGTACCATGTGAATATGATGAAGCCATATTATGCCAGGGGGAATGTGGTGTTGGCCGTGTGTGGACAGTGGGAGGAGCAGGGAGATGACCCTTTAGTAGATCTATTCCCTGGGACCAGAGCTGGTTCCCCCCTGGAAACAATTCCCCTCTCGGATCAGCTAACCCCTGCCCAGCAAGCTGAGGTCAGGGGGGTGCTGCATCCGTACCGACAGCTGTTTTCCAACCAGCCTGGACGCACTAATCTGACTGTCCACCGGGTGCAGACAGGGTCGCACCCGCCGATAAGATGCTCCCCGTTCCGAGTCACAGGGAAAACTGCTCAGGACCTGGAAAGAGAGGTCCGGGACATGCTGGCTTTGGGGGTGATCCAGCCATCTGCCAGCCCTTGGGCCTCGCCGGTGGTGCTGGTCCCCAAAAAGGATGGGTCGGTCCGGTTCTGTGTGGACGATCGGAAGCTCAATGCCATCACTGTATCTGATGCCTACCCCATGCCCAGGCCGGACGAGCTCCTAGACAAGCTGGGAGGAGCTCGGTACCTTGCCAATAACGCTTTGTAAGGTCCATGGTGGTAAGTGCCGCTGGATGCAGATGCCCGGCTGAAATCGGCCTTTATCACCCATCTGGGGCTCTATGAGTTCCTGACCCTGCCTTTCGGCCTCAGGGGAGCGCCGGCCACCTTCCAGCGCCTAGTGGACCAGCTCCTGAGGGGGATGGAGAGTTTTGCCGTGTCGTATATTGATGACATCTGTGTCTTTAGCCAGACCTGGGAGGACCACGTGTCCCAGGTTAGACAAGTGCTGGACCGACTCCAGGGGGCTGGGCTGGCTGTAAAAGCGGAGAAGTGCAAGGTGGGGATGGCGGAAGTATCTTACCTGGGCCATCGGGTGGGGAGCGGCCGCCTAAAGCCGGAACCGGCCAAGGTGGAGGGGATCAGAGACTGGCCCGCTCCCCACACCAAAAAGCAGGTCCAAGCCTTCACTGGGATGGCAGGATACTACCGAAGATTTGTGCCCCACTTTAGCGCCATCGCCACCCCCATCACTGAGCTATGCAAGAAGGGGAAGCCAGACAAGATGGTCTGGACCGGGCAGTGCCAGGAGGCTTTCCGGGCGCTAAAGGAGGCTCTGGTCAGTGGCCCAGTTCTGGCAAACCCAGACTTTGACAAGCCCTTTGTGGTGTTCACCGACGCCTCAGACACGGGACTGGGGGAGGTGTTAATGCAGGAGGATGAAAAGGGGGAGAGACACCCCATCGGGTACCTGAGCAAGAAGTTGCTACCCCGGGAGCAACACTACGCGGCCATCGAGAAGGAGTGCCTGGCCATGGTGTGGGCCCTCAAGAAACTAGAGCCCTATCTCTTCGGGCAACACTTCACGGTGTACACCGACCACTCGCCCCTGATCTGGCTGCACCGGATGAAAGGAGCCAACGCCAAGCTCCTGAGGTGGAGCCTGCTCCTGCAGGATTACGACATGGACGTGGTCCATGTGAAGGGAAGTGCCAACCTGATAGCGGATGCGCTGTCCCGGAGAGGGGGCCCCGAACTTCCCCAGGTCACGGGTCACAGTGACCCCGCTCAGTTCAGTCTCGAAGGGGGGAGAGATGTGAGGATGTGACGCAGCAGGGAGGGGGGAGTGTTGACCTGGGAATGTGCCCTGGGGATGGGAGAGCCTGTTACCTGAGCCAGGAGGGGGAGGGGGAGGTGACACCTCTGCCCAGGAATGTGAACAGAGGCTGCAGAAGGGAGCCTGCTGGGGGGGGTTTAGTTTCAGTTTTGGGCTGGGTGCTCGAAGGCAGGGAGCCCCAGGGCTGGGGTCTAAGCTCCGTGCTCCCCCAGAAGGACTTGACTGAGGGGTCCTGGTTGTACCCACAAGCTCTGTTTTGGACTGTGTTCCTGTTGTCCAATAAACCTTCTGTGTTACTGGCTGGCTGAGAGTCTCAGTGAATCCCAGGAAGAGGGGTGCAGGGCCTGGACTCCCCCACACTCCGTGATAGCAGGACTCCTGGGTTCTATTCCTGCCTCTGCCACTGGCTTGCTGGGTGCCTTGGGGCAAGCCCCTTCCCTGCTCTGTGCCTCAGTTTCCCCATCTGTGAAATGGGGGTGATGGTAACCACCTTTGGAGAGAGCTTGCAGATCTACTAAACCCAGGCCTGCTGTTTCCTGCCAACTCCCTTACCTAGCAGTAGGTGTATTACGGTAGCACGTAGGAGCCCTCACCGAGATCAGGGCCCCGTCGTGCTGGGTGTTGCCCGGACCCCAGCAGTGATCGGGGCCCCGTCGTGCCAGGCACTGCACAGATCCAGCGCGGGACAGTCCCTAACCCAGTGAGGGAAAAATGAAGGATCATTAGCGGCATGTTACAGGTGGGGGAAACTGAGGCACGGGGCAGCCCAGTGGCTTACCCAAGGTCACACAGGGAGTCAGTAGCAGAGCCCGGGTGTCCTCAGTGCACATCACTGAGAGAAGGGGAATTAAAAACCAAATGCTGTGGTGAAGCAAGGAGGCTCCCCCAGGCTCACCGGTGCCACCCCCAGGCCTTGGGGCGATTCGTGGAGGGGAGCTCAGAGCCTGCCAGGCCAGCTGAGGCTGAGAGAGCAAAGTTGGGGAGGGAGGGGCCGGGGGCAGCGCAGCCCTGGGTGGGGAAGGGGGGGGCAGCAGCTGCTGGCCTGGGGCTGGGCGCGCATTTCTCCAGCTCAGCTGTGTGCAGTGCGGGTCTTGTTTGATCTAATCTGCAGCCGGGCACAGAGGGGGGAGTTCACGGGGGGGGAGGAGGGGGGCTGCGAGCCTGGACTCCTGGGTTCTGTTCGGAGCGGGAGTGTGACCTAGTGGTTAGACCAGAGGACTGGGGGACAGGAAGGACTAGTGAATGGCCCCCTGTGTGAACCCCCAGCCCCCCTCGTCCGGCTCCCTGCCCCGCGGGATCGGCCGAGCCCAGGGCGCTATCGCCCCTGACCCGTGTCTCTTGCAGGACGGTGGCCGCCGAGGTGCGGAAGCAGGTGTCCCGGGAGCACAGCGGGTCCCCCCAGCTCTCCAAGAAGCGCAGTGGCTCCCAGCAGTTGGTGAGTACCCCAGCGCCCCGCGTCCCCCAGCCCCCGGCACTGACGGGCTCTCAACGTGGTGCAGCCACTAGAGGGGGACAGAGCCACCTTGGGGAACGTCACCGCCGGCTCCTGCCATTGGCTCTTCCCCTGTAGCCCCTCCCCTTCCCAAAGCATCATGGGAACGTCCCGGGACTCTACCTCCTTGGTCCCGCCCTTCCCGACCCCGCCCACCACTCTGGGCTCGGGGCGGGCGGCAGCAGGCATCGAACCTGCCACCTCGGTGTGTAAAGGCGGCACCCTCCTGCCCGAGCTGGCGCTGCCGAGGGCTGGGAGTCGCGGCTGGAGCCGGCTCGTGGCCCCCGCTAGACATGGGGCCGTGGTGAGGGCCCCAGCACCCGGGCGAGGAGCCAGCCGCACTGTTCCCTGTCGTCCCTTCTCCGCTCCAGGACCCTGGGGGCCCTTGGGGGCTTAGCGAGGGGCCCGCGGCAGGGAGGGGGACGGCGCGGGCTCCCCCCTACAACGGTTTCCAGGCCTCTCTCCCGCGCTGCCTCTTGTCCCGGGTGCGGCCTTTCCCGGCGGCGAACCCGCTGAGCTTTAACAGGAGGTGGAGCTGTTAGACGGGGAGTGGGGTCTAGTGGCTAGAGTGGGTGGGGGAGAAGACTGGGAGCCAGGACTCCTGGGTTCTCTACCCAGCTCTGGGAGGAGAGTGAGGGGCTAGTGGTTAGAGCAGGGGGGCTGCACTGGGGGGAGCATGCCGTGGAGAATGGGGCGTTTCCATCCGTCTCCCGGTCCCAAGTGCTGGCAGGCTCAGGGCCGGCGCATTGGCCTCCGGGAGCCCCAGGCCGAGCGGCTGGGGCCAAGCGCCAAGGGGGAGGGTTCCGGCGCGCTTTAGATCTAACCGCGTTGGTTTCCCCTTCCCTTTCCCGTGTGGTTTCGGTGTCTTGCCCTCACTTCCTGCCCGGTTAGTGCCGGCCCAGCAGGCGCTTGTGAGCAGGTCGGCGCTGAGATTTCCTCTGGCACAGATGGCTTGTGCTCCCCGCGCCCCCTCCCGTCAGCCGGCGTGGCCCCCGCCCAGCCCGGGAGTATTGAGAGAGCCCCCTTGGCCAGCCACGTGCCGGCAGCTGCCCGACTTCCTGCCGCCTCTCAGTGGCCAGGCTGGGAGGATGCCGGGGGGCTGCAGGGAGCGATGCTGGGGGTTCGCTTGGGGCGCTCAATTCCCAGTCGATACTGACTCTCAGCTGTGCTGGGCTGCCAGGAGCTCAGCCGGGGTCGCTCTCCCCGCTCAGTCAGACAGTGATGTGGTACCCCAGATTGCACACTGAGTTGGCAAAGGAACCCAGGAGTCCTGAGTCTCCTGCTCCAATCACTGGACCCCACTCCCCTCCCGGAGCCGGGGATAGAACCCAGGAGTCCTGCTCCCAGCCCCCAGCTCTAACCCTTAGCTTATCCCACTGCTGTGGGGAGCGCAGCCCTTCTCATCCTTGGGGGTCCACACTGGGGTTGTCCCAGCTCCAACCACCAGCAGGGGGCAGCGGTGGGGTGGGGTTTGCAGGGAGCTGCCCTGGCTGCATTGGGACGATCCCGCCCTGTGCTGACCGGTCTGTCCCCGCAGGTGCCGCTGACGGAGGTGGTGGAGCCGGTGGACTTCGAGGAGTACCTGGCTGCCCACCCCCCCGAGGTGGAGCCTGGCCCGCTCCGTGACCTGGTCGAGTTCCCCGCTGATGACGTGGAGGTGGTCCGGGAGCCGCGGGAATGCCGCACGCTGGAACCGGGGTTACCCGACGAGGGGTGGGTGCCTGGGCCGGGGCTTGCTGCTGAATGCGGGAGAGGGGTGGGACCTGGCCCTGTGTGGTGGTGCAAGAGACCCCCAGCCCTGGATGGGGCACCGCAGGTTAGCGTCTCAGTACTGCCCAGCCACCAGCAGGGGGCAGCGCATCTAGCACAGGGTCCTACGTCTTGGGGCATTTTGTCGTCCCCCTGGGGAAACTGAGCCACCAGGGGGACTGACCAGACTGCGGAGGTGGGGACTCGGGATAAGGGGCCTGGCCTGAGCTATACAGACCGGACAGGGGTGGGGACTTGAGGCATCAGAGCTCATGAATTCTCGGCTTCCAGCCCCGTGATCACCCCCTACCCTCTCTGTGTCTCGCCCCCTTGCCGTGCACACCCTGTGCCTGGCTCAGCCCCGTCCTCTGCTGCACAAGGGGTGCTTTGAGATGGGGCATTTGAGCCTTCCTCCACCTTGGCACGTCCCCGGCCTGGACGCATGGCTGGGATAATGCTCCTTGCCTGCCCCCGGGGGCTGTGACGAGGCTTAATTAGGGAGTTATAATTAATGAATGCCGGCAGAGTGACTTGCTCAAGGTCACCCAGCCGGCCAGCGGCAGAGCCAGGAAGCGGGAACCCAGGTGTCCTGGCTGTTCTGAAGGCTGCGGGGTTGGAAAAGAGGCCCCCTGGGGTTGTGGTGTACCCGCTGCCCCCTGGAGCTGCCCAAGCGTCCCCTGCCCTCGTCCCTCCCCCCGCTGATGCAGAGGCGAGCCCTGTGTGTTTCCCTCCCGCCAGGAAGCTGGATGCCCGGGTGCGGGACGCGGTGCAGGTCTACACGGAGGACTGGCTCGTGGTGCGGAGGAAGTAAGTTGGCGAGCCCGGAGCCAGCGCCCGTGGACGGCTTCCGGTGCTGCGCTTTGGAGCCAGGCGTGTCTCCCGTCCCCTCTCCCCGCAGGCTGAAATCTCTGGCCCACTGCATGCCTGGCGGGAGGCCAGGGGGATGGGCCCAGCACGCCGGCGCGTGTCTGGGTTGCCCGGAGCTATACCGGAGCCAGCCGCCCGCTGTGGGCTTCCAAACTCCTGCTAACCGGATCCGCTCAGTCCTTGGAGAAAGGGACCTTGTTTCTCCTGGTGCCTGGGGCTCGGTCAGCCGAGCCCGGCTCTGCCTCGTGTTCCGGAGGCGGGCGCAACTGGTGGCTTGGCCAAGGGACAATGGGCTGTTTGTCCTCTGCCCATCTGTCCGTCCCTCAGCCCGGGTTACACAGCAGCTGAATCCTTGGGAAGGAGGGGAGCGCCACCCCCTGTTTTACAGATGGAGAAATCGAGGCACAGAATGGGGTGGTTAGTTCCTGGCTCCCTTTCCTGTGCTCCGAGCCTGGGTCCCTGCCCCTCTCTACCTGGGCTGGGGTGATCCAGGTGTGTCGTTCCCTGCCCCCCTCCCCCATGCTAGGGCGACCCATCATGTGGCTGAAATAAAGGGGGAGGATGATGGGAAATATTCTTTCTTGCACCTCTCCCCCCATCCCCCAGACAATAGCCTGGTCTCCCCCGCCGCACTCCCTCGCTCTCATTGTGGGGCTGCGCTGCGGGGGGCCGGGGGATGTGACCAAGGCTCCCCGCGCCCGCAGGTACCAGCGTCTCAGCACCATGTACTGCCCCAACACGGCCGAGCGGCAGCGCCAGAGACAGAGGGGGCTGCCCCGGCAGGTCTTCGAGCTGGATGAGGCCGCGGAGGAGCCGGTGAGGCCAGGGGGCGAGGGAGGATGCCCCCGGGCAGAGCGTGGCCCCAGCTGGGGGATCTGTAGGGGAAGAGGCCTGGCTGGGATGGCGGTATCATCTGCAGGGGTCGGGGGCTGGGGCGGAGGGACATTGGGGTAGAGGGAGGATGTTGGGGGGGCTGGGACAGGGGTGTTGGGGGGGCTGGGACAGGGGTGTTGTGGGGTGCCAGGGCTGGGCTGGCCTGGGGTGGTGGGAGGCGGCCTGGCGCCCCCTCACCCCCCCCGCCCCCCCAGGAGGAGCTGAAGCGCCGCTCGCCCTCCCTGGACGACACGCCCCGGGGCAGCTGGGCCTCCAGCATCTTTGACCTGAAGAACTCGGTGGCCGACCCACTACTGCCCACCCTGCTGGAGCACACGGCCATGGAGGAGGTCGACCGCCGTAACGAGGAGCTGCGCAAGGAGAACCGGCACCCGGAGCTCCTGGCCCTCTTCCCCGCCCCCGACGAGGTGAGCTCCGCCTCGGGGAACGGGCCGGGTCCCCTTTCCTAGGTGTGTTAAGGTGGTGTCCCAATGTCCCAAGCGAGATCGGGGCCCCCTCTTTAGGCTGGGCCCTGCCCCAACAAGCTCTCAGTCTAAACATACCCGGGGGGAGGGGAAACTGAGGCACAGAGCTGAAGTCAATGGCAGAGCCGGGAATAGAGCCCCGATGTCTCCACAAGGCCACGGTGCCTGCGCAGGGCCTGCGTGTGCAGCGGTGTATAAGGCAGGGTCTGGGTGGCCGCATGGGGCGGGCTGGGGGGCCCTGGGTTTCGAGGGGCCACTCTCACCGCTGCTCCCCCCGGCCGGCAGGACGAGGCGGTGGAGCGCTGCAGCCTGCCCGAGGCGCCCCGGGAGCACTTCGGCCAGCGGATCCTGGTGAAGTGCCTGTCTCTCAAGTAAGTCGCCCCCCCCATCATCACAGCGAGGGAGAGCTAGGGGCTGCGGGGGCTCCCTGGGGCTGGGGGGAAGTAGTGTTTCCATCCCCGCTGCTGGGAGGAGCCTGCCAGAGCCAAGCAAAACTGCCCTGGAGGCTGGGCCTGTCCAGCAAGGGGAGGAGAGGTCTTCCGGGTAGGGTGGGGTCCCTGGCTCCCCCCCGCAGAATGGGAGGAGGGGCTGGCTGTGAGAGCGGAACGGGCTCAGCCTTGGATGTCCATGCTGAGCCCTGCTCATCCCTAGGACCACTGGGGGGCATGTGGGGGCAGTGATATCTGTGTTGGAGGGGAAACTGGGGGTGGGGCTTCGCCATGGCAGCCCAGTGAGTAGTGGCAGATGCTGGAATGGAACCCAGGAATCCAGTCCCTCTCCCCCTCCCCGCTCTAACCACTAGACCCTGCTCCCCCCGAGCTGGGAATGGAACCCAGGTGTCCTGGCTCGCAGCCGCCTGGGCCACACTGCCCCCTGAGTGCCGAGGGGTGTGGGGCTGAGGGTGGGGGGTGACTGTGGGGCTGTTGCTCCCAGCTGAAGGGCCCTGATGCGCTCGCCGTCTCTCTGGTGCCAGGTTTGAGATCGAGATCGAGCCCATCTTCGGGACACTCGCCCTGTATGACATCAAGGAAAAGAAAAAGGTACCCGATGGCCCCGCCCCATCGGGGCATGTGCCAGGCCAGGGGGGCGAGGACGCAGGGTGAGGGGTGTGTCCTCGGCTGTACTGACCAGATGGGTGGGCGGGGAGCCTGTCCTGGGCTGTACTGACTGAACGGGGGGCCAAGGACACAGGGTGAGCGGCATGTCCTGGCCTGGTCTATACCTACTGGGCAGAGGGGCGGGGATGCGGGATGGGGGGTGTGGCCGGGCCGTGCTGACCAGGGGGCGGGGATGCAGGGTGAGGGGCGTGGCCTGGGCTGGACGGTCATGGGGTCCCCGGGCGATGCTCTGGAACGGCTCCCCATGAAGCCAGGCAGGACTCTGGGGGAGTCTCCTCTCTGGGAGCAGCCTGTCTGCAGGACACACAGCTCCCCCGGCTCCACCTTCCTGGGTCTGACCTTGGAGCATTCGGCCTCCTCTGCCCCTCCCTGCGCTTCCCACAGCCAGTCCGCCCAGGCGGGGTCCTCGGGGGGCCAGAGGGTCCTGCCCCCCAACTCCGCAGTCAGACGGGACTCTCAGCCAGCCAGTAAAACAGAAGGTTTATTAGACGACAGGGACATGGTCTAACACAGAGCTGGTAGGTGCAGAGAACAGGACCCCTCAGCCGGGTCCATTTTGGGGGGCAGTGAGCCAGACAACCCCGTCTGCCCTTCACTCCACGTCCCCAGTCAGCCCCAAACTGAAACTCTCTCCAGCCCCTCCTCCTCTGGGCTTTGTCCCTTTCCCGGGCCAGGAGGTCACCTGAGTCCTTTGTTCTCCAACCCTTTAGCTCTCAGCTTGCAGGGGGGAAGGGCCAGGCCATCAGTGGCCAGGAAACAGGGTGTCGGCCATTGTCTGTGTCCAGACCCCTGCACACACCTGCCCTCTAGGGCTCTGCAACGACCATACACCCTTATCCCACCACCTAGATACTTAAGAACTGCCTAGGGGAAACTGAGGCACCCCCACAATATTCAGAGGAAACATTAAGAACAGTCCTGCTTCGTCACAACTGACCAGGGGGCGTGGATGTGGGCTGGGGGGCGTGGCCTGGGTAGTACTGACCAGGGGGCGGGGAAGCGGGATGGGGGGCATGGCATGGCTAGTACTGACCAGGGGGCGGGGATGAGGGGCAGGAATGCGGGGCGTGGCCTGGGGCGTACTGACCAGGGGTGAGGGGCGGGGCCTGGGCCGTACTGACTGGGGCGGGGGGCTGAGGGGCAGGGCCTTGGCCAGCCCACGTGGGGGCTCTGTCTCCTGCTCTCACCTTTGCTCCGTCCCTAGATCTCCGAGAACTTCTACTTCGACCTCAACTCGGAGCAGGTGAAGGGGCTGCTGCGGGCGCCCGGCGCCCACCCCGCCATCTCCACGCTAGCACGCTCCGCCATCTTCTCCATCACCTACCCCTCCCCCGACATCTTCCTGGTCATCAAGGTGAGGGGGGGGCTCCCAGCCTCCTGCTCTAAGCACTAGACCTCACTCCCGAGAGCTGGAACCCAGGAGTCCTGGCTCCCAGCCCACCCCCCCTGCTCTAAGCACTGGCCCCCACTCCCCTCCCCAGTGGGTCACTGTTCCTCTTCTCCCCCAGCTGGAGAAGGTACTGCAGCAGGGGGACATCGGGGACTGCTGTGAGCCCTACATGGTCATGAAGGAGACGGACACAGCCAAGGTAGGTGCTGCCTCGGAGCCAGCCCGTCCTCCCTGCTCTAACCACTGAGCACCACTGCCCTCCCAAGGCTTGGGAGAGAACCCAGGAGTCCTGGCTCCCAGCCCCCCCCCACTCTAACCACTCAGCACCGCTCCCCTCCCAGAGCCAGGGAGAGAACCCCGGAGTCCTAGCTCCCAGCACCCTCCGCTCTAGCCACTCAGCACCAGTGCCCTCCCCAGAGTCAGGGAGAGAACCCCGGAGTCCTGGCTCCCAGCTCACCCCTCCCACACAATAGCCACTCAGCACTGCTCCCCTCCCAGAGCCAGGGAGAGAACCCCGGAGTCCTAGCTCCCAGCTTCCCCCGCTCTAGCCACTCAGCACCTGTGCCCTCCCCAGAGTCAGGGAGAGAACCCAGGAGTCCTGGCTCCCAGCCCCCCCCCACTCTAACCACTCAGCACCACTCCCCTCCCAGAGCCAGGGAGAGAACCCTGGAGTCCTAGCTCCCAGCACACCCCTCCCACACAATAGCCACTCAGCACTGCTCCCCTCCCAGAGCCAGGGAGAGAACCCCGGAGTCCTGGCTCACAGCTCACCCCTCCCACACAATAGCCACTCAGCACTGCTCCCCTCCGAGAGCCAGGGAGAGAACCCCGGAGTCCTAGCTCCCAGCACCCTCCGCTCTAGCCACTCAGCACCAGTGCCCTCCCCAGAGTCAGGGAGAGAACCCAGGAGTCCTGGCTCCCAGCACACCCCTCCCACACAATAGCCACTCAGCACTGCTCCCCTCCCAGAGCCAGGGAGAGAACCCAGGAGTCCTAGCTCCCAGCCCCCCACTCTAACAGGGGTACAGCTCTGACAGTGGCAGTGCAATGCCCGGTGCCCCAGAGGGCTTGGTCTGGGGCTCGGGGTGAGCCGGGGTTGCCCCGCCCCGGTGACTCGGTGCCCGCCCGCCCCAGAACAAGGAGAAGCTGGAGAAGCTGCGTGGGGCGGTGGAGCAGTTCTGCGGCCGTCTGGGCCGGTACCGCATGCCCTTCGCCTGGACGGCCATCCACCTGCTGAACATCGCCAGCACCGCCGGGGCCCTGGAGCGCGAGGCCGCCGACGCCGAGAGCGGTGAGCCCGGTGGGGGCGCGGCACGTGGGGCACGGGCCTGGGCGCGGTCCGGAGACCTCCCTGGCGCCACGTTCCCCGCAGCCTGGGGCTGGGGGGCGCTGCCAGGCTTGGTAGGGGGCATTCTGCCCTCTGGCTCGGTGCTGGCCCCAGTGCCCCCAGGGCGGCGCTAGGGGGCGCTGTTCCCCCGGGGCGGGATGGGGCTCAGTGGGGGGCGCTCTCCCCTGGCAGGCAGGGCTGGCCCCGGGGCGGCGCTAGGGGGCGCTGTTCCCCAGGGGCGGGATGGGGCTCAGCGGGGGGCGCTCTCCCCTGGCAGGCAGGGCTGGCCCCGGGGCGGCGCTAGGGGGCGCTGTTCCCCAGGGGCGGGATGGGGCTCAGCGGGGGGCGCTGGCGCCTGGCAGGCAGGGCTGGCCCCAGAGCCCCGGGCCCAAGCTAGGGGGCGCTGTGCTGCAGGAGGTCCTGGCTGCTGCTGGGGGTTAACGGTTCCTGTTCCCCGTGTCTGAGCGCTGGCCGTGCCTGCCCCCCGTGGGTACAGTGGGCCGCAGGTTTCTTACCAGTGGCTGTTTAGGCAGCTGCTGCCTCCCACCCCAGAGGTGGCTGCAAAAAAAACCCAACCCTTCGTCGTCTAGCTGAGCTGGGGGCCCCCCGGGAAGAGTCTGGGTGCTGCCGGGCTTTTCCCTGGGCGGCCGGCAGGCCCAGCGGAGCCGGGCGCGTTGCCGGTTGACACGGCCTGTGGGGCTTTGCTGGGCCTGCCCGCTGGGAGCCCCCTTGCCCGGGGTGACCACCCTCCCCTCCCCGGCAGAGCGCCGGGGCACCTGGAACGAGCGCAAGCGGAGGACGCTGGAGCGCGTGAGCGCCGGGGAGGAGCCATGCAGCTTCGGCAGCTTCCGCCCCGCCACCCTGACCGTCACCAACTTCTTCAAACAGGTAACGGGGCGGGACGCCCCCTCCTGGCCCTGGTGGGGATTGCTTTGCTTTTAGGACGGGTGGGGCTTGGGGTGGATGGAGGCAGCATTTAGGGTGCTTGGGGGGTGGAGCTGCTCGGGGTGTGATGGGCAGCATTTGGCTTGGGGCAGCTGGGGCTATGGGGTGTGTTTGCTTTGGGGGAGCCTGGCCGCCTTGTGGCTCTGGGGGCTGGTGCCAGACGCCGCAGCCCCCTCCGCTCTCACGCCCGCCCGGCCCCCGCAGGAAGGCGACCGGCTGAGCACCGAGGACCTGTACAAGTTCCTGGCGGACATGAGGCGCCCGTCCTCACTGCTGCGCCGGCTGCGGCCCGTCACAGGTGCGGCTGGCGGGGACGGTGTGGGCTCTGTGTACTGGGGGGGGGTGGTTAGGGGCTCATACGCAGCAGTAAGGCCCCCCGGGGAAGCTGACTATGCCCCCTTCAGGGGGCGGGGCCCCAGGGGCAGCCACAGAGCCGCACCCGCAATGGCCGCTGCACCCAGGGCAACCCTCACGGCTGCTCTAACCTGCATCGAGGCCAAAGGAGCCTCCGGCAGCTCTGGGGGAGGGGAGCTCCAAACCCCGCCCTCTGCACCTCCAAGCCCTGCCCCGTCCTGGGTCCCACCTTTTCCCTGCCCTGGGCCAGGGGCCAGGTGCCTTCCCCAGTTGGATTCTTCCTTGGGCCCCTTCCCACCAGCCCCTGGGCTCAGTCCTGTGTGTTAGCGTAGCCATGGCCCTCCCTTCCCATCAGGCACCGGGCCGGCTCTGGCCCTGGGGGTCTGCCCCACGCACCGGCCCCATAGCGCTACCATCCTTACGGCCCGTCGCCTCCTCTCTGCAGCACAGTTCAAGGTGGACATCTCGCCGGCGCCCGAAAGCCCCCACTACTGCCTCTCCCCGGAGCTGCTGCACGTCAAGCCCTACCCGGACCCCCGGGTGCGGCCCACCAAGGAGATCCTGGAGTTCCCGGCCCGGGAGGTCTATGTCCCCCACACCACCTACAGGTGGGTGGCAGCCGAGTGGGCACCCGTGAGCGCGTGGGCTGCTGGCCTCTCCTGGGGAGTCACTGGCCACGCGGCGACACCCGGGCACTGCGCAATCGGCGATCAGATGGGCGCTTTGCGGATCAGTAGGGCCGGGCGCGTCCGCTGGGACCCCTGGTGCACCCACGAAAGCCGCTGGGAAAATGTGACTGTAGGGGCAGTCTGACTTCTGAAGGCAACAACAAAGATGGGTGTGGGATGTCAGCGGCTGGGATAGTCGGGGGGCTGCAGGTTGAGAATGCGGGCTACCGGCAGAGCTGGGGGGGGGGCAGGGCTGTGATAGTGGGGGACTGCGGGTTGGGAGTGAGGGCCACCAGCAGAGCTGGGGGGGCAGGGCTGGGGTAGCAGGGAGCTGCGGGTTGAGAGTGAGGGGCACTGGCAGACCTGGGGGCACAGGGCTGGGGTAGCAGGGGGGCTATGGGTTGGGAGTGAGGGGCACTGGCAGACCCTGGGGGCGCAGGGCTGAGGGTAGCAGGGGGCTATGGGTTGGGAGTGAGGGGCACTGGCAGAGCTGGGGAGGGCAGGGCTGTGATAGTGGGGGGGCTGCGGGTTGAGAGTGAGGGCCACCGGCAGAGCTGGGGGGCAGGGCTGGGGTAGCAGGGGCTGCAGGTTGGGAGTGAGGGGCACCGGCAGACCTGGGGGGGCAGGGCTGGGGTAGCAGGGGGCTGTGGGTTGAGAGTGAGGGGCACCGGCAGAGCTGGGGGCCAGGGCTGGGCTAGCAGGGGGCTGCGGGTTGAGAATGTGGGCCACCGGCAGAGCTGGGGGGCAGGGCTGTGATAGTCGGGGGGCGGGTTGGGAGTGAGGGCCACCGGCAGAGCTGGGGGGGGGGGCAGGGCTGGGGTAGCAGGGGGCTGCGGGTTGGGAGTGAGGGCCACCGGCAGACTTGGGGGGGCAGGGCTGGGCTGGCAGGGGGCTGCGGGTTGGAAGTGAGGGGCACTGGCAGAGCTGGGGAGGGCAGGGCTGGGGTAGCAGGGGGCTGTGGGTTGGGAGTGAGGGGCACCGGCAGAGCTGTGTTATGGGGGAGCTTTTCCCCCGCACCCCTGTAGAAGCCAGAGTCACTTTCTCTCCAATCAGCCCCAGGAGGAGGGCGGCTCCCCCCTGCCCCAGGTTCATTTATTTCCCAGGGGAGATGTGGGGGGGATGGAGGGAGGCTCCGGCGCTCGGTGCCAAGAGCCCCCGTGAGGGTGGTCTGTCCCCCGGGAGCCGGGGTCCTCCAGATCCAGCGGCCCGGCTGGCGCGGCCCAGCCCCTCGTCGCAGCGGGCCCTGGAGCCGGGGTCCCCGCGGCCAGCTGGGCGTGTGCTCTCCGGGCCGTCCCTCGCAGCGGTGAGGCTCCGTGTGGGTTTCCTCCGCCGTCCCTGTGGGGCCTGATCATGTCCTGGTGCCAGCCTGACCCTCCGTCTGCCAGGGGGAGGAGTGGGCAGGCTGAGAGCAGGCGGGGGCTGGGCAGCGGAGCGGGGGGCAATCAGCGTCGTGGCGGGGGGACGGACTGGCTTTTCAGGGAGACCACCTGGGCTCCGCCCCCACGGACAGCACCCAAAGGAGCCGATCCCGCTCACAGACCCAGGGTCCCCAGCCTGGCTCAGGCCCCCTGGCTGCAGAGGGGGGGCGGGGAAGGGGGGGATAGTTGTGCCTGAGAGCTGGGGATCATGGGCAGCATGGGCTCGTGGCTAGTGCGATGGCCACAGGGCACCAGGTTCTAATCCCAGCTCTGCTAGGCCCTCTCTGCCTCAGTTTCCCTGTGGGTAGCGATGCCAGCCTTTCCCACGGCAGCCCTGAGCTGTGGCCCCCCGATGCTCTCCCAAGCCGAGCTCCCCTCCCCGCCATCCTGCGGGGGCCTTGCCTGCTTCCGGAGCCGGGCCAGCTGCTCCGCCTGCCTGGCCACTTGCTCCTGCTGCTGCCGGGCTACGTCCGCCAGGGACCGGAGGGAGAGGTTCTGCCGCTCCACGTGCGTCTGGGGAGAGGCGGGGGTCAGAGACGCCCCCGGCAGCCGCGCTCTCCCCAGCTCCCCTCGTGTTAGCCCTCTGCCCCTCCCCACAGGCTGCCTGCCCCGCATCTCCCCTGAGCTGGGGGCCCAGCAGCCCTGGGGGATCAGCGCCCCGCCCCCCCCACTGTTGGGGCCAAACGGATCATAGGGGCCGGATCCCAGCCGGGGTTGGTCGGTGTCACTCCTTGGGGGCTGTTGGGGCCAGATCCCAGCTGGGGTCGCTCCACTCCCATTGACGGGCCGTGCCGATCCCCGCCAGGCGAGGGCTGAGCCCGCCGTTCAGCGCTCCCCCTGCGGCACAGGCCGGGCCAGGGCTGGGTTCAGGGGTGTCTGACACCGGGGGTCAGTGCAGCATCTGGAGCTGGGAATTCCCAGGCCCAGGCCTGTAAGGACCCCAGCGCGCGTGCACGTTACCTTGAGAGCAAGCCAGCTCCCTGCCCCCATCCCGGGGGTCCCTCCTCGCCAGACCGGCCAGCGTGTCCTCCAGCTCCCTCACCCGCTCCGCCAGCAGGAGGCGCACTCCGGCTAGCATTGGCCCGGAAGGCCTGGGCCGTGCTCTGGGTCTGCAGCCGCAGGGCCGTCTCCTTGGCCTGGCCGGGGGGGAGAGCAGAGAGCTGTTGGGCCACTGAGCTTGGGGCTGGGGGTACTGCAAGGGGGGAGAGCAAGCAAAAGTATCCTTCCCTGTGCCTCAGTTTCCCCATCCAGGGCTGGTAATCCTGCCCCGTCCTTGGGGTTGTGGGACTGAGGCCAGGGGCTGGGTGAGCCCTCAGGTGGGCAGGTGAAGTGGGAGACCCAGAAACTTGGGGGTTAATAGACACCTGGCCCCAGCCGGGGAGACACCCCCAAATCCTCTTAGCCCCAGGGCCAGGGTCCAGCGGCCTCGTCGTCCTCCCCGCCTGGCCTCCCGCAGGCTTTGCAGACTCTAAACCATCACCCTCTGCTGTGCAGCTGGGGAAACTGAGGCACAGATGTGCCCCGCAGCTTGAAACCTTGAGCAAGTGCCAGAGCCAGGAATAGAACCCAGGAGTCCTGGCTCCCAACCCCCCCTCCCCTACTTCCCCATGCTCCCCAGTGGGTACCTTGAGCCCCTCCACTGCCCCGCGCAGCTCCCCCACTGCCTGCCGGGTCTGGCGCGCCTGGCGCTGCAGGGCCCCCAGCAGGTGTTGGCAGCGCCCGACCCGGCGCCCGGCCTGCTCCAGCCGCTGCCCCGTGGTGCCGTAGGTCTCGTGCAGCGCCTGGCTGAACTGCAGCACCCCATAGACCAGGATGTCCACCTCCTCCTGCGGGGCCCCCCCTGGGGCGGGCAGGGCTGTGCCAGGGGGCAGCAGGGCCAGCAGCAGCAGCAGGCTCAGCATCGCCCAGCACCTGGTGCCGGAGGGTAGGAGGCGGTCTTATGTGGGCCTGGGGACAGGGGGTGGGGTGGGGCAGGGCATTGGGTGTCTGGTGAGCGTCTCCTCCCCGCCCCCGGGGCTCCAGTGCCAGCAGACTTTGGCAGCTGGCGTGGGTCCAGCGCCCTGTCCTGACGGCTGCCCTGGGGCATGGAGCCCCTGGCCGGGGCAGGGCAGTTGCGAAAGGGGGTTGCGTCAGAGGCGGGCAGCGAGGGGTTAATAGCAGAGCCGGCGAGGGCTCCTCAAAGTTCCCTGCTGCCAGTGCGGGCTGGGAGGGGCGCGGGACAGAGCCCCAGCAGGCAACCATAGAGCTCCTGACCCCCCCAACCACTAGATCCCGCTCCCCGCGCAGAGCCGGGGGGAGAACCCAGGAGTCCTGACACCCCCCCCCCCCTCCCCAACCACTAGACCTCACTCCCCTCCCAGAGCTGGGGAGAGAACCCAGGAGTCCTGACACCCCCACCCCCTCCCCAACTGCTAGACCTCACTCCCCTCCCAGAGCTGGGGAGAGAACCCAGGAGTCCTGACACCCCCCACCCCCCTCTAACCACTAGACCTCACTCCCCTCCCAGAGCTGGGGAGAGAACCCAGGAGTCCTGGTTCCCAGCCCTGCCCCTCTAACCACTAGATCCTGCTCCCCTGGGGTTCCAGCTGAGACAGGAGCTGGGGCAGTCCAGTGCAGGACAGCAGGGGGATGACACCAAATCTCAAACCAAATCCTTCCCCAAATCCTCCCCCGCCTTTCATCCCCCTCCCCCACACTCCTGGCTCCCTGCTGCCCATTGGCTCTTTGCCTGCCCAGCTGCGTGGCCGTCCCAGAGTGGCCTCGTGATCAGTCCCATCAGGGTCACTGGCGGGCAGCCATGTGCAGGCGGGGGTCAGGCAGGGGCTGGGGGGCAGGAGGCACCACTGCTCAGCCGGGGGGGGGAGGAAGGCAGGGCAGCACCACCTAGGAGCTAGGATGCCTGGGTTCTCTCCTCTGCCTTGGCACCAAGCTCCTTCCTCCCTCCGTGCCTCAGTTTCCCTCCCTGCAATGGGGCCGCTGCTCTGCCCCGCAGGCCTCTGGGAGGCAGGACCCCGTCCCAGCCTGCAGCTGTGTGAATGGGTGTTGCTGGGCCCCGCTGACCCCCTGTGTCTCTCCCGCCCTCCCAGGAACCTGCTCTACGTCTACCCCCACAGTCTGAACTTCAGCAGCCGCCAGGGTCGGTGCGCAACATCGCCGTGAAGGTGCAGTTCATGGCGGGCGAGGACCCCAGCCAGGCCCTGCCGGTGAGTGCCGGCCCCAGCCCAGAGCTCCCCGGTCCCCGCCCCCCCCGGGAGCGACAGCCGGCAGGGGCACCCAGCTCCTTCCGCCCCAGGGCGCGGCCAGGGCACCTGTGCCGATGGTCCGTTCGGGGGGCAGCAGAAATGGACCCGAGAAAGGGGTGAAGCCGAGATGGGTCTGTCCCCCCCCCCGCTGAGAGCGGGCACCGCCCCTCCCTGCTTGCAGCCCAGAAGCAGAGGTCTGGCCAAGCAAGAGGCTGGGGGGCCCTGGCCCTACAACCAAAGCGCCATCCCGGGGCGGGGAGGGATGGGGTACCCTGGGGGTGCTGGGCCCGTAGGGGGCGAACAGGCTCTGGCTCTCCTCGGGGCATCACAGAGCCGCAGCCTCCAGCCCGTCTCGGGATTTCAGGGGCCTGGCTGGAGAGTTTTGCCTCCTCGGAGCTGCCAAGCCTGAGACATCCCAAAAACGCCCAGGCTTCAGGGGAGCCACAGGTTGCCTGCGAACTCAGGGCCCTTCAAGGCACTTCACGTCAGCCCCGAGATCAGGTGGGGGGCCCCCAGCTCTGCGATGTTAATAGGGGGCACCCAAAGCTTCCAGCCAGAAAGGTTAAACTATCCAGGAGCCCAGGGAGGTTAGACCCACGCCTGGTGCCTGGAACCCACCCTCGGCAGCACTGTCCCCTCTCCCATCTCTTGCCGTCGTGTTGTTCTGTGGCCGTCCCGCCTGTCTGCTCCAGGCCAGGGGTGGCCGCAGTTCAACCCCCCCTCACCTGGTGTCACCTCGTTTCTCTTTCACCAGGTGATATTTGGCAAGTCGAGCTGCAGCGAGATTTACGAGGGAGGCCTACACGGCCGTGGTGTATCACAACAGGTGAGCGCTGGCCCACCCAGCTGTCCGAGGGCCAGGCGGGGGCCTATTTCAGTAAATACGGTAACCCGCCTAGGGGTGTCTGGGTGGGAGTGCTAAGCTGGATGGGGGGGCTATTTCAGTTAATACGGTAACCCGACTAGGGGTGTCTGGGTGGGGGGTGCTAAACTGGATTGGGGGGGCTATTTCAGTTAATACGGTAAACCCGCCTAGGGGTGTCAGGGTGGGGGGTGCTAAGTTGGATTTCGGGAGGCTATTTCAGTTAATACGGTAACCCGCCTAGGGGTGTCTGGGTCGGGGCTGCTAAGCTGGATTGGGGGGGCTATTTCAGTTAATACGGTAACCCGACTAGGGGTGTCTGGGTGGGGGCTGCTAAGCTGGATTGGGGGGGCTATTTCAGTTAATACGGTAACCCACCTAGGGGTGTCTGGGTGAGGGGTGCTAAGCTGGATTTGGGGGGGCCTATTTCAGTTAATATGGTAACCCGCTAGGGGTGTCTGGGTGGGGGGTGCTAAGCTGGATTGGGGGGGGGGCTATTTCAGTTAATACGGTAACCCGTCTAGGGGTGTCTGGATTGAGGGGGGCGCTGGGCCCAACCGGTCTCTGCCGTGGGCCGGGGCCCAGGGCAGCCCCCCAGCCTGGAGATCGGGGGGGGGCTTTCAGTGCCTGTGCGTGGGGATCGGGGGCTGCCCCGCGCGGACAGCTTGGGGCCCTCACTGCCTGCTGGCGCCCCCCAGGTGCCCCGAGTTCTACGAGGAGTTCAAGCTGCGGATCCCGCCCGCCCTGACGGACAATCACCACCTGCTCTTCACCTTCTACCACGTCAGCTGTCAGCCGAAGCAGAACACGCCGCTGGAGACGCCCGTCGGCTACACGGTCCGCCTGGCCCCGGGGGCCTCCCCCCTGCCCCGGGGGCCTCCCCAGGCCCTCGGACCCCCAAATCCCTGCCACGGGAGCCTCCCCCACCCCTGGTCCCCCTGCAGGCCCGCGTCCCTGCCCCCGGGAACCTCCCCAGGCCCTCGGACCCCCAAATCCCTCCCCCCCGGAACCTCCCCCACCCCTGGTGCCCCTGCAGGCCCGCGTCCCTGCCCCCCGGGAACCTCCCCAGGTCCTCGGACCCCCAAATCCCTGCCCCCCGGAACCTCCCCAGGCCCTTGGACCCCCAAATCCCTGCCCCGGGAACCTCCCCCACCCCTGGTCCCCCTGCAGGCCCGCGTCCCTGCCCCCCGGAACCTCCCCAGGCCCTCGGACCCCCAAATCCCTCCCCCCCCGGAACCTCCCCCACCCCTGGTGCCCCTGCAGGCCCGCGTCCCTGCCCCCCGGGAACCTCCCCAGGCCCTCGGACCCCCAAATCCCTGCCCCGGGAACCTCCCCCACCCCTGGTCCCCCTGCAGGCCGGTGTCCGTGCCCCCCGGGAACCTCCCCAGGCCCTCGGACCCCCAAATCCCTCCCCCCCGGAACCTCCCCCACCCCTGGTGCCCCTGCAGGCCCGCGTCCCTGCCCCCCGGGAACCTCCCCAGGCCCTCGGACCCCCAAATCCCTGCCCCGGGAACCTCCCCCACCCCTGGTCCCCCTGCAGGCCTGTGTCCCTGCCCCCCGGGAACCTCCCCAGGCCCTCGGACCCCCAAATCCCTCCCCCCCGGAACCTCCCCCACCCCTGGTGCCCCTGCAGGCTCGCGTCCCTGCCCCCCGGGAACCTCCCCAGGCCCTCGGACCCCCAAATCCCTGCCCCCCGGAACCTCCCCAGGCCCTCGGACCCCCCAAATCCTGCCCCGGGAACCTCCCCCACCCCTGGTCCCCCTGCAGGCCCACGTCCTTGCCCCCCGGGAACCTCCCCAGGCCCTCGGACCCCCAAATCCCTGCCCCCTGGGAACCTCCCCAGGCCCTCGGACCCCCAAATCCCTGCCCCCCGGGAACCTCCCCCACCCCTGGTCCCCCTGCAGGTCTGCGTCCCTGCCCCCCGGGAACCTCCCCAGGGCCTCAGACCCCCAAATCCCTGCCCCCTGGGAACCTCCCTAGCCCTGAGGCCCCCTGCCTTGTGTCCCTGCCCCCTGGGAACCTCCCCGGCCGCTCGGACCCCCCGCCCTGTGTCTGGGTCCCCCAGGAACCTCCCCACCCCATGGCCTAGTCCGCCGGTCTCATCCCCGCTCTCTCCCGCCAGTGGATCCCGCTGCTGCAGCACGGCCGTCTGCGGACGGGGCCCCTCTGCCTGCCCGTGTCGGTGGAGAAGCCCCCCCCCAGCTACTCCGTGCTCACCCCTGACGTAAGTAGGCACGGTGGCTCCGTGGCAGCCCTGGGCCGGCTGGACCCAGTGTTCCGGCCCCTGGCCCGAGGGGGCGCCGGTCGGCTCGGGCTGGGCTCTGGGAGGTGCGTGTCCAGGCCAGCAGACCCAGTCTGGACCTCGCAGGGCCCTGCTGGGACCTCCCCACACCCAGCACCCTCGCCCAGTAAGGCCGGGGTGGGGGAGTCAGCCCCCTTTGAGACGGGGCTAAGCAGGGCCGGGCAGGGGTGTCCTTCCTTCGGGCACTACCTGCCCTGCAGCTGGCAGGGAAACTGAGTCACGTGGGCGTGGTCAGATCCCAAGAGGGAGCACTGCCGTGCCCTCTGCCCATGGGGATGGGGTGGGAGTGGGTGCAGGCGCCGGGCCCTGGGTAGGGGCGGGTGTGGGGGGCAGGGGGAGGGAGTGGGGCCGAGCGGTCAGGGGCTGGGGCCCACGGCTCTCCCTCCCCGCCGGCAGGTGCAGCTCCCCGGCATGAAGTGGGTCGATAACCACAAGGGGGTGTTTCACGTGGAGCTGCTGGTCGTGTCCTCGGTGCACACGCAGGTGAGGGGGGGCATCCTGGTGGACTGGAGCTGTGTGGTTCCCCAGCGGGGGGTGGGGAAGTAGTGTAGGGGGAATGGGGGGTGCTGGAACTGGGATCCCCGGGGGGTGGGGTGGGTAGGGGGATGGGGGAGGTTGGGGATGCTCTGTAAGGCTTCCCAGTGGGGTGGGGAGGTACAGGGGATGGGGGGATGGGGGTCGAGGCTCCAGGGCACCGTGTCTAGTTACTGCGCGTCGGGCGCTTTGCCCAGCTGCGTTGGGTCCCCGGGGGCCTGGCTGAGGATCTGGGCCCTGCCCATCGTCCTCATGCGCCGTCTGTCTCTGGGGCTGGGATTGGGGCCTGCGCCCCCTGGCTCCAGACCCGCCGCCCCAGCTCTTGGCCATCACGCGCCCCCTGGCTCCAGCCCCAGCCCCCCTCTGCCAACGTACCCAGCGTCCCTGTGGCTGATGGGTCTGATCCCTCTGTGCCCGCACTACGTACCCACTGGGGTGCCCCGTGGGGAGCTAGAGCCTGGCGTTGGGGGCCAGGACTCCTGGGTCCATTTCCCAGCTCGTTGGTCCCCCCCCTGCACTGGGGGGCACTAGTGCAAGAGGGCAGATCGGCGCCAGCCAGTGCTGGGAGATCCCAGGAGCTGGGGCTGCCCCCCCCCCCCGGTGCCACCTGCCCCTGTCCCCCGGCAGGACCCCGCCCTGGATAAGTTCTTCACGCTGGGCCACGTGCTGGAGGAGAGCAACTTCCCGGTGCGCCTGCGGGACGCCGTGCTGACCGAGAGCAACGTGGAGGGGGAGCTGCGGGCCAGCGTGGCGGGGCTGCGGGGGGCCGGCCTGGGGCCACTGCTGGCCCACTGCCACCAGGTCCTGGACAAGCTGCTGCTGCTCATCGCCCGGCCGCCCGTCATCGGGGGCCAGATTGGTGAGTGCCCGGCCACCCCGCGGGGACCTTGCCCTGTGATCGGGGGGAGCCCGCCCCCCCCGCCACCCCGCAGGGACCTCGCCCTGTGATTGGGGGTGCCTGCCTCCCCCACCTGGGGTTCTCGGCACCCAATCATCGGAGTACCTAGTGCTGCCCCCCGCCCCCCACGGGGACCTCGCCCCCTGATCGCCGGATTACCTGGCCTCTCTTCCCCCCACCCGCCCAGCGAGGATCTCGGCCCCTGAGTGTCGGGGGCCAGAGCAGCGAGTTCCAGGCTTAACAGGGTCTAGAAAAAGGGAATGGGGGAGTCTGTCGTTTTCTGCCGATCGAATTCTGCCCCCCCACCTCTGCTCCTCCTGGGGACTCACTCACCCCCTTTCCAGGCCTGGGAGGTCAGCACTGGGGTCCTCTCCCCCTTCCCAGGCTAGGTGCTAGGCTAGGGAAGACCGCCAATCAGGGGGGGCTTTTCACACAGTCGATTTCCTGGTTGTGACCCGGGGCGCATGTCGGAGCCCCCGCCCCAGGGGAGCCTTAGCCCTGCTGTCCCGAAGGGGAAACTGAGGCACCGGGAGGGGCAGTGGCTTGCCTGTGATCGGCCAGAGGCAGAGCCAAGGACTCCCGCGTGCCAGGGCAGGGCTCCCCCCACTGGGCCAGGACTGATGGGGACCTGCTCCCGTGCCCCAGGGAGAGGAACCCAGGAGTCCTGGGGCCCAGTCCTGCCCCGGCTCACCCCCGCCCGCTTCGTGTCTTCCCTCAGTCAACCTGGGCCGCGCCGCCTTCGAGGCCATGGCCGTCATGGTGAATCAGATCCACCAGGGCCTGGAGGCCAGCCAGGGCCAGCACGGCCACAATCCGCTGCTGGCCGCCTACATCCACTTCGCCTTCCGCCTGCCCGCCGAGCCGCCGGCCCCGGGGAGAGGTGAGCTGGGGGGGAGGCAGAGCCCCCGGGGGCTCGTCGGCTGGGGGAGCTCTGGGAAGCTGGCCCCTTAACATCCATGGGGCTGTGAGTTCTGGGGGGGCGGGGCGGCTGCTGGGGACCAGTTCTCAGGGGTGTGGGGGAGGCAGGGGCTGCTTCTGGGGAGGGGTGGGTGGGAGGAGTCCAGTGGGGAGGGGAGGGCTGCTCCCAGGGGGGTGGGGAGGGGGTCTGATCCCGGGAGGGGATCCTTGGGAATGGGGGCAGAGTCGGGGAGGGGAACTGGGCTGAGATGCAGGACTCCTGGGTTCTCTCCCCAGCCCTGGGAGGGGAGTGGGGTGTGGTGGTTAGAGCAGGGGGCTGGGAGCCAGGACTCCTGGGTTCTCCAAGGGGGGTTAAAATGCCTCCACACCCCCTTGACCCCCCCCGGGTGTGTTTGTTCCAGAGGCCGGGACGCCGCCCCATGGGGCTGCCGTCCAGTGCGCCACCCTGTCCCGCGCCTCCGGCCGCCCCGCCAGCCTCAACCTGTCGCGCTCCAAGAGCATCAGCAACAGCAACCCCGACCTGGCCACCGCGCCCGGCTCCCCCGACGACGAGGTGCAGAAGATCCTGGGCAGCAAAGTAAGGCCGGCGCTGGCTGCGCCCTGGGGAGGGGCGCCCGGGGCCCGCACCCCCGACCCCCTTCCCGGCTCTGCCGCTCCCCGGGGCGCTCTGCACCCTCCGGGGTGGAATTGGCCCCCGGGTCGGCCCTTCCCCGCAGTCCGTGCAAGCCGCCGGTCGGGGCACGGCTCCCCCGTCCCCTGCCACCTCCCCCGCTTGGTGCTTTCGGGCTGGGGCTGCTCCGGTGGTGGGTCGCTCTGGGGGGGGCCTTTCCTCCCGGTTCCCGTCTGCAATCCCGCCGTGGGGTGGGGGTGGGCGGGGGTCCTGCTCTTGGCTCTGAATCCGCCCTCCCCCTGGTGACGGCTCTCGCTGCTCTCTTCTCTCCCGGCGGCCGCGGTGCAGGGGATCGACCGCTCGCACTCCTGGGTGAACTCGGCCTACGCCCCCGGCGGGCCCAAGGCCGTGCTCCGCCGGAACCCGCCCAGCTCCAGCGCCGACCTCAAACAGGTGCCCCTTCCCCTTCTCCGCTTCACTTGCCAGCCGCGCCGGGCCCCCACCGGGCCCCCGGCCCGCCCAGCGCTGACCCCTGCTGGTGGGGAGCGAGGCCTGCGGCACCACTTCGCTGTCGCTCGGCACCTCCGCCCGGGGTGGGCGGGTAGAGCCGGAGCAGACCCCGCATGGGGCACGGGGTGGGGGGGGGGCTCGTCCATCACATCTCTCCTCTGCTCCATCCTCTTGTTCCATTAACTCCTCTCCTCCATCGTCGCGGCCCCCCGCACCCCGCAGGCCTGCGAGCGAAGCTCTAACCGCCTCTCCTCCTTCCTGGAGCGCCCCTCCGCGCCTGCCGCCCCCACCAGGCCGACCGCCAAGAAGGTAGAGGGGGCGGGAGGGCGGCCTAGCAAAAATCGGGAGGTGGGGGGATGGTTCTTGCTCACTACAGCTGATCCTCAGGCTCACCCCACCCACCCCCCGCATCCACCCATGGGACAGAGGAGACCCGGGGTGGGGGGGGTGTCTCATGATCAAAGCCCAAGGCTGGGAGCCCGGACTCCTGGGTTCTGTCCCCCGCGCTGGGAGGGGAGTGGGAGCTAGTGGTGAGAGTGGGGGGGCTGGGAGCCAGGACTCCTGGGTTCCATCCCTGGCTCTAGGAGCGGGAAGTGATGTAATGGCTAAAGCTGGAGCACTGGGAGTCCGGTCCTCTGCCCCCAGCCTTGCCACTGACGTCCTGTGTGGCCTGGGGTAGGTCACGTCCCTTTTCTGTGCCTCAGTTTCCCCACTGATAACGCTTAGCCTCACTGGGGTGACAGGAAGCCGAGTTAACGAACCCCAGGAAAGTGCTTGGAGCCCTGCCCTGGAGAGTCCCGGTGTGTCGTTAGAGCGTTGAATCGGTCCTGGGCTGTGATTCCGCCCACGCCCGACGCATTATTCAGAATCCCCTCGCTCCAAAATCGTTCCGTGCTCCGGGTACCCCGGCCGGACAGAGAGAGAATCCAGGTCGGGGGGAGACGTCTCCTTTCAGACAGGTTCCATCTATCACCCCCCAGCTAAAATCTCCTGTCTCTGTTACTCTCCATCCATCTTCTGCCCTGCGCCCCATCACCATCCACCCCTCCTCTGCCATGTCTGCGTGAGCCGCCTTCCACCTCAGCCCCTCGCCGGCTTCCTCGCCGGCGTGCCCAGGGAGCGCCCGGCTGGGCCGCTTTCCCCTCCAGGTTCGCAGCCTCGGGCCGGCGGGGAGGTGCAGCCACCGGGCAGGTCCCGCTAGCCAAGGGCAGGCCCGGCGCCCAGTGGTAGCCGTGAGCTAACGGAGGGGCCCAGTGTGTTTCGGGGGGAAACATGCTGCAGACCGGCCGTGGGCCATAAGGAATTCCGGCAGGGCCGTGCTGGGGCCAGACGAACCCAGGGTCTGTCCCTGCCCTGGGCGCCTCTCCGGAGCGTTTCCTCCGCTCGGCCCGCCCAGGCAGGCGTCGGTGGGGAGCGGGGTACCGTTCCCAGGCCAGGAGAACTGCCCGAGCCAGGCCTGGCGCATGCCAGCGGGGCTGGACCCACGTAGCTGAGTCGCCCTGCGCCTCGGTTCCCCACCTGTGCCGAGGGGTCAGAACCTGGCCTGGCCACGGTGGGGCGGGGGCGCGGTTGTGTGGACTGGGGAGCAGGAAGGGTGATGGGGGCCGGTGTAAATCAGTGTAAATTCCTGCTGGGGCCAGGCCTCGGAGCAGTGGGGGAGGGGGAAGACGCTTGATGCCCCAGCCCGGGAGGAGACCCCCCCCCCCTCCCCCGGTGTTACCCGCTTGGTGCTGCCGGCCATGCCCCCGTCCCCGTTAACCACCCGTCCGTCTCTGCCCAGCTGCTGCACGAGGAGCTGGCCCTGCAATGGGTGGTGAGCACCAGCGCCGTGCGCGAGGCCGTGATACGCCAGGCCTGGTTCTTCTTCCGGCTGCTGGTGAGTGCCCGGGAGGGGCCCCTCCCTCAGCCCCCTTGGCCCTGGCAGCCCCCCTAGTGTGCGGGCTCCCCCAGCATTAGCCTCATGTCCATCCCCCCGCCGTGCATCGGCCTTGGCCTGGCAGCCCCCCAGCACCGTCCCTGGGGACATGGGGCGGGGAAGGGGCCGGCGCCTCCTGCTGGGGAGGGAGGCTCCAGGCTGCGGTTCTGGCAGCAGGTGGCTGCCGTCCCCTGGCAGGGGGTTCCTTGGTCCCCACGGCTCCTGCCCCCCCTGCAGCTCCCCCTCCCCCCGGTGGCTCCTGCCTGCCCCCCGCCCGTGCCCAGCGCTGGCGGCTCTCGCCCGCAGGGGAAGAGCATGGCCCTGCATCTGCACCAGGCCGAGAAGCTGGAGGCCCCGCGCCGGGTGCGCTTCCCCAGCCGCTTCGTGGACGACATCGCCGCCCTGGTGGGCGCCGTCAGCATCGAGATCGCCACCCGCTACCAGAAGGTCGGTGCCCCCACCCGCCCCCCGACACCTGACCTGCTTCCCAACCCCCCTGCCCCCCTTCCCGTTAAGCTGTCCCCCCATTGTCATCTATCCCCTGCTCATCTGTCCATCTAGGTATCCAGCCAGCCCCCCGTAACCCACCCGTGTGTCCCTCCCTCCATCCCCAGCCTGTCCGGCCCCACATTGTCCATCCATCCCCTAACCCCTGCCGGCCAGCCCCCCTGTTATCCATCCGCTCCTCGTGTCTGCCCCTCCCTCTGCCTGCCCTTGCTGGCACCCAGCCTGACCTCCTCTCTTGCCCCACCCATTGTTCCTGGACTGCTTGGAGTCCCGTGTCCCTGGGGGGCTGTCACGGGGTCCCTGGGCGATGCTCTGGAACGGCTCCCCATGAAGCCAGGCCAGACTCTGGGGAAGTCTCCTCTCTGGGAGCAGCCTGTCTGCAGGACACACAGCTCCCCCGGCTTCCCCCTTCCTGGGTCTGACCTCGGAGCCTTCAGCCTCCTCTGCCCCTCCTTGCGCTTCCCACAGTGAGTCCTGGGGAAGCCAGAGGGTCCTGCCCCCCCAACTCCGCAGTCAGACGTGACTCTCAGCCAGCCAGTAAAACAGAAGGTTTATTAGACGACAGGAACATGGTCTAACACAGAGCTTGTAGGTGCAGAGAACAGGACCCCTCAGCTGGGTCCATTTTGGGGGGCAGTGAGCCAGACAACCACGTCTGCCCTTCACTCCATGTCCCAGCTAGCCCCAAACTGAAACTCCCTCCAGCCCCTCCTTTGACCCTTTCCCGGGCCAGGAGGTCACCTGATTCCTTTGTTCTCCAACCCTTTAGCTCTCACCTTGTAGGGGGGAAGGGCCAGGCCATCAGTGGCCAGGAAACAGGGTGTCGGCCCTTCTCTGTGTCCAGACCCCTGCACACCCCTGCCCTCTAGGGCTCTGCAACGACCATACACCCTTACCCCACCACCCAGACACTCAAGGACTGTATAGGGGAAACTGAGGCACCCCCACACTATTCAGAGGAAACATTAAGAACAGTCCCGCTTCGTCACACCATTGCTCCTGGATTGCTTGGAGCCCCGCGTCCCTGGGGGGCATAAACACCGCCCCCCGGCCTTGTCTCGGCAGGACGTGGAGCTGGTGGAGCGCCTCAACAGCAGCCTGGCCTTCTTCCTCAACGACCTGCTCTCCCTGATGGACCGCGGCTTCGTCTTCGGCCTCATCCGCGCCTACTACAAGCAGGTTGGCTGGGGCAGGCTTCCCACGGGACGTCCTGGCCAGGGCTTTGAAACCCCCCTAGGGTGGTCGGTTCTCCACTTTGAGCTGCGGCCTCAGAACCGGGGTGGGGTGGGGGGCTGTGCCACCGGGCTACGGGAGATCAGCCAGCGAACTCCCAGAGCTGGGGAGGGGGTGGGCACGGGGGGCTAGAGTGGGTGGGGGGGATGGTTGAGCAGACGGGCAGGCGGGAAAGGGGGCGGTCGGGGGGAACAACTGAGCTGGGGGGGCAGGCGGGAAAGGGGGCGGTCAGGGGGGGAAGCAGGCTGGAAAGGGGGCGGTCGGGGGGAACAACTGAGCTGGGGGGGCAGGCGAGAAAGGGGGAGGTAGGGGGGGCAGCTGGGCCGGCGGGAGCGGGCAGGTGGGAAAAGGGGCCATCGGGAGGGGGCAGCTGGGCCGGGGGGATTACCTGGGGAGCTGTCAGCTGCTGGGCTGTCCCCGGGACCCCGTCCCCGCCGTCACAGGCTGCGTCCCCCCCAGATCGGTAACCGGCTGCCGAGCGCCCAGAACCCCCCCGCCCTGGTGGCGCTGCGCCTGGATTTCCTGCGCGTCGTCTGCAGCCACGAGCACTACGTCAGCCTGAACCTGCCCTGGCACCGCCTCTCGCCGCCCGCCTCGCCCTCGCCCTCCGTGTCCTCCGCCACCTCCCAGGTACGGCCCGCGGCCAGGCCCAAGCCCCCGGGCGCCCCCCGGAGCCGAGCAAAATCCCCCCTGGGCCCGGGGGCTCCGTCTCTGCCTGGGGGTGCTAGTCTGGGGAGGTCCCACACCGAGCTCTGGCACCCCCGGCCCGGCCATCACAGCCGGAGGGAGCCCCCGGCTGGTGGGCGGCACCGTGGAGGGGACCACGGGGGGGAGCCCCCAGCTGGTGGGCGGCGACCCAGGCATGGGGCAGTGGCTGGCCAGGCGGTTCCTGTTCCCATGGCTTTCCCCGCCCCCGCCCTTGTGCCACCTTCTCCCCCCAACCCCTATGCTCCTGGCTCATGCCCACTCGCTCCCGCAGGGCTCGGCCTTCTCTAGCCCGGCGCAGGACCCGCGGGTGGCCAGCATGTTCGAGCTGTCGGGACCCTACCGCCGGCAGCATTTCCTGGCGGGGCTGGTGTTGACGGAGCTGGCGCTCGTCCTGGAGCCGGACGCCGAAGGGTGAGCGGGGTCCCCCGGCCGCTCTCCCGGGGAGGCCCGGGTCCCCCCTGCGATCCAGCCCAGAGCTCGCGAGAGCTTCCCGCGGGTGGATGGGCCCAGGACTCCTGGGTTCTATCCCAGGTCAGGGAAGGGAGTTGGGTACAGTGGTTAGAGCAGGGGGGCTGGGAGCCCGGACTCCTGGGTTCTTGCCCCAGCTCTGGGAGGGGAGTGCGATGCAGTGGGTAGAGCGGGATGGGGCTGGGAGCCCGGACGCTTGGGTTCTATCCCAGCTCGGGGAGGGGAGTTGGGTGCAGTGGGTAGAGCGGGGAAGTCTCATTCCCAGGCTCCGTCTCACGCAGCCCCTCCTTCCCACCCCCACCTCCCCGCAGCATCTTCTTCCTGCACAAGAAGGCCATCAGTGCCCTGCACAGTCTGCTGTGCAGCCACGACGCCGACGCCCGCTACGCCGCCCCCCCCGCCCGCGCCCACGTGGCCCGGCTGTACCTGCCGCTCCTCAGCATCGCCCTGGACGCCCTGCCGCAGCTCTACGACTTCACCGGTGAGCGGGGAGGGCTCGGACCTGCCGGGCAGCCCCCCCCGAGAGTACACGGCAACGCCCAGCCAGCCCCTGGCTCTAACCACTAGACCCCGCTCCCCTCCCGGAGCCTGGGAGAGAACCCAGGAGTCCTGGCTCCCAGCCCCTGGCTCTAACCCACCAGCCTCCACTCCCCTCCCAGAGCCGGGGAGAGAACCCAGGAGTCCTGGCTCCCAGCCCCCCCTGCTCTAACCCACCAGCCTCCACTCCCTTCCCTGAGCCGGAGAGAGAACCTAGGAGTCCTGGCTCCCAGCCCCCCTGCTCTAACCCACTAGACCCCGTCCCCTTCCCAGAGCTGGGGAGAGAACCCAGGAGTCTGAGCTCTAGCCACTCCAGCTCCTGGCTCTGTTCCCTTTTCTCTGTCCGGGGACCCCCACAGGCTGCCTAGTGCCCCGACACCCCCCAGCCCTGCGCTCTCTCCCCCCAGAGAACCACAGTCCACGTGGGCGCCTGGTCACTGTGCCAGGGGATGAAGGAGACAGCGACAGCGGCAGCATCAGCCAGTCAGTGGCCATGGCCATTGCCGGCTCCCCACTGCCCCACGCCCACCGGGCCAGCCCCTTCCTGCTGCCAGCAGCCGTGAGTACCTGTCGGGGTGCAGGGGTAGGAGGGGAGCCTAGAGGCCCCCCGGGACATCAGAGCAACCCCGATCTCTGGAGATGGAGAGCTCTCTTTCCAGGGACCCCTCCCTCCCAGAGCTGGGGAGAGAACCCAGGCGTCCTGGCTCCCAGCCCCCGCCCTCTAACAACTAGACCCCCACCCAGAGCCAGGAGTGGCTCTCCTTTGAGCACAGCGCCCCCTGGGGGTGGGTGGCATCTGCGGGCTCGTTAGGCCTTGCAGGGCTGTCCCTAGTGAGCAGCTGGGCATGGGCGGGGTGGGGCCCGCCCCCCGCCCCCCGCCCCCAGGATCGATCCTGGGCCCCAGCTGTGAGAGTGAAACCAGGGGCTGGGAATGGGGGGCAGCTGCTGGAGGGCACCCCATGGGGTACGGTCCTGGAGCTCCCCACCAGCCGGGCGAGGATGGCCGCTGACCCCGTCTCTCCCCGCAGCCCCCCCGCCCGGGTGGCACTCTGTCGGCCGAGGCGAGCCGCACCCTGCTGGCCTGCCTGCTGTGGGTGCTGAAGAACGGGGACGCGGGGGCGCTGCAAGGCTGGTTTGCGGAGCTGTCCCCCCTGCACCTCGGCCGCCTCCTCGACCTGCTCTACCTCTGCGTGGCCTGCTTCGAGTACAAGGTGGGGGGGACTTGGGGGGATCTGGGGGCAGGGATCCAGCGGGCCAGAGGCGGATCTATGGGGGAACCCAGTGGGTCAGGGGGATCTGGGGGCAGGGATCCAGTGGGCGGGGGCGGATCTGGGGGGAACCCAGTGGGTCAGGGGGATCTGGGGGCAGGGATCCAGAGGTCAGGGGGGCAGATCTGGGGGGAAACCCAGAGGGCCGGGCAGATCTGGAGGCAGGGATCCAGAGGTCGGGGGGGCAGATCTGGGGGGGAACCCAGCGGGCTGGGCGGATCTGGGGGCAGGGATCCAGCAGGCCGGGGGTCAGATCTGTGGGGGGAACCCGGTGGGGCAGGGCAGTCCCCAGACACAGCCCTGAGCATCCGGGCCCCCTGGGGCTCCATGTAGGGTGCAGCGCCCCCTGCAGGCTGTGTGCCCTGGCCAGGGGCCCCTCATCTCCAGCCTCTGTCCAGGCTGCCGGGGGGCCCCTCCCCTGCCCAGCCCCACTTGGAGTCACGGGGGCCCCTCCCCTTTCCAGACCCGCTTGGAGTCGCAGGGGCCCATGCTGGGGGGCTGGGTCTGATTCCCTGGGGAACCTTCCATCAGCCCCCCCAGTGCTTAATCCGGCTCCCTGCGGCCGCCCCCGACCCCAGCCCTGTTCTCACCCCCCCACTCCCGCAGGGCAGGAAGGCCTTCGAGCGCATCAGCAGCCTGGCCTTTAAGAAGTCGCTGGACATGAAGGCGCGGCTGGAGGAGGCCATCCTGGGCACCGTCGGGGCGCGCCAGGAGATGGTGCGGCGCAGCAGGGGTGAGCCGGGGCAGGGGGAGGGGGACAGTGGCCTGACCCGCCCCCCCCCCCCCGGTCACAAGAGCCGCAGCGACAGCTTCTCGTGGGCGGGGGGGAGCAGCGCCACAGGGCTGAGCCATGGCCCTGCCCCTCCTGGCCCTGCCCCCCCGCTACTGGCCCTGCCCCTGCCCCCCCAGCCCTGCCCCCCGGCCACTCCCCCCCCCCCCACTGGCTCTGTCCCGCCCTGCCCCGCCCCCGGTAACAGTGCTGGCTTTGGTGGGACTTCTGAGCGTATCAAGTCAGGACACATTGCTGAGAGCAGGGCAGGGCTTTTGCAAACTAAGGCAAACCAAACCCGCCAGCCAGCGAGGATTTGGGGGTCTCACCCCACCGGCTAACCACAAGTCAGGCCGGCAATGCCCTCAGACGCGCCCGTTTCCCAGGATCCCCACCAGCGCCGCTCGCTGTGGGGACGCACAGTTATGAAAACCAATTCGCCAGTAAAAGAAAGACGGTTCTCCCGATCCCAACGGACCAAGCCCCAGACCCCGAGACGAGTCAGCTCTTACCCACAAATCACACTGTTGCCCATCCTTTAGCATCTAAAAGCTAAAGGTTTATTGATCAAAGGAAACCGAGGTCGGTGAGAGCCAGCACGGGTGAAATGGAATCAGTCCCATCCAGTAACGGCCAAGTTCTCGGGTCAGGCTTGTAGCAGGGATGGAATAAGCGGCAGGTTCAAATCAAGTCTCTGGAGAACGTCCCCAGCTGGGAGGGGACCTTCGGTCCCGGGTTCAGAGCTTCCGTGTGTAGCAAGGTCCCTCCAGAGGTGAGCAGCAGGACAGACGACCAGGTGGGAGGGGTTTTCAGGGCCTGTTATATTCTCTGCCCGTGGGAGGACCCCCCTCCATTCCCACTATGGAAATCACAGCAGCAAGATGGAGTCTGGAGTCACATGGGCAAGTCACATGTCCATGCATGCCTCAGTTTGCTGTTCTTTACCTGTTAGTTTGAGTTCCCAGGAAAGCTCAGATGTGGATTGGCGTCTCCCAAAGTCCATTGTCAGCGAAGTGTTTCTGGATTGGGCACTTTCGGAGAATAGTCCCTTCTCAAGAAGCTGGCCAAATACTTCACTGAGGCTGCTTAGAATCATAACACATAACAGTCATAACGTCTCACACACACACACACACACACACACACACTCTCACACACCCCATCGTCATAACCAGCAACTCGCAACCTCTCCATAGACCCCGTCCTGGACCCCCTTTGTACAAGATTTGGTGCAACTACAGGACCTTGGTTGCAACAATGATCTATACGGTCCCAGTTCACGTCAGTAACGTTACACCCCCTTGTCGGCCCTGGCCCTGCCCCGCCAGCCCTGCTTCTGGCCCTGGCCGACCCTGCCCACTGCACCTGCCAGACTCCCCCAGCCCCTGCTGTGCCACGCCTGCCTCTACCCACCCCAGCCTGCGGCTCCCCCAGCCCCTGCCATGCAGCTCCTGACACACACACCCCCCGCCTTCCCGCAGAGCGCAGCCCCCTGGGGGGCCAGGAGAGCGTTCGCTGGAGGAAGAACCTCGCCCACTGGCGCCCGAACTCCGACAAGGTGGACAAGTGCGTGTGCTGCCACACCTGGGGCCCTGGGGTGGGGGGCGCCGGGAGACACTGGGGGCACTGGGCTGGGATGGGAGGGGGGTGCTGGGGGCACCGGGCTGGGGAGTGCTGGGCAGGGCCCAGGATGGGAGCGATGCCAGGGAGCCCGGGGCACTGTGGGGGGCTGGTCCGGGGGGGGCTCCATGCTAGGGGTGCTGGGGCAGTGTCTGGGTGGGGGGTGGATGCTGGGGAGCACTGTGTTGGGCCCTGGGGGGCCATGGGGTGGGTGGGGGCACCGGGCAGGGACCAGGATGGGAGTGACGCCAAGGAGCCCGTGGCACTGCGGGGGGCTGGCCCTGGGGAGTGCCAGGCTGGGGGATGGAGGGGTGGGGGGCACTGGGCTGGGAGGGTGGATGCTGATGCCCCGCTCTCCCCCAGGAGCCGGGAGGAGGTGGAGCAGGAGGTGCTGGTGGAGGGGAACCTGGCGACCGAGGCCAACCTGGTGGTGCTGGACACACTGGAGATCATCGTCCAGGTGCGGGCAAGGCGGAGTTAACCCCTTCCCTCCCAGCGCCCCCCACACCCCAGCAGCTGCCGCTGACCTGTCCTGCCCCCTCCCAGAGCTGGGGATGGAACCCAGGAGTCCTGGCTCCCAGCTCCTGCCTCTAACAACCAGCCCCTGCTCCCTGTGAACATCAGGGACTGGTTGCCCCAGGAGGCTCCGCCTCCCGGCCCCCCAGGCAATACCCCCAACCCCACAAGCTCTGCCCTCCTGCTCCTTCCTCTCCTGCCCTGGGCGAGCTCCACCCCCACTCCCCAGAGCTCCGCCCTCCCGGCCCCTCCCCCTGGCGAGCTCCGCCCTCCCGGCCCCCCAGGCAATACCCCCAACCCCACAAGCTCTGCCCTCCTGTTCCTTCCTCTCCTGCCCTGGGCGAGCTCCACCCCCACTCCCCAGAGCACCACCCTCCCGGCCCCTCCCCCTGGCGAGCTCCGCCCTCCCGGCCCCTCCCCCTGGCGAGCTCCGCCCTCCCGGCCCCCCAGGCAATACCCCCAACCCCACAAGCTCTGCCCTCCTGTTCCTTCCTCTCCTGCCCTGGGCGAGCTCCACCCCCACTCCCCAGAGCACCACCCTCCCGGCCCCTCCCCCTGGCGAGCTCTGCCCCTGGGGAGCTCCGCCCTCCCGGCCCCTCCCCCTGGCAAGCTCCTCCCCCTGGGAGCTCCGCCTTCCCGGCTCCTCCCCCTGGAAGCTCCACCCCTGGCGAGCTCCGCCTTCCCGGCCCCTCCCCCTGGCAAGCTCCGCCTTCCCGGCCCCTCCCCCTGGCGAGCTCCGCCCTCCCCCTGGCGAGCCCCTCCCCCTGGTGAGCCCCTCCCCCTGGGAGCTCCGCCCTCCCGGCCCCTCCCCTGGCGAGCTCTGCCCCTGGGGAGCTCCGCCCTCCCGGCCCCTCCCCCTGGCGAGCTCCTCCCCCTGGGAGCTCCGCCTTCCCGGCTCCTCCCCCTGGGAGCTCCGCCTTCCCGGCTCCTCCCCCTGGGAGCTCCGCCTTCCCAGCTCCTCCCCCTGGGAGCTCCTCCCCCTGGCAGCTCCGCCCCTGGCGAGCTCCGCCCTCCCAGCCCCTCCCCCTGGCGAGCTCCGCCTTCCCGGCCCCTCCCCCTGGCGAGCTCCGCCCTCCCCCTGGCGAGCTCCGCCCTCCCCCTGGCGAGCTCCGCCCTCACGGCCCCTCCCCCTGGCGAGCTCCGCCCTCACGGCCCCTCCCCCTGGCGAGCTGCGCCCTCACGGCCCCTCCCCCTGGCGAGCCCCTCCCCCTGGGAGCTCCGCCCTCACGGCCCCTGCCCCTGGGAGCTCCGCCCTCACGGCCCGTGTCCCGCAGACGGTGCTGCTGGCGGAGGCCAAGGAGAGCGTGCTGGACGGGGTGCTGCGGGTGCTGCTCCACGGCATGGCCTGCACGCCCAGCGCCCTCTTCCTGCAGCACTGCTTCGCCTCCCAGAGGGCGCTGGTGAGCAAGGTGAGTGGGGCCCCCCGCACGGCCCCCCGGCTCCCCAGCGGGGCCGCGCTCCGCTGCCTCCGAGTAGCCGCGCCCCGGGGCTGGGGCAGGTGCCCGCTGGCTCAGCCCAGCCGGGGCAGGTCGATCCAGGGGCCCCGAGATCGATGGCCCGCGGGGAGCTGGCGGGGGGGTGGACGGGGTGACTGGGCTGCAGGGAGAAGGGCTCTGTCTGCCCATGGGGGCCCCTGGGCAGCGGGAGATCGGAGTCCGGGGCGGGTTCGCCTGGGCCGTCCCACGGGTGGCTGGGCGGGCCAGCTCTGGGGGGGGGTCGCGCCCGGGTTTGTGTGTCTCCATCCAGAGGGGGTGGTGAAGCCAGGATGGGAACCCAACCCGCTGCCGCAGCTGCTGGGCCCTCCAGCAAGCCAGGCGAGAACCCAGGTGTCCTGGCTGCCAGCGCTTCCTGCCAGCGCAGGGCGAGAACCCAGGCATCCTGGCTCCCAGCGCCCCCCCACATTCCAGCCACTGGACCCCGCTACCTGCCAGCACCGGGCGAGAACCCAGGCGTCCTGGCTCCCAGCGGCCCCCCACCTTCCAGTCACCGGACCCCGCTCCCTGCCAGTGCCGGGCGAGAACCCAGGCGTCCTGGCTCCCAGCGCCCCCCCCACCTTCCAGTCACCGGACCCCGCTCCCTGCCAGCCCCGGGATGGGACTCAGGCGTCCTGGCTCCCAGCATTCCCTGCCAGCGCTGGGCGAGAACCCAGACGTCCTGGCTCCCAGCGCCACCCCAACATTCCAGCCCCTGGACCCCGCTCCCGGCCAGCCCCGGGCGAGAACCCAGGCGTCCTGGCCTCCAGGGGCGGCTGTAACCCCTCTCCCCGCGGCGCAGTTCCCGGAGATGCTGTTCGAGGAGGACACGGAGCTCTGCGCCGACCTGTGTCTGCGGCTGCTGCGGCATTGCAGCAGCCGGGTGGCTGCCATCCGCACCCACGCCAGCGCCTCCCTCTACCTGCTCATGCGCCAGAACTTCGAGATCGGCCACGTGAGTGCAGCGCCCCGCCCCCCCCCCCCCGCTGGGCATGGCCCCCACGCCCTGCCCGCTGCCATGCGGCTGTCTCTGGGGTGGAGCGCAGCCGTCGGATGGGCCGTCTGGGGCACGCCGCCGGCTCCTTTGCAAGAGGAAGATGGGGGCGGTTTGTTGGAGGCTCCGGGCTGCCAGGCAACTAGGGCACAGCCAGCCGGTGGGATCCCAGGGGCTGCCTGGGCATCCCCTGCCCTCACCCCCGTGCCAGGAGCCGGGCAGCAGGGGGCGCCGCAGGTTCCTCGGCTCAGCCCCTCCCCTCCCCCTCCCCCCCGCAGAACTTTGCCCGGGTGAAGATGCAGGTGACCATGTCGCTCTCCTCGCTCGTCGGGACCTCGTCCAACTTCAACGAGGAGCATCTGCGGCGCTCGCTGAAAACCATCCTGACCTACACCGAGGAGGACGCCGGGCTGCGGGACAGCAGCTTCGCCGAGCAGGTACGGGGGGGGCAAGCCCACTGCACGGCACCTTCCCTGAGTGGGGGGGGCCTGCCCTGATTGACAGGCCCCCAGCCAGCCAGGCTCCCCGGCTGTGCCCCCTGAGGGCCCATTCCTGTAGCTGAGTGGGTACCGGGCCCTGTTCCCATGGTAGCGGGGGGGGGGCGCACAGGGTCCCCTCGACAGCCTGGGGCTGGTCCAGCCAAGGGCTCCTCGACTCTCGGCCCCCTGTGGCAGGCCGGTGCGTGGCCGGCTCTGCTGGGGGCCCCGGCCCAGCCACGCTCCCGGAGCGGCGCCGGCAGTGTGGGGTGATGGGCGGGGAGGGGGGAGTCTGAGCCCCGGCCCCCCCCTGTCCCCCCCAGGTGCAGGACCTCGTCTTCAACCTGCACATGATCCTCACCGACACCGTCAAGATGAAGGAGCATCAGGAGGATCCGGAGATGCTGATAGACCTGATGTACAGGTGAGAGCCCCGGCCACGCCCCCTACCTAGCCCCGGCCACGCCCCCAGCCATGGCCACGCCCCCAGCCTGCTCCTCAGCGTCCTCCCCCATGCCCCATCCGCCCCCAGCCAGGTTCCTGGTCCTGCCCACCCCTGTGCGCTGCCCAGCACTGTCCAGGCAGGAATACTGCCCCCCCCCCCCCCCCGGCAACTCCCTGGGAGTGGCACCTCCCAGTAGAGAAGTGGGGGGCTGAGGAGCAGAGGGGAGACTTGTCACAAGCTAATGGACTGAGTCCTGGGTTCCAGCCCCCCACTCCAACCGACTAGACCCCCCCTCCCCTCCCCGGGCTGGCGAGAGAACCCAGGTGTCCTGGCTCTCAGCCCTCCCCCACCACCGCTCTAACCCACTAGTCATCCCGTCCCGGCCCCCCGCCCCGGACCACGGAGAGAACCCAGGCGTCCTGGCTGTCAGCCCCTGTTTCTTTCCCAGGATCGCCAAGGGCTACCAGAACTCCCCGGACCTGCGGCTGACGTGGCTGCAGAACATGGCGGCCAAGCACTCGTCGCAGGGGAACCACGCCGAGGCGGCCCAGTGCCTGGTGCACGCGGCCGCGCTGGTGGCCGAGTACCTGAGCATGCTGGAGGACTGTCGCTACCTGCCCGTGGGCTGCGTCTCCTTCCAGGTGAGCGGGGGGCAGCAGAGGAGATCGGGGACGGTGCCCCCCTCGAGTGCTGACCAGACACACCACCCCTGCCAGGGGGAGAAGGAGAGAACCCAGGAGTCCTGGCTCCCAGACCCATGCTCTGACCCCTAGACTCCACCCCGCTCCCCTCCCTGAGCTGGGGGGAGAACCCAGGAGTCCTGGCTTCCAGCCCCAACTCCCCTCCAGAGCCAGGGAGAGAACCCAGGAGTCCTGGCCCCTAGCCCCATGCTCTGACCATTAGACTCCGCTCCCCTCCCTGAGCTGAGGAGAGAACCCAGGAGTCCTGGCTTCCAGCCCCCGACCTCCGCTCCAACCCACCAGCCCCAACTCCCCTCCAGAGCCAGGGAGAGAACCCAGGAGTCCTGGCCCCCAGCCCCATGCTCTGACCATTAGACCCCGCTCCCCTCCCTGAGCTGAGGAGAGAACCCAGGAGTCCTGGCTGCCCCCCCACCCCTCTAACACTAGAGCCTCCTCCCTGCCCCGTCCCCGAGCAGGCCTGCCCGCTGACCCGCCCGCCCGTGGGGAGCAGCGGGGGGTTCTCGGCCCCCCAGCCCCGCTCACCGCCCGTCTCCGGCAGGGCGTCTCGTCCAACGTGCTGGAGGAGTCGGCCGTCTCGGACGACGTGCTGGCCCCGGACGAGGAGGGGATCTGCTCCGGGAAGTTCTTCACCGAGCTGGGGCTGGTGGGGCTGCTGGAGCAGGCGGCCGCCTTCTTCACCATGGTGAGCGCCAGGGAACGGCCCCGCTGCGGCCGCCGGCCGAGGGAGGGAGCCAGCGTGGCCCTGAGCCTGCCCCTGGCGGGGGAAGGGGCAGTGCGTGGGGCGTTGGGAGGGGTGTCTGGGCCTGGGGGAGCCGGGCAGGGGGCAGACTATTTGCCCCCTTTGCTCACGTGGCTGGGGGGCTGCGGTCCCCGTCTGCCCCCCCCAGGGCGGGCTGTACGAGGCGGTGAACGAGGTCTACAAGATCCTCATCCCCATCCACGAGGCCAACCGGGAGTTCAAGAAGCTGGCGGCGCTGCACGGCAACCTGCAGGACGCCTTCGGCAAGATCACCAGCCAGGTGAGCGCCCGCCGGCCGGCACAGCCGGGGCCCTGCAGCCTCGGGGCCGTGGGTCCTGGAGGGGAGCGGCTCCAGTGGGTGGCGTTGGGACCGAGAGCCAGGACTCCTGGGTTCTCTCCCTGGCTCGGGGAAGGGAGTTGGGGGTCGAGTGGTTAGAGTGGCGGGGCTGGGAGCCAGGACTCCTGGGTTCTCTCCCTGGCTCTGCCACTGTCTGCCCGCGTCCCTGGGCAGGTCCCTTCCTGTCTGTGCCTCAGTTTCCCCCTCTGCACCGTGGAGCGACTTCTGTTAGCCTGAGGGGGCCCCTTGGCTGCTCGGCTGAGGCAGAGTGTGGGCGTGGTCCCTTGGTGAGAGCGCCCCCTTGTGGCAGAGATGTGAATTGTAGGGGAGGGGACCCCAGCCTCCCACTGAAGGCGAAGTGTGGGGTGCCCAGCTGGCTGCAGTGGGGAGCTGCCTCGGGGTTGCCCCAGTTCCCCAGGGGGGCAGTGTTTTCCGATCGGTCAGGCCTCCCCTCCGAGCCCCACCTGCAGCGTCCGGGGGGCGGGTTGGGGCGTGCTGTGGGTGCGATCCTGTGCGGCGGGGGGAGGGGGCGGGGGGGGTCCCGACGGCAATTGACGAGCTCTCTCTCCTGCTCTCTTCGCCCCCCTCTGCGCCCGTCCTGTCAGAGCACTGGCTGGGAGGTAGGACACGTGTGTGTGTGTGTGCGTGTGTGTGTGTGTGTGTGTGTGCGCGCGCCCACCCCCTCCCCCGAGCCCTGTGTGTGCAGCACCCTCACAGCCCCCCCCTTCATGTCCCCCCCCGTGCATGGTCTGGGCTGCCTGGCAGAATGGTCTGTTTCTAACACTGTCCAGCTTGGGAAGCGGGGCCTAGCGGTTAGAGCAGCGGGGGCTGGGAGCCAGGACTCCTGGGTTCTCTCCCTGACTCGGGGAGAGAAGCGGGGCCTAGCGGTTAGAGCAGCGGGGGCTGGGAGCCAGGACTCCTGGGTTCTCTCCCTGGCTCGGGGAGGGAAGCGGGGCCTAGCGGTTAGAGCAGCGGGGGCTGGGAGCCAGGACTCCTGGGTTCTCTCCCTGACTCGGGGAGAGGAGCGGGGCCTAGCGGTTAGAGCGGCGGGGGCTGGGAGCCGGGACTCCTGGGTTCTCTCCCTGGCTCGGGGAGGGGAGTGGGGCCTAGCGGTTAGTGGCCCTGCTCTCCCTGCTGCGAGTGACCCCGACCGTGGGCGGTTGTCCTGGGTGTGATGAGTTAGCAGGTCTCGGCTGGTCCCTGCTTTGCGCCCACTTCCAGACTGGGGGGCCAGGTAGCCCTGGCTGGGAAGAGCTGTGGGCTGCACGGCCAGGGCTATGGGCCAGGGCAGGAAATCCCCATACACGGTGGGGGTGCAGCCCCCCCCAGCCCCTCTGCCCCAGTGTGCCCCGGTTGACCCCAGCTGTGATGCCGGTGACCTTTCACCTCTGTATGGGGGGTCAAAGTGGAGGTGGCTGGGGGTGGCAGTGCCCCGGGGGGGATGGGGGCTGCATGGTTGTTGTGGTTTCAGCTCTACCGCAAGGGGGGGCCGATCTGTCCCAGGGGCCCCCCCTGCCAGGCCCTGGGCCCCCCAGTGCCACGCTAGGAGCCACCCCCTGCCCCCTACTAACCTGCTGCCTCTCGTCTTCTCTCCCCGGCTGCCGGTCCTGCCCGCTGCTGCTCCCCCACCTCGATGCTGCGGTAAGTCGCCCCCCTGGGGCGTGCCACCAATTTGGGGGGGTACCCTGGGCCAGGTCCTCCAAGCTGCGGGAACCTCCCAGCCAGGGAGCAAAGCCAGGTCGGGGGCGGGGAGGGGAGGGAGGGAGGGATGCAGGGGAGGAGCCAGAGAAAAGCTCGTAGGGACGGGGCCTGAGCCGGGGCCCCGAGGCAGCCGAGAGAGAGGGGGGCTCTATTCTCAGCAGGGACGGGTGAGGGGGTGCCCTGGGGGCGGGGGGTCCTGAGGGCAGGATTGTGCAGGAGGATGGAGGGGAGCGTCCGTGTGGGGGTGCGGCCGTGGCAGCCAAGTGCCTGGGAAGGGACTGGGGGGGCCGTTTCCTGGAAACCCCCGAGCCTGGTGGGTTCTGGGTCCGGCCTCGGAGCCTCGCGCCCAGGAACGCCCAGGCAAGGCCGTGGGTTTCCCTGCTGCGCCCGGCTCCACCAGCCCGGCTGGCTCCCTGCGGGGTGGGTAGCAGGGTCAGAGAGCAGCTCCTGGGTCCCTGCTGAGAGGGAAGGGGGCATCTAGTGGTTAGAGCAGGGGGCCGGGCGCCAGGACTCCTGAGTTCTCTCCCTAGCTCTGGGTGGGGTCTAACCACTAGCCCTCACTTCCCCTCCCAGAGCTGGGGAGAGAACCCAGGCGTCCTGCTGTAACCATTAGGCCCCACTGCCCCCTACAGCCCCCCCCCGCCCCTCACCCGCTCTATCCCCAGCCAGGAGCCCAGAGCATCACCCCCCTTCCCCCCCGCCAGTCAGGTCCCAGGGTTCCCCTATGGCAGCCTCATGGCCGCCCCTTCCCCACCCTGCCCCCAAGCTGTTGCTGTATCCGGAGATGGCTGCAGTTAAGGGAGGCTTGCGGCTGCTGGCTCTTGGCCTTTCCCAGCCCGGCGCCCAGGCTCACCGGCCCCGCTCTGCCCAGGCCCCCAGCGCATGTTCGGGACGTATTTCCGGGTCGGGTTCTACGGCAGCAAGTTCGGGGACCTGGACGAGCAGGAGTTTGTGTATAAAGAGCCGTCCATCACCAAGCTGGCCGAGATCTCCCACCGGCTGGAGGTGAGGCGGGGGCAGGGAGAGGGGCACCGGCAGGATGGGGGGAGCCTAGGGCTGGGCTGGCAGGGGGCTGCAGGTCGGAGTGAGGGGCACCAGCAGGATGGGGGGGGAACCCAGGGCTGGGGTGGCTGGGGGCTGCGGGTCGGAGTGAGGGGCACCGGCAGGATGGGGGTGGGGGCCAGGGCTGGGGTGGCTGGGGGCTGCGGGTCGGAGTGAGGGGCACCGGCAGGATGGGGGGGAGCCCAGGGCTGGGGTGGCTGGGGGCTGCGGGTCGGAGTGAGGGGCACCGGCAGGATGGGGGTGGGGGCCAGGGCTGGGGTGGCTGGGGGCTGCGGGTCGGAGTGAGGGGCACCGGCAGGATGGGGGGAGGGAACCCAGGGCTGGGGTGGCTGGGGGCTGCGCGTCGGAGTGAGGGGCACCGGCAGGATGGGGGGGGGAACCCAGGGCTGGGGTGGCTGGGGGCTGCGCGTCGGAGTGAGGGGCACTGGCAGGATGGGGGGAGCCCAGGGCTGGGGTAGGTGGGGGCTGCGGGTCGGTTGGAAATGGCCCTGCTCTCCCCCTTGGGCCGCCCTGGCCGGAGTCCCATGGGCTGGTTCTGCCCCTCAAACTGCCCCCCAGCTCCCCGCAGTGGCCGGGGTGGGAGGGGTGGGAATCCTGCTGGATTTTAGCAGCTCTCCTGGGGGCCCGGCTTGTAACCCGCCCCCCTGCATGGGATGCTGCCTGGGTGCCCCCCCATGGACCCCTGATCACCAGGTGGCCATGCCCCCTCTGCCCGTCATTGTGGTCTCTGGGCACCTAGACGAATTCTGTCTGCAGCTTGGGCAGCTCTGCCCCAGGACAGCGGGGTGGGCGGCTGGGGGCCCTTCGACACACATTGGGCCTCCGTGGTCCCTCCGCTGCCAGCCAGGGAGGCTGCAGGCTGGGGGACCTGGGGCTGTTCTGGGGCCACCCCCCGGGGTGACGGCCAGAGGCGCCCTGCCTGGAAACTGGCCAGTTCCAGGCCCAGCCCCATAGAACGGGGGGGGTCTCTCTCCCCCCCTCCGCCCCCAGGAGTTCTACGCCGAACGCTTCGGGGATGACCTGGTCGAGATCATCAAGGACTCGAACCCTGTGGACAAGGCCAAGCTGGACCCCAATAAGGTAAAGCTGGGGCCCATGGGTGGGGGTATACGGCAGTGCCTGGGGCCCCCGGCTGAGATTGGGCCCCCTCCCTCACCTGTCACGCCCCGGGTGCTGCCCAGACCCCAGCTGAGATTGGGGGTCCCCATCGTGCCGGGCGCTGCATGGACACAGCGAGACCTGCCCTGCCCCAAGGAGCTCCCAGTCTGAGTAGACACAAGGCAGGAGGGGAAACTGAGGCGCGGAGCAGGACAAGGACTCGCCCAGTGTCACCCAGCTCCGGGGCCGTGAGGAGGGTAGGGTGGGCCGGGTCCTCCTGTCATGGGGCTCCCTGGGGCTGGGCGGCAGATTCCCGGCCGTGACCCCCTTCACGGCCTCCCCCCGCCCCCAGGCCTACATCCAGCTGACCTATGTGGAGCCGTTCTTCGACACCTACGAGCTGAAGGAGCGGGTCACCTACTTCGAGAAGAACTACGGTCTGCGCAGCTTCCTCTTCTGCACGCCCTTCACGCTGGACGGGCGGGCGCACGGGGAGCTGCACGAGCAGTTCAAGCGCAAGACGCTGCTCGCCACCTCGCACGCCTTCCCCTACCTCAGAACCCGCCTGCCCGTCGTCCACAAGGAGGAGGTGCCGCCGGGGGGCGGCGATGGGCGCCGTGGGCGGGGGTTCGGGAGGGGGGCTCGGCGGGGGCGCCGTGGGCGGGGGTTCGGGAGGGGGGCTCGGCGATGGGCGCAGGGCTGCGGGGGTACGGGAGGGGGGCTCGGCGATGGGCGCCATGGGCGGGGGTTCGGGAGGGGGGCTCGGCGATGGGCGCCGGGCTGCGGGGGTTCGGGAGGGGGGCTCGGCGATGGGCGCCATGGGCGGGGGTTCGGGAGGGGGGCTCGGCGATGGGTGCCGGGCTGCGGGGGTTCGGGGGGGGGCTCGGCGATGGGCGCAGGGCTGCGGGGGTTCGGGAGGGGGGCTCGGCGGGAGCGCCGTGGGCAGGGGTACGGGAGGGGGGCTCGGCGATGGGCGCCGGGCTGCGGGGGTTCGGGAGGGGGGCTCGGCGATGGGCGCCGTAGGCGGGGGTTCGGGAGGGGGGCTCGGCGATGGGCGCAGGGCTGCGGGGGTTCGGGAGGGGGGCTCGGCGGGAGCGCCGTGGGCGGGGGTTCGGGAGGGGGGCTCGGTGATGGGCGCCGTGGGCGGGGGTTCGGGAGGGGGGCTCGGCGATGGGCGCCGGGCTGCGGGGGTTCGGGAGGGGGGCTCGGCGATGGGCGCCGGGCTGCGGGGGTTCGGGAGGGGGGCTCGGCGATGGGCGCAGGGCTGCGGGGGTTCGGGAGGGGGGCTCGGCGGGAGCGCCGTGGGCGGGGGTTCGGGAGGGGGGCTCGGCGGGAGCGCCGTGGGCGGGGGTTCGGGAGGGGGGCTCGGCGATGGGCGCAGGGCTGCGGGGGTTCGGGAGGGGGGCTCGGCGATGGGCGCAGGGCTGCGGGGGTTCGGGAGGGGGGCTCGGCGGGAGCGCCGTGGGCGGGGGTTCGGGAGGGGGGCTCGGCGGGAGCGCCGTGGGCGGGGGTTCGGGAGGGGGGCTCGGCGATGGGCGCAGGGCTGCGGGGGTTCGGGAGGGGGGCTCGGCGGGAGCGCCGTGGGCGGGGGTTCGGGAGGGGGGCTCGGCGATGGGCGCAGGGCTGCGGGGGTTCGGGAGGGGGGCTCGGCGATGGGCACAGGGCTGCGGGGGTTCGGGAGGGGGGCTCGGCGGGAGCGCCGTGGGCAGGGGTTCGGGAGGGGGGCTCGGCGATGGGCGTCGGGCTGCGGGGGTTCGGGAGGGGGTGGGCGCCGGGCTGGGGGGGGGGGCTTGGTGGGGGTCAGGGTGCCGCAGGGGTCTGGGGGGCCGAGCTGACCTCCCCCCCCCCGCCCCGGTGCACCCAGATCATCCTGACCCCCATCGAGGTGGCCATTGAGGACATGCAGAAGAAGACGCAGGAACTGGCCTTCGCCACCCACCAGGACCCGGCCGACGCCAAGATGCTGCAGATGGTGCTGCAGGGCTGCGTGGGCACCACCGTCAACCAGGTGGGGCGGCCCCGGGCAGGGCAGGGGGGTCGGGGGTCACGCAGCGGACACGGGCCAGGAGGGGGCCTCGATCCTCCCCCCACCCCCTTCTGGGGCTGTGCCGGTGCCCATCCCCCGCCACCCGCCTCGCCCCACGGCCGCTTTGGCCCTCGCGCCAGGAGTTGAGTCATGCTGGGGCACCGGCAGGGCTGGGCCAGCAGGGGGCGGGGCAGGACTGGGCGGGGCTGGGCCGGACAGGGGCGGGGCCGGGCGGGGGCGGGGCAGGGCGGGGGCAGGGTCAGGAGGGGGCGGGGCAGGGCTGGGCTGGGCTGGTCGGGGGGCAGGACTGGGCTGGGCTGGACGGGGGCGGGGCTGGGCCAGCAGGAGGCGGGGCAGGGCGGGGGCAGGGTCAGGAGGGGGCAGGGCTGGGCCGGGCGGGGGCGGGGCAGGGCAGGGCCCTGACCCACTGCCCGTTGCCCAGGGCCCGCTGGAGGTGGCCCAGGTGTTCCTGGCCGAGATCCCGGACGACCCCCGGCTCTACCGGCACCACAACAAGCTGCGCCTCTGCTTCAGGGACTTCACCAAACGGTACCGGCCCCCCCCATCCCCCCCGGCAGCCCACATCTCCCCCCCCGACACCCATCCCCCCCCTTCCCCCACTGGCACAACCCTTCTCCAGGGCTGGCCTCATCCCCAGGAGGTGGGGGGCTGGGTCCTGGCCCCTCCCTGCCCGGAGCTCCCTCCGCTGGGCTCCGAGCCCCCCCAGCCCCCTCTCCCCAGCCCGGGGCCCTGCGCTCAGCGGGGGCGAAGCGGTGCATTCTGGGACCCCTGCGGGCCGTGGTGATGAGCCCCGCCCCTCGGTTCCAGGTGCGAAGACGCCCTGCGTAAGAACAAGGCGCTGATCGGGCCGGACCAGCGCGAGTATCACCGGGAGCTGGAACGGAACTTCCTGCGCCTCCGGGAGTCGCTGCACCCCCTGCTGGGCCGCCGGATCCCCCAGCTCTACGCCCCGCTCGTCCCGCGCTCCACCCCCCGGTGAGCACCCCCCGGACCCGGGGAGAGACCGTCCCCAGGTCGTTCCCAGCCGGAACACGCACAGGACAAGAGGAGAAACTGAGGCAGAGAGGAGACGGGACGTGCCCAGGGTCATGCAGGGAAACCTGGGGCATAGCCAGGAATGGGACCCAGGAGTCCTGGCTCTCTGCTCTGACCACTACACTCCACTCCCTTCCCTGAGCTGGGAATCCAGGCTTGGCTTGTTCCCTGGGGTCTCTCCACACCCAGCAGTTACCAGGGTTCCCCACCCGCCGGGGAGGGGGCGGATTTGCCACATGTTAATTTCACCCATTGGATTAATTAGAGGCTTCCCCCCCTCGCCCCCACCAGAAACTCTCTGAACAGGTCTAGTCTCCACAAGCTGGAGGGCTAGGAGGAGCCAGCGGGATCACCGAGGACCTTGGACCGGCTGCGTCCGCTCTTCCAGCCTGGGGGGACACACCCCGCCAGCCTCCAGAGTGCCTTGCTGAGCCCCCCGTATGGAGCCAGCCCAAGCCGCCTCCCCCGGGTCCAGGCCCACTCTCAAACTCTGCCCCCAGCCGGGCCTGCGGGGAGACCACTCGACCCAGTCAAATGCCAGGTGTATCGGGGTCGTTCTCCGCCCCTTCCCGTTGCCTTCTGCTGCCCGGGGCGTTAAGGGCAGGGCCCCAGGGCTCGGGCCTGGTGTCTCTCCCGCGGCCTGGGCCCGGTGCTGCAGGAGCCAGGCGGGCTGTCTGGCCTGTTTACCTAGCAGCCAGCGGTAGAAGTTGGGTGGCCCCAATCCTGCCAGGGGCCCTGCCTCTGGACCAAAGCTCAGCAAGCTGCCCTCGGAGCGTCTCCCCCTGCGGATCCCCCAAATGCGGGCAGCGAAGCGGCACCAGGCCAAGATCACCCCCCCCCCATGGCAAATGGCGCAGCTGGCTGGTTCCTGGGGCTAGAGAGTGGGGCAGGCCATGGAGGTCCCCCTCCCAGTGCCGGGAACAGAACCCAGGAGTCCTGGCTCCCCCTCAGTGCCGAAGCCAGGGGCCCTATGGCCCTTGTGGTGCCTGAGGATCCTGCTCCCCCACACCTCTGGGGGGGGGACACAGCCTCTGCCCAATCCCTGTGCTGGGGGCGGGGGGGGACAGCCGGAGCCTTCCAACCCCCCAAGTGCCTGGGCCAGCCCTAGCTGTAGTGGAAGGGGGGGGTGCCCCACTTCCCGCCCCACTCACCTCTGTATGTTTCTTTTCTCACCCTGAGGAGCCTTCCTCTCCCCCGCTTCTGCTATCTCTTCCTTTGACCCCCAGCGGGGGAGCCCTCTGGGACGTTCATTAACCCATGGGTGGAAGGGGTGCCCTGGGGGGCTGAGCTGGTTAAATGGGGGCGGGGGGGCAAGCGGGGGCAGGGTGAAGCATAGCCATGAGGCTGTTCCACGTGAGTCGGGGAGGGGGGGCTGGTCTACTGGCAAAGGGGCACAGAGATGGGGCGGGGCTGCCAGGCCTGGGCCCCTCCATTAGGTCCCACTCCAGGCCCTCCACCTGTGGGGTGGGCAGGGGATTCCCCGGGCCCTGCAGTGCCAGTGCGAGTCCCCCCACCCCCCAGCTGTACCCTGAGGGGGCCAAGAGTGTCCGGCGTGGGGCCCTGCTGCCCCCTCAACTCCAGCAGGGCCTGGATGGGGAGTTGGGAGGGAGCCCAGACCTTCCCTGCCCCCTTCAAATCACTGGTGCTGTGCCCCCCCCCTTCCCGGTCTGGGCCACTGGCCTTAACCCCAGACTGGAAACTCTCCCCCACATTAAATACCAGGTGGGGGAGGGGTGAAGCTGTTGCTGCCCCGCCCCCCCAGCTCCCTCCCCTCCCGTGCACCCCACTGGATTTGGCTCCTGCCTTGCTCTGGGCCAGGACATGGGGGGACGTGGTCTCCCCTCAGCGTCCTCCGTAGCACCCCACCCCGGGCCTGCCCCCCCACCCCGCATCTGGCCGGCTGGGACCGCGGGGAGAGGCGCCGGCCGGGGGTTTATTTATAAAGCGATTTAACAATAAAACCCCAAACCTTTGGATTGTTTGAATTCCCAGGAGCCGAGTCTGGTTTGTGTTGCAGTGGGGCCGAGTGAGGGCGGGGGGGGGGGCTGTGCAGACACCCCCAGCCAGGCTGGGGGCCCCTCTGCCCGCCAGCCCCCGTGCAGCCCCCCAGGAATGTGGGGGCCCCCTCGGGCTGAGCGCTGGGCAGACACATCCCTGCCTGTCGAGCTGACGCTCGCCAAGGCTTTGGAGGGGAAACTGAGGACACACCCTCCCCCCCCCCCCGCAGGCCAGTGGCAGAGCCAGGCCCCACTACCCACCCGCCCCCTTTCGCTGGAGCTTGTGGTATCTAATCTTGCCAGGCCCATGCCAGGGCGGCGTGTGCTGGGTGATAGCGCCCAGCCCTGATAGACCCAACGGCTGGAGCGGGGCCTGGCGCGGGGGAGGGGGCAGTCAGCTGCGCCGGGGGGGCCCAGCTCGGGCACGGGCAATTGGGGGGCAGGCGCTGCTGACACGCGGGCACCTGGGCAGGAATTGCTGATGGCCGTGGGGGGACAGCGGGGGTTAGGGGCTGGGCTGGATGTGAATTAGTTACTGTTAGGTGTATTATGGTAGCACTGAGATCTGGGGCTCCCCCACTTGGTGCCAGGTGCTGCCCAGCCCTGTCTGAGATCCGGGCCCCGGCGCTGCCCAGACACGCAGCGAGAGACTCTCCAGACCCCAAAGAGCTCCCAGACTAGCTAGAGGCAGGGTGGGAGGGGAAACTGAGGCAGGGGGCGGGACTTGCCTATGGTTGGAGCAGGGGAAAGAACCCAGGTGTCCCAGGCCATGCGGCTGGGGTTCGGTAAGGCAGCCGGACGGGGCCCTCGCGAGGTGACGCTGCCTGCGAGTCGCCCCAGCAGGCCTGGGGCCCAGCAGCTGCCAGGTGTGGGGAGGGGGACGAGGGGCCCTGAGATGGAGGCCGGGACCTCGGGTTCAATGCCCGGCTTGGCGCCAGGCCTCCCTCAGGCCCCCGGGCAAGTCACTGGGTCCGGCTGGGCCCGTTTCGGGGGCGGGAAGGGGGGATTATCTGGCCCTAGAGCTGCTCAGCTGCGGGGCGGCCCAGCCCAGGGCCCTGGCAGGAGCAGACGGGCACAGCCGAGCAAAACGCCAGCTCAGGGTGGTGCCACATGCATCTGGCTGCAGCCCTGGCGCCGTGGGGCTCGTGAGGCCAGGGATAAATGTCCCTTGGCCGGCCCCTCTCTGCACCCGCTGGGCTGAGCCCCCTCTGCGGGGCGGGGCGCCCTCCCCCAGGCGTCAGGGCAGAGCTGGAGCCCCCAGCAATGGGAAAGACGGGAGCTGGGCTGCTGTTTGCAGAGCGACGCCTTCTGCCCTGGGCCTCTGAGCCGAAACCCAGCCGAGCAGGGTGAGGAATCGACGCAGCTGGGTTCGCCGGCTACCCCGGGGGCGGGGGGAAGCAGCTGGAGCCAAAACCGGGGCCCCGTGGGGCCGGGCGCTGCCCAGACCTCGACCCTCGAGTGCAGTGTAACTGGACAGCCAGCAGGATGACGTAACTTGCCCCCCAGTCAGGCGGGGCCGAGGCAGGAGCAAAACCCAACTCTCCCTGCGCCCTCCCCCGGAGCCCCAGTGCAGGCCGAGGGCCCGACCCTTCCAGGATCTGCCCCCCACCTCGCCCGCCTGGTGGAGTCCGGGCTGCAGGATCGGGGCCCGGGTTTGACAGCAGAGCCTTGCGGCCGGCAGCACCACAGTGATTTGGTGCATCCAAACCCCAGCCTGCTCTTGGCTGGGGTCTGGGCGGCGCCCGGCGCGACGGAGCCCTGATCTCGGGTGGGGCCTGGGCAGCGCCCGGCACGACGGGGCCCTGATCTCCGCTGGGGCCTGGGCAGCGCCCGGCGTGACGGGGCCCTGATCTCGGCTGGGGTCTGGGCGGCGCCCGGCGCGACGGGGCCCTGATCTCGGCCGGGGTCTGGGCAGCACCCGGCGCAACGGGGCCCTGATGTTGGCTGGGGCCTGGGCAGCGCCCGGCGCGACGGGGCCTGGTCTTAGCTGGGGCCTGGGCGGCGCCCGGCGCGACGGGGCCCCAATCTCGGCTGGGCTCCACCCATGAAGCTCTAACCCACGTCATTATCACTAGCCACAAACTCTGCGTGTAACGTTTCAGCTCCAAGCAAAAATGCACCAAGAGCCGGGAGCAGCAGCTAAATTAGAACCAGGCCCGAGAGCCGGTCACCAGCCGCTGCGAATTAACTCCTGCCAGGCTGCCTTCCCCTGCCTCGCGGCCGCCCGCAGGACCCAGGGGGAGCCCCCGGAGAGGGGCAGCGCAACGGGCAGGGCCTGGCTTTTAGTTCTGGGTCTGTGCAGCGCCTGGCACGGGTGGGGGGGTGGGGCTGGGCGCTACCGTAATACACCTAATAATTGCCACTTACTGTGCTGATGGAGGGTGTAAATGGGCCCCCCAATCCCCACAGATTCCCCTGGAATGTTACCTGGCACAGACCCCCACTGAGATCAGAGCCCCAGCAGCCCAGGCGCTGCCCAGACCCCAGCCGAGATCAGGGGCCCATCACACCGGGCGCTGCCCAGACCCTGACCGAGACCAGGGCCCTGTCGTACCGGGCATTGCCCAGACCCCGACCAAGATCAGGGGCCCATCACGCCGGGCACTGCCCAGACCCCGACCGAGATCAGGGCCCCGTCGCGCTGGGCACTGCCAGACCCCGACCGATATCAGGGCCCCATCGCGCCGGGCACTGCCCAGACCCCAACCGAGACCAGGGCCCCGTCGCGCGGGCACTGCCCAGACCCCGACCGAGACCAGGGCCCCGTCGCGCTGGGCGCTGCCCAGACCCCGACCGAGACCAGGGCCCGTCGCGCCGGGCGCTGCCCAGACCCCGACCGAGATCAGGGGCCCATCACACCGGGCACGGCCCAGACCCCAACCGAGACCAGGGCCCCGTCGCGCTGGGCGCTGCCCAGACCCTGACCGAGATCAGGGCCCCGTCGTGCCGCCCAGGACCCTCAGGAAGACGTGGCCGTACCCTGATGAGCCCAGCCCGGTTTCGCCCAGTTGGCCCAAATCCCCTTTGCCTGGAGCTCGGAAGCAGCCGGGCCTGAGGCCCAGCCCTTGGCGCTCTGGGCTCCTGGTTGTGCGGCTCCCCGGCGGGCCACAGCCCGGGCTCTGGTTCTGCTCCTCGCAGAGGAATAGCTCAGTGGTTTGAGCATGGCCTGCTAAACCCAGGGTTGTGAGTTTCAATCCTTGAGGGGCCCATTTAGGGATCTGGGGCAAAAATTGGGGACTGGTCCTACTTTGAGCAGGGGGTTGGACTAGATGATCTCCTGAGGTCCCTTCCTGCCCTGATCTTCTATCCCACACAGCGCTTCGCACGCCGGATCGGGCCCACTCACACTGGTCGCTGCCCCTTTTAGCTGGGGAGGGGTGTGTCCCGGGCAGGGGGCGGGACCGAAGGCAGCCCCAGGGCGCTGGGCTGGCTGGTCACTTTCAGAGGGAGTCTCTGCCCGGGAGACTGGGAAACTGACAGCGGAGGGAAAAACGGTACCAGACCCTGCAAAATCCCCCCAGATCCTCCTCTGCCCCCTTGGCGCGGGGCCCCCGAGGGGCGCAACTGGGACCCGGAAGGCCGGAGACCCAGGGAACCCGCCTGTTCTCCCAAGGAGCCCGACTAATTTGGTGCCACCCTGGGGGCCCTTTGCAGGCACGGCGTCGAGGGGGAAGTGGGGAACAGGAGGGAGCCGGCGTCTCCTTTGGGCCTGTGGAGACCAGGTCCCGTTCCCCGAGTTTAGCTGAGGTCACTTCACCGCTTCTTTCTCTGCCCTGTTCAAAACCCAGATTCTGACCCCGCGCGGCGCCGCCATCCCGATGCCCCCGGCCCCCCGAACCGCCGGTTCCCGTTAAACCGAGACCTTTCTTCTCGCTCGCCAGGTCGGGACGGGGGAGGAGAGTCCGACGTGGGGACGGGGTTTCTCCCAAGGTAAGCGAGCGACGATCCCCGGCCTCCTGCTTCGCCCGGGTTCGCGGTCTTCGCCAGGCGACTTTCCAGCCGGATTCCCCGGCCCTCGTTGGGCAGGACCAGGAGAGGAGCCCGGGAGTCGGAAATGTAACTGCACCCCAGGGGCGTCGATCGGGCTGTCCATGGTCCATTCGAAACACAGCGAGGGCCCAAAGGCGGCCTCAGAAGTCCCCAACTCCCGACCAAGCGGCTCTGGAAGAGACTGGAGTATTTTGCTGGGCCCTTTTCTCCCGGGGTCCTGCCCTCCAGCCGGCGAGGGGGAGCCGTGTGCCGGGGACGGCTCCGCTCGGAGGCAATCGGATATATTTTGGAAGGGCACGTTCTGGGCTGGACTGAGCTGGGGGGAGGGGAGCTCTGGTCAGTCTCCAGCTCCAGATGTTTGTCATTAGACTCCAGCGGCTTTACCCCTTGTTTTCCACTTGTGTGCCGGGGGTGGGGGCTGGGGTGGCTAGTGGCTGGGCCAGCCGGGAGGGGCTCGCAGAGCGGCTCCCTGGGCCTTGGGGAAGGGAAATGCGGGAGCGACCAGTTTGGGGGCTGAGATCGGAGCAGGATGGGGGCTCCCAGGGGAAGCGCCTTGTCTTTGGCCCCCTGGGCCTGCAGTTTGATTCCCAGTTGGGGTTCCGGAGTCAGGTCCCGGGCCCAGCCTGGCCCCCCACGATAGATGCTTGAGCAGCAGCCCTGGGTCAGGCATCTTGGCTTCTCCCTACACATCTGGGTGCCAGGTGAGGGTTGGGTGGTGCGGGGGGTTGAAATCACTCCAGGGGATACGGGGCGGCCCGCGGGCCGCTGGGGAGAGGGCGGACGGTGTCAGTCTGGCACATGCCAGGGCGGGAGGTGGGGTCAAATCCCAGCTTGCCAGCGACTTGCTGTGGGGCCCTGGCTGCTCACTTAGCTCTCCGGGGGTAACGTGGGGGCCATGACCCCTGGACTGGGAGATCCCAGGGGCAGGGACTGGAACTTATTATGAGTCTGGGCAGCGCCCGGCACAACAGGGCCCTGATCTCAGCTGGGGTCTGGGCAGCGCCTGGCGCGACGGGGCCCTGATCTCAATCGGGGTCTGTGCAGCGCCCGGCGCGATGGGGCCCTGATCTCAGCTGGGGTCTGGGCAGCGCCCGGTGCAACGGGGCCCTGATCTCGGTTGGGGTCTGGGCAGCGCCCAGACCGATGGGGCCCTGATCTCGGCCGGGGTCTGGGCAGCACCCGGCGCGACGGGGCCCTGATATCGGCTGGGGTCTGGGCAGCGCCCGGTGCTATGGGGCCCCGATCTCGGTCGGGGTCTGTGCAGCGCCCGGCGCGACGGGGCCCCAATCTCGGTCGGGGTCTGTGCAGCGCCCGGCGCGATGGGGCCCCGATCTCGGTCGGGGTCTGTGCAGCGCCCGGCGCGACGGGGCCCTGATCTCGGTTGGGGTCTGTGCAGCGCCCGGCCCCATGGGGCCCTGATCTCGGCGGGGTCTGGGCAGCGCCCGGCACAACGGGGCCCTGATCTCGGCCGGGGTCTGGGCAGCGCCCGGCGCGACGGGGCCCTGATCTCGGCCGGGGTCTGGGCAGCGCCCGGCACGACAGGGCCCTGGTCTCGGTCAGGGTCTGGGCAGCGCCCGGCGCGACAGGGCCCTGATCTCGGCCAGGGTCTGGGCCACGCCTGGCACAACAAGGGTCACAAACCTCGGCCGGATCTCTGTATCGAGTAAGCAGTATCTCATTTCTCCTCCAGTTGCTGGAGGCCAGATCCCCCCGGACTCACCTGCCAGGTGGAAATGCCCCTGGTTTAACAGGCTCCCACGGCGGGAGGTTATAATACACAGGAGGTTCACGAGCTACGTTGCAGTAGCACCCCAGGCCACGGCTGAGTCGGGGCCCTGGGGGGCCTGGTGCTGCAGACACAGAGGGGCAGAGCCTAGAGCTCCCAGGCTAAGATCCCAGCTCTGCACGTGCAAAAGCGATTGCAGAATCGGGGATAATCACAAGAGCCGTTTCCTGCATCCCCACATGCAGACAGGTAGCTGCCTCTGGTGGGGAACGCGGCAGCCGTTTGGAACGGGAAGCGAGGGAGAATCCTCGGGGGACTTTAAGGGGGTGGAATTTAGGGGGAGGGGCCAGTAATAAGTTTGGGGGGTGAAGGTCGGGATCGGGTGGCGTTTCGGTGGGTGGCCGGGGACCTGACGGGCCATGTCCCCACCCCGGCAGGCAGGCTGGGTGCGGCGGCCGTGGGGGAGGTAATGGTGGGACAGTGCCAAGGAGCAGCTGAGACGTGTGATGTCAGAAGGGAAGGATCAGAACCGGGATTAGCCGATTAGGGCCGATTAGCAATTAACCCCTCCGTGGCCACCGCTAAGAGCTGCTGGGGGAAAATCCTCTCGCAGCCATGGCTGGGATCGGGGACCCCCCCATTGTGTGTCCCCCCAAATTCAGGGCCCCCATCGTGCCGGCTGCAGCCCAGACCCCAACTGAGATTAGGGCCCCATTGTGTGTCCCCACCAGTCAAATGTGGGGCCCCCATCGTGCTGGGCACTGGGACATGTACTATGAGAGCTCACATGGAGGAAACTGAGGCACGGAGTGGGGGAAGGGACTCAGCCAGGGGATCAGAGGCAGACATGGAACCCAGGTGTCCGGGCTCCCAATCCAGTGCCGCAGCACCTCGGGGGCGGCCACCTGGCCCCAACATCTGCTGCTTTCAGCTTCTGCGCAGGCTCCTTGCCAGGGAGCCTGGGGGGGCCAGGCAGGGTGCAGGGCCGGAGGCTGGGCCCCGATCCCTCCCCGCCCCAAGCAGGACAACAGGGCAGGAGACGCCCCCCCTCCCCCCCAGGACATTCTTGACGGTGGCTCAAAAACAGCAAAAGCGGAAGGAATTTCTGTGCCCAACAGGGGTGCCGCCCCCCATTCTCAGCGCTGGGCAGGGAGGGGCCGCGGGTAGCTGGGCCCAGTCATGCTGGGAGACAAACTCGAGCCGGTTGTGGGCTGGACTTGGCCCATGGGAAGGGGGGGTTGGGGGATGGGGCAGCAGCAGTGGGAGGGGAGGCTCGGGCTGGGGGGGGCTTGGATTGCGAGGGGGGGTCGTAGGGCTGTGGGCAGGGGAGGAGGGATGGGGCAGAGGGTGGGGGGGTCCCGGCCTGCAGGGAGGATCGGGGGGATCCGACCTACATCAGCCAGTCTCTGTCTCCCCACATCATAGCTTGAGGAGCCCCCAGCCTGATTTCCCCCCCCCCCCCCCCCCCCCAGTCACTGCCGTGGGCCATGCAGGCTGCTTGGCCCAGGCCTGTCTGGGTCGGGGGCGGCTGCCACACGTGGGGCTGGCTGGGTTTGGGGTGAGTGTGTGGGGTGGGGCTGCTCTGGGTGGAGGGATGAGCCTGTTCCCAGGGGCCACGGGAATTGTGGGATCCCCCTGGCACACTCCATCCCCCAGATCAGCTCCCCCAGTATCCCTCCTGCCCCCCACCACTGCCGCCCACCACCCAGTCCAGCCCCATGGGCCCAGCTAGCCAGGCTCCCCCTGTTCCTTGCCGCCCCAGTCTGGATCCCTGGACCCAGCCACTCCGGTCCAATCTCCAGCGCCTGACACCCCAGAGGTCCCCGCCCCCTGCATTAGCGGCGCGTCCTTCCTGACCCCCTGCGGCTGCCAAAGCCCTGAAGCCTGCGGCTGTTTTTCCCCCTTTGCAGCCTCTCTGCTTCCTCCAGTCTCGGCGCTAGGGCCAGGAACAGCATCGGGGGGGGGTTGGGCTAAGTCCTGCCTTCTTGTGGGGGGCTCTGTGCCATTTGGGGAGAGTGAAAAGGGTCCCCCGACCTTCCCCCTATTCCAGAATCTGCCCCACAACCTGCAAGCCCATTTAAAGCGCTGCAGCCCCTCTCTCCCACGCCCTGGTCTGTGCCAGAAGGGGAGGATTTACACGGACACCCCCATTTTGGGGGCCCCGTCTCTTAAGGTGCAGCCCTCCCCACGGCTCCCCCCAGTCCCTGTGCACTGGCCGGACCCCGTTGGGGGGGGAGGGGGGCTGGGGGGCTCCCGAGGCTGAATGGCTCCGTTGTGCGAGCGAGGCGCGGGCGGCGGGGGAAGGTCAGACAATCGCTGCTTTCATGCCAGGCCCAGGCGGAAGTAGGAAAAGTCCCTAAGGGGGCCCGGGCGGGGCCTGTGGCTGGGGCGGGGGCTCAGAGCAGGGGGGTGGGGAGCTTGGGGGGTGGGATTCCAGCTGGGATGGGGGTGGGGGCTTGATTTATTTCCTGCAGCTCCCCCCTGGGGCAGAGACAGGGGCAGGAGGTCCAAAATCTGTGGGGCTGTAGCATGGACCATTTGGAGGTCCTGCCCTCCTTCCATGCCAGCCCCTCACCCGGCCTCTGAGCCCATCCCCACGGCCGCAGAAGGGGGAACGGGACACCGGGCCTTTCCCCTCTGACCAGCCCCAGGCTGGGGGCTGGCTGGGGGAGGCAGGGGGCAGGGCCCGGGGCCCGGCTGGGATACCCTGGCCTTGGCCCATGGGGTGGGTTTTGGGGCACCCTGTCCATGTCTTTGCCACAGGGCTGGCTCTGAGGGTGTTGTCCGAGGCCCAGAAGCCCCGGGGATGGGCACCCTGGAGGGGTCACTGCTCTCAGCGCCGTCCCAGGGCCCAGCGCACCATGGGTGGGACCAGAGCAGCCTCGCCAGGGGTTGCCTAGAACGGGGGCACTGATCCGCGGCTGTGTCTGCGCCCGGAGCTCCTGCTAGGCGGGTGCCGCCCTGGCCGTGGCCCCCGCACTCTTTTGGGGCACTTGCACTTGCTGTGGGGGGCCGGCGGGGGTCGGAGCTGGGCAGGTCCCGCAGTCAGTGGGGGCCAGGTGGGATCAAGGCCGCTGTGGCTCAGACCAGAGCTGGACGCAGGCGTCTGAGAAAACCCAGTCCGGTGCCTCGGCCAGGAGCAAGCCCAGGTTTCTTATTCACTGCGTCCCCCTCCACCCCGCACCCCCTGAGCCTGGGCCCAGCCGACCCACTCCACCCCGGCACCAGCCTGGCGCCAGCACCCTCCTTCCCTGCCGGGATCCCTGTATAACCAGCCCCGGGGCCCCACCCCAGAGGTAGCTGCATCTCAGCGCTGGGGGCAGGGTCCCTGTACAACCAGCCCCCGCTCCCCTCCCCTGTGTACAGCTCTGGGCGTGAAACCCGAGCCCCGGCCGGACCCATGTGAGCCGGGCCCAGACTAATTGGTTCCATGTGCTCCCAGGGCTGTGCAGGGGGGGAGCGGACCTGCCTTAAAGGGGCCGCACTGAGGTCTGGGGTCGGGGAGAGTGTCCCTTCTGTGATCCTCCCCTCCCAAGCTGCAGCCTGGCATCCTGGCCCTGTAGAGACCGGTCCGTATGGGTCACCCGTGGGGAGAGCACTTGGACACAGGGCCCTGGGGTGTGATCTGGGGGCCCAGAACCCCCCTCCCAGGCCTGGATCTGGAACCCAGGTGTCCTGACTCCCAGTCTCCCGGCACATGCACCAAGGCTGGGGGGTGACAGTCCCTGGGTGGTGGACGGGGGGAGGCCCAGGCCGGGGTCCCTCTAACCCTATTGGATCCCCCCCAATTCCCTGGTGCCCTGGGGGTTCCCGACACCCCGAACAGCAGGATTAGCAGGGCCTGAGCTGGGCTGGAGGGATGGTGTGGGCGGGGGGGGGGGGGGGGGGTCAATGGAAAACACAGACACAGGGACACACCCAGGCAGCGCGGCCCCCACCCCTCGGGCGTGTCCCGGAGCCAGCGCCCTGCAGCTCCCGGCTGCAAAACAAGCAGGAATGTGGCAGCTTTGCCCCAGCCTCCTGGCCTTCTATAGGCAAAGCCACATGTGGGGGCTGTGGGTCAGGAGGGAGGGGCCGGGGGGAGCCCAGGGCTGGGGATTCAGGGGGCTGTGGGTTGGGAGTGAGCGGCCGGGGGGAGCCCAGGGCTGGGGTTTCAGGGGGCTGCGGGTCGGGAGGGAAGGGCCAGGGGGGAGCCCAGGGCTGGGGTTTCAGGGGGCTGTGGGTCGGGAGTGAGGGGCCGGGGGGAGCCCAGGGCTGGGGTTTCAGGGGGCTGTGGGTCAGGAGGGAGGGGCCGGGGGGAGCCCAGGGCTGGGGTTTCAGGGGGCTGTGGGTCAGGAGGGAGGAACCGGGGGGGAGCTGGGGTTTCAGGGGGCTGTGGGTCAGGAGGGAGGGCCGGGGGGAGCCCAGGGCTGGGGTTTCAGGGGGCTGTGGGTCGGGAGTGAGGGGCACCGGCAGGGCTGGGCTAGCAGGGGGCTGCGGGGCGGGAGTGAGGGGCCAGGGGGAGCCCAGGGCTGGGGTTTCAGGGGCTCTGGGTTGGGAGTGAGCGGCCGGGGGGAGCCCAGGGCTGGGGTTTCAGGGGGCTGCAGGTCGGGAGGGACGGGCCAGGGGGAGCCCAGGGCTGGGGTTTCAGGGGCTGTGGGTCAGGAGGGAGGGGCCGGGGGGGAGCCCAGGGCTGGGGTTTCAGGGGGCTGTGGGTCAGGGGAGGGGCTGGGGGGAGCCCAGGGCTGGGGTTTCAGGGGGCTGTGGGTCAGGAGGGAGGAGCCGGGGGGGAGCCCAGGGCTGGGGTTTCAGGGGGCTGTGGGTCGGGAGTGAGGGGCCGGGGGGAGCCCAGGGCTGGGGTTTCAGGGGGCTGTGGGTCAGGAGGGAGGAGCCGGGGGGGAGCTGGGGTTTCAGGGGGCTGTGGGTCAGGAGGGAGGGGCCGGGGGGAGCCCAGGGCTGGGGTTTCAGGGGGCTGTGGGTCGGGAGTGAGGGGCACCGGCAGGGCTGGGCTAGCAGGGGGCTGCGGGGCGGGAGTGAGGGGCCAGGGGGGAGCCCAGGGCTGGGGTTTCAGGGGGCGGAGTCTGGATTGAGGGGTGCTGGCATTGCTGGGTGCAGTGCCCCCCCGCCCCCAGCGCTCCCAGCAGGGACCCCAGGCCAGTGCCGGGGGGCGAGGGGTTTCCATTGCCTGGCCTATGCTGGCTGGCACCGGGGCGGGGCTGGCACAGCAAATTCCCTGCAGCCTGTGCCCCCCGCAGGTCAGTCAGCCGCCCCCCAGCCAGCCCCACTCTGGCTCCTTCAACCCGGGAGAGCCCCATGGCGGCCACTCCCTGCTGCGGGGGGCGCTCTCCTCTCCTCCATGGGCCACTGCCGGGAACAGGGTGGGGCTCAGTATCCGGGGAGAGCGCCCCCTGCTGCCCCACCCCCTCCCTGCAGCACAGCACCCCCTAGGGCTGCACTGGGGCACTGGCCAGCCCGGACTGCCAGGGGATCGCCTGCCTGCCGCGTCCCGCCCCAGAGGTGGCTGCATTTGGGGCAGGAGCCAGGTCTCTCGCTGGCCAAGGCAGTGGTGGGGCCCAGGGCAGAGCCAGGAGCTGGCAAGGATCCCACGGCGCCAGCTGTGGTCAGGAGCGATGGATGTTCCAGCGTGGGGGAGCCGGGGCCCCGGGAACCGGCCAAATCCCTCCCCAGCCGGGGGCTGCTCTGAGCCCGGTTCCCCCAGGGCCGACCGCGCCCTGTCGGGTGGTCTCTGAGCCAGACCCCGGCTGGGATGCTTGGCTCCCCGGGGTGGGCAGGGCCCGGGCCAGCCCGGATGCCCCGGAGCAGCTCCTCTCCCGGGCCCAACTCACCACCAGCTCCAGCCAGCGCCGGCGGGGCCTCCGGGGTGACTCACGGGAAGCGAAGGAGAAGGGGGTGTCTCCTGGGGATGGGGTCAGGGAGCGGCTCGTCCAGCCGGCAACTCGCGGCCCTCGCCGGCTCCTTTCCCTCGCCCCGGCCTCGCCCGCGGTCTCTGTGTGTCCCTCCCCCTCCCATTCGCTTCGGCGGGGCTTTCGGGCTGCCCTGCCCTCTTCTCTCTATGTCCTTTCCCTTCCCTCCACATGTCCCACCTCCAGGGGACCCATCTCCTGGTCTGGGCGGCGCCCGGCGCCACACGGCCCTGGTCTCGGCTGGGGTCTGGGCGGCGCCTGGTGCGACGGGGCCCTGATCTCGGTTGGGGTCTGGGCAGCGCCCGGCGCAATGGGGCCCTGATCTCGGGTGGGGTCTGGATGGCGCCCGGCGCGACGGGGCCCTGATCTCGGGTGGGGTCTGGGCGGCGCCCAGCGCGACGGGGCCCTGATCTCAGCTGGGGTCTGGGCGGCGCCCGGTGCGACGGGGCCCCGATCTCGGGTGGGGTCTGGGCGGCGCCCAGCACAACGGGGCCCTGATCTCGGCTGGGGTCTGGGCAGCACCTGGCGCGACGGGGCCCTGATCTCAGGCGGGGTCTGGGCAGCACCCGGCGCGACGGGGCCCTGATCTCGGGTGGGGTCTGGATGGCGCCCGGCGCGACGGGGCCCTGATCTCGGGTGGGGTCTGGGCAGCGCCCGGCGCGATGGGGCCCTGATCTCGGGTGGGGTCTGGATGGCGCCCGGCGCGACGGGGCCCTGATCTCGGCTGGGGTCTGGGCAGCACCCGGCGCGACGGGGCCCTGATCTCGGCTGGGGTCTGGGCAGTGCCCGGCGCGACGGGGCCCTGATCTCAGGCGGGGTCTGGGCAGCACCCGGCGCGACGGGGCCCTGGTCTCAGGTGGGGTCTGGGCAGCGCCCGGCGCGACGGGGCCCTGATCTCGGGTAGGGTCTGGGCAGTGCCTCAATCTCACTGTTTCTTAATACTAATTCTTTCGGGGTCCAGGGGGAGATGGAACAATTGAGCGTGAGTCCAGCATTGGGGGGCGTTTCCCCCACATCCTTCAGCTCCCAGACCCTGCCGGGAGGGGGACCCACCCCAGCCCCGCACCACGGGGAGGGGTAGGGAGAGGCTGAGCCGCGTCCGGCCTGTGGTGGGAGGCTCGGGAGCGAAGCTAAATTTTCCATGCACAGACTGGCAGCTTGCTGGGGGGTGGGGGGAAGAGCACGCCGGGGGGACTCCAGGGTCCTCTCCCAGCTCTGGGAGGGGAGTGGGGTCCAGTGGTGGTGGTGGGGGGGGCAGGCTGGGAGCCAGGACTCCTGGGTTCTCCTCCGTTCAGTGACTGACACTCGGTGCCTTTTGCTCCGCAGGGCAGCGACCGTCGCCGGGCAGGTGGGGACGGCTCGGGGGGCGACGTGCCCGGGGGCAGCATGGTGCTGGCGTCCCGTCTCCCCCCGCACAGGCAGAGTGATCGGGAGGTGCCGCTGGCTGGGGTGAGAGCGGGTCGCCAGCCGCGGGGGGCGGGGGTGGCGGAGCATACCCCCCCTAGGACCAGAGGGTCGAAGGGTCCCTGGTTGTGCAATGAAGGGCTCACAGGTGACTGTGCCCAGGGAGGGGGCACCCGGCCGCGCTGCCCGACGGGCCAGGGACCCCCTGCTTAGCCCCAATGTAGCCCGCTGAGACTGGGGCCGGGCAGCTCCCCTTGGCGGGGCAGGAGTTGGGGGGCAGGGGGGTGGGAGGGAGCCTTTGGGGGACCCGTGGCCGGAGCAGGGGCTCCCGGGGGATGGGCAGTTAGATGCAGCACACGACACAGCCGGGTCCGCTTCGTTTCGCCCCACGCGGCCCCCCTGAGGGTCCCTCCAAAGGAGGCTGCAGCGGCTGCCCCTCGGGTGGGCAGGGGGTCCCCAGCTTTGCTAAGGGCTGACCAGGGGGAAGGGGCACCCGCTCTGGGCTGGGCAGGGGGTGACACTCGCAGGGGGGCGCGTAGGAGGAGGGCTGCCCCAGGAGGAAGGACCCTGCGTGGGGCGGGAGGGGGGCCTGCTGTGCCCCAGTGGTTCCCAGAGCAAGGCCCACGGCTGCCTCCCTGCCCGGCACCCAGGGCCCTGCTCTGCGCCCTGGGGGGGGAGCCGGGCCTCTGGGGGTAAAGCCACCCCCCCACCCCGCTGGCCACCGGGGCCTGGGCTGAGACCTGCCACGCTTGGTGCACAATGGGGCACACACAGGCCTGAGCTGGGGACGACCCCGAGTCCCCCCCGACCCCCCCAGGGCAGATGGGAGCCCGCCCCTGAGGGGAAGGGCCTCTTGTTGCTTTTGCCTCATTGCCCCCGTGCCCCTGGCTGGGGGGGCTGCAGGCGGGGGTTGGCGGGGGGGCTGAGCCTGGCCCGGCGGCAGGAAATTCTCACGTAGCCGCCTGCAAAACTGTTTATTTTTAGAGCAAATCGCTGCCATATACGGAAAGGACCCGGGCTGCGGGGGCCCTTCCCCCCTCCCTGTGTGCCCCCCGCTGCCCCTCCCCCTCTCCCGCCCCTCCCCCACTTCTCCCCTGCTCCCCCACTGCCCATCCCCCCCTCCAACTCCCCCTCTGCCTGTGCTCCCCCTCCCCGCCCCATCCCCCCCTCCACCCTCCCCTCTCTCCCTGTGCTCCCCTCCCTCGCCCATCCCCCCCTCCACCCTCCCCCTCTCCCTGTGCTCCCCCCTTCTCCCTGTGCTCCCCTCCCCGCCCATCCCCCCTCCACCTCCCCCACTCCCTGTGCTCCCCTCCCCTGCCCATCCCCCCCTCCACCCTCCCTCTCTCCCTGTGCTCCCCTCCCCCTTTCCCTGTGCTCCCCTTCCCTGCCCATCCCCCCTCCCCCTCCCCCTCTCCTTGTGCTCCCCTCCCCTGCCATCCCCCCTCCCCCTCCCCCTGTGCTCCCCTCCCCCTCTCCCTGTGCTCCCCTCCCCTGCCATCCCCCTGCTCTCCCCCCACTGCCCATCCGCTCCATCCCCAACTCCCGTGCTCCCCCCTCGCCTGCTGCAGTCCCCCCATCGCCCATCCCCCTCCCCATCTCCCCCCACCTCTCTCTGCCCTTCCCCTTCACTGCCCTATCTGCTCCCCTAGCCCCTGCCCCTCCCCGCTCCCCCCTTCCCTTCTGCCCTCTCCCCGGCTCACACAGACCCTCCCCCCCACCTCCCTCCCATTTCTCCAGCTTCCTGCCCCTGCCCCCCGCTGGGTCAGCAGCCCCAGGTCTCAAATCAGCCACCAAAGGGGCCGGAGCCCAGAGCTGGGGGGGGCCCAGGGCTGGGGGGCAGGGGCTGCGGGTGGGGCGTGAGGGGCAACCGGCAGGGCTGGGGGGCAGGGGCTGCGGGTGGGGCGTGAGGGCACCGGCAGGGCTGGGGGGCAGGGGCTGCGGGTGGGGCGTGAGGGGCACCGGCAGGGCTGGGGGGGCAGGGGCTGCGGGGTGGGGAATGAGGGCACCGGCAGGGCGGGGGGGCAGGGGGCTGCGGGTGGGGAGTGAGGGGCACCGGCAGGGCTGGGGGGCAGGGCTCTGGTGAAATGGGCAGAGGGCCTGATCCTGCTCTGCGCTCTGCCTCCCCCCACCGCCCCCCCACCACCCCGGCCTTGGCAGCTCCCAGCCCCAGATGCTGCTTCCTGGGTCTGTGCCTCAAAAGCTCCCCCCCCCGTCCCCCCCGCTTCTATTTTTAAAACCCATTTGTTTTAGTTTCCATCTGATGCTTTAGCTACGGAGCCGCCCCCTCCCCCAGCAACATCCCGTCCTGCCTCCGGCCGGCCGGGGCCGTGCCCCCCAACGGGGGTCCCCGGCACTGGGGAGTCGGGGGCGGGGGGGGGTCACTGGGGAGCTCCTGCGGGTGAGCATTGGGTGGGGGCCTGGGGGGACCAGCGTGCTGGGCCCTGCTCTTCCCCTGGGGGAGCGGGGTCCGGGGCGGCCCCCCACAGCCGCTGGGCCCGAGTCCCTCCTGTCCCCATGGACTAGGGCCTGGGGGGGGGCAGGGACGGGCCCCTCGGTGCGTGGGGGGCAGCGTCTGGCACAACGGGGGCCTGGGCCGTGGGCTGGGGCTCCCGGGCGCCGTCATGACACGAAAACGTCCCGATGCCCCCGGGTCCCATCCTCCTGGCAGAACCCAGCGCCTGGAAACTGGCCAGAAACGGGGGGGGGGCTGACCGATCCAGCACCCAGCACCCACGCTAGCAACCCAGCCGCCCCCCCCCCCCCCGCTGGGCTTACACCCTGCGCCCAGCCCCCCCAGCTGGCGCTTACATCCCCCAACCCTCCCATCTGGCCTCTTACACCCTGCGCACAGCCCCCCCCAGCTGGCGCTTACATCCCCCACCCAGCTGCGCCCCTGCCCCCCCGCTGGTGCTTAACCCCCCGCCCAGCTGTAGGTGGGACAATCTCTCCTCTGCCCCTGCCGCGCCGGGAGCTGCGCTGGTGCCCAGCTGATCTCTGGCAACCGCACGCTTCTCGCCCTCCCCTCCGGGTACCTCCCCCCCTTGTGACCAGATCTCAGCCCCTTGCGGCCTGGGCACCGGCTGCACCGTGAACCCCGGCATCCTGCGAGTGATGCCACCTCCGGTCACTATGGCAGCCTCGGCGGGGGTGGGGGGGGGGGTTGCTCCTTGGCTATGAACTATTTTCCCTTCTGCTTGATTTTGTTGCTTCCTAATTGGCTGACTGGGCCGGGGGAGAGGGGGGTTGCAAAGGGGAAACACCGGGTGCTGTAGATTGGATGGTGCCCCCCCCCCACGGGCTGAGCAGGGGGCTCGGGGCCCAGTTATCCCCCCGCCCCCCCAGCGCCATTCCCAGAGCACCAGGGCAGCGGATCCCTCTGCCCCTAAGGCCGACATCGCAGGGAGGGGGCGCAAAGGCCCAACGACCTAGCGGGACATGGAAAAATCAATGGGCACCAGCCATGTGCTGATGTGGGTCAGGCTTTGCCGGGGGCAGCTGCCCAGGGGGCGGGGGGCCGTGAACAGCCCCGGTCCAGCAATGCCTTTGGTGCGTTTCTGCTGCTGGCGAGGGAAGGGGGCGCGTGTGCCCCCTGTCTGGGTCTCTCACCCGTGTCCGTGTGTCCGTCTCGCCCCCCGAGCCCGGCGGCCTCTCCGGTTCTCTGTGCCGCTTGCATCCCGGCTCAGGGCTTTGCCGAGGTGCGTGGGGCAATGCGGGTGAGTGCAGGCCCTGTGGGCAGGCAGCTGGGGGGGGCGGGTGCACCCCGAGATTAACACAGCGTCAGAGCCCTGTGCTCTGGGGTTGGCACACCAGCCCCACCCCCTTGGCATCGGGTCTGTAGGGATCACGCAGGACTCCTGGGTTCTCTCCCCAGCGCTGGGAGGGGAGTGGGGTCCGGGAGAGCCGGGGTGCTGGGAGCCAGGACTCCTGGGTTCTCTCCCCAATTCTGGGAAAGGAGCCCGGTCTCCCAGCCACCACCTCCTCCCCAAGCCACGCTCCTGTCCCGCCGCCAGGCATCGATGTGCCCGGCAGAGGGATCCAGTCCCCTGCCAGGGAGGCCGGACCAACCCCAGGGGGGCGCTTTCCCCCTCCCAGCGAGACGCTGGTCTTGGCCCAGTTCCCCAGCCCCCTCCCCTGCCCAGCATCAGACTTCCCAGAGGCCTGGCACCGGGAATGACCCCGCCAGGAGCTCCGCTTGGCCAGGGGGCTGGAAAGTCCCTGTGGCTCCCTGGCCCCTGTCACTGGTTCTCTGCGCCTGGCTCCTTTGCAGAAATGCCCTTGGCGTGACGGTGCCAGGGGGCCGGAGCTCCAGCGGGCCTCCCCTGCGGCTGACCGAGCAATGCCAGCTCACCCCAGCTGAGCAGCCTGGCCAAGCAGCTCACGTTAATGCCTGGCTGGGGAATGGGGTCCAGTGGTTAGAGCGGGTGGGGGTCAGAGCCAGGACTCCTGGGTTCTCTCCCTGGCTCTGGGAGGGGAGTGGGGGCTGGTAGGTTAGAGCAGGGTGGGGCTGGGAGCCAGGACTCCTGGGTTCTCTCCCTGGCTCTGGGAGGGGAGTGGGGGCTGGTAGGTTAGAGCAGGGTGGGGCTGGGAGCCAGGACTCCTGGGTTCTCTCCCTGGCTCTGTGGGAGGAATGGGGGCTGGTGGGTTAGAGCAGGGTGGGGCTGGGAGCCAGGACTCCTGGGTTCTCTCCCTGGCTCTGGGAGAGGAGTGGGGTCTAGTGGGGGGTCAGAGCAGGACTCCCCCCAACAGGTCCCGGGCTCCACACTGGGTGGGGGGACCCTGCTCTGGGCTCCAGGCATGGATGGAGTGGGGAAGAGACCCCCTGCAGTCGGAGGGGCTCTTGGGGGAGGGAGTGTGAGGGAGGGGGACGCTGTGGGTCAGTGGGAGGCCATGTCCCCGCCCCGTGACTGGCTGAGCAGGCTGGGGAGGGGACACCCCGTAGGACCCCCCAGCGAGCGGATGGGGGAGGGCGGGATCCATGCTGCTGGCTCAGGGCCCAGCCTGGCGGGGCCAGGAAACCAGACGCAGCAGATGGGAAAGTGCTGGGGGGGTCTGGGCGCTGGGTCACCGGGAGGGCGAGAGCCAGGGGCGGGGCGGGGGGGCGGTACGGGGCCTGGAGAGTCAGGCTTCGAGCAAACTGGGATCTTGGTGGAGGGGAGCGGGGCTGGGAGCCAGGACTCCTGGGTTCTCTCCCCGGCTCTGGGAGGGGAGGGGGGGCTGGTGGGTTAGAGCAGGGGCGCTGGGAGCCAGGACGCCTGGGTTCTCTCCCCGGCTCTGGGAGGGGAGGGGGACTGGTGGGTTAGAGCAGGGGGGCTGAGAGCCAGGACGCCTGGGTTCTCTCCCCAGCCCTGGGAGGAAAGTGGGCGTGTAGCGGTTTGAGGCAGGACTCCTGGGCCAGCCAGTCCCCTCGAGGCTGGGGGGGCCTGGAGCTAGATGGGCCCCCTGGTCGGTCTCCTCCCCCGGCCGTGTTCCCAGCCACGTCACTGCCTCTTGTTGCAGGTCATGGGGCTGCGTCTTCCCGCTTGCTAAGGGCTCCCCGGGATTTCGGTGACAGGCTGAGGCGGGGACCCGGGCCGGGATGGCGCAGGTGCTGCACATGGAGTCCGGTTTCCCAGGTGAGCGCTTGTGCTCAGGGCGCAGGGAGTGCAAAGACCTCTGGGCCCGCTTTGCAGAGCTCAGGTGTGAAACCAGGAGTCCGGGCCAACGTCTGCCCTCAGTGCGGTTTCGGTCGAACCCAAGAGCCTCACTTCCTGTCCAGTGCAGCGGTGCTGTGGGGTGTTAGTCAGCTGCTGTGCCCCACCCCAGAGGTGGCTGCACTCTACCCATGAGACATGGAAGCTGCCTGGGCACCTATAGGTGGTAAATTAGTTTTCTAAGGACCTTTGGGTTCTTCCAGGGTGCAAGGCGCTGGATAAATCCAAATCCCATGGGCCTAACGCTGTTCCTGGTTTCTGTTCCCAGCTCGGCGAGGGGAAGTAGGGTCTAGCGGTTAATGTGTGTGTGGGAGGGGGGCTGGGAGCCAGGACCTCCTGGGCTCTATCCCCAGCTCTGGGAGGGGAGGGGGCTGGGTGCCAGGACTCCTGGGTTCTATCCCCAGCTCGGGGAGGGGAGTGGGTTAGTGAGGCGGGGGCTGGGTGCCAGGACTCTGGGGGTCTAGTTACTGATGCACTTGGGGGTAACGTTCTCGTGGCTCAGTTTTTCTCTCTCTGCAAACAGGGACGGGGGCGGGGTGGGGGAGTCAGCTAACGCCTGTGCACCCCCACTGACCCCTGCCCTCCCCCGGCTTGCAGGGAAGCCCACCCCCACCTCCCCCGCCGCCTTCGGGGCCCAGGAGCCGCAGCTGCCCTACTCGGTGGAGACGCCGTACGGCTACCGCCTCGACCTGGACTTCCTGAAGTACGTGGACGACATCGAGAAAGGCAACACCATCCGGCGGGTCCCGGTGCACCGGCGGCCCCGGCACAGCTCCCTGCCCCGCGGCGCCGGATCCTGGTGGACTTCCACCGAGTCCCTGTGCTCCAACGCCAGCCTGGACAGCCGCCACTCCTCCTACTCCTACTGCGCCCCCGGCTTCTACCCCCCGGGCGGGACGGGCGCCTTCAACGCCCGCGTGGAGAAGACCCTGCTGGACGCCCGCAAGAAGCTGGAGGACCAGGCGGGGGGCCTGGGGAGCCTGCACAGCAGCGTCTCGGGCTCCACCAGCTCCCTGCTGGGCGGGCAGCCCCCCGGCGCGCAGGCCGGGTTCACCCCGCTGGGCTCGGGGCTGTCCACGCCCGTGTGCCCCAGCCCCGGGCACCTGCAGCATGTGCGGGAGCAGATGGCCGTGGCCCTGCAGAAGCTGCGGCAGCTGGAGGAGCAGGTGAAGGTGATCCCGGTGCTGCAGGTGAAGGTCTCGGTGCTGCAGGAGGAGAAGCGGCAGCTCAGCGTCCAGCTGAAGAGCCAGAAGTTCCTGGGCCACCCAGGCGGGTTTGGGAAGGGCAAAGCCAGGGGCGAGCTCTACATCGAGATCCCGGAGGAGGGCGGGGGCGGGGAGGGGGCCCACCTCCCCGCTGCGGGGGAGCCGGAGGCCGGATTCGGGGGGCTCGGCCCCCCTGAGCCCCCCGCCGGCGGCAGAGCGGAAGGAGGTGAGGTCGGTGGGGGTGGGGACGTCGGAAGCCGGGGGACCGGCGGAGCGTGGGGGTGGGGGTGAGCGAGCAGGAGCTGGTGCCGGAGGGGGCAGCGCCAGGGCCGCGCTCGCCCTGTCGGCCAAGGTCGCCGTGCTGGAGAAGCAGCTGCAGAAGGCCCTCCGGGAGCTGCAGGGGGCCCAGCAGAAGCTGGCGCAGCCGGGCACGGCCGGGCAGGGAGGGGGCCGCGGGGCAGCGGCGGGCGGAGGGACGCCCCGGCTGGCAGCAGCAGGAGGTGCCCGTCAAGGCGGACACGGTCAAGGTGATCCAGGTGCAGCGGGAGCCGGAGATCGCCGCCAGCAAGGCCACGGGCGTGGCCCACCGGCCGCAGCGGGCACAGAGCCTGGAGACCAAGGAGCCCTACGCTAGCCTGCGGGCCCTGACCCGGGGGGAGCCGGGGACGCCGCCCCAGGCCGTGGTGGTGGAGACGCCTTCCCCGTCCACGCCGCCGCGCCCCACGCCGCCCCCATCCACGGCGTTAAGAAGATCAGCATCGTGGCCGAGCCCCGCGGGGAGGAGACGGGCCCGGGCGGTGGAGCCTCGCCAGGTAGGGCCCAGCGCAGGCATCCGTGGGGGAGATGGGGGGGCTCCCTGTGTCCTTCCTCAGGGGCTCCCCGCCCCCTGGTCAGTGCTGGGGTGGGATTATTGGGGGCAGAGCTAAATGGAAAAGGCCCCGTGTCCCGTTCCCCACCCCCCTGAGCCGGCCCGTCCCCCCCGTCCCCCCACCTGTCCAATGCAGTGCCCCCCAGGGAAAGGCTGCACGTTCTGGTGAGATCTGCACTCGTCCAACCAGCCCGACCTAAACTGGTTCGAAAGCCCAGCTACGGGGCACGTCTACACGGCCCAGCGAGGTGCGGTCTAACTGGCCGCAGCTCTGGTGAGTGAGCGGTGGGTAGGAGTCGAACGCAAGTTAGCAGATCAAGGTCAAAATCATAAGGGCGTCTGGAGTTTAATGTGACCTCCAAATTCCTCTTGATTAGGCTCGTTACTCGAGTTAAGGGTAAGAAGACAGCTGGGTTTTGCAGGGAACAACGGGCCCTGAGTTCATAGGTCCATCGATTAGAACCGGGCTTGGAAGGGTCAGATTTTTCTCAGGGACTGCCGATGTCACGGCACGGACCCAGCCGAAAGATCTCGCCCATGGCAGTCTGCGAAGCGCACAGGCGGGCGAAGCCAGCGAGCCGCTGCTTGAGACTCCATCGGCGTTCGACTTCAGGCTGCTCCCCCGGGCTTCTTGGACCTGTGCCCCGGGCGGTTTGGGTTGGACCGGTTTGCAGCATGTCCCTTTTGGACGCTCGGCGGCTGCAGTAAAAAACAATTCCTGCCTGCCCCTCCGTACTATCCCACCAGCGGGGAAACTGCAAAGCAGTGCTTGGACCCCGTCAGCCAGCGCAACTGGGGAAACCGAAATCGATAAAAATAGAGAAAAGATGCTTAAAAATAAACTTTGCCGGCCATCAAAATGAGTCCAAAATAAACCCGCTGGCTGCCGAGCCTCGCACGGCCAGCTGGGCCGCAGTGAGCGTGGGCTCCGGTCTCCTGGGGAACTTGGGCCCTGGGACTTCGGGCATTAGAGGGAGATCTCGCCAGAACCCAGCCCGTGTTGAGTTTAAAATGTCCAGCGTCCGTCCCCGTTGGAACCAGAGCAGAATCCGGTGCCGACGGCTCCTGCAATAACAGCACTGGCCGTCCCCCGTCTCCGGCCTGCCCGAAATCGCGGGGGGACACCGCTGGCCGTCCCCCATCTCCCGCCTGCCTGAAATCGCGGGGGCCACCGTTGGCCGTCCCCCGTCTCCCGCCTGCCCAAAATCGTGGGGGGTTGTTTGGAGAGGATGGTTGGGGCCAGCTGCTTCGAGCAGACGAGAGAGACTTTAAGCAGCCTCCTCCCTGGGGAGATCAAAGGGGGCTGGGAATCCAGGAGCCTGGCGAGCTCTGGGTCTTGTCAGTCCTTTCCCGGCGGCTGGATGGATAAACCCACTTGCCCCCCAGTCCCATTGCTCGTGCCTCTGGGGTGGCTCCAGGCTTGTTTCCTGGGGCCCCAGCTCTCTCCACAAATGTCCAGCCTGTCCTTGGGGGAGGGGGTCTGAGCCTCTTTAGTGCCTTCCCCTCTCCCTGTCCTGCCCAGACCCCGTGTCACTTCCAGCAGCCTTGGGGCTGCTCTACCGCATGCATGGCCGAGCAGAGAATACCCAGAATGTGCTCTGGCCGTGCCCCTGACCCGTCCCCCTACACCAGGGAGCAGCGACCTCGGAGGGGCACTTCCACCACGGGGGCGGGGCGAGCATCACTGAGAATTGGGCCCCTTCTTGTTGACTGAGGGGTCTCTGGTCTCACAAGTGGAGTTGGAGGGGGGGATGGATGTGGGGGGCAGCTGGTCTAAACCTAAGAGCTGGAAGGGGAGATGGGGGCTGGCTGGGGGGAAGGCCTGGGAGGGAGCTGGGGGTGGGGCGGGGAAAGGGTTGTGCGGGGCTGGGAAACCACACAAGACAGTGAGTGCAGCGCAGGACACCTGGGTCCCTTCCCAGCCCTAGCCAGGGATTGTAGCTTCATGGCTAGAGGCCTGGGAGCCCGGACTCTTGGGTCCCCCTCCTGGCTAGAGGTCCTGGGAGCCCGGACCCCTGGGTTCCCCTCCTGCCTAGAGGTCCTGGGAGCCCGGACCCCTGGGTCCCCCTCCTGCCTAGAGGTCCTGGGAGCCCAGACCCCTGGGTCCCCCTCCTGCCTAGGGGCTCTGGACTGCTGAAGCTGAGGCCGGAGCTTGAGATTTGATTAGCGTCCTTGTTAGTTCACCATTACCATGAGCCGGTCTCATTGCATCACCCAGTGTCGTCCCCCCAGATTGCCCCACATGCCGGGGGGGGGGGGGGGGGGGGCTAGAGGGTGGAACGGGACCTGCTGGGGAGGCACTGGGCCCATGGATGCAAGGATTGCTGCTGAGGGGGGGGCAGGGGGTCTCTGATCCTATCTCCCAACCACCCCCCCCCGAACCTCTTAGAGCCCCTCCCCCACACTCCACCATCCCCCTGCCCGCTGGGCACCTGTCACAGCCTTGCTGGGCCAGCCCCAGCCGGCATCCAAGCATCTCCCCTCCCCCGTCAGCCAGCCCAGGGTCAGTGGTGCCACCTGGGCATGGGTCTGTGTCTCTAACCCTGCCCCCTTCGCCCCCCCTCCAGAGCCCCCCGGAGCCCCCCAGAAGCCAGAGGCTGCAGTCGCCCCGGACCTTGTCCCAGCTCAGCCAGCTGCACCGTGTCCAAGCAAGGCAGAGGACCCAGGTGAGGGGCGTGGTGGGCCAGGAGCTTCAGGAGCGGCCAAGGGGCTTCAGGGGCGGGGGGCTCGGGCCGGTCTCTGATCCTGGCCTCTCTGCTTGTCTCCCCGCAGCCTCGGCGCAGGGGGGCGTCAGAACCGGCACGAAGCGGCAGGGGGAGGCCCCGGAGATGGCGGGCAAGAAAAGTCTCCAGTTTGTGGGCGTCAACGGCGGGTAAGGAGAACTGCAGAGCAGGAGGAGAGGGGGCTGGTGGCCAGGACTCCTGGGTTCGCTTCCTGTTTCAGGAAATGGGGGTCTAGTGGTTAGAGCGGGGTGGGCGGGGCTGGGTGTTAGGACTCCTGGGTTCTATTTGCCAGCTGTGGAGGGGAGTGGGGGTCTAGCGGTTAGAGCAGGGGGGCTGGGAGCCAGGACTCCTGGGTTCGGGGAGGGGCGCAAGGCCTGGTGCTGCCCTGCCAGCTCTGACCCCACTCCCCATCTCAGGTACGAGTCCACTTCCTCGGGCTCCAGCACAGCCGAGAACTCCTCCGACAACGAGAGCACGGAGAGCGAGTACCATGAGGCCAGCGAGGGGCCCCCGGCGGGGCAGGTGCCGGCCCCCCAGAGAGTCCTGGCAGAGGGCAACACGGCGACGGCAGGGGAACCCCCCAGCACGGCACAAGGAAGAACCACTGGGTAACTGTACAGGGGTCTGCGCCCTCATGCAAGGGGAGTGGGGTTGGGGGTTAGACCAGGGAGCCAGGACTCCTGGGTTCTCTCCCAGCTCTGGGAGGGGAATGTTGTGCCAGGGATTTGTCTGGATCCTAGCTAGGCTAACGCCTTCAGCACCTGGTTGGGCTCTGCCCCCACCCAGCTGGGACTAACCTGGGCCCAGGCTGGGCTCTCGGGGCTGCAGCCAGAGCCGGGATCATGCCCTGAGCAGCTGGCTCCTTGGCTTCCGTCTGTCCTGAACCATGCCTGGGGAGGGCAGCTCTCCCCTCCGGCCACCTTGCCCTGGCCCTGCTGCCCGTTAGGCCCAACATAACGCCTCGGATGCCACTTTCAGGGTCCAGCCCCCTCTGCAGGGCTCACTAGAGTCCCTGGCTCGTCCTCTCATCCCCCCCCAGATTCAGGATTCCCCCCCCGCAATGGGTTAGACCCCACTAACCCCCTGCTCCCACCTCTCGTTGCAGGACAGGACTCAGCCCGGAGTTGTTAGCGGCCTGTGAAACCCTGCGGAAGTACCTGGAGAGCCCAGACCTGCTCATGGACAAGGAGATGGTACGGAGAGATAAGGGGCCCGTGCGCGGGTCTAGAACCTGGGACCTCAGGGTACGACAGCCCAGGCTGCTTCTGCCGGAGCTACAGGATCTAGAGCACCTGCTGTACACAGAGTGGCCACTGTGTGTGTGGCGGGGGGGGACAGCGAACTATCCTGGTGCAGGCTGTGGGTGGAGGCAGAACTCCCGGGTTCTCGCTGCTTTCTCCTGGCAGAGGGCTTTCCTCAGCGAGCCCAGAACACACCCCACCAGCCTCGGGCAGCGAGACACGGCCCAGCTTCCTGCCCAGCAGGTGGTTTAATGGACGTGGAGGAACGAACAAGAATAATCCCTAGAGCTCAGATCCCTTTGAAAAGCAGGTCACAGAATCGTCATCTGAGAAACCGAGGCACTGGGCGGGGATGTGACCTGCCCCAGCTCATCCAGCGGGCCTAGGGCAGAGCTGGGAGGAGATCCCCGGGCTCCTGAGGGCCAGGGCAGTGCCCTACCCTTTAGGCCACGCTGCCTCCCTTCACACTGCCCTCTTGGCTAGCTGCAGGGAGCACCCCGGGAAGGGCCAGGGGTTATACAACGTGAAGCCCGGCCGAAGAGCCCGCAGAGGGGCTCAAACAACCGGGAAATTCCCCGGCAGGATTCTGCCAGCGAAGCAGAGCAGCACCGGGAGGTGAAAGTGACGCGGCCTTAAAGTGAAATGAGGCACCTCGTTCATGTCAGCTGAGAGAAACAGGGTGGGGGGGATTGAAACAGAGCAAAAGCAGGTGCCAGGCAAAGATTTGCTCCTGTTAATTCTTTGTACTAGGGTTAGAGGGTAATGACCCCAGCCAAAATCAGAGCCCCATCGTGCTGGGCGCTGCACAGCCCTGGCTGAGACTGGGGGGGTCTAGGGTCAGAGCAGGGGGTCTGGGAGCCAGGAGTGACAGGTTCAGTCACAGAGACCCCCTTGGGACTGTCACCTGATGTGCTGAGACTTCTGAGCCCGTTTTCCCTGCCAGCTTGGGACTCCAGAACCCTGCCTTGTCGAGCCAGACACGCCACCCAGGGTCTGAACCAGGCCCCCAAAGCTGCAGACGTAACTGAAAACAGCTCAGCAAGTGCTCCTGTCTCCAGCCCCCAGACACCCAGCTCCCAGTGGGATCCAAACCCCAAATAAATCCGTTTTGCTCAGTATAAAGCTTATACAGGGTAAACTCATAAATTGTCCACCCTCTATAATACTGATAGCACAGCTCTTTGCTCCCCCAGGAATTAATCACTTACTCTGGGTTAATTAATAAACAAAAGTGATTTTATTAAGTATAAAAAGTAGGATTTAAGTGGTTCCAAGTAATAACAGACAGAACAAAGTGAGTTACCAAGCAAAATAAAACAAAACACACAAGTCTAAGCCTGATACATTAAGAAACTGAATACAGGTAAATCTCACCCCTAGAGATGTTCCAATAAGCTTCTTTCACAGACTAGACTCCTTCCTAGTCTGGGCCCAATCCTTTCCCCTGGTACAGACCTTGTTAGTTCCCGTTCAGGTGGTAACTAGGGGATTTCTCATGACTGGCAGCCCCCTTTGTTCTGCTCCACCCCCTTTTATAGCTTTGGCACAAGGTGGGACTCTCTTGTCTCTCTGGGTCCCCACCCCTTCTTCTAAATGGAAAAGCACCAGATTTAAGATGGATTCCAGTACCAGGTGACATGGTCACATGTCCTGTGAGACCCCTCAAGCCTTCATTCTTCCAGGCCTGACTCACAGGAAGGCTTGCAAGTAAACAGAGCCATCTACAGTCAGTTGTCCTGGTTAATGGGAGCCATCAAGATTCCAAACCTCCATTAATGGCCCACGCTTTGCATAATTACAATAGGACCTCAGAGTTATATTTCATATTTCTAGTTTCAGATACAAGAATGGTACATTCATACAAATAGGATGACTACGCTCAGTGGATTATAAGCTTTGTAATGATACCTTACACGAGACCTTTTGCTTAAAGCATATTCCAGTTACATTATATTTACACTCATAAGCATAAAAAGAAAAGGAGTACTTGTGGCACCTTAGCGACTAACCAGTTTATTTGAGCATGAGCTTTCGTGAGCTACAGCTCACTTCATCGGATGCATAGCATATCGTGGAAACTGCAGAAGACATTATATACACACAGAGACCATGAAACAAAACTTCCTCCCACCCCACTCTCCTGCTGGTAACAGCTTATCTAAAGTGATCATCAAGTAGGGCCATTTCCAGCACAAATCCAGGTCTTCAAATCCAGACTCCAGCGAGAAACTGCTGAATTGGAATTCATTTGCAAATTGGATACTATTAATTTGGGCTTGAATAGAGACTGGGAGTGGCTAAGTCATTATGCAAGGTAGCCTGTCTCCCCTTGTTTTTTTCCTACAAACCCCCCCCAAGACGTTCTGGTTAAACTTGGATTTATGCTGGAAATGGCCCACCTTGATTGCTGTGCACATTGTAAGGAGAGTGGTCAGTGTGGATGAGCTATTGCCAGCAGGTGAGTGAGTTTGTGTGTGTGGTTTTTGGAGGGGGGTGTGTGGGGGGGGGTGAGAAAACCTGGATTAGTGCTGGAAATGACCCACCTTGATTATCATGTGCATTATAAAGAGAGGTTTCAAAGAGGGATGGGCTATTACCAGCAGGAGAGTGAGTTTGTATGTGTGTGGGGGGGGGGGGAAGGGTAAGAAAACCTGGATTTGTGCTGGAAATGGCCCTACTTGATGATCACTTTAGATAAGCTGTTACCAGCAGGAGAGCGGGGTGGGAGGAAGTTTTGTTTCATGGTCTCTGTGTGTATATAATGTCTTCTGCAGTTTCCACGATATGCTATGCATCCGATGAAGTGAGCTGTAGCTCACGAAAGCTCATGCTCAAATAAACTGGTTAGTCTCTAAGGTGCCACAAGTCCTCCTTTTCTTTTTACGAATACAGACTAACACGGCTGTTACTCTGAAACCACTCATAAGCATATTTCCATAAACATATGGAGTGCAACATCACACCAGGACTCCTGGGTTCTGTCCCAGCTCTGGGAGGGGAGTGGGGGCTGGTGGCTAGAGCCTCCAAAAGCTCGCGGGCGACACCCCTCTCCCTGTCTCCCCCCAGAAGGCCGCCTACACCCTGGTGCTGCAGGACTGGCTGCAGCTGTCGTGCCACAGGGAGGCTGCCCCTGAGGCCGTGGGGGGGCGCCTGGCCGCGTACCGCGCCCTCTCACCCCGGCTGCTGGAGTTCGTCCTCAACATGGCGGACGGGAACGGGAACACGGCCCTGCACTACACCGTCTCACACTCCAACTTCCCCGTTGTCCAGCGCCTCCTGGAGACCGGTGAGGGGCCACAGAGGGGAGAGTGGGGGCTAGTGGTTAGAGCAGGGGGTGTGTGGAGAGCCCAGACTCCTGGGTTCTATTCCAGCACTGGGATGGGGGTGGGGGCTAGTGGTTAGCAGAGCAGGGCGGGGTGGGGGGGGATCTTCCCTCTACTGACTCTGTTTCCCTCCCCAGGCCTGTGCAACGTGGACAAGCAGAACAAAGCAGGCTACACGGCCATCATGCTGACGGCGCTGGCCGCCACCCGCTCCGACAAGGACATGGCCACCATCCAGCAGCTGCTGCAGCTGGGCGACGTCAACGCCAAGGCCAGCCAGGTGTGGGAGGGGGCAGGCCAGGAGCACGGGGGCGTGGGGGACTGGCCGGGGCGGGGGCGGGGGGAACTGGCTGGGAGCGTGGGGGGCTGGGGGCTGGCTGAGGAGTGGGACTGGCCAGGAGTGCAGGGTGCTGGAGCCTGGCCAAAGCAGGGCGGGGGAACTGGCTGGGAGCGTGGGAGGCTGGGGGCTAGCTGGGGAGTGGGGCTGGCCAGGAGTGCAGGGGGCTGGGGACTGGCCGGAGGGGCGGGGGTTGGATGAACTAGCCTGGGTGCAACCCCTTCCACCCCACCTGGCCCACGCCTCACCCCACGCCCTTCCCTACGGATTCCTCCCTCACCCCCCCAGCTCGCTCTCCCCCCCACCCACAGACACCCCCCACCCCTCCTGTCTCCTGTGGACTCCTCCCCCTATAGATCTCTCCTGAGATTCGCCCCCCCCGTCCTCCCTCCCCCATCAATCTCTCCCCTCGCACTGAGTTTCCTCCTTCCCACCTGCCCCCATGGATCAATCCCACAAGCTCTGCCTGACCCCGGGCTCCCCGCAGGCAGGGCAGACGGCCCTGATGCTGGCCGTGAGCCACGGGCGCCAGGACATGGTGGGGGCTCTGCTGGCCTGCGCGGCCGACGTGAACCTGCAGGACGCCGACGGCTCGACGGCCCTGATGTGCGCCTGCGAGCACGGCCACGCCGAGATCGCCCGCCTGCTGCTGGCCACGCCCGCCTGCCACGTGGGCCTGGCCGACCACGTGAGTGCCACGCCCGGGGGGCAGCCCAGGGACTGTGTCAGCATCCCCGGCCTGGTAGCTTAAAGGGGGGCCCTCGAGGTGGGGACGGGGGGAGACCCAGCTTTGCAGATACTCCGAGGGGTGTGGGGGGAGCTTATGCAAATGCGGTGATGTCCTGATTTGCATATTGGCCTGTGCGTCACCCCACTGCGGAACCATTCCCCCACGGGGTGGGTGCTAGCTGCTTTGGGGCAGCCAGAGGGGCCAGGAGCATCGGGGGGGGGCAGCTGCGGAGACGGGACAGGTCACCCCAAGCGGGCGCCCCTGACCCCGTCCCCCCCCGCAGGACGGCAGCACGGCCCTGTCCATCGCGCTGGAGGCCGGGCAGAACGACATCGCCGCCATGCTCTACGCCCACATGAACTTCGCCAAGCCGCCTTCCCCGGTGAGTGATGGGTGTGCCCCCCACCCCGCATGGCCCCCCTGGGTGCAGACAGAGCCCGGCCCGGGGCGTGTAACACGCACCCCCCCACACTGATACAGACAGAGCAGGGCCAAGCCAAGGGGCATGTCCAGCTTTCCCGGGCTTGGGCCCTGTTTTTCGGTGCCCCCCGCTGGCTCCCCCAGCCCCTAGTGGCTCTAGCTGGGGGGAGCCATGGGGCAGCGCTGCCCTGAAAGAGGGAGCTCTGGCTGCCGGGCGTCTGGGAGCCCCGAGGACGGGGCAGCGAGCAAGCCAGGCAGAGCTGGGGGCAAGCAGCCCCTCGGCACGCAGCAGGAGCGGGGTGGGGCAGCCCAGTGCCCAGGGCCCCTCTGGGAGACAGAGCCTGCAGGGGCTGGTGTCCTCTCCCAAGGGTGGGATGGGGGGACAGAGTCTTGGGTGGGGGGGAGGCCTGGGCGTGTCTCACACACAAAGACACCTGCAGATGCAGACCGAGCCGGGTGGGCTGCTTCTGGAGTGGTCGGCACGGCTTAGAGCCGGCTGGCCCCCGGGTCTGGGCCGTTATCCCCGGCTCTGAGAGAGGTTCCCTGAGCACGGCTGAGTGGACGACCTGGGCTGGGACTCAGCAGCCCTGGGTTCGAATTCTGGCTCTGTTGTGCATGAGCAGTGGCGTGTCCTGTGCCCGCTCCATGCCTCAGTTTCCCCAGCTGTTAAATGGGGACAGGGAGCGGGCGGACGGGGCCAAGGCCGGGTCGACACTGAAGCCAAAATGTTCTTTCCAGGGGACCCCAAAGCAGCCAAAAGCTGAGACCGCAGCAGCCGTCCTGCCCACCGAGGCTCAGTAGCGGAGGAGGGACCTGCCGTGTTTCTCGCCCAGGCAGCCCCGAAGACAGCGATCGCGATGTGGGGGGAGGAAGGGGGCGGGTCTCGAGGGAATGCCGTCCACCCCAAGCACTGAAACTTACGAAGGCCCGTCCCTCCTGCGGTCCGAGCCGAGCCGCTGGAGCCTCTGCGTCAGCCGGAGCCGGGGGGCGGCTGCCGCTGGCTGGGGGGAGTTGGGATGGATGTTGGGGGGCAGCAAGGACACGAGACAAAGGAAGCCGGAGACAAGCTCAGTGGTGGAAATCGGGCAGCTGCGTTTTCTACGTCTCCACTGGATTCGGTCCCACAGGGAAGGACCCGCGACTGTGGGCCCTGTCACAGCTGGTTTGACAGGCTCCGCTCCAGCAGCAGCTGCATCGCCCTGGCCTGCTTCTGGCAGACACGGGATTCCCGTCCAGGGGCCATTCCTACACGCCATGGAAATTCACGCGAGCCGGGAGCTCCCCTCCCCTGTCCCCCCATTGGACTGTAGCTGGAGACGGGGGGCTCTTTGGTGCATTGTGGGTACTCCGTCCATCTTCAGGTGACAGACCCAGACTCCTCCTGTGCGTGTGACCTTGGGCAAGTCACATTCTGTCGCTCTGTGCCTCAGTTTCCCGTCTGGATTTTTTTTCCCCACTTAAAAAAGCTGGCTCTACTCCATGTTATTTCTGTGATGGAAGCAGCTGGGGCTCTGTTTCTAGAATCGATTTTAAAGGGAGCAGGTTTTTAAAAAAAACCTTCCTAAAAATTCCAGCCTGGTAAATACCCACACAACTCATAGGGTGTTAACTGTCTGGAGGTTGCATGGATTAATTACCCTACCTGGCCAGTAGGGGGCAGCACCTCCTCTCTCTCTATACTTACCTAGCTCTCTATATAAAAAGAACAGGAGGACTTGTGGCACCTTAGAGACTAACCAATTTATTTGAGCATAAGCTTTCGTGGGCTACAGCTCACTTCATCGGATGCATTCAGTGGAAAATACAGTGGGGAGATTTATATCCACAGAACATGAAGCAATGGGTGTTACCATACACACTGTAAGGAGAGTGATCGCTTAAGGTGAGCTATTACCAGCAGGAGAGCCGGGGGGGACCTTTTGTAGTGATGATCAAGGTGGGCCATTTCCAGCAGTTGACAAGAACGTGTGAGGAAGTGTTTGTGTGGGGGGAAGGGCGGGGGAATAAACAAGGGGAAACAGTTTTACTTTGTGTAATGACCCATCCACTCCCGGTCTCTATTCAAGCCTAAGTTAATGGTGTCCAGTTTGCAAATTAAGTCCAATTCAGCAGTCTCTGGTTGGAGTCTGTTTTTGAAGTTTTGTTGTTGAAGAATTGCCACTTTTAGGTCTGAAATCGAGTGTCCAGGGAGGTTGACGTGTTCTCCGACTGGTTTTTGAATGTTAAAATTCTTGACGTCTGATTTGTGTCCGTTTATTCTTTTACGTAGAGACTGTCCGGTCTGGCCAACGTACATGGCAGAGGGGCATTGCTGGCACAGGATGGCATAGACCACCCATTTTTTCATGTTCTCTGTGCATATCAAATCTCCCCACTGTATTTTCCACTGCATGCATCCGATGAAGTGAGCTGTAGCCCACGAAAGCTTCTGCTCAAATAAATTGGTTAGTCTCTGAGGTGCCACAAGGACTCCTGTTCCTCTTGCGGATACAGACTCACACGGCTGCTCCTCTGGAACCCAGCTCTATGTATCTTTGAGCTGCAAGAACAAAACCTTTTAAGTGCCAAACTTCTCCCAAAAGACATTTCTCTCCGGCCAAAGGACGGGAAAGAAATTGGAACCAAAGGGTGTGGCAAGTGGTTTTAAAAAGAAAGAACTAAGAAGGGAAACATTCCAATTTTATACCAAATCTATAGATTAATATACGCCAAGAATAGAACGACAGATCTACGTTACTTTACCGCCCGGTATTTAGGGCCTCGGCGGACGCAGACGGCCGGACGCAGAGGGCAGGGCTGGCTGCAGCGTTCACAGACCCGCCGGGTGTTTAGCTTCCACATTTACACTCTGCCTTGGTATGAGCCAGTCAGACTTTTAGGGTGATGTCTTATTTTCCCCTCCCCTCCCCCTCCACCCCGACATTTGGGGCTTGGTTCAAAGCCGCGGTACAAATCTGTGTCTTTTTTTTTTTAAGCTTCCATTTGCTGTCTGACCCACCCCACCCCCCAGCCATGTTTATTGAACATTTTATAATCCCCCCCCCGCCCGCGCACGCTAGGGCAGTATCCTGGGGAGGGGGGCGGTGAGCTCAGCACTCAGTTTATACCTGGGGGGGCTGTTTAGTCGCACATACAAAGAGGTGTATTCGCTGATGTCAGTATTACGTTAATCCCATTTATAACCTGTTAAAAATAAAGCTCTTGGAAAAACGATGCCCTGGTTCTGGTCTGTTAAACATCAGGGTGGGTTGGAGGGCTGGGGCGTGCTGCGGGCTGAGCTGAGACCCAAGGTCTGGTCCCAGCTCTGCCACTGCCCTGCTGGGTGACCTACAGTGAGTCACTTGTCCCTCCATGCCTCAGTTTCCCCTCTCTACCTTTGTCTGGTTAGACTGTAAGCTCTTTAGGGCAAGGACTGTCTCAGCGTGTCACTGCAGGGCCCGGCATGACAAGGGGTCTGGGCAGCGCCCGACGCAACAGGGCCCAGATCTCGGCTGGGCTCTGGGCAGCGCCTGATGCAACGGGGCCCTGATCTCAGCTGGGGTCTGGGCAGTGCCTGGCACGACGGGGCCCTGATCTCGGGTGGGGGTCTGGGCAGCGCCTGGCACGATGGGGCCCTGATCTTGGGTGGGGGTTTGTGCAGCACCTGGCACGCTGTGTGTGTGTGGGGGGGGGCCAATCTCAGCCTAGCTATCTCTAATTGCTACCATAATGCAACTAATATTAATGGGGCCAGCTAGCTGTGAAATCGCATCCTCACCTGGGGAGCATTATTGTCCAGCCAGCACTCGGATTTTAAGCTCTCATCTCAAAATCCCTGCATGGCCCGTCAGAGCAAAGGAATTGCCAGACTCCAGGGGCCCATCTACCCCGGCATCTGGCCTCTGACAGCCACCAGCTGCTGCAGAGGAAGGTGCCAGACGCCCCCTACTGGCCAGGGACTGCACAGGTTGAAATAAAGCCAGTGCATCGGTGCACGGAGCCGAGCATCATCGGGCTGGTCTGGGTGGCACCAGCCCGGGCGCATGTGTCACTAATACAACGCAGCTCTGACCCCCCGTCCCCCCCGGGGGCTGCAGCACGCGCTGGCCTTGGGCTCAGGCTGGCACGCGTCTCCCTGGTCCAGGCAGAGGGGCTGGTGCCCGGCTCCCTGCACAGCCCCAGCCTGGGCCGGCAAAGCCCCAGCGCCCGCCCTTGCTCTGCCAGCGCAAGCCAGCAGCAGCTGCTAAGGCCTGGTCCCGGCAGCCCGGGAGCCGCTGTCCACACACAGGCCTTGGGTGTTTACCTGGCCCGGCTTGAGCCAGGCGCGCCCCGGGCAGAAACGTGGCAGGCTCCGGCCTTGGTCTCATTCCCACCCCCACCCCAGTTCTCCTGCTCCCCCCCCAATGCCCCTCACTCTTGACCAACTGCCCCCCCACCTAGCCCAGGCCAACCCCCCCCCCGGCAAACATGGCACCTTGCAGCCCCTCATGGCAGGCAGCGCCTGACCCGCCATTCAGCCAGGGCAGCGCGAAGCCAATTGCGTTAATGCTCCGACACTAAACCCCCGAGCCGGGCTTTGAACCCTCCGCGCCTCCCCCTGCAGCGCGGCCATTGGGGAGGGGGAGACACTCAACTTGGACTCTCTCATCGAGCGGCTGCTGGAAGGTGCGGGGGGCCCTGGAGGCACGGGGGGGGCCCTAGCATGGGGGGCCGGGACGGGAGGAGACCGAGTGGGGGCGATTGAGGGCATGGGGCAGTGCTGGGGGGTTTGTCCAGTTGGATCCCCCCCCCAATGCACAGGCTGAGCTGGGCTGGGAGGGGGGCAGGAAGCCCCAGGACGCTGTGGCTGGAATGGCCCGGGCCCCGCACCCCCCATATCCCCCAGGGTCTGTCCCCCTGGGCCCCTCATCCCCTCCCCTCCAGGGTCTGCCCCGCCCAGGGCCCCTCACCCCCATCTTCCCTAGGATCTGGCCCACCGAAAACCCCACAGTCCCATCCCCCAGGGTCTGCCCCGCTCAGGGTTCTTCCCCCACATCTTTGATTCCAGCCCAGGGCCCCACACCTCCATTCCCACCCGCCCCCCGGGCCCAGCTCCTCCCACCCCATGTGTACTGTGGGGAGGAATCCATGGGGGGCTGGTTTCTCGTGTGTCTATCCTGGGGGAGGGGGTGACTTTGTGAAGCCCTTGTCTCCAAGCCTGCCCCCCCCCCCGCAGCCCGGCTCAGGGGGCTTCCTAAGGAATCTCCCCACATTGCCCCCAAGGAGCCCTCCCCGAGCTCCGTTCCCTTGTTCCCACCTCAGGGTGCCCAATCCCCTTGGGTCGTGCTCTGTGCTGGGGCCATTCCCAGTGCAGCAGTGCCCAGGTGGCACGGCCGGGCACCCGCCCCTTGCCAACCCCCCAGTCCAGCGCGCTCCCCGCGGGCGCTGCAAACTGGTCTCCTCTTTGCTGCCATTTCCCTTTGCACCCCACCGGGCTGAGGCCACGGGGAGTGTGGCCCCCACCCCGCCCCCTGCAGCGCCCCCTGCCGGCAGAGACTGGAATAGCCGGGAACTTCCCCCCCAGCCAGCGACCCCACCCCGCTCCCTGCAGCGCCCCCTGCCGGCAGAGGCTGGAATAGCCGGGAGCTCCCCCCCCAACCAGCGACCCCATCCCGCCCCGTTCAGCGCCCCCTGCCGGCAGAGGCTGGAATAGCCGGAAGCTCCCCCCCCAGCCAGCGCCCCCACCCCGCCCCCTGCAGCGCCCCCTGCCGGCAGAGGCTGGAATAGCCGGGAGCTCCCCCCCCAGCCAGCGCCCCCACCCCGCCCCCTGCCGGCAGAGGCTGGAATAGCCGGGAGCTCCCCCCCCCCTCCAGCGACCCCATCCCGCTCCCTGCAGCGCCCCCTGCTGGCAGAGGCTGGAATAGCCGGGAGCTCCCCCCCCAACCAGCGCCCCCACCCCGCCCCCTGCAGCGCCCCCTGCCGGCAGAGGCTGGAATTGCCGGGAGCTCCCCCCCCCGCCAGCGCCCCCACCCCGCTCCCTGCAGCGCCCCCTGCCGGCAGAGACTGGAATAGCCGGGAACTTCCCCCCCAGCCAGCGCCCCCATCCCGCCCCGTTCAGCGCCCCCTGCCGGCAGAGGCTGGAATACCCGGGAGCTTCCCCCCAGCCAGCGACCCCACTCCGCTCCCTGCAGCGCCCCCTGCCGGCAGAGGCTGGAATAGCCGGGAACTTCCCCCCCAGCCAGCGACCCCACCCCGCTCCCTGCAGCGCCCCCTGCCGGCAGAGACTGGAATAGCCGGGAGCTCCCCCCCAGCCAGCGCCCCCACCCCGCCCCCTGCAGCGCCCCCTGCCGGCAGAGGCTGGAACAGCGGGGAGCCCGCCCCCAGCCAGCGCCCCCGCTCCTCCCGCTCCCTCCCAGCGCTTCCCGCCCCCTAACAGCTGTTTGGCGGGGCTTAGGAGCTTCCCGGGGGGGGAGGCGGAGAAGGGACGCGGCAGGGGCGGGCATTTGCGGGAACAGGAGGGGCGGGGTGAGGGCGGTGCCGGTGCCGGTGCCGGGCAAAGGTGAAGTCGGCGCCTATGAGTCCAGGTCCCCCCCCCGCAGAGCTGCCATGTCGGAGGGCGAGAAACTCAACTTGGACTCTATCATCCTGCGGCTGCTGGAAGGTGGGGGGGGGACCCTGGGGCCGGGGGGGGACCCTAGCATGGGGGGGGCCGGGAGGGGAGGAGTCTGAGCGGGGGCGATCAAGGGCGTGGGGCGGTGCTGGGGGGTTTGTCCGGTTGGATCCTGCCCCCCCCCATGCACAGGCTGGGCTGTGGCGGGGCCGGCCGCGGGGGGCCCGGGGCGCCCCGGGGTGCCGGGGCTGGAACTGCCGCGGGCCGGGCGCTCCGGCAAGTTCCGTGTTGACTTTGTGGGCTCCTTTGTTTTCGCTCGGGTCTCCCCGCCTGCAGCGCTCCTGGGCGGGGGTCGGGGCTGGCCCTACGGGGGGGGGCGGTCGTCCCAGTGCGAACTCTGTTCTCCCCGTGCTGCTACCAAACGGGCGGGGGAGATTAGCTGTTACTTCCCGGCACCCCTATAATACTGGGGGTGTTGCGGGGGGTGACCCCAGCTACCCTTTCTGGGTGGCACCTGACCCTGGGGCTGGACCCGAGGCTGGAGCAGTTGCTGAGCGGCAGATTATCTGATCTGGCATCCCCATGCATCACCCATGCAAAGCAGACGCATCAGTCCTGTGTGTCATATGGGGAAACTGAGGCACGGGGGAAGGGCGTGGCCCAAGGTCACGGAATCGTTCAGAGCTGGGGAAAGAACCCAGGTGCCCGGCCTCACAGTCCGGTATCAGCTGCTAGGCCACCCTGCTTCTTAAAGCGTGTGTATTCTGCCTCCTGCAGTGTTGGAAAGGACTCGAGTGTGCCCAGGAGCCAGGGGGGTGGGGAACGGGATGCAGGACCTGTCCCTCGAGTGGGCCCCGGCTCTGATCCTGCCCTTTGGCCGGGGGCAGAGGGGTGGTGCCCAGGCCTGCCCAGAAGAGCCTCCGGCAGTTCAGCCCGGTTGCCCCTTGGAACATGCCAGCTGGAGCTGGGGCCTTGCCCTGAGCTGTGGGTGGGTCTGTGAGCAGTACGGGGGCTATGACCCTGGCCCGGCAGAGACGCCCGCTGTGCCGTGTTGCAGTGCAAGGCTCCCAGCCCAGCAAGAACGTGTGTTTGTTGGAGCATGAGATCCGGTACCTCTGCCACAAGTCGCGGGAGATCTTCCTGAGCCAGCCCATCCTGCTGGAGCTGGAGGCCCCGCTGAAGATCTGCGGTGAGTGGGCCAGGTCGGGGGGTGGGGACCCTTCCTCCCAGCGGCCATGGGGGGATTCCCTGCACCCCTTGTTCACTCTGCAGGGGTTCACTGGCTGGGACTGGGCTGGGTGGGCAGGCCAGGGGTGGATCCGTGGCCCCCTTGCTGGCCCTTTCCAGCGGTGGGAGGGATCCCTGGCCCTGGGGGGGAGGCGGGTTAGGCCTGGCTGTGGTAGCTGCTCCCTCACCTCCCGCCCTCCCCAGGCGACATCCATGGGCAGTTCTACGACCTGCTGCGGCTCTTCGAGTGCGGGGGCTTCCCGCCTGAGAGCAACTACCTCTTCCTGGGCGACTACGTGGACCGGGGCAAGCAGTCGCTGGAGACCATCTGCCTGCTGCTGGCCTACAAGGTCAAGTACCCCGAGAACTTCTTCCTGCTGCGTGGCAACCACGAGTGCCCCAGCATCAACCGCATCTACGGCTTCTACGATGAGTGTGAGTGTGGCCCCCCCCCCCCAGCGCCCGGCCCCCCGAGGCCCCCCCCCCGGCTCCCCTCACCCCTACCACGAGTGCCCCAGCATCAACCGCATCTACGGCTTCTACGATGAGTGTGAGTGTGGGCCCCCCCCCCAGCGCCTGGCCCCCCGAGTCCCCCCCTCCCTGCTCCCCTCACCCCTACCACGAGTGCCCCAGCATCAACCGCATCTACGGCTTCTACGATGAGTGTGAGTGTGGGCCCCCCCCCCAGCGCCCGGCCCCCCGAGTCCCCCGACCCTGCTCCCCTCACCCCTACCACGAGTGCCCCAGCATCAACCGCATCTACGGCTTCTACGATGAGTGTGAGTGTGGGGCCCCCCCCCCCCCCCAGCGCCTGGCCCCCCCGAGTCCCCCCCCTCCCTGCTCCCCTCACCCCTACCACGAGTGCCCCAGCATCAACCGCACCTACGGCTTCTACGATGAGTGTGAGTGTGGGCCCCCCCCCAGCGTCCGGCCCCCCGAGTCCCCCCCACCCTGCTCCCCTCACCCCTACCACGAGTGCCCCAGCATTAACCGCACCTACGGCTTCTACGATGAGTGTGAGTGTGGGCCCCCCCCCCCCAGCGCCCGGCCCCCCGGGTCCCCCCCACCCTACTCCCCTCACCCCTACCACGAGTGCCCCAGCATCAACCGCACCTACGGCTTCTACGACGAGTGTGAGTGTGGGCCCCCCCCCCAGCGTCCGGCCCCCCGAGTCCCCCCCACCCTGCTCCCCTCACCCCTACCACGAGTGCCCCAGCATCAACCGCACCTACGGCTTCTACGATGAGTGTGAGTGTGGGCCCCCCCCCCAGCGCCCGGCCCCCCGAGTCCCCCCCCTCCCTGCTCCCCTCACCCCTACCACGATGTGCCCCAGCATCAACCGCATCTACGGCTTCTACGATGAGTGTGAGTGTGGGCCCCCCCCCAGCGTCCGGCCCCCCCGAGTCCCCCCCACCCTGCTCCCCTCACCCCTACCACGAGTGCCCCAGCATCAACCGCATCTACGGCTTCTACGATGAGTGTGAGTGTGGGCCCCCCCCCAGCGCCCGGCCCCCCGAAGTCCCCCCCACCCTGCTCCCCTCACCCCTACCACGAGTGCCCCCGCATCAACCGCATCTACGGCTTCTACGATGAGTGTGAGTGTGGGCCCCCCCCCCCAGCGCCCGGCCCCCCGAGTCCCCCCCACCCTGCTCCCCTCACCCCTACCACGAGTGCCCCAGCATCAACCGCATCTACGGCTTCTACGATGAGTGTGAGTGTGGGCCCCCCCCCCAGCGCCCGGCCCCCCGAGTCCCCCCCACCCTGCTCCCCTCACCCCTACCACGAGTGCCCCAGCATCAACCGCATCTACGGCTTCTACGATGAGTGTGAGTGTGGGCCCCCCCCCCAGCGCCTGGCCCCCCGAGTCCCCCCCTCCCTGCTCCCCTCACCCCTACCACGAGTGCCCCAGCATCAACCGCATCTACGGCTTCTACGATGAGTGTGAGTGTGGGCCCCCCCCCCAGCGCCCGGCCCCCCCGAGTCCCCCGACCCTGCTCCCCTCACCCCTACCACGAGTGCCCCAGCATCAACCGCACCTACGGCTTCTACGATGAGTGTGAGTGTGGGCCCCCCCCCCAGCGCCCAGCCCCCCGAGTCCCCCCCTCCCTGCTCCCCTCACCCCTACCACGAGTGCCCCAGCATCAACCGCATCTACGGCTTCTACGATGAGTGTGAGTGTGGGCCCCCCCCCCCCAGCGCCCGGCCCCCCGGGTCCCCCCCACCCTGCTCCCCTCACCCCTACCACGAGTGCCCCAGCATTAACCGCATCTACGGCTTCTACGATGAGTGTGAGTGTGGGCCCCCCCCCAGCGCCCGGCCCCCCGAGTCCCCCCCACCCTGCTCCCCTCACCCCTACCACGAGTGCCCCAGCATCAACCGCATCTACGGCTTCTACGATGAGTGTGAGTGTGGGCCCCCCCCCAGCGCCTGGCCCCCCGAGTCCCCCCCACCCTGCTCCCCTCACCCCTACCACGAGTGCCCCAGCATCAACCGCATCTACGGCTTCTACGATGAGTGTGAGTGTGGGCCCCCCCCCAGCGCCTGGCCCCCGAGTCCCCCCTTCCCTGCTCCCCTCACCCCTACCACGAGTGCCCCAGCATCAACCGCACCTACGGCTTCTACGATGAGTGTGAGTGTGGGCCCCCCCCCAGCGCCCGGCCCCCCGAGTCCCCCCCACCCTGCTCCCCTCACCCCTACCACGAGTGCCCCAGCATCAACCGCATCTACGGCTTCTACGATGAGTGTGAGTGTGGGCCCCCCCCCAGCGCCCGGCCCCCCGAGTCCCCCCCACCCTGCTCCCCTCACCCCTACCACGAGTGCCCCAGCATCAACCGCACCTACGGCTTCTACGATGAGTGTGAGTGTGGGCCCCCCCCCCCAGCGTCCGGCCCCTCGAGTCCCCCCCACCCTGCTCCCCCTCACCCCTACCACGAGTGCCCCAGCATCAACCGCACCTACGGCTTCTACGATGTGTGTGAGTGTGGGCCCCCCCCCCAGCGCCTGGCCCCCCGAGTCCCCCCCACCCTGCTCCCCTCACCCCTACCACGAGTGCCCCAGCATCAACCGCATCTACGGCTTCTACGATGAGTGTGAGTGTGGGCCCCCCCCCAGCGCCCGGCCCCCCGAGTCCCCCCCACCCTACTCCCCTCACCCCTACCACGAGTGCCCCAGCATCAACCGCATCTACGGCTTCTACGATGAGTGTGAGTGTGGGCCCCCCCCCCAGCGCCCGGCCCCCCGAGAGTCCCCCCCTCCCTGCTCCCCTCACCCCTACCACGAGTGCCCCAGCATCAACCGCACCTACGGCTTCTACGATGAGTGTGAGTGTGGGCCCCCCCCCAGCGCCTGGCCCCCCGAGTCCCCCCCACCCTGCTCCCCCTCACCCCTACCACGAGTGCCCCAGCATCAACCGCATCTACGGCTTCTACGATGAGTGTGAGTGTGGGCCCCCCCCCCAGCGCCCGGCCCCCCGAGTCCCCCCACCCTGCTCCCCTCACCCCTACCACGAGTGCCCCAGCATCAACCGCATCTACGGCTTCTATGATGAGTGTGAGTGTGGGCCCCCCCCCAGCGCCCGGCCCCCCGAGTCCCCCCACCCTGCTCCCCTCACCCCTACCACGAGTGCCCCAGCATCAACCGCACCTACGGCTTCTACGATGAGTGTGAGTGTGGGCCCCCCCCCAGCGCCTGGCCCCCCGAGTCCCCCCTTCCCTGCTCCCCTCACCCCTACCACGAGTGCCCCAGCATCAACCGCATCTACGGCTTCTACGATGAGTGTGAGTGTGGGCCCCCCCCCAGCGCCCGGCCCCCCGAGTCCCCCCCACCCTGCTCCCCTCACCCCTACCACGAGTGCCCCAGCATCAACCGCATCTACGGCTTCTACGATGAGTGTGAGTGTGGGCCCCCCCCCAGCGTCCGGCCCCCCGAGTCCACCCCTCCCTGCTCCCCTCACCCCTACCACGAGTGCCCCAGCATCAACCGCATCTACGGCTTCTACGATGAGTGTGAGTGTGGGCCCCCCCCCCAGCGCCTGGCCCCCCGAGTCCCCCCCACCCTGCTCCCCTCACCCCTACCACGAGTGCCCCAGCATCAACCGCATCTACGGCTTCTACGATGAGTGTGAGTGTGGGCCCCCCCCCCAGCGCCTGGCCCCCCGAGTCCCCCCCACCCTGCTCCCCTCACCCCTACCACGAGTGCCCCAGCATCAACCGCATCTACGGCTTCTACGATGAGTGTGAGTGTGGGCCCCCCCCCCCAGCGCCCGGCCCCCCGAGTCCCCCCTCCCTGCTCCCCTCACCCCTACCACGAGTGCCCCAGCATCAACCGCATCTACGGCTTCTACGATGAGTGTGAGTGTGGGCCCCCCCCCCAGCGCCCGGCCCCCCGAGTCCCCCCCACCCTGCTCCCCTCACCCCTACCACGAGTGCCCCAGCATCAACCGCATCTACGGCTTCTATGATGAGTGTGAGTGTGGGCCCCCCCCCAGCGCCCGGCCCCCCCGTGTCCCCCCACCCTGCTCCCCTCACCCCTACCACGAGTGCCCCAGCATCAACCGCACCTACGGCTTCTACGATGAGTGTGAGTGTGGGCCCCCCCCCCAGCGCCTGGCCCCCCGAGGTCCCCCCTATCCCTGCTCCCCTCACCCCTACCACGAGTGCCCCAGCATCAACCGCATCTACGGCTTCTACGATGAGTGTGAGTGTGGGCCCCCCCCCCAGCGCCCTGGCCCCCCGAGTCCCCCCACCCTGCTCCCCTCACCCCTACCACGAGTGCCCCAGCATCAACCGCATCTACGGCTTCTACGATGAGTGTGAGTGTGGGCCCCCCCCCCCAGCGCCCGGCCCCCCGAGTCCCCCCCCACCCTGCCTCCCCTCACCCCTACCACGAGTGCCCCAGCATCAACCGCATCTACGGCTTCTACGATGAGTGTGAGTGTGGGCCCCCCCCCCAGCGCCCTGGCCCCCCCGAAGTCCCCCCCACCCTGCTCCCCTCACCCCTACCACGAGTGCCCCAGCATCAACCGCACCTACGGCTTCTACGATGAGTGTGAGTGTGGGCCCCCCCCCCAGCGCCCGGCCCCCCCGAGTCCCCCCCCTCCCTGCTCCCCCTCACCCCTACCACGAGTGCCCCAGCATCAACCGCACCTACGGCTTCTACGATGAGTGTGAGTGTGGGCCCCCCCCCAGCGCCCGGCCCCCCGAGTCCCCCCACCCTGCTCCCCTCACCCCTACCACGAGTGCCCCAGCATCAACCGCACCTACGGCTTCTATGATGAGTGTGAGTGTGGGCCCCCCCCCAGCGCCCGGCCCCCCGAGTCCCCCCCACCCTGCTCCCTCACCCCTACCACGAGTGCCCCAGCAATCAACCGCATCTACGGCTTCTACGATGAGTGTGAGTGTGGGCCCCCCCCCCCAGCGCCTGGCCCCCCTATTCCCCCGACCCTGCTCCCCTCACCCCTACCACGAGTGCCCCAGCATCAACCGCATCTACGGCTTCTACGATGAGTGTGAGTGTGGGCCCCCCCCCCAGCGCCCGGCCCCCCGAGTCCCCCCCCACCCTACTCCCCTCACCCCTACCACGAGTGCCCCAGCATCAACCGCATCTACGGCTTCTACGATGAGTGTGAGTGTGGGCCCCCCCCCCCCCAGCGCCCGGCCCCCCGAGTCCCCCCCACCCTGCTCCCCTCACCCCTACCACGAATGCCCCAGCATCAACCGCACCTACGGCTTCTACGATGAGTGTGAGTGTGGGCCCCCCCCCAGCGCCCGGCCCCCCGCAGTCCCCCCACCCTGCTCCCCTCACCCCTACCACGAGTGCCCCCAGCATCAACCGCACCTACGGCTTCTATGATGAGTGTGAGTGTGGGCCCCCCCCCAGCGCCCGGCCCCCCGAGTCCCCCCCACCCTGCTCCCCTCACCCCTACCACGAGTGCCCCAGCATCAACCGCACCTACGGCTTCTACGATGAGTGTGAGTGTGGGGCCCTCCCCCCAGCGCCCGGCCCCCCGAGTCCCCCCCACCCTGCTCCCCTCACCCCTACCACGAGTGCCCCAGCATCAACCGCACCTACGGCTTCTACGATGAGTGTGAGTGTGGGGCCCTCCCCCCAGCGCCCGGCCCCCCGAGTCCCCCCCACCCTGCTCCCCTCACCCCTACCACGAGTGCCCCAGCATCAACCGCATCTACGGCTTCTACGATGAGTGTGAGTGTGGGCCCCCCCCCAGCGCCCGGCCCCCCCGAGTCCCCCCACCCTGCTCCCCTCACCCCTACCACGAGTGCCCCAGCATCAACCGCATCTACGGCTTCTACGATGAGTGTGAGTGTGGGCCCCCCCCCCCAGCGCCTGGCCCCCCGAGTCCCCCGACCCTGCTCCCCTCACCCCTACCACGAGTGCCCCAGCATCAACCGCATCTACGGCTTCTACGATGAGTGTGAGTGTGGGCCCCCCCCCAGCGTCCGGCCCCCCGAGTCCCCCCCTCCCTGCTCCCCTCACCCCTACCACGAGTGCCCCAGCATCAACCGCACCTACGGCTTCTACGATGAGTGTGAGTGTGGGCCCCCCCCCAGCGTCCGGCCCCCCGAGTCCCCCCACCCTGCTCCCCTCACCCCTACCACGAGTGCCCCAGCATCAACCGCATCTATGGCTTCTACGATGAGTGTGAGTGTGGGCCCCCCCCCAGCGCCCGGCCCCCCGAGTCCCCCCCACCCTGCTCCCCTCACCCCTACCACGAGTGCCCCAGCATCAACCGCACCTACGACGAGTGTGAGTGTGGGCCCCCCCCCAGCGCCCGGCCCCCCGAGTCCCCCCCACCCTGCTCCCCTCACCCCTACCACGAGTGCCCCAGCATCAACCGCATCTACGGCTTCTACGATGAGTGTGAGTGTGGGCCCCCCCCCAGCGCCCGGCCCCCCGAGTCCCCCCCACCCTGCTCCCCTCACCCCTACCACGAGTGCCCCAGCATCAACCGCATCTACGGCTTCTACGATGAGTGTGAGTGTGGGCCCCCCCCCCCCAGCGCCCGGCCCCCCGAGTCCCCCCCACCCTGCTCCCCTCACCCCTACCACGAGTGCCCCAGCATCAACCGCATCTACGGCTTCTACGATGAGTGTGAGTGTGGGCCCCCCCCCCAGCGCCCGGCCCCCCGAGTCCCCCCCACCCTGCTCCCCTCACCCCTACCACGAGTGCCCCAGCATCAACCGCATCTACGGCTTCTACGATGAGTGTGAGTGTGGGCCCCCCCCCCCAGCGCCCGGCCCCCCGAGTCCCCCCCACCCTGCTCCCCTCACCCCTACCACGAGTGCCCCAGCATCAACCGCACCTACGGCTTCTACGATGAGTGTGAGTGTGGGCCCCCCCCCAGCGCCCGGCCCCCCGAGTCCCCCCCACCCTGCTCCCCTCACCCCTACCACGAGTGCCCCAGCATCAACCGCACCTACGACGAGTGTGCCTGATTCCTCCATCCCCTCCACCGCCCCCATCTATACTCTTGTACCCCCTCTGCCCTGACCACCATATCCCCTACACCCCCAGCCGTGAGGGCGCCAGCGTCCAGGGCAGGGGGCAGCCTCTGCCCCACATGCCGTGTGCTGATCCTGGGGTCCGGCGGAGGAAGGCCCTGTGTGAAGTCGCTGCACGGTTCACGTGGCTCCCTGTATGGCCTGGGTCTCTCCCAGCAGGCCAGGGCCCAGCCTGGCCAGGGGCCCCGCTCCCGTGCGTCTCCCTCAGTGGCTGGGCCCCCGTGCGTCTCCCTCAGTGGCTGGGCCCCCGTGCCCCCGATTGTCCCCCACAGGCAAGAGGCACCACAACATCAAGCTGTGGAAGACGTTCACCGACTGCTTCAACTGCCTGCCCATCGCCGCGATTGTGGACGAGAAAATCTTCTGCTGCCATGGAGGTGCGGGAGGGGCCGCAGGGTGTGGGGGGCAGTGCCCCGTGCCCCTGCCCCCGGCAGGGAGGGAGTCCGCCCAGCGGGGTGTTGCAGGAATGTGGGCTTCGTCCAGTGGAGGGCGCTGCTGGGGAAGGCGGAGGGCGCTAGGCCCCACGGGGCTGGGGGCACTTGATCAGGGCCGGGTGTTGTCATGGGGGTGGGATGGGGGGGTGCTGGGGCAGGGCTAATGGATGCTGGGAGGGCTGGGGGGGGCTGCAAGGCAGATATTGGGGAGGGCAGGGAATTGCTATCGGGGCTGTGTATGGTGGGATAATTAAAATGTAAGCCCCTTCGTTTTCAGTTTTAAATGATTTTTACTGGAAAATCCCCAGGTTTTACAAAAAGGACTGTTCGTTTTTTTCTGATTTTCGCCCTACTTTTGTGTCATTCAAATGTATATAAAGAACGTGTTTGATTAGGAAAATACAAAGCATCGCACGGGCGAAAGGTGTCACGATAAGACGTGCGTCTGGGCGCCTACGCAAAGCTGCCGGTTGAACTAAGGCTGCCTATCGGCCTCGAAGATGCACGCCAGAAACGGGCATGCTCGGGGGGGCGCGCGGGCATCTGACCTGCCGCGTACGCGTTTCAAGCCGTTAGCAGGTAACGGTGCAACGCTCTGACGCGCTGAAACGGGAAGACAGGGAAAATCCGTCGGAATACGTTTCCGACCGCAAGGAAGTATTCCAAAGTTTTCAGAAACCGAAAGAGGAGAAGAGGACGAAGGTGGGTGCACGCGCCCCAAATGGTGCGACCCCATTATTAACTGTCACTATTTACAGGCTAATGGTTCTAAGTCCACACCAGTAACCTGTTTGTTCAAACGAAAACTTTTCAATTTGGGGGTTAGAGCTCAAAGCGCATTGGTTAATGCTGTGACTTCCAGTCATCTGCTGGATACTCCCCCCCGTCCTTCCGGCCGCCAAGATAAATCCAATATTTACCCAGAAGAAATGAATTTTTGCTCTGATTTTCACCTGGGTTTGTTGTGGTGGTAATAAACACTGATAAATTCCTGGGGAAAATTAAATAAAATAAAAACTGAAAACGAAGGGCCCTATTAACATGCTGCCACAGTGGGAGGGGCTCCTGTGAGGGGCAGAATCTAACGCTCATCTCCCCCCTCCCCTCAGGGCTCTCGCCAGACCTGCAGTCGATGGAGCAGATCCGCAGAATCATGCGCCCCACAGGCGTGCCGGATCAGGGCCTGCTGTGCGACCTCCTCTGGTCGGACCCCGACAAGGACGTCCAGGGCTGGGGCGAGAACGATCGTGGCGTCTCCTTCACCTTTGGCCCTGACGTGGTCACCAAGTTCCTGCACAAACACAACCTGGACTTTATCTGTCGGGCACACCAGGTACCAGCCGGGGGGGCTGTCAGCGGGGATCGAGGGGCATCAGAAGGGCTGGGACAGCTGGGGGTCGTCGTGGAAGAGCATCGGCATGGGAGGAGATCGGCAGAGCTGTGTGGGGTGCAGGACCCTACTGGCTGGGGGTGGTTTGCATTGTTCGGATCAGTCTGTTCCCATGTGGGTGACAGAGAGGGGTTAGTCTGTGGTGCCAGGCTGTGCCTGTTTGGGGGGCAGGCAGAGCTGGGGGCAGGGAGTGGGGTGCCGGGGGTGGGCAGGGCCAGACACGCCCTCCTGTCTCCCTGCCCCAGGTGGTGGAGGATGGTTACGAGTTCTTTGCCAAGCGCCAGCTGGTGACGCTCTTCTCAGCCCCCAACTACTGCGGCGAGTTTGACAACGCGGGCGCCATGATGAGTGTGGACGAGACGCTGATGTGCTCCTTCCAGGTGAGCTCCCGGCCGGGGGGTGTCACTCCTCGGCGGGGGTAACGGTGAGTGGGGGAGGAAACCTCCTGCAGAGGACAACCCCCCTTCCGGTAACAGTCCAGATGGGGAAGGGTCTGGGCCTTAGAGGAGCTGTGGGGACCCCAAGTCTGGGCTCGGTGGCACCGACGCATGTGTGGGGGGCTGTCCCCATGGCAGCCACTTCTTCAGGTAGGGGGCAGGGCTCCAATTTCAAGAGCAGTAGATCCCCTGGGCTGTGGGGGCTGGCAGGGGCCCTGGCCCAGTACCTGTGACAGCTCTTGGGGGGCTGGGCCCCCCTTCCCTGCATCCAACCTGCTTCTCCTCCTGCAGATCCTGAAACCGGCTGACAAGACCAAGGGCAAGTACGGGCAGTTCAGCGGCCTGAACCCCGGCAGACGCCCTGTCACACCCCCGCACAACTCGGCCAAGGCCAAGAAGTAACTGGCTGCTCCCCCTGCCCTGCCCCATGGACAGGGGGTGCCCCCCTCACTGCCCTGCCCCCGGCTTTTTGGCTCTGCGGTCCGGTGCTCACCCGCCCTGCCTGCCTGGGACAGAGCTGAATTGTTACTTTTAAACTCCTGGAGTTTGAGACCAAAAATCCTGCTCCGGGGCGAGGGGGCCAGGGAGGGCTCTTGATTTTGGGAGCGTGAATTTAATCTTTTTGGATCAAGTCTGTTTTGCCAGTTGAGCCCCCACGCGCCCCCCCCCCCCATGCCCCATGCTGAGAGGATTCCTTCTCGAATAAATATTTACCAGAAATTCTTACCCGTGGCAGGGAGAAGGGGCTGGGGGGCTGTGCAGGGAATACCCCGTCCTGCCCCATGATCAGGCTCTAATGCCCCTGGGAGTGGAGCGTGGAATCTCCCCTCCACCCCCACGGCCAATGCCATGGGGGGTTCCTGCCTGACCTGTGAGTGGGGGCCTCGCCCTGGGTGGTGCCTTCCGGGCCCCAGCACCTCCTGACATGCCCCCGGGGCGGAGTGCTGACGTGCAGCCACTTCTGGGGAGAGCCATGCTGCCCCTCACTGCGGGTCGGGGGGTGTTACAGTGGGGCCATGAACTCCGCTGGGATCTACCTTGCTGGTGCGAGGGAGGAGAGCAGGGGGCCACAGCCCCTGCAGGGACCTTGATGGCGCCAGGACCCAAGAGGTCCCTGCCCGGAAGCGGGTGTTGAGGGTGTCAGAGGACGCTGAGCCCAGATTGGCAAAGTGGGGGTCGCTGTCGCAGAGGATCTCGGGGTATCACAGCCATTACAATGGGGCAGGGGGTGTTGCATTGCTGGGGGGGCGGGGCGAAGCATGGGCCTGCTCTTCCTGTCTCCCATGTGGGCTGACACGAGCCAGGAGTGGGACCCAGCCTCCCGCTCTGCCTAGCAGGGCGGCCTGGGGACAGCCGGTTACTGGGCCCCAGGGCTGGGTGGGATCGTGCTCCGGGGGCAGTCAGAGAGTTACCGTGGGCCCCAGCTGCTCAGCTCCGTAGCCAGCCCCCTCTCGGCCGGCAGCAGGGCTCTGCCAGCTTCCAGCAATTCGCCCTGAGCGAGGACAGTCCCTGCAGGGCAAGCTGGGGGAGACAGATACACCCCCAGCCCCCGCCGCAATCCCACCAGCCCTGCAAGAAGGACCTAGGCTAGCTTGGCTACTGTAAGAGGAACTTGGGGGACGGACTAGCCTGCCTCCCACTCCTGGCCCAGCCTCTGCAAGGTGCAGGAGGGAAAGGATCCTGGGGGTGTTCCTCTGCCTGGGAGAAGGGGGAGCTGAGCCTCTCCTCCAGCAGCAGCTGTGCCGGCAGCAGCCTGTTTTATTACACAACGCCGTCCAGAACCGCGAACCGCGCCATCCCCGCACCGCCAGCCAGCGGCGACCCGACGTCCTCATCGCCCACGAGGCCCAGAAAAAGATCACCCTCGTCGACGTCCCGGCCTCCTGTGAGAACAGGACCCCGGCCTTCCGCGAGGCCCCAGCGCGTAAGCTGGAAAAGTAGGGCCCCCCGGCCGGCCCCCTGAGAGCGAAGGGCTACGAGGGGCAGATGGACGCCCTGATCGTCGGAGCCCCGGGCGCCTGGGACCCCTGCGACGAGCGTGTGCTGCGGGCCTGCGGGATCGGTCGATGCTACGCACGGCTCATGCGGCCCCTCATGGTCTCGGACACCAGCCGCTGGTCCAGGGCCATGTACACCGAACACGACACCGGCCACCGACAGGACCAGGAGGGGTGAGCCGGAGCGACAGTGAGAAAGGGACCGAGAGACTTTTTCCTTTGGACCATGTGGGCGGAAACCATAAGCTCACTGAACGTTAACTCTCCCCAAATGGGGTCAATCCATCCTCATCCTCGTATCCGCTCATCATGCTCCACGCCGGAAGGTAGCCATTCTAGGAACACCATAGCCCATATCTCACCGCCTGTGCCTTGCCCCGTCAACCTTGTACCCCCGCTCAGGGATACTGCAGATTACGTATTCCTTCCGCCACCCACTGCGAACTTCGCACCCCTTGATAATCTGTACCTCGCTCCCTGATAACCAGGAAGGCCGACGCTTTCGCTCTGTTCCTTTTTTAAACATCTTAAACAAAGCTTTATTTCCAGGGCCACGTCTCTTCACAGGGCTTGGAAGCAAAGCCCCTGCCCACTCTTCCTGCCCTGCTCCAGCAGAGGTGAGGGGGTCGTAAAGTCCAGCTTCTCCACGCAGGCTCCTGGGGGCTTTCGGTGGGGGGGCTTGGAGCCGGGCTGCAGAAGGTGACCCAAAGGAGCAGAGCTGAAAGAGATGCAGCAGGATGCGGGGGGAACTCCCCAGCTTCCCCCTCCACCCACATGATCCCATTCCCCCCCAGGCACCAATACAGCCCCTGCGCCCCCCCCCACCCACCCACAGAACAGCCGGGATCCCTCTGCCCACATTAGGGCCCCCCAGTCACCACCCCATAACTTTTTCTGTGGGGGGGGTCCCTGGCACAGCCCCCTCCAGGTCGCTGCTCTCTGACTCCAGGGCAGCACCTGGATGAGGGTGTCTCTGGGGAAAGGTGGGGCTGGAGGGCAGCCCTAGCCCCTCCTCACGTGTGGTCTCCATGGCAATCAGGTAGGAATCGATGTCATCACCCGTGAAGTCATCAGCAGGGGTAGCTGGGGGAAAGGCCCTGTGGGGAGAAGGGAGCGGGGCTGGGGCCAGAGATGGGGTCCTTACCCTACCCCCCTGGGGCCAGCCTGGTATCCCAGCTCTCCCACCCTTAGGCTTCCCCACAGAAGCTGCTACCTGAGTGGGCAGAAGTCCTGCAACAGCAGCCCTATGAGGGAGATGGCAGCCAGCCAGTCCAATGGGGTTGTTTACTCTGAACCCTAATGACAACTGTGAGTGCCACTGTCAAACCCTCAGGGTCCTGCTTACCCATTGGCCGGCCGAGCCTGCAAGGTTCTGGAGTGGGCCTGTGAGCTGCTGTTGGGGTCTGACAAGGTGGCCAGGACCAGGTGCACTTCCAGCCCAGGGTCCAACAGGGCTAGCGCAGGGGAGTGAGACAGATGGGGCGGGGAGGGCCAGGACTTCACAGAGACAGCACGGGGTGTGTGCAGAGAGAGAGCTGCAGCAGGAACAGGGCCAGGGCGTGACCGGGGCAAGGAGCACATGATCCCATCGGAGGAGAGCCAGCTCAGGGCACTGAGGTAGAGGAAGCATCCCCACGGCCCCAAAGGCCTGGCCATAGCTGTTGGGGGAGTCAAAGAGGGGCACGTTGGCGGACTCGGCGATGCTCAGGAAACCCGAGGGGCAGACAGATGGGGCAGTGCGGCAGCTCCACCCTCTGGGGCTAGAGCAGAGGCGCCGTGGGGGGTGGATGCCTTGAAGCAGAAGGTGACATGGGACTGCTGCTGCCCCTGGCCATCCTGGAGCTCGTCCTCAGAGCGGCACCATTGTCCTGCTGGGCTCGGGGGGCTCAGCATCAGGCCCCCCCCCGGTGTCCCCACACTGCCACGCCACCCCCTAGGACCCACCGGCCACTCGCTATAAACTGCTGCCCAAGCCCCCCGCCCCAGAGATACCAGCCAGCCCAGACCCCAGGGCTTGTGGAGTGGGACATGGGGCCCTTCCCCTCTAGGGGCTGCCAGCTCCAATCCAGCCCCATGGCAGGGGGACTGGGCTGTGTTGTGTCTTGTTGGGATGGGGGCTGGCTCTCCGTCTCCTCAGCCAGGGAGCTGGATGACCCTCAGCGTCACCTCGGCCAGCGTCACCGGGAAATGGACCACGACACCCACCGGCACCCAGCCACCCGAGGTGAGCGAGTGTGAGCCCCACCCTACAGACAGAGCTGCAGCCTCCCACCCCCTCTGTGCCGATGAGCGCCCCAGAGAGCCGGCTGGGCCCCCCAACCCTCCCACCCCTCCGTGCCGACCCAGCACCCAAAGGAGCCAGCATATGTTCCTAATCCCTCTGCACTCCCCTCATCGATCCCTGCGGTTCTCAACCAAGGGTCCACAGCACTCCGGGGGGCGGGGGGGAGACTGGCTTCAGGGGTCTGTGGGGCCCAAAAGCTGAAGCCCAGAACCCCGAGTCCCAAGTCCCTTCCCCCCGCAGCGCTGAAGCTGGAAGCCTGGAGCGCCAAGCCCCGGCGCCCCATGAGGGAGAAGCCCCCAGCCCCAGAGGGCTCAAGCCCCAGACCCAGTGGCTGAAGCCCAGAGGCCCAGAGGCCCAGCCCCACTGGGCTAATGTCCCGCCTGCCCAGAAGCAGCCCCTGCGCTGGCAGCTGAAGCCTGGGGGCCGCCCCACTGGGCCCTGGCGTTTTTATAGCCTGCAGGGCAAATGGATTCCCCGGCCCTCCACACCCACACACCCCATAGGGCCAGGGCTCTGTGCTGGGCTTCCCATATCCCAGCCGGCACCGAGCTGTTAGCCGGTTTGCAGCAGCCGCTTAGCCCCGGCCTGCTCGCGAGCTGCCGGGTCGTCGCTCAGCCACCTCGACGGGCGGCCCGTGGGCGCGGCCGGGTTTGGGCGTCAAGGCGGGCGGCCTGTGGGCGCGGCCGGGCTTTGGGCGTCAAGGCGGGCGGCCCGTGGGCGCGGCAGGGTGCGGAGGGCTCCCGTGTAAGCTAAGCAGAGCGTGTGGGGCAGCAGAGGCTCATGCTGAATGGGGCCCGGGCCATTGTACCCGTGTGCACGAGGGCAGGGCAGCTGGGCCCCCAGGCATCCGGGTGCCAGGCTGAACACCACCGTGCCGAGGGCTGGCCTGGGCTGGGCTGGCCAAAGCCGCCTGCTGGTTCCAGCAGCTCGTGCGTCGGCCAGGGCTGGAAGCCCCCCAGGCCAAGCGTGCCCAGCTGGGGGGCAGCACGTCCCAAAGCAGCGGGGAGCCCCTCGGGTGAGGGCGAAGGGCCAGGAGCCCGGAGCTGCTGCCGCGCTATAGCCCATCCCCCCACCCACACGGCACCAGCTTCGGATGTGCCCCAAGCCCGGCACCGCTGTGGGATTTAGGTGCCAGCGATGGGGGGTTGGGCACCTAAGCCTAAGTGACTTAGGTGCCACTGAAAGTCTCAGGGGCGCAGGGCAGCCCTAGCAGGGAGCCCACAAATCACCTGATGTAGCTGACGGGGGAGGGAGGGGCATCGGGCTCAGCCTCATTGCTGGCGTGGGAAACTGAGGCACAGAGTGGTCTAGCAATTGTTTCAAGATCACATTGCTCTAAGCATTAGAGCCTACCCACCCTGAGCTAGAGATCAAGCCCGTGAGTCCTGACTCTCAGCCCTCCCCTGCTCTAACCACTAGACCCTACTCCCCTTCACTGGCTAGCTGCCCTGGTGGAAAGCCGTGCTACCCTGGCTCCCACCGCTAGGGGGTGCCCTCGTGCCATTCATGAACAGTCCTAGCCCTCCACCTGGACACTGCCTGCCCTCCCTGGGCCTAGCATTAGCTGCAGCCGCTGGGATTCCACAGCACTGAAGTAACAGAGCGGTTACGTAGTGTAAGTGCTCGAGGGGCTGGTGGATTAGAACAGGGGCCTGGGAGCCAGGACTCCTGGGTCCCACCCCAGCTTTGGCAGGGGACGCCGTGCCACCAGTTTGACTGCCCATACATCAAGTCTTGCACTATTTCCTGGCTTTCCTAAAGCCCCAGCTCCTGGAATCACGTTATCAAGCCCCTCGCCCCCCCCCCCCAGACCCCTACACACTATTGTAATCGTCTTCGCACACGACTTGCCTTGTGAGGGCTCATTTGAAAATTAACAACCCTGCCAGTCGCTATGAAATGGCCAGGGCCCTATTTGGGGTGCAGTTCGGCAGCTCCCTGTACGACGGTATTAGCTGCTCAAAAAACGGGCGGTGCTGCCCCGGCAAATGGCATCGAAGCGGCCTGGCCTAAACACAGCCGGGGCGGGCGGGTTAAACAGGGGCCTCAAGGCGGCCGGGGCGGTGCTGGCAGGACACGGAGCAATTTGCATTCGAGGAGCCCAGAGCCACCTTCCCGTTGCCTTTGTCACAGCTCGACTCAACTGCCCTTCGCAGGGACCCTGCCGAAGACGCCAGTGGCTCACAGGACTATAGACGTCAGGGGCCGAGATCCCCTTTCACCTACGGAGACTTTGGGTGCGAGCCGGGGCCAGGAGAGGGGCGCCGGGGGGGGGGTAGCAGCCGTCATGAGCAAAGCCCGGGCCCCAGACTTGCTAGGTTAAGGCTGAGACGTTTAGCTGCGTCGTCACTTAGATTTGCCGGGCCCCAGGTCTGTCGTCACCCCGGAGCCGGGAATTCACGCAAACGCCTGGCTCCTTTTGTTACTACCCCGGGGTTAGTTTTACTCTGCCCCAGCCCGGCTTGGTAACGCCGGTTAAAGGAACAAACTGTTAACTAGCGAGGCCTTAAAGGGGCGATGAACGCGACCGTCCCGCTGAGTGTTCCCAGACAGGGCTGGCCCGTCCCGCACGGCTCGGGGCTGGGGCAGCACCGGCCCAGGTAACCAAGGCTGGGGGACGCCAGCGGAGATCTGTGCTGTTGCCCCCAGGGCCCGACGCGGCAGCCTAGGGCTGCACAGGACCCAGAGCGCTGGACTGTCGCGGCCAGGGGCATGGTCTGGGGAGGCACTCGCGGGTACGGGGCAGGAGGCCACAGCCTGGGTGCACCCAAGGCCGGGACAGGGAGACTTGCAGGTTTCAGTTTAAAAAATGAGTTGATTTCTCACCCTCTCGGCTGTGGAGAAAAGAGCAGCTCCCTCTCCCTCACACTCACACACACAAGGGCTCAAAAGCCAGCAAATGGATCACTAAACAAAGTCAGCATTTGTCAGCCAGTCTCAGGGGTCCAACGGTCAGGGGTATCAATGCTGCGAATAACCCTGCCTGTGCCCAGCCCAAACCATCTCGCCTGGATCTAGTCCTGACATCCTGCTCTGACCACTGCACCCCACCACCCTCCCAGACCTGGGAAGAGAACCCAGGAGTCCTGACTCTCAACCCTCCCCCCAGGCTGTAACCAGTAAACCCCACTCCCCTTACAGAGTCAGGACAAGAACCCAGGGTCCCAGCCTAGCCCCTCTAACCACTAGACCCCACTCCCCTCCCAGAGCTGGGATAGACCCCAGGAGTCCTGATCCCCAGCCCCCTGTTCTAACCACTAGACCCCATTCCCCTCCCCTCCCAGAGCAGGGATAGAACCCAGGAGTCCTGGCTCCCGGCTCCCCCATCTCTCTCTTTGGCTCTCTGGCTGTCTCTGCTGACAGATCCCTAGGCCCTTTCAGAGGCAAGTGAGCTGTGGGGCCGGCTTTGGTGACCTCTGCGGCTCTCTCTTCAACCCTGACTCGTCGACAAGCCCCAGTGGGAGCGATGGCTGGTGAGCGTCCTTGTCCCCTGCCCTGTGACGTAGGCTGGCTGGCAGGGAGCAATGCCCAGGATGGCCTAGCGCCCACTAGCACAAAGTTCAAACCTTATTTATACGCCTCTCTGTCTGGCAGCGGGGAGAGGTGAGTGGGCACCCGGAGCTGCCGGGCCAACAGCAAAGCGTGTTAAAATTGCAGGCTGACCCTGTGCGGTTCAGGGGGGTCTCCTGGTGCTGCTGGCAGCGAGATGCTGTAGGAAATGCTGTGATCTGTGTCCCAGCCTGGTGGAAGGTGGGGAGAATTGTGCACCTCTGCCAGAGGGAGCAGCCTGCTTTGTCTCTCGCTGGTTTTGGATTTGACGGGGTTGGGATTCTCAGACAGGAAGCCGTGTTACGCGGCAGGCTGCCAGCAGGCACGGTTATGTGTGCACCTCGATGTCGTGAGGGTAACACCCGCCCTTTGCAAACTAGCCTAGAAAATGATTTGCAGAAGATGTCACCAGCTACCTCTGACCTTGGGCAAGTCACTTGCCCTCTCTGTGCCTCAGTTTCCCCTCTCTGTAAACTGAAGCTGGCACTACCGGCCTCCTGTGGTTAACAGTGGTAGGTGAACATTCAGGATCATTGCACAGAGCTCCGGGGGAGTTGGGGAATAAGGAGTTTACACCCGAGCCCCCCTCTCCAAATATTTTTGAGACACTCCCCCTTGAGCTCCTCAATTCCCCCCCTTCAGGCCAAGGCAAATGCCTTGGGCACCATGGAAAATGTCAAAGCAATACAGAGGAAAGAAACAAGGGGCTGGTTTGGTGCATTTAAAGTTTTATTCAGTAACTGGTGTATGGAAACAGCCAAATGCCAACGGGGGCTTGGCGGGGGGCGTGGTTTAAGGCAGGGTTTTAACACAGCTGAGGCCAGGTCAGGGGGCTTCCTCAGCCGATCCCTCCTCTCCCCGGCCCACATAGGCTAGGCTGGCAAAGCACGACCCAAACCCAGCCACGAGGCGTTCGCCGTCCCTGAAATCTCCCCCAGGCTCATCGGCCCGGCAGCTGCCGGGCTCAGGCAATCACACAGCAGTGACTCGGGCTCTGTCTGAGTAGGGAGCGGGACTTTAAGACGTCTCCCCTCCCACGGAGGAGCCCAGTGCCAGCCTTTCTGCAAACCCTGCTCCCAGGCCAAGTACCTCGCCCGCGGCGGGCCTGCCCGGAACTACATCTAGGCCTCAGCTCAGTGCCCGAACCCGAACCCGAACCCTGCCTGGGCTCCCAGGGACCCCTCGCGGGAAGGGGAGCAGGCCCTGCACATGGGGTTTGCTGCAAAGTGCCTGCAAACGGCCTGAAACGAAAGGGGGGAAACAGCTGGTTAAACAGCCTTTGTGGGGGGTATAGCTACACCCTGGCAACCACCTGGCTGCTTGTCGAGCGCACTGCGGGCAGCTGTGCCCTGGCTGGGGGAATCCCCCCCAAGAACACAGGCACCTGCTAGTCTAGACCCAGCTCTGCAGCAGCAGGTGGCCGCTATCTTCCCCTGGACTCAGTGGGATCTGGGTTGAGGAGCCCTGTGATTTTTGCACCAGCCCTATGCCCAGGAGAGACAAACCCCTTTGCCATCATTGCTTTTGCTTCCTGCCCCAGTTCAGTGTCTTGCCAATCCTGCAGAACACAGCCACCACTGAGGGCACTGGTTCAAAACTCTACCACGTAAAGGGGAAGCCAGGGCAGGGCCAGCTAGGAGGGACAGCAAAACGTGTTCCAAGGTGGTTTAGATAACAGCATTCAGAACGCCGGAGTCCTGTCTACACCAGGGCACCCAACATTGCTAGGGTTACTGCAGTTGAACTGCTGTTAACAGGGGAAGCTTGCAAAAATCTTCCTCCTAAGGCTTGCAGGGCACAGACTGAACGGTGACAGAGAGGGGCAGGACAGATGGCCCCACAGGCTGCTTCATGGAGAGAGAAACCACTCTACCAGCAGGTCTCCCTCCCCCTCCAATACCTCACTCTGCCACTTTCCCCCCGAGTGAGCAGCTAAGAAATTCCAACTAGCCCTTGGCCCCACAACTTTCAGCCCCCACCCCTCAAAGTCTTCAGGAAAGGAGGAATTTACTAGAAGGGAGAGCCACTGCCTGGGAAAAAGAGGTAGAATTTCCTTCGTGCATAAAAGAAGGAACTTGCGGAAACATTTAGAAGCAGGGATGCTGAACGAGGCAAGTGGCAGGAGATCAGTTTAGCACCATATGAAGAATTTGTGTAGAAACAGGCCACCTGTCTGGAAGGTAAGGCGGGGGGAAGAGAAGAGAAAAGAGAAGAAACCAAGGCAGAAAGTGAACAGAATCAAGGCAGTTGGGTTTAGCTCTTGGAGCCAGCGTTAGGACAAGTTTCACCTGAGCAGGTTTCAGGCAGGGTTTTTCTAACAGTCTCAGAAGAGCTTAACACTCAAATCCCACTGGAGTTGGTGTTTAATTGTCTTAGGTTCCTTTGAAACATCCCCGCTTGCCCTATTCAATTCCTTTCCCTTGTCTCGCTGGGTGGGAGACTTAGCTGAAGCTCAGAACCCCACAGGTCCGTCACGCTCACCATGAGCTGGGATGGGGCCTGTGGCACTAAGATCAGGTCAAATACAATTAAAGAAATTCCAATTCACTAACCCTGCTTGAGGACTGCAGGTGAGCCACGCAACTGTCTCCACATAAAAAAATAATGAGTGCAATTTTTAAGCTCCTTTCCCTTTCTGACAGAGCAGCGCTCTTGGCTTTTGGCAGAAGGAGACTCTGGCAGGAGGCCAGCTGATGATGGAGAAGAGCGGTAGGAGAGTAAGTTGATTTTTGGAGGCACCTCTGCCACGGAAAGGGAACGGTCTCTGGGCCACAGGCTTTGTCCTCTGGGAAAGGCGGCCTTTGGATCAGGTCCTCTGCAAGACAAGGACTTGGTCCAGCGCTTTGCCATCAAAAAACAGATCCATCACTTGTTAGTAAAGCCAAGAAATGTGTGGAATTAACATCTGGAGCCCCATTTCCTTAGCAGCGCTCCAGGACACGGAGTACAGAACTTCTCCTTATAAAGGTCTCTGTATTTGACAGAAAGACACCAGCTCACGTTGGATTGAAGGCCCAGCATTAGAAGTTGGTTTAGGTAACGGAGGACAGACGCTGCAGAACCCAACATTCGTTCCGGGTACAGGTTGCAGTCGTGTTTATATAAAAGGCAACAAAGTTTAGAGAAGTTAAAACAGGATGTTTTTTTCCCTTCTTTAAGAGTCACTTGGTTTAAATAAGTACGTGCAGCTCGGACTACGTGAGCGCAGCCAACCCGTGCCTTATTCGGCAGGCACATGTGAGACTTCAGGGGACGCATTCAAAGCCACTGAAGAGCAAGCTCAGGCTTGATTACATGGATACGACAGCCGAGGAGGGGAATAGAACAGACGGCGGCATATTCTGAGCCATCTCTGACTGCAATCAATCCATGCAGCAGCCCTCGCTTAAATCAGCAGAAGAGTCACGCCCCAGGGAGCTAGAGTCTAATGACCGACCATCCTGCCTCCACTAAGCTCCCATCAAAAGCCCTTACGGAAGGGTAAGTGGCTGGGGAGTATTATACAAGTAATGTCTGCGTAATCTCTTTTTTCAAGTAAAAATGCCAGGGTAAGGGTAATTTTTTGGCTGTGGAGCCAGATGGTCACAATTAAAGATGAGGTTAAAGAGGGCAACCAACAGAGATCGATAGATTAACATTATGCCGCACAGTTAATGATTAATATCAGCACATTTGCCAGGCAATTTACAAATAGGTGTGCCCAATGGGGAAGATAACCTGGAAACAGAGTTTACAGAACTTGTAAGAATCTCCTTTGTTTAAATTATATATAAAAAAATCAATTCAAGAAAGCAGGACCTTAGCTTTGACCACATGCTTAAGGTCTCATGGAATTCAAGCTTTCCTGAATTGAGAGTCAAAAGAACTGGAGGGGCGGGGGGGAAAAACCTCCACAAACCTTATCCCCTCATTGAAAAGGGAGATGTAACTAATTAAGAGTCTATATTAATTACAAAGAGAAGGACACGGTGAAGTTTCTACTGATAGTTTCCATTCCAAAATTTAATTGATCATATTAGAATAGAAATTTTAACACTTGGATTTTTTTTAAATCTGTGACACTTATTGACTGTAGACGACACTTTTCCCCAGTAGGCACTGGTTGTGACGGAGACCGGTCAGTAGTGCAAACATCCCTTTATTCACTGAAAAATTGGCTGGCAGGTGGAGACACCCCCCCACCCCCACAAACAAAATAGAAAGAGGGGGGGGATGAAGGAAGAAATTAACTCAGCAACCATGAAATCGAGAAAATAAATAAATCATATTTTACATACAGGAAATGGCTCCAGCCAAACATTTACAAACACACACAAAAGGCCAGTGTGTGTGGCCATAGATACTATGTATAAGCTGTACACAGACATTATTTACACCCTTCAAAATAAGAAAAGTTGAATTGGTCACAGCTTCAGGCAGAAAGGGGCGAGTTCTTTGCGTTGGTCTGTAGCCGTGTTCCCTGGCCCGAGGGAAAGGGTGGCTAAGCCAAGGCAGGAAGAGTTGCCCTTTTGTTATCTTTAACCTTTAGATCCCGGAACATTACACTGGCTTCCCCCCACCTCGATCATTAAAACTCACATCTATGCAGAATTCCCCCCCTGCAGACAGGCTGAATAGGGAAGGTACCAGATCAGATCAGAAAGGCAACATTTAAGCCCTGATCCTGCACGTTTGTGAGCAAAGTCGCTCCAACGCAAGATATACGCACATGGGGAATGCCAGTAACTCAAGTACGCTGTCGAGCGCGGGTAGAGAAAAGCTCCATCGTTCACGAAAGCTTAGAAGATTTTTCATTCTCGGTATTTTTGGTAGGGTGCAGAATCGAGCGGACTCGCAAGTCCTGCGCAGGGTTTTCTTTTTGGTTTTTTTTTTTTTTGTTGTTTTTGTTTTTTTTTAAAAAAAGGGCAGTTCCAGGGGAGGGGGTTTTAAAAAGCATTCCGACAAAGCAGGAGGGAGGGAGGGAGGGAGGAATTGGGGGGCGGGGGAAGGCAGCCCGGCTTAGTTGTTATCAAGACTCAAAGTGCTAAGGCATGTGGCACCTGTAAACAGTAATAAAAATTCAGAGCCCGCTATCATGGCTTACATTCCCTACTGCCCTGGCCAGCACAAGCCGCTCCTCTTTGCCCTCCCAGCCCGGTGCGCAGAGGACATACAGTACTAAGCGTCAGCACAGCACCAACGCAACGAGACCTCTTTGAGCCCGACTTGGATTTCTTCCTTGCGCCCCCCCCGTGCCCTGCAGCGCAAGAGGGAGGGAGGGAAAAAATGAAAGACCGTGCAAAAAAAAAAAAAAAAAAAAAAAAGTTACCAAAAATACACAACCCCCCCTGAAAAGAACCCCAAAAAGTGCAAGGCGGGTGGGGGAGAAGTTACAACATTTGAACCCGGCGACGGGAATCGGCGAAGGGCGACCGCACCGACCGGCCCATCTCCGAAGAACCGTCCTGTTCACACGCCAGTGTCGCTGACCGAGAGAAGCACGTGGGTCGTGCCATATTTGCCGGGGGAGCGGGGGGCGTGTCTGAAGACTTATCCTGCTTGGGAAAGAGACATGGGACACGTATATGCGTCGGGGTTGGGGGCGGGATTCCAGAGCCAAGCAAACATCCATTCCCCAGAAGGGGCGCACGCAGGCAGACACTGAGTAGATGTGATGGTAGCACCGATTTGGTTTTTAAGTCCCTGATACAGATCAGGCTCCATCCTTCCTCCCTGCCCTGAGCCCTCTAGTGAAATTGACCAGCTGTAGCCGTGGGGACTGCCAGCTTCCATCCAGAGAAGTTGTGTTTCTTTCCACAGCCCCCCCGATTTCCCACGTAAGAAAAATTCTCCTTCCCCAGGTAAAACGGAAGAAAACCAGCAGGTACATCCCTGGGGGAAATTGACTGCATCCGATACAAAAAGTATTAAATATATAAAACATAAAAACCCCACGAGTCAAACCACGTGCGTCTCCTCCCCCGAGAGCCAGGCGAACAGTGTGCTGGGGAGAAGCAGCGCAGGCTCATCAAGTTGCTCAGGAAGTGATGCGGCAGTGTGGGCGGGTTGGACGGTTGTTAAAGAATCAAAAAGTCAGGGGGGGGAGAAAGACGTGACACGTCCCTCCCTCCCGTGAAACGAGCAGCAAAGTCTGGCAGGAGGCACATTCCAGGTTCATGCAGCATCGTCTTCCAAGCTGACGATCTGTCTCTGTCAAGGAAACACATTTCAGCCGTTACCAAAGGGGTCTCCTTCGGGCGGGGATCTAGCTAAGCCTCAGAAACCAAACGAAGCGGCTGCTTCAGACTTCAGGGTTTGTCCCTACTGGGTGAAGCTCTGACTAGCCAGGATGTATCGGCCATTGGGAAACAGGAGGCAGGAAATTCTGCTTCAGAAATTGCTTGTGCTAAAGGAGAACTCCTCTTAGCTGCTGGCAGTATGGGGGCTAGGACACAGTCAAGCTACTCTGATTCCATCAGCTAGGGGGTAGTGGTACTCCCAGGATCCCGAGGAGGTGTGAAATATTATCCCAGTGAGATGAGCAGTGACTTTGCCAAAGCCCCCAAGTTTTTTGGGTGGGAAAAAAAACCCAAAAAACTTTTGACAAAGCAGATTCAGCGACCCCGCAAATGTTTCTCAAACACAGGCATCAATTTCACTGCGTTTTTGAAGCAGCCAGCTTCGACATGTCCCGATTGAACTGTGGGTTTGACACAGCTTTTTGTCTAAGCAATTCCTTTCAGTTAAAGCTACTCCGAACCAAACCAGCGGACAAAACACCCGGAAACTTTTTTTTTTTTAAGTTTTCAAAGTTGCGGACGAAGCAGAGGTTTTCTGGCCCAGCTCTGCTCAGACGTTCCTGGCTGCCAGCCCTGCGTGCAGGCCATGCCTGCAGCTCTTGGAAGACTCCTAGCAGAGCACAGACTGGGGACATACTTGGACCCTGGGCTCCTTGCCACCTTCCTCTCAGCGGGGACTGCAGACCTCCCGGTTGGCGTACAGGTCAGAACTCTGCTAGCTGCCAAAATCCGCTTGCAAAACAGAGAGGCAGGAACTGGCTTACCGATGGGTACGTGTATCCGTCCTGGCTCCGACAGATGTGAATCTCGTCCTCCGTCGTTTTCTGATAGACGGGGTTGTCGAAGTTGATGCTGTTGGTGTTCTTGAGGCGCCAGTTCTTCCACACCAGGAAAGCACCGAAGGCGATTAAGCTAATGAGCACTGGGGGGGGGGGAAGGGGGGGGGGCAAGAGGGGTAAGAGGAGGAGGAAACGTTATTGTAACTGCTGGAATTAAACACAAGACCTGAGAAGTTCTATTCAATCCCTGCCCCCGTGAGGCACTGGTACAGTCTGTATCGATTCACTACGGAAGATGCTGGGATGTGAAATTCCCATGGCGCACAGAGGCCCCCAACCGGTCCTGATCTGGCAAAGCATTTAAGCCGAGGTCAGAGAAACACCGATGGGAGGGAAAGATGGATCAGAGGTAATGGAGGTCTCTCTCTCTCTCTGGTACTTAGACCCCGCTGATGGGGACTATGAGTGTCTCAGAATCCAATGTGTTCATCTCCACAACAGCGCTGCTATTCCCCATTATACTGATGGGGAAACTGAGGCAGGCGCCCACCCCAGGGGTCCCTAACGCATTCATGGGAGAAATTCCTTCCCAACTCCAGACTGGGGCAAGCCGCTGAACCCGATGGCCACGACCGGACGCCTTGGCAACCAAGGCAGGGGACAGCCAGGATCCAAGCCCCCGGCAATTTCGTTCGCAGCGAAGGCGGCTGCTCGGAGCAGCCAGCGTTTTAGGAACAGGAACTTACCCAGTGGCAAGACAATGGAGAGCGCAGTGGGGCCGCTGTGCTTGTCCTGGTTGGTCTCAGCAGCAACGTCGTTGCGAGCTGGAGGAAGGGGGGAGAAGCCAGTTAGCACGTGGCAGAAGGGCAGGAGCCAAGTGGCCGCTCAAGACAGGATGGGACTGGTGGAAAGGATGGCTTGTCTATCCCAGGCGCTGTACAGAAATCCCACCGTCACGGTAGCCGACAGAGCGACTGGCTGACTCTTGGCTCTTCTGCCGCTGATTGCATCAGCCTCCTTTTACAGGTGGGGAAACTGAGGCACAGAAGCCCAGTGACCTCAGGCAAGCTGATGCCTTGGCAGGATTAGAACCCAGGAGTCCCAACTCCCATTTTCCCCTGCTGTCTAGTCATGAGAATACACTTCTCTCCCAGAACTGAAAAATAGAAGCCAGGTGTCCGGACACCAAGAACACCCGGCTCTAACCATGAGACCATGCTGCCCTCCCCCGAGTTGGGAGCATAACCCAGAAGTCAGGACTCCCAGTCCCCTCTGCTCTAACCGCTGGACAGCATTTCTAGCTATGGTTCTGCAGAAGGGAGGCTGTTTGCCCCCCGGGCTTGTTGGGGGTGGGGGGAGAAATAGAAAGACGCTCTTACCCTGCTGCGACAGAGTGACCATCTCTGGGGTGGTGAGGTCGGGGCTGGCACGGGTGGCAGCCGGCAGCCTTGCTGTCTGCTTCAGCACGCTGGTCGTGGTGAGCAGCCGGGCTGGAGGCATGGTGCTGGCGGCAGGTCTCCCAGGCGTGGTTCTGGGGGCCGCTGGGACTTCAGGATCTGGGAGGGGAATTTAACACTTAGCGGAGAGGTGGGAAGAGAGGTTTCTCTGCCCATTTTACTGGCAGCCTATGGAGGTCAAGTGCCTTTCCCTGTGTGATGCTGGGTGTCAACGACTGCACTGAGCATAGGACCCAGGAGTCCTGGCTCCCCACTCCCTTGCTCTAACCACTAGGCAACACTCCCGCCCCCTCCAACAGGACCAGGCCTTCTACAGAAAGCTGGGTACAGAGGCAGCGGGAAACGCCATCGAGCTGGCAGCAGAAGTGGTGACCGATTCCCCCACGTACCTTTGGTGCAGCTCCTCATGTCGGCGGCGAGGTGCAGGGCATCGGGGCAGGCACAGGTGTACTTGGGCGAGTGGTGTGTGATCTGGGGGGCCGGAAGGCACAGGTACTCGCAGCCACCGTTCGGGAGAGGGTGGTTCTCGCACCAGTTGACGCCTGGGAGGGCACAGAGTATAGGCATGAGCACCGAAAGCAACGGGGGGGCGCTCCGGAGACAGACGGAGGGATTCTGCTAGGAGATCCCAACGTGGGGGCAGAGAGTCACGCAGCCGGCACAAACTCCGGGTCGACCGGATGAGCGCCTTCCGTACCTGCCGGCTGCTGCAGGTTGTGATACAGGACGATATCTTCCGGGGAAAACAAGTCTTCCGCCACCAGGGTGACGTTGGCGCCAGTCAGGCGGTTGGCGCTGAAGATGGCTTCATTGAGGATATCTGTCCAGAACACTTTATCCTGAAGTGGGATTCGAGATGGAAAAAAAATCAAAAAGCCGCCCCCTCGTTAGCCATTGACTCCTCCCGACACCCACCCACCGAAAACACAACAGTACGTGCCAGGGACACGAGCAAATACTGACAAAGAGGCAGACAAATGCCTGGCCTCTGTAACCAGAGCAAGTTGCATCACTGATCTCTGCATGGTGCAAGGTCCAGGCAGTCCCAGACCTTCCTCCTCTAAGCGGTTGACCCAACGGATGGAATCGGGGGTTGAAGAGAGGCTAGAAATTTAGTGACTCGTCAGATGAGCCGAGTCAGGAGACCGGCCCCGTTCGGAACAGCCCCTATGCACAAAGCACGTCAGCCGTAAGCTCCTGGGACGGGCTTTTTCATTGTGTCTACACAGCCCCCGGCAGAACGGGGCGGTGTCAGACCAGGTTGGAGCCTGTAATGCAGTGTCACCCACCAACACGAGCTACAGCAGGTGCCGGGACACGGAGAGGCTTTTAACTCCAAGGTGAATGTTTTTCAAGAGTGACTAGCAATTACCGGGTGTCCAACTTGGGATCCCTTAAAGTGGCTGGATTTTCAGAGGGCAGGTGCTCAGAGCGCACTGGGAGAGCGGGGGAAAAAGCCAGGCCTCTTCTGAAGTGTCAAGTCGGGCAATCACAGAGGCACCCACATCACAAGCTGCTTTTGAAAGCAGGGAGCCCCATGACGCCAGGGGCAGGTACTTTGATTTTGTCCCGGGACGTTTAAGTTTCCACCATGATTTCGCAAGGCTGATCCAAGACAGGAGAGCTTAGACCCAAGACTCACCTCAAAGATGGTGACCGCGAAAGGGTGAGCCAGTCTCTCCCGGTCCTCGAGGACGGTTTTCCTGCTGCCCCCATTGACGCCCACGCTGGAGATGGAATGCAGCTTGGAGTCTACCCAGTAGAGGCGCTGGTTTACCAGATCTGAAATAGACCCAGGTACAGTGAAGGCTCCGGGGGCTCCAGGACAGCAGAGATCTCGCAGGGAGCTGGAGCACTCAGCTAAGAGACCTTCTAGACAAGCCAGCCTCCCCATTCAGCCAAGCCACGGAGAATCCAGCCACGTGAAAGGAACATGTTACGCCCCATTCTGTGCTAACGCTCCCCAAAGCTACAGAAACAAAGAGCTTCCAAAGGCATCTTTGGCTCGACAAGACCCACCAGCACACCTCGTATGCGTGCCTGAAACCTCCGCGTGGCCAAGAGGTCAAAGAAACCCGATTTAAATGGGACACAACAGATGGATTCAGGAGCCTCGCTTTAGACAATTTCTGGCCTTCAGAAGATCTATATTTGGGTGCCTAAGTCAGTGGCCTGATTTTCAGAAGCTCCCAAGAAACTCACTCCCTGAGGAGCTTAGTTTTGGGCTCCCAGACTTGAAAGTCTTGGCCAGTAAACCCTCCTCTGTGTGTGTTACTGACACCCCCCGCAAGCTCGTTACTCTAGCCCTGGTGGTTGTTCTTCGACCCATAGAAATATTGGGCTGAAAGGGGTCACTGCAGCACAGTGCCCAGGAGAGCGAAACCATATTGGCCAAATTCCCTTTGGTTTCCGATCTGTTTCCCCCTGCATTCTCCTACCCAGGCTCTCCTCAAGGGAACGTTCCTTCAGTTCTGTGCTCACCCTTCTGACGGGGAACAGTGGGACCCACAGACACCCCCCTCGTACCTAGAGTTATTCCATTCGGCCACTCGATGCCGTCTTTCACCAGAGGAAAGCTGTCCACTCCATTCAGCCCGCTCTTTGCAATCTTGGCAGAAGTCCCCCAGTCCGTCCAGTACATGAAGCTGCCAGGAGGGAGGCACAAGGAGATTAGAAACTACTGCTCACCGGGGACAGGCTAAGCTAGCACAACCTGGAGAAGAAAGCTCTGAGTCTGGGCACAGAGTTCAAGCCCATCTCTGTTTGAATTCTCCAGTCAGGGCATCAGACGTCTCATCTGTCTGCGTTGCCTAAGGAATGCTCACAGATTGGCAGGAGCTCTGAGGGGCGCTTCCCCTCCTCCCGTTACACACGAGACGGCTTTAAAGCCACGTACCCGTGGCTGGGGTCCACCACGATGGCTCGTGGCTTGGAGCCGGGCTCTTCGATCAGGGTCTTCCTCTTGGCACCCTCCCGGTCGGCCACAGAGACGGTGCCCAGCGCCGAGTCCGTCCAGTAGATGTTCCCGTGGACCCAGTCGACGGCGATGCCGTCGGGGGCTTGGAGGCCGGTGCTGATTACAGTGGTGTGGTGGGTGGAGTTGTCAGCCTGGTCTATCTGGGTGCTGCCGGGGAGAAGAGAGACGGGTTAGAGCCTGGGGCTTGGACCAAGGCACACTGGAGGAGTGGTACCAAGCGCATCCTCGCAGCAGGGCTGCAGGCAAGCAGAGACAACGGGCCAGTCAGGGCAGTGCCAATGAATGCCACGGAACCGCGACGGTTTCTGCCAGCGGAGGATCAAGGGCAAACTCTGGCACTGGTGAGAAGACACCAGACCAACAGTCCTGGAGACAGACATCCTCTAGGCACAGGACAAGGACAGCCTAGGGATCAGCAGGGCCAGTTTCCCCCCCAGCCCCTGCCCCAGCCCGCATCACCCCTCCCAGCCGAGGGAGGAGTCCTCACTGGAGTCTCTGCTGGGGCTACCATGAAGGGGCTTGTGGTTTCACTATGTGGACCCCCTTCCACTGGGAAACGGGATTAGCTTCTTTGCTGGAGGGTCTATCAGCTGGGGGCGGCCTTCACACCCTGCTGGGTCGGGCTACCCCTGCTCAGCGCGGGTCTGGGCCGTGCCCATCGCTAGCAAAGCCAGGCTGCCCCAGCGGAGCCGGCTGTACCTGTAGATTTTCTTCTGAGACAGGTCAGTCCAGTAGATTTTGCGCTGAGCGATTTCCAAGTCCAAGGCCACCACGTGCTTGAGGTGGGAGAGGAGGCTGCCGTAGTCGCTGCGATCCAGCGTCATGCGCCTCACTTCGTTACGGTTGGTGAAGAAGAGGTACGCGATGGTGCCTGGCAGGGACAGGAAGGAAGAGAGGGGCCATGAGACAGGGCCGTTAGCTTAGACCCGGGCAAGATGCGCCCGGTCCCCTTCGCGAGCGGGAAGAGGGAACAGCCCGGCAGAGCTGGAAGTTCACAGCGATAGACACAGTCCAACACCGAGACTCCTGCTGTCGCCGTGGCGACAACCATGGCCACAGCTACCATCCCACAGGGCGGTTTCCGCCTGACACCGCCAGGCACTGGGAAATAGCCTGTCGGTTTCTCATTAACCACTTGCAACAGTTTCCTTAAGCAAACATCCTGCTCTCAGATTCCCGGTGAGTCACCTGACCCTACGGCTGGGAAGCGCCGCTGGGGAATGGTCCTAAAAGCAGGGACTGCTGAGAGACAGACCTGGGACGGGCAAGAGGCAGACCTGAACCAGCCTGGCTGCACGGAGGGACTAGGAACCAGATGCTGCATTGCACAGTGAAGCGAACCCCAGTTTTCCCAAGAATACTGCAGTATTTTTTTAGCCCCGCCTGGCCAAAAGATACAGGCGTGTAGATCAAAAGAGGTGCCCCCAAGAACCAGGAGTTGCTGACTTACCGATGGCTTTGCAGGTTTTGGTAGTGAGGTCAAGCTGGTATCCTTCGTTACATTCACACTTGTAACTTCCCTCCAGGTTCACGCAGGTCTGGCTACACGTATCGGGGTTCAGACACTCGTCAATATCTGCAAACCCCAAGAGGAAGCAGTTAAAAACCCCTTGAAATGTAAGAGACAGGATGTCCCAGCAGAGATTTTAAATAAGGAAAAGTTTTTTCTTTTTTAATTCCCGGGAGGCTGAGAGCCGCACGCGTTTGTTGTGTCACAATCCCAGAGGAGATACTAAAAAGGGTCTTGCCAAGGTAGAGCGAGGAATGGGCTTCATAAAGGGAGCTACATTTACCTCCATTATAAAAACCGGGTCGCCCCAATTTCAGGGCTAGGGATGGTGGCCAGAGCCGGAGGTCGCCTTACTCATCAGCGGGGCCCTGTGGAAAGTCAGCTATGCTAGACGGAGCAAAGCCCCCTGTACAGCAAGGCGGGACTGGCAGCCACACGTCTGGTGACAGTAAACGGACCTGCCTTTGCGCTGAATATGGCCCAGTCAGGATGGAGTAGGACCTCCACGGGCCTCACTTGTCAGACGGCGCTTGCAGGCCGCGGTGCCGTCGGGAGCGGTCTCCGAGCGTGCTGCTTAAAAGCGGCCGTTACCCCTCAAAGCCACAGAAATGTCCCCCACGGCCAGCGAGAGGCGGTTAAAAATACTGCTCCAGACTCGTCACCGCACCTGGCAGCAGATTTTAAAGCCAAATGCAGCAGTTGGCGGGAGGTTGACGGCAGGGTGGAGAACCTACCTTCACATTTCTTCTGGCCAACCAGCTGGTAGCCCTCAGGACACAGGCACTCGTACCCAAGCTTGAGATCTTTGCAGATGTGGGAGCAGCCGCCTTTGTTGGCCAGGCACTCGTTTGTATCTGGAAGGAAACCGACTGGGGCATGAGTGGACGATGGTGAGCAAAGCTTTTCACCTAAGCTGCCCGCCCCTCCAAGGCCATCGACACACAGCGCGGGTCCCGAGCAGAGGTTTCTGTAAGCACGACACTGACTGCCCCCTTCCTCAAACCCATCAGAGAGTCTGTAGGATCCAGCAATGGCGAGAGAACCAATTGCAAGAAACTTGGGATCCCAGCTAAACGGAGCCATCTGTTCTCCCCTGAATGGACGGTGCCCTGCTCTGGCCAGCTGTGTGTCTTCGAGCAATGATGCTGCAAGGCAGCACGCCCAACGCACAACAGAACAAACTCTTACCACACTCCTTGATGGGCTCGTCGGACCAGTCCCTGCAATCCCTCTGCCGGTTGCACACTTTGTCCAGAGCGATGCACTCCCCAGAGCGGCACTTAAACTGGTCAGGCCCTTCGCAGGTAGTCACTGGAAGGAAGGAAGAGTCTCTTGAGTTTCCTGCTGGGCTTCTCTTGTAAGACAGACAAGCCCTGGATGGCTGCTCTGCCCCACTCAGCAAGAGCTGGAGAGGTCTGCCAACTGAGCACCTCATCTCCAGCAGTGCAGAGAAAGGCCAGGATGGGGTGGGCTGGGGGGGTTCAGTCTTCCCCCTCCTCCAGCTAAGAGCTCAGCACAGCAGCCAATTCCACATGGAAGTCTCTCAGTTTTGCTAAATCCATCGTTGTCCTGGACCTGGCTGGGTACTTTGGGAAGTGCTGGGTTCGGACTGTCCTGACATTTTATTGACTGCTTGGGAAAGGTTTTATTTGCCCTCCGAGTCTTGCTTTTAAATGGATAAGTAAAATAAATCCTGAACCCCATGGTGCCACTTCGGCACAGGAAACGAGCGAGAAAGCGCATCGCTCTTCCTAGCGGAGGATCCCCTTCCTGCCATTTAGGGTAAAGCTCCTCTACACCAGGCTGGCAGTGGAGGGGCCTGAAAACTGGCCCAGGTTTTATGCTGCTGGGGGAATGGACTGAGAATGGGAACCGTTAACTAACACCAGGAACATTAACAATGTTACTAGCAGGCAGGCTGCTGCATTTCTGCCTCAGAGAATGAGATCAATTTACTCAGGCAGGCTGCTACATTTGTATCTCTAGCCACCTCCCGCACAATAAAAAGCCTGACCCTTCCACGCCAGCCAGCTGCAGTAGCAAGGGAGAGGGACAGAGTCTCTCTCATTGGCACGTGTGTACACCCAGCCCTGCGCCCCCTCTCCCTCCCAACAGTGATCAATCACCCAGGCACGCACGCCCAGCGCCCCTCCCGTCTCGGAGCTGCTCCGGGCAAGCTGGAACAGATGCGCTGCCTGGAAAGAGGGGCGTGTCCCCCAGCAGATTTTTTTTGTGGGGGGGGGTACAGAAAAATGGAGGCCACATGAATTGTGTGCCCCTGCAGAAGCCCCCAGGAGTACCAGCCATCCTAGGACGTAGGCACGACTTGTGACTGCAGAATCCTTGTTCAGCTAGAGATTCTGGCCCAAATGGGAACCATTGGTCTTAGGACAGCTTGGAGAGCATTGGTGACCCGGCTCAAGCCCACAGGAGGCGGCCCTGGGCTTGTCGAACGCCGGGTCAAGCGGGTCTCTCGGGCGCGCCCACCCTGCAGCACTCACCGTTCTCGCAGCCGACCTCGTCACTCAGGTCTTTGCAGTCATACTCCTTGTCGCACTGCCGGCTGCCGTGCACGCAGGCCCCATCACCGCACTGAAACTCGTCCGGGCGGCACGTGGGCTTCGCTGAGGGGACGGAGAGGAAGGCAGAGACTTGAGGACCCAGCTGCAGAAGCAACCGGCGCGGTGTTTCCCGCTGCCCGGGGAAAGCCAACTCGGGTCTCTACCCCGCTTGCTCTGGGAGGGATTTTATTTAAATCCGACCCCAAAAAGCACACGGCGTCTCTGGGCTGGAGCCGGCCCCGGTGAACACGCCAGCTGAACGAGGGGCAGTCACAGCGGTCGCTTGCCAGGCAGCAGGCGGGCAACGTGACTATCATATCAGCCACTCCCAATTCATCCCTGAGCAGGGTCAGCCCAGGAGACGGACAGGCCGGGACGGGGTCACTAGCCTCGGTTTGCCAGAAGCTGGGAGTGGCCAACAGGGGATGGATCACACGATAATTGCCCTGTTTGGTTCATTCCCTCTGCAGCACCTGGCACTGGCTGCTGTCAGAAGACAGGACACTGGGCTGGATGGACCATTGCTCTGACCCAGTACGGCCGGTCTTATGTTAAGGCCAGGTTTCCCCGCCCCACCTCACGCTTCAGCCAACACGGCTGAGCCCTGGGCCTGGATGGGACCCCAGATCAGTATCTGGGGCTGTTCCAGGCCTCTCCCGATGCTGATCCACTAGAGCCGGTTGGGAGGGAGGAGACTGGGCCGATAGGAAGTGCACTGAAAACCCGACTCATTTCCCAGGAGCCACTGTGTGGCCCGCAGCCGGTCACAGGCGTCAGGCCTTCCCCGCGCGGTTAGAAGGCGGCAGCTCCCTTGCCCCGCCCGGAGCGTGCCCGACGTACCACAGCTCTCCTCGTCTGATCGATCCCGGCAGTCAAAGCCCCCGTCGCAGCGCCACTGGGCGTGGATGCACTCCCCGGAGCCACAGTGGAACTCCAGTGGCGAGCAGGGGTTGGGGGCAGGGGCCAGCCGCCCGCCGCAGTTCTGGGGCCACTCGTCGGAGCCGTCCGGGCAGTCGGGGTCGTCGTCGCAGGCCCATAGCTTGGGGATGCAGAGGGAGCTGTTGCACTGGAACATGTTGGGGTTGCAGGTCGGGGCCGGGCAGTCAGCCTCATCGCTCCCGTCCTCACAGTCGTGGTCCTCGTCGCAGACAAAAGCCAAGGAGACGCACTGCCCGCTGTGGCACTGGAACTGGTCGTCCATGCAGCTCTTGGGGGCTGGCGAGAGGGGCAAGGCAGAGGATGTGATCAGCAGCCCACGCCAGGGGGCTGGAGAGAGGGGCAAGGTGCGGGGGGTGATTGGCAGGCCACGCTGGGCGAGTGCGGGGGGACGACACTGGAGAGAGGGGCAAGGCACGGGGGTGATCAGCGGCCCACGCCATGGGGCTAGAGAGAGAGACTTGGCCCCTGCAACAGGACTTGACGCGCTTTTCGCCTTCCATGCGAGCCAGCTAGCGTGAACAGCCGCAACAGAACCACAGGAGCATGGGCAGCCCCCAGAGCACGTCCCCGGTGGCCCGGGAGGCTGATCCTGGAGCGAACTCAGCTCTGTCTACGCATGCAGCAGTCACACCTCCAGCTGCAGCTAGGCACTAGCCCTGTTCGACGTGCAGACGTGAAGCGAGGTGCCCAAGGTCACAACAAAGCAGCTACAGAGCTGGGGTAGGACCCAGGAGCCTGTCTCCCAGTTCCCCCTGCTCTAGCCACTAGCCCCCCTCCCCTCCCAGAACTGGGAGCAGAACCCCGCAATCACGATTCCCCGTTTTCCCCTAGACCAAACCAGTCCCTCCAGCACCAGCACCTCCCCACATGCCTGCTCGGATGCCAGGCCCTGCTCCCTCCATTTAAAGCCAGGCATCCAGGACGTCCCGTGAGAGCCTTTGGCTCCAGGAGCCCGAACAGCCCCGGCGCCGAGCGCAACTTACGGCAATCCCGCTCGTCTGAGCCGTTCTCGCAGTCCGCCTTGGTGTCACACCTCCAGGAAGCCGGGATGCACCGGTTAACGCGGCCCCCGCAGCTGAACTCCTCTGACTTGCACGTCACCAACTCTGGAGGAGACAAGGAACAGGCAACGGCCTCAGGAACTGCACTGGGTGCAGGGGACATGGGGCTGGATGAGACGTCGAGGCCAGTCCCTGCTTGCACGGGCCACCCTGTCATCTCACCCTGGCTGGCCCAGACCCTCCCTCCCTCTGTCCGATGGTTCAAAGATTTCCTCTCCTTTCCAGCTGGCGTCAGTCCCTGGCCAGTTTGCCCCCATTTCTTCTTGGGCCAACTTTGCCCTTTAACAGCTCTTCCCCCTCCCCCGGGGGTCCCCCCTGCCCCAATGCAGGCCCGCCCCCTCTCAGAGCCAGCCAAGCTCCACGTCTCCTCCCATGAGATCAGCCCTCGATTCCCTGCTCGGCTTCCTGGAGCGGTTACTTACTGCAGGTCTCCTGCCACTCGTCGGACTCGTCTTTGCACTCCGGGCTGCCGTCGCACACCCACTTGGAGGGGATGCACTCGCCATCCTGGCACTGGAATTCGGTCTTACCGCATTTCTCCTCTGCTGCGAGGGAAACAAGAGGCCACCAGGTTAGCTGCGGAGAGGAGAGCAAGACGGGCTCCCAGGGGAGCAGCAGCAGCCCGGGACGCAGACAGTGAAGCAGAGCGCTCGGAAATGTTCTATCAGGAACCACGCTGCATGGCTGGAGATGGACTAGACCCTATAAGCCGAGTTCATCCCTGGAAAAACTCCAGCTAAGCCCGTAGTATCCCTCATCTGCCTGTCTGCTGCAGCGGGCAAGATAACAGGCCAGATCCTCCGCTCCACAGCAACTTCGCTCCAGCGATATCCGCTGGTGTAAATCAGCATAAACCCACTGATGCCAAGGAAGCCATCCTGATTCACACCAGCTGAAGATCTGGCCCCTTAACCCATCTGAGGGAGAGAGGGGCAAACCAAGGTCTCTCATCATCTTTGGACGCAAGCTGTTATCCCAGCTCTGATCGGAGCCCCACTATCCATCTGGATTGGGGTCTCCCACTTGAGTGAATCCACATTTTAAAGATCTTCATGGTAGATCCATGGAGTGAATTTGTGGCTTCAATGGGCCCAGACTTCACCAGTGTCTTTTTATAGGCATTCTGCAAAGCACCGTGTACCCGTACGGTGCTACAGAACCCACATGGACATTGCACGGGGCCATGAAGCAATTCCCGGTCTCCCTACACCAGCTGAGCATTAAAGAATTGCTCCTCCAGCCTTGATCCCTTTCGCCAATGCAAGCAGAAGCCTTGGGAAAAGCATCGCTGGAGGGGAAAGGAAATGAACTCTCCTTGCTCATCCACAGGAGAGAGGGAGCCGGTGTTCAACCCGTGCTAAGAAATACCGTCACCCGACTAGAGACACTGTGAAAGCGACCAGAAGGAGCCGGGAGTTTTTGGTAGGAAAGCAGGGTACCTTTTCCACTACACAGTTTCCAGGTCTTGGCTCACATCTACCAGTCTAAAAGGGACCCAACAGGGCCATGTTCCGTGGTGCTGCAGGGGAACGGCGGCCCGTGGAGAACACGGGGCCCCATCAGCCCTTCATGGAACAAGTGGGGTTTAGGAGACAGAAGGTGCCTTGCCCCAGTGGGACAGAAGCCGGATTCAAGAACAGAACGGCTCAGCCCTGCCAACGCTTGCCATGTCTATTGCAAGTCTTGTGATATTTGACAGCCTTTGTGAAGGCCCAGCTTCTGGGGTCTGGTGATTTACATTCCTACCCCTTCCACCCCCAAATCAGCTTTAATTTAAAAGAGAAGCCACCTAGCCTCCTAGCTGCTGGGGGAATCTCAAACATGTCAGCCATACCCAAGGTCCTTCTCTGGCCCCCAGCACCAGAACAGCTGAGCACCTGACAGCCTTTAACGTCTTTAGGCTCACAAACACCCCTGGGAGGCAGGGTAGGGCCATTATCCAGATGGGAATGGAGGCCCAAAGACTGGGCCAAGGTCACACAGGGAGTCTGCCAGAGCCAGGATTTGAACCCAGAGCTCCTAGGCTAGTGCTCTAACTGCTGGGCCACCCAGTTCCTACGCCAAGAGAGTCCACTTTTAAGATCTCATGATTTTATGGGGCCCAGCTCGGGATTGTCTGATGCTTGGGGTCAGCCAGAATGTTGAAAACCCAAGGGACAGTCCCGCTGCAAGAGAATTACACTGAACTGCAATGATTGGAAGAGACCAGGGTTAGCCGGGCACTAGGCTGTTCTGCCCCGGCTCCTGCACCCCGGGGGGAAGTACATGACCGTGCGCGGCCCTCGGATCCCAGCTGGCATCCGACACGCCCTGCGAAACAGACACACGCACATCTCAGGCATGCGCTGACTCACGGCACACTGGGTTTTCCTCCCACTGCGGCTTCTACTCTTACTACTGCTGCCGCTCTGCAGCACGCCACCGAGTTTCAGCTGATTCACAAGACGTCATTTCTCACACGCCCTTAAAACAGGGGAGCCGCCCCAGCTCTGTGTCACAGTCATCCCAGCGCACAGCGAGGAGGAGCCAGGATCACACCACCAGCAGCCCGGGCTCAGCCCAGCTATTAATCTTCCGAGATAAGCTCTCCAAAGGAGAAGTACTTTTCCTGTCTGGCTCCACCACCGCTTCAGTGTTTGCTAGCCAGAGCCTAACACAAACAAGACGCCATCAGGTGATTGAGCCACGGGGACATCTTTGGCACAACACTGAAATCTATTCCCTGCCTTCAAACGCAAACCCGGTTGCGTCACCCGAGTTTAAATACTCGGGAGGCCTGAAGTAAAAACCTTCCTCCCCTCCAGCTGAATTTTGCAGCTGTTGGTCCATTTCTAGTATGCACCTTGTTACAGGATTGCACCTGTCACGAGGGATAATGGCAGACTGGAGCCTTTCTAGAAGTCAGTCTATTATATAGCTGGCCCTGACCACAGTGCCCTTCCCAGGATCTGGAATGGTTACCAATTTGCAAATCGTGTGGCACTGAAATGGACATGAGCCGGGCATTTTTTCCAGCCTAGATGGCTTATTTCACCTGACATCAGAACAAGAGTGAACAGATAGTAAGGCACCCCAAGAGGCCAACAGTTGGCTGCTTTGTAACGTTCTTCCTGTGAAGAAAAAGACACAAGATGGTAGCTATGGCTCCAGCAGGAAGTCATTGAAAAGTACAACCCACACACCACCTCTCCTCTCGACAGGCACCACAAGCTACCTGGGACTTTCCTTCTGTTTTTAACTGGGCTTCGCTGGATCCGACTTCCCCCTACGAAAGTTCCACTAACACACTGCTCCAAAACCCTGCGTCTTTCTGTTTTTTACAGCTCCCCCAAAAGGCCTGGGCTACACCAAACAATGACGTTGGTTTAACTACGTCCATCAGGGGTGGGGAAAATCCACACCCCGGAGTGCATAGTTACACTGACCCAAGTCCCCATGGAGACAGCGCTAGGTCGACGGACGAATTCTTCTGTCCATCTAGCTACTGCCTCTTGGAGGTGGATCACCTGCGCTGACGGGAGCCTCTCTACTTGGCACAAGTGTTTTAAGCGTAGACAATCCTAAGATGGGGTTGTCGCTACACAGACGTCAGCTGATGCGCAGAAGGATCCAAGAAAGCAAACAGCATCTGGATCTGGGGAAGCCAGTTCCCAGCAACGTAGCAGTCTCCCTATGCAGTCCAAAGCCTGGGACATCAACCTCTAGTGCGGTCTACTTTAACCACAGCCAGGCCAAACGCTAGATTCTCAAGGGATCCGAGGCTGGGGCCCTGTCCTACGGCCAGAGGAAAGGTCTAGCGGGAGCTGGCAGCTCTGTCTGTTACAAGGTCAGACACATCAAAGTGGCACTTGAGACATCCCTTGGTTTCACTTCACTTTAGAGTCACTGCAGCATCCCTATTCATCCGGGCCCCGATGCTGCCTGGGAACATACACACACCTGCTTAGCTTTGGGGCTGCTCCCACGGCAGGGCTAAGCCCACCTTTTGGTCTTTTCAGGATCAGGGCTCGAGTGCTTCCATTCGCCTGGGGAGAGCTTTTAGGGGCTCATGGCCAAGTGGCGCGTCACTTGCAGATTTCAACATTTTCTGCCCCTCGCAGGCCTTAAGTGCAAGGACCGTACAGCTCAGCCACATCAAGGTAACGCTGAGCCAGCACAGACCTTTAATGTGGGAAACTAGCAGCGCCCAAGCAAGGTTAACAACAGGATTGTTGGGCACAATTTGCAACAGCACTGCTCAATTTTCAGTAAAGGCAACCTACTTCCCGTTAACCCATTAGTGCGAACCCAACCAGAGACGGAGGCTGCTCAGAAGAATACTTCAGTCAATGCACTGCAGGAGAAAGCCACTCATTCGGCTTTGCCCAGCGAGGCCCCATCCACTACTGACTGTGGAAGAAGAGCATCCCTTACGGGGTTTTCATCTCTTTGTCAGGCTATTTGTACAGCAAGGGGTGCGGCCTGACAGCCACCACTGGTGCTGGGGATTTAGATTAGACAGAACTAAACCATTTCACACCATTTTATGGCCGCAACAACAAAAAGCTGGAAAGCACTGAGGAGACATTTCGACTGCTGAGCCCCAGGAGAGGACAGTCAGACGACAAGACTCTCCAAACTGATTTTCTCAACCCAGCCTTGGGGCATCCGGTATCCCATCAGACCATGGTCAACTGCCCCGGGAGTGGGTGGTTTGCAGATAGTATTTTTGGGTTTAAATGGAAGAGACCCTGCCATCTTGGCCAGAACAGGTGCCCATCTAAGAAACGCTTTGAAATTTACATTAAAAAGTTTAAGCAACTAAAAAACACCACTTCCTTTTCAAATCGACATCCTCAATTATCTTCCCTAAAAATCAAATTAAAAATTAATTTGTTTCTAGGACCAGTAGAGAAAAATAGACATGTTGCCACTAGGCAATAGTTCCTTCTGCTCTCCACTCTCTCTGTGCAGACAGCAGGTGTGTGTGGCAGGACAATAAGCCAGGCAAAGTTTAAATACTTTTCACTGCAGACACTTAGAACTGTGATGTTCTATTTGCTCCAGTTGGAGATTTAGTGCTGGATTTTTTGGGGGGGAGCTCAAGTCACCCTTTCACGTGACAGACGATTTCTAACCCACTTCCACTTTGGGTTAGATTTAAAGGTTCCACTTTGCCACAGACTGTTCGTAAGTCCTGCAAGTGCTGGTTATAGAAGCCTGTAGCTACTCTTTCCATTTCAGCTTTCTCAGGTCACATGTTCAGGATAAAACATCACTCCAGCCCCTGCCTAGTTTGTAAGAATGCCTGGAATACAGTTAAATTCCTCAAATCACTGGCAAAGCCAATCGCAAAGCCCCTTTGCCTGGCGTGGGCGTCTGGAGCATCACCTCCCTGTAGCAACGACATCATGCCCTTGACTGCGCCTGGAAGGATGAATGAGTAATGCACTCGCTCCAGAGCCTGCACTCAGCCAGAAAGCCATGTGCATTCATTAGTGGCATTTTGCTGTAGGGCGCCCTGGAGCACGAGCAATTGAAACCCAGCATGTCTCCATTCAGCCTTCAGAAGGAGCTGAGAAGCAAGGGAACAGATCCAGAGGGCCTGGAATCACACTCCAGAAGACCAAGGGCACTAGGCAATTAGCACAGATGGCAGGAGTCCATGGGGGGGAGGAATCAGTGTAGATCAGGAACAGCTCATAAGGCCAAAGCAAAGTAATGACAAAGTAACAGAGTAATTACTCTACAGACTTAGGACCAGATTTACAAAGGCACCTGAGTTGGGTTGACAGTCAATGGGAGTTAGGCACCTAGAGGAATTTACAGAAGAACCTATCAGCATCTCCAGGTGCCTAAATACCATCATCAATTTGGCCCTTAGTCTAACTTTATGTCCACACAGTTTGGCTCATGGGGTGCCTGGAGAAGCAGCCCCAATGTGACATGCAGCCTGTTGTGGAAACTCTCTCTCTCTGTGACACAGGCAGGGAAATCTCGAATGAGCCAGATTTGTAAGATGAGCAACGAGTTTCCTTTCCTGCTGAACAAAACACCCTACATTCAGTACAGCTCACTGTGCTCGACTGAAAGGAAACACTGATTTCTCAAGACCCCACACCTTCACACTCTGGTGAAGTCAGAGGGAAGGGAAGGGACTCTGCCTCTTGCTCTAGTTAAATGAATGCGACAGCAACATCTGCAACTAGTAAAGATCCAGGTGCTCCCCTACAGTAGCTTTAATTCCGGTACACTCCCAATTTACAGCAATGCTGGCTATCTAGACCCAGCGTTTGCACCCAAGGGGGGTGGGGAAGGGGGGAGCCCAAGGCTGTGGATTCAGCTAACTAGGATTTTTGGCTACAGAGGTAACTGGGAGAGCACAGCAATGCTCCAGTGACCTCTGTGGTTGCTGAGCATACAGGTAGATATTTGCCTACAGAGGCATATAACAACTCTCTGCTTTCTGGGACAGAGCACAAGTGCACATTCCCTGGCTGCAGAGAGCAGCGCCTGGGTAAAAACACCCCAAGAGTTCACCCCTGTGTGGGGATTTTGAACAGGGGGAGAGAGATCCTGAACCAAAACCGTATGTAGCTTCAAAGACACCCTACTAAACACTGAGCTGATCAGTCTTTTGTATCAACTCACGCAGTGTCTCTCTTCTTTTGAATAGTAGCATGTTTTTAAAAAATTAGGGGGTTCCCCCCCCCCAAAAAAAGACTGCAGTCAGCCACCACTCAGGGGAAGCAAGGAAATGCCCGCCTGACACTCAAAGCAACAGGCATCTGGGTGCAGACAAAGCCCTTCCGAACAAGTTTACGTTCCTGCCCGCTGAGGTGCAAAATGCTGCCAAGTCCGAATGGTTTAGCCCCTTGCACTAGCGTAAGTGACGACACAAGACGCAGAGCGACGCAGGATCCTCGCTCGTGAAGCGCCGAGCGCTGTGGGGATGGGACGGAAACGTGCCAGTGTACCAGGAACAGGCCTGGAGGGTTCACCTTGATCACAGCCCTTGGCATGTCAAAGCAGGTCCCCTCGGATACACGCCTCAGGCTGCCTGACAAGGGGCTTTGGACGCGGGGCCATGGCCTTGGGGCCACGGCCCTGAAGCTTGTTTATGGATTTTTAGACTCAGCGACTAAGGACAGGGCCGGGCTGCAGCTCCCTGGGGTCCTGCCGCAGTCAGGGCGACCGTTCATCCCCTGAGTCGGGCTTGGCCACAGACATGAGTTTCGGGATCAGCCACATCCCCAAGTCAGCAAAGGAGCCAACACCCCAGGTCCCGCTCCCTCTGGCTGGGGCACGACGCTGGCCATGGGTGGGGGGGCGCTGGAGACACCTGCACCAGGGGCTCTTGGTGGGACGGTCCTGGGTTTATGGGGGGGAAGGGGATTTGCAGGGGGGGTACACACGGAGGGGCTCAGTACACACTAGGGGGCTCATGGTAAATAGGGGCCTGCGTTGTGCAGGGGCTCGGACTAGATGATCATAATGGTCCCTTCTGACCTTAATATCTATGACTCTATGTGGGGAGGGGGGCTGATGCAGACACTGAATGGGGCCATATGGGGGGGTCACTGAGAGAGACCCTGGGGGAGCTCAGGGGTCATGACGCAGACACTGAAGGGGGCCATATGGGGGGGGTCACTGAGAGAGACCCTGGGGGGGCTCAGGGGTCATGTGGGAAGAGGGGTTGATCCAGGGGGCTCACGTGGGGGGGGTCATGAGAGACAGGGGGACTCCTAGGCTAGGCTCCGCCCACAGCAGCTCTCATTGGGCAGGGGGCGGGGCCTCCCCGGTGGCCAGTTGCCGCCACAGCCAATGGGCGAGGGGAGAGCCCAGCGCGCGCAGGCTGGGGAGGAAAGGGGGGGAGGAAGAGGAGCGGGGCCCCGCCCCCTTTTCCTTCCCGCCCATCCGGGTGGCCCCGCCCACCCACGGTGCCAGACCCTCCCCCCCAAGTTCTCCAGTCCCCCCTCACCCGGGCAGTGCGCCCCCCCCCGCTGTGTGAAACCCGTTACCCCCCCCAACACCAGACCCCCCCCATTCGCCACAGAGCCCCACCAGGGACCCTCCACCTTACACCCCCCCAGAGCAGCCACCAGGCCCCCCACCTTGCACGCCCCCACTTTGGGCTCAGGGGCGCCTCAAGACCAAACCCGTCCCCCTTTCAATCCCCTGATCACGGGGCGGGGGACTGAACCCTCCTTCTACAGAGACCGCCGCCCCCCCCCAGCTCGGTCTAGGGTTTGATTCGGCGCTGGGGTGTCAATCCGGAGTAACTCCGGTCTAGCCACGCCGGGGGGAGCAGCGTGTGTCAAGGGGGTTAGAAGGCAGCGACGGGTGGAGACAGACGGGCCCTGGAGGTTTCCAGCTGGGATAAGGGGTGGCTAGGAAAGGGGGGGGGGTGAATCCAGCTGCACCCCCCCACACACACACACAGAGGGCTGAGCCCCCCCCCCCCCCCAGACTTCCCAGCCCCTCCCCAGGCAGGGGGGGTGCATGAGAAACACACCAGCGAGGAAGCGGCTTGACAGTAACCCCCCCATCGGAGGCAATGGGGGGGGGCAGGAAAGCCCCTCACCCTGAGAAACGTGGGGTCTCCCCCCCCCCTCTAGCTGCAGCGATGCTGGGGAGGCAGCGAGGGGACTCCGGGCAGTCACTAGCCCCTGCCCCAGCCGGGGGGGCCCCCCCAAGCCCCAACATCACACTCTAGTCACCCCCTTTTCCCTCCGACCCCCCCTCCCAGCCCGCCCTGGGGGCAACAAGCGCCCCCCCCAGCCTAGCCAAGCGCCCCCCCCCAGCCTAGCCAAGCGCCCCACGTGCTTCCCGGCGCCCGGACGGAGCGCGCCGGCCCCTACCTGCGCTTGCAGCCAGGGCGAGCAGCCCCAGCGCCAGCCCCAGCCGGGCGGCTGCGGCCCCTGCCTGCCCCATGCCGGCTTCCCCCGCGGGCGCCTCTCGGTGCAGCGGCCGCGCGTTAATCCGGAGCCGGGAGCCCGCTCTGCTGGCCAGCGCCCGTGGGGCTGGAGTCAGCGCATTTCAACGGGCTGCGGCGGGGAGGGGTTTAAAGTGGGGTGATTTTCAAACCTCACCGGCGGGGGCGGAGCTGGGAACGGATGATGTGACATGGGCGGCTTAACCCCCCCCCGGTCCTGGCCTTAGGGCGGGTGCTGAGCGCCTCGCCGGCCACCAGAGACAAGGGGGGGACCCTGTTTCCCCCCGGCTGGGTCGTTTACCATCCGAAGCAATGGTAATGGCCCGTCCTGGTCTCCCCCAAGCCGGTCCCCGCTAGCGGCGCCCCTGCTACGAATGGAGCAGTTAATTTTTAATGACTCCTGCCAGCAAAGTGCTTTGGTCCCCCCCCCCCCGGTGCTGCAGGAGTGCAAGGTAGCGATAGGCCTGATTCCCCAGTGAAGGGAAGGCACAAGCCAGCCTGGCTACTCAGTAAAAGAGCCTCGAGCAATTAAGAAGGTCACACTAGGTAATCCCAGCCCAGCCCCACCCAGTAAGACCGGGTGAGGGGCCAGTGCGGGAACCCCTCTGCTCAAATAGATTGGTTAGTCCCTAAGGTGCCACAAGTCCTCCTGTTCTTTCTGCGAATACAGACTAACACGGCTGCTACTCTGAAACCAATGGGGCTGCGTTCCCTACACTGCTCAGATAAATGTCTTCGTCTCTAAAGTGCCACAAGGACTCCTCAAAAAGAACAGGAGGACTTGTGGCACCTTAGAGACTAACCAATTTATTTGAGCAGAAGCTTTCGTGGGCTACAGCTCAAGTCCTGTTCTTATTCCCTACACTGTTTGCAGTCCAGGGCTGCTGCTGCTTTCTCACCGGGGAGAGGTGGATGTGCTAAGAGCATGAAGCAAAGCTGAGTAATTCTCCTGCCTCTGCTGAAATCAAGATGGTGCCGTGCTAGAAATCCAGGGCCCTGGCCTGGTGCCTCAGTGCCTGGGCATATATTCCCGAAGAAACACCAGGCCTGATTCTCTTGTCACTTCCAGCCGTGTGGATCAGTAGAAACTCCACCAAAGTCAGCGGCGTGACACTGATGTAAAAACTGGAGTAAGAGAGACAGGACCCAGGCCCAGTGACTCTGTCTGGGCTGGCACGTGCCCCCCGGCTTTTCAGAGCCATTCCCAACCCACTGCGGGGAAGCAGAGATCTGGAGCTTCTTCTGGGGATGCACGAACCCAGGTTTGCACCAATCCCCTCGGTTCTCATCATTTTACCTTGGCCTAAAGGTACCCTGAGCTGCCTCAGTCTGTAAACTTCCAGTGGTGGGCTCTAGGAGTTCAATTTTTCAGCAAAGGTGGGGCTGGGCATGAATCTAAGGCAGAGACAGTGGGGAGGAGAAACGCTACCTTGTAAAACAGCCCAGCACTAGATCCGTCTTCCTAAAACGCCCGTTAACCCGGGTCTCCAACCCCAGCTAGAAAATTGAACCAGAGAGGAAATATCTGAAGCAAAAGCTACAACCGTGTCTCCACAACACCAGCCCTGTGTTCCTCTTTCACAAGGCCACGCCTACGTCATGCTCACGGGCGGGGGGGGGTAGCTCATGCCATGCAGGGATGAAGATCAAGGGCTACAGGCTGAAATGGCAGCCCAGCGCTTTGTAACGCAGGTTGCAGGAAATGCAGGATGGTGGAGACACGCATTACGAGCCAAGATGGCAGCCAGCTCAAGCCAGCAAAGGAAAGCTGGTTTTGTTGAAAATAAATCATAAGCCCCAGCTCTGAGTTAGCACTTTCTATCAGCAGAGCGCAAAGAGCTTCACCACAGGAGGCAGCATTATCCCCATTTCACAGATGGGGAAACTGAGGCACGGGGCAGTGACATGACTTGCCCAAGGTCATCCAGCAGGCCTGTGGCAGAGCCAGGACTAGAAGCCAGGTCTCCAGAGTCCCAGCCCAGAGCTCTAGCCCCTAGGTAACGCTGCTTCCCGGGATCCCCCACCATCAGAGCTGCAGCAACCCTCTTGGGAAGGCTGGCATAGGGCCAGGAGAGACACAGCCTGGGGACGCCACAGCAGTTCCCTCCAGTAGCTGCAAGTTTCCATATGCAGGAGATTTAAAACCTACTTTCCATCCTCAAGGCCTCATCCTGAGAGGCCCTGAGCACCTGGAATGTCCCGAGACTTCTAGCTCCAGCAATGGGAGGGTCGTGGACTCAGCACCTCTTAGTGTCCAGCGTGGCCCCGCCCACCTCCGATGCATCACATAAGTCCCACTTAAGCTTCACAGTAGCACTTAAGTGGGACTTAAGCAGCATGGCGGCCTTCTGACTGGGCTCCCTTTTAATCCTGTGAGCAGAACGGAAAGTGAGGCCCCCTCTGGTGCTTCTCTGTAGGTCACCGGTCGCAAATTCTCCCAGCGCGACGTCTGGGCCACGACCGTCTCTCCCGTGCTAATGGGAGATCTGCACAGCGGCTCCATTGCCTGATCCCTATTTACCCCGCTGGGGGCCATTCCCGACCTGTGCAGCGGGGAGGGTTCGTACCACGGCCAAACGGCTGCCATGGGAAACATGCACCGATTGGCACCTTCGTCCCTTCCCCACGCCGCCGTCCGTTTTGTTGGGAACTAGACGTTTCCTGGTGGATGCTGACTTTGCTGGACTGCCCCACCTGTGACGTGGGGATAAGGATTCTCCCCTACCTCGCTGGGGGGTGCACGGCAGAGCTAACGGCTGGGTTGCTAAACGAGTGCCAAGCCCTGGAGGTGACCTGTCGAGGCACCTACATGAGAAGTGACAGCTGCCGCGTCGCTCAGCACGCTAAGGAGTGAACCGGGACTTCCACAGCTGAAACGCCCTAGCTGGGACTGCAACTGGCAGTGCTGGGGCTTGGGCATAGGGCGGGACCTGGAACACACTCACAGAGACACAGACAACGGCCTGCCGCCACCAGGCCAGCAACCCAGCCGGGGCTCCCACTGTCCCTCCCCTCCCTTGGCCTGCGGTCTCGTTCCTACAGCTCGCAGGGGACCTGCGTCAGGCGCAGGCCTGGAAAGCGAGAACCGGGAGCTGACCTGAGCAGGGAGGATGGCTGGTAGCGGAGGGGAGAAGTTAGGGCTGGGTTGGCAGAGGCCTTGTGGGGGCCGGGGAGGGGATTGAAGAGTGAGAGAAAAGTAACTGGAAAGGGGTCTAATTTGTCTTTATTTCCTCAGCATGCAATGGTAGAGATTGGAGATCCCAGAGCATTTTTTTGCAAGAGTCTGACATATTAACACAGGCAGCCTAACCAAAGTCCAAGGTCGTTAATTATGGTCTAACGCCTCTAGGTCCCCCGCAACGGGTTAATTAGAATTGCAAACGAATTTGGAGGAAATATTGACTTCCTGTCCCAAACGCTCATGGAGTGTCGCTGCGGGCTACAAAACAGCCGCGTTTCCCTGGGGCACACAGGGAATCCCGGCCTGTCATTTGTGTGTTTAGCAGTTTGTTAAAGTATTTTGGGATCCGTCGGGATGAAAGGGGTTGTAGAAATGTACAACATTTACTATTCACAGAGGGAGGCATGGTAGTGACTGACGCTGATGTGACACACTCGAGCTGGAGGAAGAAGCATAAAAAGTATTTAAATGTTCTTTGATCTCTCGCTCTTTTAAAATAATTTACTGTTATATTTTGTGACTGAGATTTCCTGATGTGCTGTTCCTCTTTCCTTCTCTCTCTCGAGTCCTTTGGTAGTTCGATGCTGGATCTGACGGTGTGACGCTATTTCTTTAGGGGTTGCTGTTTTGCTTTGACACTCTAGTTTTCTTACGTTGTGTCCAGATTTTCCCCTTCCCTGTCTCCAAGTGTCGGTGTCGTGCAGTGCCTTTGCTTTCTTCGGCCCGTCGCTTTCTCTGCCTCTTTGTTCACTTGGGTCAAATGCGGGCTGGCTGCACGGAGTCCGTAGTGAGAATTCGCTCCTCACTGGGTTATTTTCATTGGTTTAAAAGGACCTTGCCTCATTTGCAGCATTGGGAGGGCCATTACCATGGGAACAGACGCATACAGGAGTAAGCCGTGGTTTGCCGGCAAGCTAACAACTAGGACTGGATGAAATTATTTACACCAACCTTTTATTTGGCAAACAATGCCGCTCCAGTGACACCAAAACGGGTTCCAACTAGGCGCCACTTTTGCTGACATTTTTGTTTTGGAAAAAAGTTTTAAAATTTGAGAAAACTCGAAATGCTGGGATGGCTAGTTCCATAACGAAACGCCCTGACTTCGCCGTCTGAAATGAGCCTTGCTGTCAAGATGTCCTTTACTGATATTTCGTTTTTAACTCAAAAAAAATTAACATTGCTCAGAATCGAAACATTTTGATTTTGTCGAAATGTTGTTTGACCCAAAACGGTTTCTCTTTTGACTTCTCCAAATTGCCAACACACTGAAAAGTCAAGTTTTCACTCACTTCTCCTAATGAAACTCTTTTGGCTGCCACCTGAGAGCTGTGAGGGCCGAGGAGCTGAGAACTACGACAGTGCCGGACAGTGCAGAGGAACTTGAATAATACAAGAGGGGATTAAAAAACCCACCAGGCTGGTGGCTAGGGAGCTGGCTTAGCCTCAGAAGGCCTGGATTCAAGTCCATCCTCTGCGACAGACTTCCTGAGTGAGCCTGAGCCAGTTGCTTAATCTCTCTGTGCCTCAGTTCTAGTGGGGGTAACCGCATCCACGCGAGGGGCGACGCAGGTATAATGATTAGGAGCTGTCTTTTGTTCTGGGTTTGTACAGAGCCCAGCACAGTGGGGTCCTGCTCCATGACTGGGGCTCTTTGGTGCAACCATAATACACCCAGACAGGTTTCAGAGTAACAGCCGTGTTAGTCTGCATTCGCAAAAAGAAAAGGAGTCCTTGTGGCACCTTAGAGACTAACCCATTTATTTGAGCATAAGCTTCCGTGAGCTACAGCTCACTTCATCGGATGCATGATGATTTTTTCATGCTTTGTGTGTATAAAAAGATCTTCTACACTTTCCACAGTGTGCATCCGATGAAGTGAGCTGTAGCTCACGAAAGCTTCTGCTCAAATAAATTGGTTAGTCTCTAAGGTGCCACAAGTCCTCCTTTTCTTTTTGCATAATACACCTAATAAATCAATGAAATTATACTAGAGGAGTCAAAAGAAAAATCCCACCTGCAATAGTTCTTGTGCACAGAGCAGGCCTCGAGATCAGCGAGGCAGAAAGGGGCACAGCGGGAGGGGTCCAAACTACCGGAGCTGCAGGGAGAAGCCCATGGGAAGGGAGAGAGAGACTGAGGATGCAAGCGGGTAGGAAAGCAGAGAGGCAAAGGCCAGAGTCTCCATTGCCCGGCACCTTCTCCAGTCATATAGGCCGCAGTTCAGCAGAGCACTTCAGCACCCGCTAAGCAGTGGGTTTCGCCGAAGCAGGGCAGTCCCCCGCAGCACACAGCCAGCGTAGAGCGCTCTCTCATTCTGTCAGCCCCGGGGGGATTTGGGGTGTGTGTGTGGGGGGGCCCCTGGTGAGTTGAGACCAAATCCGCTGGCGGGTTAGCCTATCGCCAACGTCCAGCACCTGGCTCCGAGGTGCACGCCGGCTTTGCTGTGCCAGCCGCTGTAGTTATCCAATATTTTTGTTGCCAGCGCTTCCCCTTTGCTCAAGCGGTTAATCAGTGCCAGGCTTGTTCCCATTTGGAGGAAAAATTGATGCTACAAGTCAGGTAGTTCTTTGGTGCAATCCTGTTTATTTACACAGAATGCACAAAGTCCTGTTTCCTTGATCACAGTAGAAACAAACAGATGACAGCAGGCAGTTTCCTGGCTCGCTATTTCCAAGCCTCCCTCTAGCCAGTCCTGTGCCCCAAGGAGCTCTGTCCCTCCGCCCTGTCTCAGGGACATGCTCACAACCAAGGGCAGCAGGTTTGTATAATTTTTGGTGGTGCCCAGAACCCGCCCCTGCCCAAACTCCACCCCCCACCTGCTCAAGGCTTTGGGTTGGGGAGGAGGTCTGGGGTTCAGGCCCTAGGCTGGGGCAGGGGATTGGGGTGCAGGCTCTAGGAGGGAGTTTGGGCATGGGAGGGGGTGCAGAGGGAGGGGGTGGAGGGGTGTGGGGTGACGGCTGTGGGGTATGGCTGCAGATGAGGGTTTTGGGGTGTGGGAGGAGCTCAGGGTCAGACTAGGGGTGTAGGGGGTGAGGGCTCTGTCTGGGGCTGGGGGGTTTGGGGTGTTAGAGAGGTTCAGGGCTGGGGCAGAGGGTTGGAGTGCAGGGGGATGAGGGCTCTGGCTGGGACTGGGGATGAGGTGTTTGGGTGCTGGAGGGGCTCAGGGAGAGGGCAGAGGGTTGAGGGTGCGGTGGGGGGGAGAAAGCTCTGGCTGGGGGTTTGGGCTCCGTGGAGGGGCAGGGCTGGGGATGAGTTTGGGGTGCAGGCAGGCTGCTCCGGGACAGGGGCCAGAGAGGAGGACTCCCCCAGCCCTTTCCCTGCTGGCAGCAGCGAGCTCTGGGGGAGGAGCCCCCCTTTCCTGCCCCCCCAGCAATACACTCACCCCCACCACTGTCACTGCATGTGCTCCCAGGGCCTCTCTCAGGCCCAGGAATCTCCCTCCCCTCCCCCGTGGTAGGTGCCGGGGCCGGGGGGTGCTGTGTGCGCCTCCCCCCCTGCTGTTGCCCCTGCCTGTAGCCTCACTGGGGGTGAGGGATGGGGCTGCCCCTTGCCCAGCGTGGGGCAGGAGCGGTGACTGCAGGCGGGGGGGCCCCCTGTGCTGGTGGAGGGTCCTGCCGGAAAAGGGAAGGGTCTGAGATGGAAGGGCAGGCTCAGAGTCAGTCTGCCCTGGCAAGGGAGTTGGGGGCACGAGGACCCTGCGGCAGCAGTCGCTGCAGGGAGGCGGCGTGGAGCTGCAGGGCCTGGGCACAGCAAGGGGAGGCCAGGGGACACCCAGCCCCAAGTACTGGTGGAGCTGGGCCCCTGGGCTCTGAATACTGCTGGTGCCAGGGCATCACGGGCCCATATAACTCGCTGCCTATGCCCACAACTGCTTTTCTTGCTGCCTGCTGGCTTTCTCTCTCAGGCACACAGCTTACCAGCAACTCCCCCTTTCCCCAACCCCCGGTGCCAATCAGTCCCCAGGGAGACCCCTCAGATCACATGGTTTAATTCCACTCTGGCTTCGGTATGCAGCCAATTGCCTTGGGCGATGGTTTCTATTGGCTCCAGCTATCACGACACAAAGAGGCTTAATTGCTCCCCCCCTTTAGCCTTAGAGAAGGCTGGCTAGGACCTCCAGCTTTACACCAGCTCTGTAATTGACCCATGCCTGATGACAGCCCTTTACCCTTCCTGTATTCTAGTGCTGATGAAAGTGAGAATCACCTGGCACTGCGCTTTTCCAGGACACCACAGCCCTTGGCTGTTGCAACCTTGGAGGTAGTCATGGCTTACACTCCTCCTCAGCTAAGACTACCAGCTGAGCAATATTCCTGGCCTTTGGGAGTAGCGAAAACCCAGAGAAACTGGTTCAAGAGGGATCACACCATACAGGGCGTGGCCCGTGAAAGCAGTCAGTCACCCCACTGCAAGAAGCTGGGTGGGGGAACATGGCAGATCTTATCCCCACAGGAACAATCAACAAGGAACAATGTAGGTTGTGATTACATCTTGCATCCCTTCTTGCAGCCCCGTCTCCAGCAAGCGAACGCTGCAGCTTTCCACAGCCGTGTGCAAAGGACGCAGGCCTGATTTCACGTAAGTGCTGTGTTCGCATGGCCACGGATAACTGGACACGTGGCAGGGTGTGATGTGTAGGGGAAGCGTCAGTAGCTGCTGCCCAAACTACAGGTGTCAAATCCAGCTACTGAAAGATGCCCTAACATTCTCACCGTTGTGTTTTAAATCAAAACCTGAACTCTGGAGCTAAATGATACTGAGAGTTCGAGTGGGTTTGGCTTTGAGGGAAAGTAGGGGCCAAAGTTAGCTCTGTTTTTTGCCACTGATTTGTCCCAGAAATTCTCCCTTGAAGTTTTCCAGTGATAGCATGAAAATACTTTATCTGGACAGAAACTGATCAGACTGTGACAGACACCGAGCAAAATCTTGGAAGGAAAAGGACGTTATTTGAAGGCAACTCCTTTGATCAGCCCTCTTGGGATCGTCACATGGCAACACACACCATGCGAGCAACACTGCAGCCGGCTCAGACCCCGTTTCTTTTCCGAGAGCGAACTGGAATCACGGCACCACTAACAGGACCAAGAAATGGCCCAGAGGAAAACTGCCCTTTTGGGATCTGTCTGTTCAGCAATAGCGGCTCTGCTGGCAGGTGGGAAGATGAGTGTTATTTACTGTTTGGTACATTAGCACATACAGGTGCCAACCAACCACGTCAAATGTAAACAGACAAAGAATTTTGTCATCCACAGCTGGAGAACTGGGGCCCTTAATTCGGCCCCATCTAAACTTTAAAACCTCGTCTACACTCAGACGTGAGGTTGACATTGCTCCAGCTCTCAGGCTGCAAATTCACTCCTGAGCCCTCGAGCTATCCCGACCGTGGTGTAGATGCCGCTAGGCTGACAGAAGCATTCTTCCATTGCTCTGGCTACCGCTGCTTGGAGGGGGATGATCTCCAGCGGTGGAAAACCCACCTCCATTGCTAGAGGAAGAAGCTACAATACCGTGCTACAGCAGCATCGTGCCAGAGCTTAGATGGGACCTTGTTGCTCTAAGAAACCTAAAATCCTCTTGGGGTTGAATGATCTTCGATAAATACGTTTTAGGATGTCAGCTAGTAACAGCCCAAAAGAGTTGGCGGAGCCCTAGGGGCCTAGCACTCCAGCTAGTCATTAAGGGAGCTGGTTAGTTAGGAAGGCATGGGTCCATATTAATAAAAAGCCCTAGTTTTTATCTAGCACTTTTCATCAGTAGATTTCAAAAGGCCTAGCTCCGAAAAGGTATTTTGGCACCTAAATCCCATTGGGCACCTAAATCCCTTCGCCAATCAGGGCCAAAGTGCTTTACCGAGGAGGTCAGTATCATTACCCCCATTTTATAAATGGGGAAACTGAGGCACAGCGCAGCAATGCAGAGCCAGCCTCCCACCCCCAAGAGGTTCACCATAAGCCACTGTGATCTGGGGACTCCATCTGACGTGAGTGGAACCGGTGATTCTGAATCAATGTTAAGACACCGCCTTCAAGGATTTAATGGGGATTTCTTTTTCAATTGCATTACAGCAACTGGCAAAGGGCCTGATCATGCAACAGGGCTTCATTGTGCAAGGCGTTGTGCAAACAGAATGACAATCCCTGTCCCAAACAGCTTGCTATCCTGGCTAACATCCCAACCCAAGAGGTAGGAGACACAGAGAGGCTGGAGGAGGAGGAGGAGGAGGCAGGCATCATATGAGCATGGCTGCGGGTTTTTAATCGCCTCGTTGGGGCTGTGTTTCACGGTACACACACAGAGAACTTAGAACCAAACATCAATCATTCTTGCTGGGAGGTTGCAACATAACACGCCTTGATCGCTTGGACTCCAGACCGAGCATGCCCAGTAACCAGAGAGAGAGAAAGCAGGCTGCTCCCCATGGCACTGAAGCCCACCTGGTCTACTCTACAAAGTTAGGTCAATGTAAGACACTTTGCGTCAACCAAGCTGGGTTCGTGTCTGCACTTAGATTTGTTTACCACCAGTGCGAGCGCCCTGTTCCAGAGACGAGTGGCACTGGGCTGTGGCTGACGTACGAGCATAGACGCTGCATGACCTATGGCAACCCAAACAGTCCTCCAGCAGCTGTCCCACGATGCCCGACACTGACCGCTCTGGCCACCGTCGTGAACTCCACGGCCCAGGGGAGCAAGCGGGGCCTGTGCAGTTCAGCAGGTCAGCCGAGCGCGTCGGAGCTCAGAGACCGGCGTTAGCTGCTTGTTACACCGGGATCACTTGGACGTAAAGGCCTAAAGAATGGGAGCAGTGTCCCCAGGGGGCAGCCTGGCACTCTGCAGCTGGCAACCACAGCTGGATGGGAACCGATAACCAGCTGGAGGAAAAGTCCTGGGAGCAGAACTTGCACTGAGGAGCCCAGGGCTCCCCCGTCAGCTGCTAGGGGACTTGCATGGGCAGCATTGTCTCTAGAGGCAGGAGAAGGAAGGAGCAGACAGGAGAGGCCCAAGAGGCCCAGCAGGAAAAGGAGAGCAGAGGAAGTTGCACCAGGACATAACGGGGCTTCTCCGTCAGCAAACACAGATGCTGCAGATGCTTGTGGACAATCTACATGGCACCAGTGGCTGCATCCCTGCCCCTCCGCCCCAGGGGAGGGCCAGGACAGCGCCACCTGGCACACACTGCTGCAGATGTAGCCAAAATAGAGTGAAATGGACAGGGATGCTCTTGCCCCTGGTGAAGTGCTGTTCTGTTCGTTGATTTCAGAGTGAGTTTTTATTTTGCTTTGCACATCATTTCTGTGTCTGGTTGTGGTTTGCAATACACGTCGATTTTGGAGAGCATCATCTATCTTTGTCACTTCACAACATACATTGCAGAATGGCTAGGGCTCTCGAAAGCACCCACGACTCGTGTACAGAGCAACAGAACTCATGGGATCTGTGACAGTCACAGTCATAATTACAGAGTTAAGCAAACACCACAAAATGAAGAGGTGCATTGAGAGTGTTATTATCAAATACCATAACGCCGCTCTATAAATCCCTGGTACGCCCACATCTTGTACACTGCCTGCAGATCTGGTTGCCCCATCTCAAAAAAGAGGTATTAGAACTGGAAAAGGTACAGAGAAGGGCAACAAAAATAATTAAGGGAAGAGACCAGCGTCTGAATGGGGCGAAATTAAAAAGCAGCAGTTACCCCCAACCCTTAGCTTACAGAGTCTCCTTATTTGGCAGCTTCCTTGAGGACTTTGGGCCTGATTTTACCCTCTTCGGCCCCTGGAGTTACCCCAGGGTCAACCGATGCGTGAGGAGACACAAGCCCGCGGGATTTCGGGCACGCTGTGTTTAAACCCTGCCTGGGAAGCTTTGCAGAGTTGTGCTCTTCCCTGAGAGCTGTATTTCGAGCGGGTGCGGGTGCAAAAAGGGAGGAACGTGGGCAGCACAGGTGCCATTTGAGACAACGGTTGATAACTTAGAAGACTATGAATATTTATTGGCATTAGGGTAGCGGCTCAGGACCCCTGTTGCGAGGCACCCTACGAGCACAGGACAAAACAGATGGCCCCTGCTTTGACGCTCCTCCGATCTAAGATCTGTGCTAGTACAACCAGGAAGTAATTCAGGGCAGCCCCATGTGCGACGCAGGTCAAACGAGATGATCCCACCGACTCGAAGACGATCCCGGCGAGACTTTCACCGAAGCGATGCCAAATGTGAATTGCAACCTAAGAACTATTCCCTCCGGTCCCAGGATTCCCACCTCTGCTTGCCGTCCGGTATTCTGTAACCACAGCGACCAGCTCAAGGACTGACAACTGACAGGCGATGGTCCTCCAAGGTTCTCCCTGATGCTCCGATTAATCAGCTGAACTTAACCCGACAGCGGCTGCTTTGGGCCTTGCTGAAAGGCCACCTGCCACGTGATTGCTAACATGAGCAGCCCGCAGCGGGGGCGGGGTCGGGGGTGGGAAGAGAAGAGCCGCAGCCGCCAATACCTCTAATGCTGTGCGCCCTTTGGTACATCATGGCCGCTGCTCTATGCCTCAGTTTCCCCATGTGTTAAATGAGGACTAATAGTAATGGCCTCACAGGGCTGACTTAAGGCTAAATTCATTCATGCTTGGCAAGTGCTTTGCGATCCTCAGCTGGAAGTCCCTATAGACCAGGGGTTCTACCATTGTGGGCCACATCCACACAGCGTACAGACGGCCTGTGTGGCCCTGAGGATGGCACATGGGCTGCGGCTGTGGCTGTGTGCTGATCGGGCTGCAGGCAGCCCGCGGGCTGAGAACCACTGCTACAGATCCTAACCCTCTTCTGTTCACCTGGGCGTCACAGACAATGCCCCAGAGGGCAGGTTTGGCTCAGCGGGCGCCGTCAGGCGCGGGGGCTGCACAGCTCTAGGAAAGAGGAGCTGGTGGCAAGATGTCCCAGTTGTGAGGCAGGTGCGGCCTTTCGGCTACTGGCCCACGGCAGCACGGGGCACAGCGTTGGGCAAACCCTGCCCACCAGGCATTAGAGGAGCCACTGAAACTTTGCAAGCCCCTGTTGTGGGCCAGACCCTCCACGGGTGTCTCAGCACCGCCCGGGGAAGGGAATGAGCCTAGAACCACCGAGATATTGTGTGTTATGCTAGGAGGACTCAAGCCGCTGCACTCATCAGCCTGCAGCATCACGTGGTTTATAGGGAGACAGGGGCGTGGACACCACAGGGTCCAGGAGACCTTGACAGTTCCGTCTGCACTCTGCGTCACTGCAGAGAGCTTGGCCCCGAATTTCACTGCCTCTCTCTTCAAGGCCAGGGGTGTCAGATTGTCTGCTTGTAACACACGTTATGTACGTGGGTGTCTCCGTAAGAGAGCCCGCGTCAGGGACATCCAGCGAGCTCCAGCCATCTGGCCACACGCGTGTACCCCACGCGGGCGAGTCCCCCTCTCTGTCAGTCCACAGAGTCTACGCGTTATTACAAGGCCTCAGCAGCTGTAGATCCCAGGTTCAATTCCTGATGTATGGGCCCGGAGGGCAGCCCCCTCCCCCCCAGGAACAAGGCAAAGGGCGTTATGTAGAAAAACTGATCTTTACTGGTGCAGATAGAATAAAACTCTACTTTTAGAGTTGTGAAGTTGGGTCTTAAGAGGCCATGGCATTTAGAGGCATTAAACATTTAGCAAAGGAAATTGTCTCTTGCCTCTTTTTGGACCCAGAGTTTCTGGCTGCTTCCGCTCTACAATCATCTGGGGCTTGTCATGCAATGGTCTCCTGCCCCTGGCCATGACATCCCTCAAAACCCTTCACAGCTGCCATGGCAATCGTTCATTCTAACAGCAGCACTGCCAAGCTCACAAAACTCACAAATCCGGCCTCAAAAAACTCAGGTGAATGGCTAGAAAAATTATGAGATCTTCCCAAAATGTATTATTGGGTTTCTTCCCATTTGCCATGTGGGTTCTGAGCCACGAGAGGTCACATTGGCAAGCTTTTCTCTGCAACTGTGGAGAGCAGGATTATATTTTTTAAACAAAAGCTGCAATTCTCAGGCAAAAAAAAAAAAAATCACCTGACTCCAGGAGCTGGGGCTTTACAGGAAAACACCAAATATCATGTCTCAGTGAGAATAGGAGAGCTGGCACCCCAGAAAAATAACAGCGGCACCGTGCACTGTGTGCTCAACTCCTGGAGAAGCAGAGGCAAAGAGCAGGAAACTTTTTGTCTGTTCCCTGCTCTTTATTCCTAGTTCCTTCTATTAGAAGATTTGTGGCCGTAACTGCTTCCCAAGTGCGCTCTGAAATGGCTGGACTATGGCACAGGCCCCGCAGCTTTGTGCCCAGGGCCCCAGCAGTTTGAGTCACGTGATGATGGCGGGAGCCGGTTTGATTTTTTAAAACTAAAGCTGGGCTTTGTCTACACACCAGCACTTGGGGGGAACACATCCAAATCCACCGCCGGCGTGAATGTAAAGAGTTAAATCACATTAAACTCCTGTGTGGACGCTCGTTCAGGGCTTGTCTACCTGGACACGGCGTTCGGGGCAAGCGGGGGTGTGCCCCCCCCCGAGCTAGGCGGCCGCGCATTCGGTGTCTGCCGGGACGCTGCGTCTGCACACTAACCGTTCCCCAGGGCGCTTGGGGCTACTCCCGTTTCCGAAGGGCTCAGATCAAAGCCCACCCCGGATCCGTTTACGCAGCAGCCGCGGCCAGACAGCCAGCACGCGGCCCGCTGCCGTGGGGCAGAGTCACACCCAGCTCGCAACGGCCGAAACAAGCCCTCAGGCTTAAAGTGGCCTCCATGCAGTTTAGCTCAAGTCACTTCCAAAGCGAAGGTAGGCGGCTCCTGCCCGTTGAGATCCAGCCCAGTGGTTTTCCGCCGAGGAAGGACCCCAGCATTCACACAGTTCCTCTGCACGCCCGGCCAAGTTGTCCCAAGTCCGGTTTGGGGCTTGGTCCTGCATTGCTTCTTCACCCAGGGCTCAGGCGAGCTTGGCTTGTGCAAGGTCCACACAGCTGGGCGGGTGAAAAGATAGCATGTGACCCAACCCCCCAGGGATCCTGCCTGGAGTCCAGCTAACAGGCCTCCCTGGCAGAACTTCGGCCGGTGCCGGAGCATGGCCCTGGCGGCTGGAATGGGAGGCCAGGGCCGCTCAGCAGCTGCGAGAGCTACAGTGGTTTGCAGCGTGGGCGGCCTCCCTGGTCTCTGCTGGGCAAGTTCAGGATCGTGCTGGCTACCAGTAGCTGCTGATTCCTCAGATTCAGGGCATAAAAGGTGCAGAGACAGTGGCAAAAATCCAGCAGCGTCCAGGGCCCTTAAAGGGGCTGTAGCTGCACCTGGCACCCACTCTGAGTTCCTGCGGCCTCAGGCAACGATTGAACTCACTTCACAGTCCGCAGGGTGCTGGGGGGAGGGGAGGAGGGGGAACGGGCCCCTGGAGCCAAACTCTCCAGTGATTTCCAGCATGGGAGAGAGGACAGGATCTGAGCCAGGGTTAGTGCTGAGCTAGTGAACTTCTCTTTGCAATAATTTGCATTTTTGGTGTGTGATTCATTTCCCCGGACACGGAGCTGTCGACTCCCCTCTCCAACCGGCCCCTGATCCCAGCCTCCAGCACCTGCCTGGACCTTTTCCAAACCAGACCCGCGGTGCTTTCTCTCTGCTTGGGAGCAGCTCCCCATAAACCCCTGCCAAGAGCCTCATCGTCCACCTGCAAATCCCTCCCCTTTGCCGGGAGGCCTGCAACCAACCCGAGAATTCTGAGCTGAGCACGGCCCATCGCACTGGGCGCCAGCATCCAGTGTTTCCTTGGGCTGCCCGCCCGGCTGGACCAGCAGGCGTCTGTCTCATACCTGGACTAGAAACTCTTTGGGGCAGGGCCCGTCTTTTTGCTCTGTGTTTGTATAGCTCCTGGCACGCTGGGGCCCTGGGCTATGACTGGACTCCTAGGTGCTACCATAATACACCTAATAGATAATATACAGCTCCTGGCACAATAATGTCTACATGGGACAATTCACCAGGATAGCTACAGCAGTCTAATTCTAGCTCAAGCTGCTTCCCCAGCGATAGGAGCTAAACTGGACAAGGCGCTTTAACTCCCAGGCGGGGTGGCCTGCCGGCACAGCCCTAGCAGCAGAATTAGCCCAGGGAAGCGCTGCTGGTTGATGGCCCGGCTCGGTGAGCCCCGCCGGAGTGGACGGTGTTGTCTGGCTTGGCTCCCAGGCGTGCGATTGGCTAGGCGGAGTGCCCCACTGGTGGCCCGAGATCACCGGGCCAGCACGTCCATTTGTGGCCAGCGTACAGCTCGAATTTGCAAACACAGGGCTGGCTCATTAAACACCTCGCAAGCCCCTGGATTCCGTGGGGGAAAGTCCACGAGGCCTGCCCCCGTAGCCAGATGGTCCTGCCCAATGCCGCTTCGAGTTGTTGGCGAGTGTCCCCCGCCGCCGGCCCTGTAGCGTTGGGCTCACGTGCGGCCCAGCGGGTTTCCCTGGTACAGCTTAGCAGCTCTGGGGAGGATCGGTCGGTAAGACGCCCCGGGCGGCCATGGCAGACGGCCCACCAGGTGGATGCAAGGTCCACACAGCTGCCGGCGGTCTCCCTAGGCATTTAAACACACAAGGGAGGGACAGCAGATGAGGAGACAGTATGGTCTAGCGGATAGAGCAGCGGCTGGGGACTCAAGGAGACCTGGGTTCTCTGCCCAGGCCCGCCACATGGCCTTGTTGAAGTCATTTTGTTTCTCTGTGCCTCAGTTTCCCCACCTGTAAGATGGAGATAATGACATTGACCCTCCCTTTGTAAAGTGCTTTGAGATCTACCCACAGTAAGAGCTGGGATAATTGCTCTGACACTAGTCACTTCCCTTCAGGAGAAAGAAATTAACTCGCTTCCAGCTGGCTTCGTTCCCATCCTCTGAGCCCTTCCTAGACCCCTCGGCCCAGATCCTAACGCCCATGGCGTGGAGGGTCTGAGCCCTGCACCCTTGGTAGATGAGATGCTGTGGCAGGAGTTGAGTCTCTGGACCAAGCAGGCGTCTGTGCTGGCTCTCTGACAATCGCTGCTGGGTCGTCTGGGGCTGACGTAGCCAGAGTTTAATCCTCCTGCTGGAGCGTTTTCCTCCCAGAGATCTTCTCTCCTGGCAGCCTGACCACCCTCAACTCACTGGTCCGGAGCCGTTTCCTGGGTCTTTGTGCATTTTTGTCTGGGTAACCGAGCATCAATGGCAGGGGTCACATGAAACCAACGTGAGCCCAGCCTGCGTCTTCACGGTTTGCACGCTGCCAAGGGAGCCTGGCTGCGTGCTGCAGAGAAAAGGCCCCTTCCTGGGATGGGTGGCGCTGCAGACGTGTAGGATTTATTTCCAGTTACTTCCATTCTGCACCAGACTGCGCTCCCAGGAGCTGGCGTAACCCCGCCCGCCCGCCCGCCCTCCAAATCAAGAGTCTTGCTGAGAAGCTCAAATGGTAGCAACACTCATTCCGGGGCGGGCGTGCACAGCACGGGTCATCCAGGGGTGGGGGGCGGTCAGGAGGGGGCAGAAGGAAGGAGGGTGCAATGGTTAGGGTGGCCTGGGTGGGAGTCCCTGCTTTGCCACAGACTCCCTGGGCGACCTTGCGCAAGTCTCGGCCCAGATCTTTAGAGCTACTGAGGCACTGCTCCGGTCGGGGAGCCGGAGTCAGAACTTCCCACAGGACCTGGGCCCAGAGCCTCAGAGGCATTTACATGATTAACTACCATTGAAATCAGTGATTCCTGTAGGCACCAAAATACCTTTGAGGGTCTGGGCCTCAGTTTCCTCATCTGTACTATGGGGAGAATGATCCTTCTTGTCTCTCATTGGTTTTGACGGTGAACTTCCTGGGTCAGGGACCACCTCAGCGTGTGTCTGTGCTGTGCCCGGCCCAACAAGGCCCTGATTTCAGCGGAGGCCTCCAGACCAGACGGTAATACTAGCCATAAACAAGCACTATGGTCCCGCTCTCCGAGGGGCACAGGATTAGCATGACAGGTCTCCTGGCCCAGGTCGCAGCGAGCGAGGGACGCCGACAAACATACTTGCTGGGGTTTCAAACCCGCCACCAGCTCTATTGAGCTCTGGTCAATTCGCCCAGTTACCGAGACATGCCACCAGCCACGACGACCTAAATGCTCCCATGTGTCCTGGAGTCAAGGCTCGGACAGCTGCTAGAGCCAAAGCGTGCTGACTCCACATGCTCCAGGGAGGAGTTTACACTGCTCCCCTCTAGCTCGCGAGGGGGCCCTGGGAAGCGAATCCTCCCCTGCCTGGGTATGGGGATCACACCACTCCTGGTAGGAAAGGGGTGACAATCTCACCCCTGAGTTTACGTGGAGACGGGACCGTTGTGATCATCTCACAAGGCAGAGAACCTTGCTCAGCTGATCCCAGGGACCCCTGTGAACTGCTAGGTCACGAAGAACAGGAGGACTTGTGGCACCTTAGAGACTAACAAATTTATTTGAGCAGAAGCTTTTGTGAGCTACAGCTCACTTCATCGGATGCATTCAGTGGTCACGAAGAGCGAGTGGAGCTGCCCGTGTTCATCACGCCAGCAGGCAAAGCCGCTCTCTCAGGGCCCTTTAATTCATTAGTCGCTGACGTCCATGAAGTGGGGCCCAGCCTCTCCCAGCTGGCTGTACTTGAGGAATCTGGCGGCTGCTAAGATGGAGCCAGGTCTACATGACGAGGAGTCAGGTTTACCTTAAAAAGAAATCAGGCCACTTTGTGACTCCTCCCTGCTCCTTTGCTGGTTGGCTGCCGAGCCGCAGGGGACGAGGGAGGGAGGCGATGTGCTGACAGACTCCTCCCCAGAGCCAGCCTCTGGCAACGGGAAAGGGGCAGCTTGGAGGAAACGATCCCTAGTGGGTGAAAGGCATCCAAGAGGCAGTGGCTGTGGGCCAGGAGGGCCTTTCCGGAATGCGTCTCTAGGAAAGGGCAGCTCAGATTCAGAATTCGGTGGTTCTTGGGGAATTGGCCTCCCTCCTGGGTAGATGACTCCTCTTCCCACGTGGCCTCGCGCCCTGCCCTGCATTTCTAGGATTCTAGCTGTGTGCTGATGGCACGTCCTCTCAGCCCAAGTCTCCACCACCCATGGGGTGGATTTGCCTCAGCTGGGGAGGGCTGTGTACATGCAAAAGTGGCCTTAAGCCACCTTTGGGTGAGGCCCTGACCCTGGGCCAGCCCACGGCTGCTTGGAATCCCAAGGGGACCCCCTAGCCACGGTGATATTCGGGGGGAGGGAGGGCAGTTGGGTGCCAACACCGTGTTGCAACGCTGTCCTAATGCAGCCGGTGCAGGGCTGCAAACCTCCTAGGAAAGCGTCTTCAAACCGCAGCAGGCTCAGAGTTCGGCGCCGTTAATTCCAGCCCAAGCCTGTGTGGGATGCAGCCCCCTTTGAGAACACAGAGGGCTGCGGCAGGCTCCTGGGAATTCTGGGAAGGCAGCCTGGGGGGCGGGAGGGTGGAGCTAGACAGCTGGGTCGGGTAGGGGTCAGTTTATTAGAGCGGGGGCATGGGCAGAGCAGCACCAGTTTAAAAGCGCGACAAGAAACCTGCACTACCGGCTGTGTGGATGCTCGGATTTCCATTCAAACCCAGAGGAGGAGGGGCTGGAGAGAGTTTCAGTTTGGGTCTGGCTGGGGACAAGGAGTGAAGGGCAGACATGGTTGTCTGGCTCACTGCCCCCCAAAATGGACCCAGCTGAGGGGTCCTGTTCTCTGCACCTACAAGCTCTGTGTTAGACCATGTCCCTGTCTTCTAATAAACCTTCTGTTTTACTGGCTGGCTGAGAGTCTCGTTTAACTATGGAGTTGGGGCAGGACCCTCTGGCCCCCCCAGGACCCCACCTGGGCAGACTCGCTGGGGGAAGCGCACGGAGGGGCGGGGGATGCTGAATGCTCCGAGATCAGACCCAGGAAGGTGGAAGCTGTGTGAGCTTCTTGCCCTGCAGACAGTCTGCTCCCAGAGAGGAGACTTCACCCGAGTCCTGACTGGCTTTGTAGGGAGCAGTTCCAGAGCATCGCCCGGGGACTCCGTGACAGGGGGCCACACCAAGGCTCTGGCACATTGAGGAAACAGTGCCAAGGGGACCCATGATGCCTCAGGGCAGAGACGTGGGGGGCCAGCCTCTGCCCCATCCCCACCAATATCTCTGACTCTACCCTCTGCTCCTGGGGGCGACAGCCCCGTGCAGGAGGCTGGCAGCAGGGCCGAGGGGTAAACAGTGGTAAGTGGCAAAATTTGTAGATACAAAATTACTAAAGATAGTTAAGACCCAGGCAGACTGCAAAGAGCTACAAAAGGTATCTCACAAAACTGGGTGACTGGGCAACAAAATAGCAGATGAAATTTAATGTTGATAAATGCAAAGTAATGCATATTAGAAAACATAAATCCCAACTATACATATAAAATGATGGGATATGAATTATCCATTACCACTCAAGAATTATCTTGGAGTCCTTGTGGAGAGTTCTCTGAAAACATCCACTCAATGTTCAGCGGCAGCCAAAAAAGCGAACAGAATGTTGGGAATCATTAAGGGAGAGATCATAGGATTGAAAATATATTGCCTCTATATAAATCTATGGGACGCCCACATCTTGAATCCTTCGTGCCGATGTGGTCGCCCCATCGCAAAAGAGATCTATTGGACTTGGAAAAGGTTCAGAAAAGGGCAACAGAAATGATTAGGGGTATGGAACGGCTTCCGTGTGAGGAGATATTAATAAGACTGGGACTTTTCAGCTTGGAAAAGAGACAGCTAAAGGGAGATATGATTGAGGTCTATAAAATCATGACTGGTGTGGAGAAAGTAGATGTGTTAAGGAAGTGTTGTTTACTCCTTTTCAAAAGAACTAGGGGTCACCAAATGAAATTAACAGGCAGCAGGTTTAAAACAAAAGGAAGTATTTCTTCACACAACGCACAGTCAATCTGTGGAACTCCTTGCCAGAGGATGTTGTGAAGGCCAAGACCATAACTAGGTTAAAAAAAGAACTAGATACATTCATGGAGGAAAGGTCCATCAATGGCTATTAGCCAGGATGGGCAGGGATGGTGTCCCTAGCCTCTGTTTGCCAGAAGCTGGGAATGGGCAACACGGGATTGATCACTGGATGATTCCCTGTTCTGTTCATTTCCTCTGGGGCACCTGGCACTGGCCACTGTCAGTAGACAGGACACTGGGCTGGATGGACCTTTGGTCTGACCCAGTAGGGCCATTCTTATTTTCTTATGAGGGCAAACGGCTAGTGAGAGCTGGCCTGGCTCCGAGTGGCAGGGGTGAAATGAGGCATCCATGCCATGCTCGGGCTGAGGTCTCCCTCTCCCCCCCAGCCACTGTCCTCAGCACACATCTCACGACCCCTCTGATAAACCAAGGCAGGTTCACCCAAGCGAGAGGCTGCTGGTGCGGTAGACTTACAGCCCATCAGCTTTTAGTGACATGGTGGGTCCTAAGTCCCTTTGGAGAATGGAAATAGGTTCCTAAATCACCAGAGTGCTTTGGAAAATGTCACCCCTTATTTCCTATTCTTTTCTGAAAAGCATCTTCCCATAGCACTGGACAAACCAAGAGCTTCACAGCCTGCAACTGGCCGTTCAGCTGCGCTACCGTGGGACAAAGCCCCAGAGCAAATCAGTCCCTTCTGCTTGGGTTGCTTTCACTTTGGGAAAAAGAAAGCCTCAGAACAGCAGTTGGGAAAGACAGGGCCATGCTCCCCTCCCCGCATCTCCTACAGAATGACACAGGCCTGCCTCTCTGCCGGGACATGTTCCGTTAAACAGGAAGGAAGGCAGAAGAACACAGCGCCTCGTACAGAGCAAATGAGTCACTCTTGGTGCAACTGTAGTGGGGGGCGAGGGGGCCGGGAAGGAGGTGAGCCGGATTTCCGGTTCTGACTTACATGGGTAGATGGCATCAGCAAACATCAGGCGAGGGAAGTTTGCATCCACGTGACTGGTGTTATTGCGAGCGCCGTGGAAAGCAAGATGCAGCTGTCATCCCTCCCAGGATCTTCCCTGCTTTCCAACAGCAGGGCAGGAGAGAGGACTAAGGCGGCTACATCCTGTGATGCTTGGGGCTGAAGACAGACATTAATCTAACCAGATTCTTCAACCAGGCTCACTGATCACAGAGGTGCCCCAGACACTGGTCTGCTGCCCTCCAGTCAGAGCCATGTGGCAACAACTCCATGGAGAGATCTTTGAGTCAAGCCACCGAGGACAACAGATCCCAGGAAGGAGAGACTTGACTGCTGCTTACGTTCCAGTCAAACCGGCCCCGCCTTCAGCCAGCTTCCAACTTCCTCGTGTGGCGGGGCAGAGGAAACCCAGCTCAGTCGCTTCTGAGCGGCGCAGCCTGGCTCTCGAAGGGGAGGTGCTGCCAGGGCTGCCAGCTGGCTACAGCTCCTATGGGAAACCCTCCGCTTCTGCGAGAGGTCTTGGCCATGTGGATCCACTTACGCTCACATGTAGCACGCATGGGAGCCGTAAGTGGGGTCCACGCGGCCAAGACGTCTCGAAGTAACCATTCCTTCCCACTCATCTTCCCTGGCTGCCCTCAATTTTCATTGTCAAAATATTAAATGATTGTTAGGTGAAAAAGGCCGTTGTGCCAGCGAGCGCAGAGGAAAGGGCAGCAGGGAGCCTGTGGGAGAGCAGAGAACCTCTGGGACTTCACAGACATCAGTAAATAATTCCCAAAAGAGGTGGATTATTTACCTGTCTCTCTCAGCCCAACCCACTAGGCGGGGCTTACAGGGCACAAATCGTTAAAAGAAACCCTCAGGAACAATTAGGGTTAAAATACATTAACAAAACAAGAAGCCATCCCGAGGCGGAGACAATTTGGTTCTCCGTGCCCATGTTGAAAACAGGGCATTGCAGCGAGTGCCAATAGCCAGCCACCGCCAGACCCTCTGCTGTATTTGACTGCACACCCCCACCTAGTGGATCTTGCTGGGAAGACAGGAACTTCATGGCTGGGTGTCACTGGGGTCTCTCTGCGGGTCACGGCCGCAGTGTTCCCCTGCTGGCTCTGGGCACATCCTCAGGCTGGAAACGAGACTGTGAATTTTTAAATGTCTCCAGAACCGTGCTCCACAATCTGAACCTTCCTTAATACACTAACTCAATCTCCAGCCCTCGGGGGTGCAAAGAATCCCTTCCATGGCGGACTCAAACGTAAATTGATGCGGTGGAGTCTGCCAGCGGGACTAACTCAGGGGCATGAGCTGGCCGCATTCATCCCAAAGAGATGGTGTCAGCACTGACGGCAGATGACAAATTCAAATATAAACCGCTGTCCAGCTGATCGGTTTATCCAGGTGTCAGTTGTGGATATTGGGGTGGGTGCAGCAGGCCAGCGAGATGCTGCAGAGACAGCACTGCTTAATTCTAGATCTAATATGGCTCATGGGCCACAAGGCCTGGACTGTACCACCCCTTACAATACGGGTGGGTCGCTGGGGCTTGCTATGCTGGGGGATCTAATGTGTACTCTCACAAGACGGTCACTATAGCGAGTAGAGAGGCAGAAGGTCTTGATGCAGCCCTGCTGCTACAACTGCCAAGCCAAGAGCCAGCCGCGGGGTCAGCCTCAGAGCATTTCCTGGGGGGGGGGGGGGGGTGAGGGAGGGAGGGAACCAGCTGAAGGCCAGATCAGGCAGCAGTTGGAAGGGGGGTAGTGGGGCCTAATTAACTGAACACACATTTTCAGTGAGCCAGAAAAACGACCCAGCTAAAAAAAAAAAAGTAACATTCTGTTTAATTTATTACTGTTTGAAATCCAGTGACATTGACACACACAGTCACCACCGCCACCCTTGTCAACTAGCGGGCAGCTGGCGGTTTGACCGGTTTAATAAAATACAGTACTAGGAGTGGACTGCTACACACATGCATCCACAGTTTAAAACTACAGTGATTCAATACTGCAACTGAAACAGTACTGCCATAAAAAGAAAAAATAGATATCAAGTGTTCCCCGATTCATAATTCTCTTAAACAGTTAATGCTGTAACAAACGCTACTGATGTCAGGACAAGGCAAGACACAAACAGTCCTACATCTTCTCTGCAGTATAAATATGGAAGAGTTTTATACAGTTTACTGAAGTCTGATACTACATTTGTTGCTACCCGTTAGAGCTAAAGGGACGCAGCACGTCCGCTTTGGAAAGATCGGCTCTGGTGGTCTGGACCATGGAATGCTGCTTAATCATCTTCGGTGCCGCTTCCTGAGCGATCCTGGAAAAAAAGACGAAATGGACGGGGGAGAGATCAGAGCGGAGACTTTCCAGTGGCAGGACTGAGTGCTTAGGGACAGTTTACCCCATCAGCCTTCCTGAGTCCTCCCAGTCCTTGCTTTTTAAAGAGGGCTCCTCCCACTCCCGCTATAGCCCCATCTCAGGTACTCTGCAAACACCAAGCCAAGGTTACATTAGCAGCAACCTCGGGTGGAGAACTGAGCTCCTGCATTTACCTCTTCCTGCTCCTCTTCACTATCGTCGTCACTAACCACTGGCTTGGCCCGGGAGCCGCGGCTGGTGCGCCTGCGACCCTTTAGCCGGTCTTGTGCTTTCTCCTTTCTGCCCAGCTTGATCTTCACCTTGACGGAGCGAGCTGCGGGGAAGTACAAGGAGACACAGAGAGTCTGAACAATTGCACAGGTTAAGGCTTGGCACTCCCACATAGCAACAAAGCTTCCGCTGCAAATTAGACCTGTCCTGTTCTAACACAGACATAGTAAGTACGCGGCACTTCTAGAATGCTTTCCATCTCAGGGTGACAGTGGTGCCTTCTGCTTACCTTCCAACAGCTGCCATCTAAAACACAGACAAATGCAACACTGTACCTCGTCACTTCCCCGTACCTTCAGAGCATCTGGTCTTTCATCGAACTCTCCCCCCCATCCCCAGCCGCATCCCTAGTAAGTTTCATGTTGTCCTTTAACTCAGCTGCCGCTGGAGATCTCCTGACCTACCTGGTTGAGCAGCTATGGCCTAGAAAGCAAGTGGGAGGAGTTACGTTCCCCATGCAGAGAACCAACATGCATTTCTTTTCCTTCAAGACAGCCCTGGCGCCTGCAGTCCTCTCCCTGCCCCAGAACAGAGAGAACACAGGCAGGGCAGTGTGAGCTTCCCCCAGCCACAGTGCCCCTGCCAATGTGCCTCAGTCCTGTCCTGGAGAAGAGAGGAGAGGGCAGGGTCCGCGGCCTTACAGTTAGCTTTCGAGCTGGTCATCACCCTTTCAGAGACGGTCTCCAATGCACACAGGACAGCTGAATAGGGCAGGCACCCACACATGCACACACTCCTGCTTAGCGGAGGCAGCAGCAGAAGAGTACTCACACTCAGATTCAGATCCTTCCTCTTCTCCTTCCTCCTCCTCCTCACTCTCCTCACCTTCACTGTCTTCCTCTTTCTCAATTTTCTGCCTCACGCTGGTGAAGACAGACTGCAGCACTATCGAGTCTTCGTAGATCTAGAGGAAGAAGCCACAGTGGCCAGGGTGAGTCAGGGCAGGTTACCTTCTGAGAGTGCTGTGGCTCTCCCACATCCATTCCCTGCTCAGGCTGCCAGAGTCTTGGGCTCTTTCACACAACGCAACGCCTGCTTAATCTGACATGCCCGCTCACGCCAAAGCCTGGGTATTAAGCATTTGCCGTGCTTAGGAATAATCCAGCTTTAACCAGATCAGCTTTTCATCTTTTATTAGGAAGAAATGGCTGGTCATCTTGCAATCTAACTGGCTGGCAGGATTTAATGGGATTCTAAGTACATCCTAAAAAAGGGGTGTTTAGTCCCAATCACACCCTGGGTCGAGAGAGGGAGGATCACTGCCCGGGTGAGGGCAGTGCCCCCTCCTGAGCCCTGGCAGTGGGGAGGAAGTGCCTTACCAGAGAGCCTTCCAGATTAAAGGTTTGTGCGTTCTGACACAGCAGCATGACATCCTTCTCCAGGTCATTCAGGCTGCGGTACTTGTGGTTGCGGATGCGTTCCTGAGAAAGGGGCAAAGGTCAGAGTCACCTCAAACATGGCCAGCGATTCAACGCCTGGTGCTGCCCCTGCTGCTCCCACTCCTTGGGCTCCACCCTAACAGCTCCCCTGCGGGCTGCCCAGTGCTGCCTTCCACATCACCTAGAACGGCCTCACAATTAGCACAGGCCAAGTGCATGGCTCCAGCAAGCTCAAGGAAGACCGCACACCTCCGTTTGCTCTCTTACACCTTTAGGCTGTGTGCCCCTTGGGGCTTTGTTCCCAGCCCTCCCCAATGCACCTGCACGGCCTGTGCCATGGAACTACGGGCAGCCTCTGGCAGGGTGGTGGGAACCCTCAAATCGACAGCCTGAAATAGGCAATGCTGCTCCCAACCCAGCTGCAGCACCTTACACGCATTCAGGTGAGTGGCTGTCGTCACAGCCAGCTGCAGAGGCACTGATAGCTGGGATCATGAAGGAAATCTCCCCCCACACACTGGTATTTAGCACACAGAATTGCACCATCAAGAAAGAGGTCCGCACCCTACAGGTGCCACAAGCCACAGATGCAGCCAGGTGGGGCCCCGGGGGACAGGCCTTGTGAGAACAGGTGTGGCAAGCAGAGAGAAGGTGCTTGGCTAATGTGGATCTGCAGGTGTGAGCAGGGGAAGGAGATGCAGGGAGTAGTCGGCACAAGTCTGGGTGGAGCCCAGGGACAGGAGGGTGGAGAGGTTAGAGGGAGCAGCATTGGGCACAGTTTTGGAGGTGTCACTGAGAAGCTGGAGGGAGGAACATAAGGACAGAGTGCCAAGAATCATAGGACTGCAAGGGACGGCGAGAGGTCATTTAGTCCAGTCTCCTGCACTCGTGGCAGGACTAAGTTATCTAGACCACCCCTGACCGGGGTTTGTCTAACCTGCTTTTAAGGAGGAGGGCGTTTGCACTTTCTCCCTGGGCTGTTTTTTTTAACTGCCTAGAATCCTGCTCCCAGACTCAAGCCCCAGTTCTGTGCATGCCTGTCGGCCTCCGTTTTCATTTATTCCTCTGCACCAGTCAATGCTGGGGGAGGGTGAACTGCCTCGCTTAATGCGTGTCTGGTGGGGGCTCAGACATGCCAGTGATGAGGCCAGGATAAGAACCAAGAGAGAACAGAAGGCTGAATGCCTCCATTATCTCCCCGGCCCTCCGGGCTCCAGTTCGGTGCATACAAGGATGCAGCGAGCTGCAAAATGTGCCAGCGGAGGAGTCTCTCCAGTGAGAGGGGATTGGCGGGAAGCACAGCTCCTGGAACACACCAGTAAGTGCGGGGAGACAATTAGCGGGTCCCAGCAGGCCAGCCCATTTAGCCACTTCTCTCGAGGGGGCTGGCCCAAATCACTTGGCAGCACGGCTGTCCAGCTAACACAAGACCTGACTAGAGGAGTCCTTGCTCTGTAGAGCTAAAAGGCAGGAGGGGGCTCGAGGCAGAGCGTCACGACACAGTGGGCTGGCGGTTGTATAGCCCCTCCCTTCGTCTCACCGCCAGGAGCTCTCAGAAGGCGTTTAATGGTGGAGAATGACAGCACTTGGTAAGGGTGATTTGGCTGATCCCAGCTTCAGGGTGGGCCCAGGAACAAGCAAAGATGGAGAAGTTTGAGTGGAGACCAGGGAACAGTGGGCATGTAGGGAGCGACCAGGTGGAGATGCAGGGAGGGAGCTGGGCTGGGCCTGGAGGGGAGAACAGGTAGTGACAGGACAGCAATGGTAGTGCCACAGGACAGGAAGAGGGCCGGGGCTGGGCTGTTTTGGATGCACTGAGCGGCATTAAATCACAGTGAAGACACAAATCAAGGATGTGATGTAAGAGTGCTGCCTGGTACCTCAAGCATCCACTGAGGGCGGGCAGGGTTACCTTTATTTTTTTGAAATCCACTGGCTTGCGGATGAGCTCGTAGTACTCCGGGAGCTCCTTGCGAGAAGGCAGCTGGATGAAGACTTCGCTAAGCTGGCGTCCACTACTACTACAAAACAAGGAAGAAATACAAGATCAAAGACAGAATCAATCCCCCTCCCCTCTCGCCAGGACAGCAGCTCCCAGCCTGCCACGCAGAACTGCTTCCAAAATCACAAGAGACACTGCCACCGCGCAGGCAGGAAAACGTCCTTCCTTTAGCACGGAGGCCTGCGCAGCGCTGAAGAACGGACAAGCGATTATGCTAGCCAAGAAGCTGGCAGGGTTACTGTGTTGCCTAATGGGTACTACAGCAGGAGCCTGTCAGCACTTTCATTACAACTCTGAAAGCTGGCCCCGGTCTCTTGATCTCTTTTTTTTCCACTGCACAAAATCCAGTGGTTCACTAAAGTACGGTGAGGAAAAGCAGTGGTCTGTTTGGAATAGGGCAGAGAAAAACTAGGATTTTTCTTAAAAGGCTCCAAAGACACGGTGCGGGGAGAGCACCAGAGCTTCTAAGCAAACCAGGCATCAACTCAGCTATGCTTCTTCCAGGTTGTGCTCTAATGCGCTGGCCAGTCACAATGGTTCAAAACTCACTTAGCATGTTGAGCTGAGACATTTAATACTTCCCTCGACCCAGGGAACTTTTCCAGGCTGTGAGTCAATTAATCAAAAGTAGAGGATAGAAAAAACTATTTGTTCGCTGGCCAAATAAAAGAGCCTGGAAAATCCCACAGGAAATAATTTGATCTTTTCAAACCGATTCACACAGACCACGTGTTTAACTTCTGCTCTGTACTGTTGATGCCTGAACTGCAACCCTCTATTAGAAAACAGCAATACTGGCAACTCCCTACTGCGCTAGCCAGAAGAGCGCCCCAGGGCCACAAGTGCTCTCCAGCCGTGCCCCAATAGTCATGCGATTAGTAGAGCACAGCTCGCAACAGTGGGGCTGCCGCCGTTCTTGACCAGAAGCTGCCAACAGCATGACATTTCAAGCTTAGATGGAAGATCCTCAGAAGGACCTAGCAGATCAGCTGATCACTGGAGAGAAATGGGACAATAGCTGGATTTGTCCCTTGCTGCAGTTTGCCTGCGAGGCAGGCACAAACTGGGTGGAATGAAGCAATCACAGCCTGACTCCCAGCGCTTACACAACATGCATCCGGGTCCACCCTCCTTTCATTGCCTCAACTGCATGACACGATCTCTGCTAGGTTACACAGCAGCCTACAGAACACCCACAGACAAGACATTCCTCTGGCCCATGAGTTAGAAACTGCCAGTACTCTGTGAACTTCGCCTTCAGACGGCTTTGCAAACATCAGCCACTCCCTGGGAGGGGAGTAAGAATTATTCCCGTTTTAGAGATCAGGAATAAGTCAGAAGTGCTGTGGGTTTATGCCAAGACTGCCCAGGCAGGGACTAGGATTTGGGTGTTCCTCCCCAGACGTTTGTGTGCACTGGTGGTTAAAAAGACAGAAAAGCAGACCCTATGCAGGAGTACTGAGGAGAGTGCCCATCCCTTGCTTCTCTTACCTGTCCTTATATTTAATCACAGCATCCACGATCTTCTTCATTTTTTTGGTGAGGTTGGGGGGGTTTGGGGAGAGCTTTTCGGCGGGAGGCCTGCCGCGCTTTTTCTGCTTTTTGCTATCATCATCTTTGTCCCGGCTGCGGGTGCTGGTAGTCGGGGTGGCAGAACCAACGTCAACATCTCGCTTGCGTTTGCGGGAAGATTTCTTCTGACGAACCTCCTCCTCGATCTCCTCCAGCGTACCCTCCTCTATAGCCTACGGAGGGGAGCAACAGAGCAGCCGCTAGCACCGAGACTGCTGGGCAAAGATGCAAAGAAAGGGCAAGGGAGCGGCCTGTGAAACGCTAAGCATGGCCATTTATACGAGGCTTTAATTTGCTGCACTACTGACCAGGGTGTCCTGCCCACTGGGGCGGGCGCTCTATGGGCTGCCCCTTGCTTGGGGGCAGACCTCCTGCCAACCGGAGATGTTAGTTCAGTCTGTTACAGAAAAGGGGTTCTCAGATTTTTTCATATGGTGACCCCCTTCTCCATATTGGGACCCCTTCCAATTTAGCCCTATGGGAAAGGCCCCTGGGTTGGCAACACATGCTAATGCTCCAGCATTTTTTTTCAAGTGGTTGTTCCTTGGTAATGGGCTAAAGCATCTCTGCCCTGCTGAGTGCATCTGAACCACACGCATGGTTTGGGGCTTTTCCTCCCAAGAATGGAAGGCCTCTAGAGACCGGCCTTCTGCTCGTTACACCCAGCTGATCAGGCAGTCTCTAATGGCCCTATGTTTAAATTCAAAGTAGGAAAATGCCAGATGTAGGGGAGATTTTTAATTGAACACGGAGGTATTTTAAGATGAAAAATGTATTTACTGGAAGGATATTGGAGGAAAGCAAAGGGTCTCTCAAGGGTTAACCTCCACAGAAGGAAGAGGGGGTAATTCTATTCTCTACAGCTGAAACATCATCTCTAGCCTCCTGCCCAAGAAAAGCTCTTAAGATCCCAGACTTGAAATAATTAACACGAACTCTTGAGCTGCTGCAGCCTCCCTCTCCCTGCTGCCCATAAACACCCCCTTCAGCAGAATCAGCCTCGTGGCTACCCAGAATCTGGCAGGCACTCAGTTGCCCATTGAGTGCATTCTACCTGGGAGGCTCGACAGCTGTTAAAGTAGCAGTCAGCTATGGCGTGGCTTCAATTGTTTAAACCCCTCTAGAGCCCTGTGATGGGGTGAGGTGAGTTTTTCAAATACCCAGTACCAGCATCCGGTGGCGAAACAGAAACAGACCCTAAAGCAACAAATGTTTGGTAATACGTGAATGGGTCAATAGCATTTCATGTATCAGTATGACTGATTCATGCTGCTCAAAACCCTTTGTGGAGATTTGGGTAAGAGGCGATTTTCCTCCAATTGGTAACGAAGGATGCTGGGGGACTCAGCCACACATCCTAAGCAGGCTTATTTTAAGGTATGCACCATCAGAGCCTCCAGTACTGGGTATTTTCTTTAGCACATAGACAAAAACACAGTAGAAGCATAGATTTGAGAAGGCCATTGGAGAACGATGCTGTACCATGTATACCTTGAGCCACTGCTTCTCGGTAAGCGAGTCACTGTAGTCCACCTCCTTACGGTGACGTGACCCTCGCCCAAACATCTTCTCCTCCTCCTCCTCACACGTGAGCCTCTCCACTTCAGCATCATCCTTAATAATCCAGGATGGCAGCTCATCCTCTTCCATTAGACGTGGCTTTCGCTTTGGATTACGTGCCTCCTCCCGCCTGCGGTCCAGGTCCATGCGCTAAAATAAGAGGTGTTTGCTGGGGGGGACCGCTGGCACAGTGACAGAGGGGTCTGCAGCCATTGCCTGAATGCATCTATCAGGGAGTTAGCTGGCCCATTTAGGTGCTGTTTAGTCGAGGCAGGTCATCTCTACAGCAGACGTTGTGGGTCATGCAGCTGACCCCAGATGGACCAGGACGTGACTGATCTCGGCTTTGGAAATATCCAACTGGCCCAGGCATCCAGCAGTTACCAAGGAGCAAGGAATGCTGCAGTGCAGCGTGTGGCCTCCGGGAAGGGGCACTCCCTGGTGACTCTCTCGGTCATGCAGGAGCCATGCCAGTGCCGTTCTACCATCTTTGAGTGCAAGGCCCTTGGGAAGCTTTGCAGGGGGAGGGATACAGCAGGAATGCAGTGTGTTGTGGAGTCCAAGAGGTTTGTTTAACAATTATTTAAATACCTACTGACTCACTACAGCTCAACAGATACATCAGGTTAAGCGCTGCGGGAGCATATTAGCTGGCATGAGACTAATCACTATGAAGGACAAGCTACTAGAAGAGATCACTGGAACTGGAGGCAGACAAGAGCTATTACTGGGGGTTATCTCGGCCAACTGTCTTCGCTAAAGCTGGATTCTCCCCTACGGTGCATTGTTAGTGTGCGGTTATAGCGTCCATCAGTGTTACTAGCCCATCACCCTATTATCGACTTACCCAGGCTCACAAGAGCATAGCACATCTGACAGGCAAGTGTGGGGCAGACATGGGCAAACCTCCTCCTCCACACATATGTATCGGCATTAAAAGTATTGCTGAAGGAGTGTCATTTTCTAAAGGAGTCTTTTGTACTCTGAGTCACATGGAACATTCTATAGATCTCCTAGCTTAATAAATATTTTGCTTGTCCTACTGCCTTTCATCTGAAGATCTCAACGCACTTCACCAACATACTTCAGTAGCACGTTACGGTAAGTATTTTTCCCCATTACATCTAGGGAAAGCCAAGGACATCAAAGGCAGGGGCAGAGCCTGCTCAAACTTTTAGACCCTGCTCCCTTTCCAGCACCAGGAATAGAACCCAGGAGCCCTGACTCCGTTCCCACTGCTCTAACCACTAGACCCCTAGTCCTTACTCAAGCCGATGTTTGTTCAAACATAACAAGCTCAACTCCATCAGAAATGGCATTGCCCGTGTTACCCGGAAGAGAGACAGGCTCGGTTCTCTTCCATGGCCTCTGCCACGCTCACCATAAAAAGGTCAAATTCCTCCTCATGACGGGCAATCATCTGGTTGACTGTTTCATCGTCGGGAACTTCATCTTCTTCCTGCAAGATTTCAAACGCCTGGCTTAATGGCGAGAGAAGACGCCGCGGCAGTTCGTACCCTGGGAACCGAACACCGAACACTGCTACCATCTGACGCCTGTTCGGCTGCCCGTGTGAAATGAGTTTTGGTGGTCTCAGTCCAGTGTCTAGTGGACAGGTATCCACGTTGCAGGAGACCACCACCAGAGCTGGCACCTTTGTTGGCAGTCTCAGCAGTGAGGCCAAGGATTGAATGGGCATGGAGACTGAACTACCCCTCTCACCTTTAGAGGTGGTTCCTCCAAGTCAGGGTTCAGGCACAGGGTTGAGGCAGTGTGGGGGAAGCTTGCACTGCCACTGCCGCTGCCCGTGCTGTATCTGTTCTGTGGATAAATAGAGGACTTCAGTCTCCAGGGCTGTCAATCCGGCACCTTTCACCGACACTAAAATTCACTTCAAAAGAGAAACAAGTGTTCATGCTCTTTCCTTCCAGCCCACATGCCCTTGGCCTCGGGGACACAGAGCAACGGAGCAAAAGCCAGCCATGCGTTCACCATTCATGCTCTGGAGTAGAGGGAGGGTGACCTGCACCGCCCCTTACCTCATCCTGCTCCTCGTGCTCTAGGATAGCCTGGAGGAAAGCTCTCCGCTCATGGCTGGAGGATTTCTGGTCGAACATGCCAGCCTGGATGACCTTCTGATCAACGTTCAGCTTGTACTTGGCTGCAGCCAGGATCTTCTCCTCCACGCTGTTCACGGTGCAGAGGCGGAGCACGCGCACCTCATTCTGCTGCCCAATACGGTGCGCTCGGTCCTGTGCCTGCAAATCCTGAAGAGGGGAGCACGTTGTTTGCAGAGTAATTTAAACCTCACTCTTTCCCAGGTAAATATTTGAGCCTTTAAACACATCATAGGAAAAGTATACATGCCTCGCAGAGCTACCTAGAGGCCCTCCACGACTCCAGAGGATTCCGTTACATCCGCTGGGGAAGTGTAATTAATCAAAACAGTTTGTTTTGATAACTGCTCTTTTACTTGGTGATTCAACGCACTTTAGAAAATATAGGCCACTGTGCCTAGCTATTACAGCAAACTCTAGCAAAAGTGCTCGTCTACTCAGCCTCCTAAAACTCGCCCTCCCGGACGGAGCTGAGTGTCTATGCGTGGATTCTTACTAGCACTGGTGAACCACAGGGGAATGGGGAATAAGAGGATAGCAGCAGGCTTCAGTGTCTTCATATTACACGTGGTGTGGGTGGGATAGGGGACCTTTAACCTCAGTCACTACCAGTGCTAACTGTTAATCATGTTAATTAGCATAGATAATGATAATTATGGATCAGCCACAAGAGGCTCTCCCACTGTATGCCAGCGCACCCTGCCTGTCGGAGCAGAGACAACCAGGAGACGGGCAGCGCATGAACAGATGCTTGCGTTAGGCTCTGGGCTGCACCTGCGGCTCAAGGTCACAGCGTGGGGTTGCAAAGACCACAGCAAGAAACAAAGTGCTGGGGATGCAAAGCCAGCTGGGAGGACGGAAGAGAAAAGTAGTGATGCAGGCCGTGGTGCAGTCAGCACCTAGTGCAATGGGGCACTTTATGTTTTATGTCTACACTGCCAAAAAAGAAAAAAAAAAAAAAAAAGTGTTCTCAACTCTGCTTAGCTAACTAATAGCAGAGAAAACATGGCAACCTTGCTAACACTAACCGCTCGAGTGAAAGCCCGTGAGACAGTCTGAGGATGAATTCCAGCTGCTAACCAGAGTTAAAAAACAGCTTGCTGAACCCCACTGCTCTTTTAACCAACGTTAAGAACACACTCTATAGTGCAGACACATTCTTAGACCCTTAGGAGGAGGTAAACTAGCATTACAGGCACACAGTTCATCCAGGCCCTAGGAGAGGGACACACTAGTCCTTCCTCTTGTTATTTGGGGAACGCAAGACTCGTGTCTCATGTACACACGGAGAGACAACCACACACAACCCCGTACTGGGATTCCCATCAATTCAGTAGGGTTTTTTACCTGGTGCGGATTCCAGTCACTGTCAAAAATAATCACAGTATCTGCAGACTGTAAGTTCAGTCCCAGCCCTCCGGCCCGAGTGCTCAGCAGGAAAATGAAATATTCAGAGCCTGGCTCATTGAAGGTCTTCAGCAACATGCCACGGTCTTCAGCTTTAGTGGTTCCTAGAAGCCCAGGGAGAAGAGAGAGGTTACTATTTACCTCCCCTGCAAAGTTTTCTATTTAACATGGACTCAGAACTCCACAGAGCAAAGAGGGGTTCCACCTTACTTGGAAAGTGTTGAGCACCTACACCCTCTGAAAACCAGGCCCCTTGGAGGTGGTCCACATTGGGCACCCCTAATATCGTAGCACCTAAAATCAGTAATCATGATGGCAAATTGAGGTCTGTGCATGCAGTCTGTGTGTCAGGTCGGAAAGCCCTTTGGGATATTCCAGGATATAAAATTTAATGTAAGGTGACCAATGTATCAAAGATAGCAAGTTACAAATATCCAGAAGAAAGTTGTTGATGCTGGCTGAAATTCCAAGAGACAACACAAGGCCTATGCGCCATGTCAGCCTACAGAACAGGGCTCTTCCTGGAGGTGAGACTTTCACCAATTTAAAGGAGGTGGAAAGTGGTAACTGGATTAGCAGTGAACCACCTCCCTAAACTAACCTTACAAGAAAAAAGCGTAAGGTATGTGCAACGCTGTTAATCCTTTTTACCAATCATAGGTTAAAGGAGAAACATGTCCAGAAGCAAGTGTGCAATGAAAAGGTTGCAACAGTGTAATCCCACCAGCTTTACCAAGAGTTAGTACATGATGCGATTGGTTATGATAGTTCGGTGGTCTATTTTTATGAATGGCTGTTAGTTTCATGCATGTTTCCCACGTGTGCTGCAAAGCACATTGCATGGCGATGAGCATTAAAAGGAGGTTTGTTATTTGATCATTCGTTATCTACGCACGTAGGGTTTAGCCTACTGATATTGCCAAAGCAGAGCATTCAGGAGGAGACTGAGTGTCTCTGTTACCAGTTAAACTCACCATCCAGCCTGAGGTATTTGAAGCCACGGTATGCAAAGTAGTCTTCCATGATGGTCATGAGTGAGGTCATCTGACAGAACAGCAGCACCTTGTGGTTGGTGGCTCGTAGTTTGGGAAGAATCCTGTCTAGGAGCTCAAATTTGCCAGATGCTCGGTACAGGTCTAGTCTAGTTCACCAGAGAGGATTGGCAATAGGTGAGAATCTGATGCTACAAAAATGCATCACCCTCGCATGCAAATGAGAGCTACCAGTGCTTGTTACATTAATACACTGAACTAATCCAAGTAATTCTTCATTGATAAACCACACCACACTTAAACTACAAATATCCTCCTTTGTAAAGCTCAAAAGCATTCAACTTACCCCTGTACAATACCTCCAGTGAAACCTAAGTGCTCTGAAAAGGATTCCTGCAACCAAAAACAGAAACACTGTCACACTGATTGCACCACATTCTTCTATACAAACACAAGTGTCCAATAAATCCAACAAACTCTTGGAATTGCCCTGATAGAAAACTGATCATCAGGTCAAATACGTCTAATCTTCTCCTGCTTTCATATGGCTTGGGTGGATAGCAACAACTACAAGTGTATTTCTAGGTTAGATAGCCAGCACATTGCCACAGCAGTGAGCTGGTGAATGTCCTTCAGGCCCCTGGCCAAGGAACAAAGGGGACACTCAGATATGATGTGCTCCATCGTTTGTGCCTGGTGACCACAGTCACATGCAAGTGTTTGCCTTATTTTCCATTTAAAGAGGGTTTGTCTAAGTCTCCCATGAGATGTCCTGATGCAATTCAATCTGCACCAGTCTTTCCGACATAAAATCAAAAACCCGGTGGTTCCTTGGCAGGGTCAACAACAAGCTGTTTGTTTAGAGCGGCTGAAACACTCCATGTGATTCTCCATGAGCCTCAGCGTCACAGCTGGTGTAAGGGTCTTGATGTGGTTCCATAGAGGATTGTGGGATTTTAAATCTTGTCTTTGGCGGGTTCTGCAGGTCATCATGCAGCAGAATCCCTGCATTTGCATTGACATGGTTGAGAAAGCAAGATGTCTGAGGAGTTCTTCTAATCTGCAGAGGCTGGATATGCGATAGGACCAGGAGCCAGTCGACTGGAGTCGATTTGAGCGTCCCTGACACTATGAGTATAGCGTTATTAAGTTGAGTGTCAAGGAGTTTAGCATGACTGCTGTAAGACCACACAGGTGCACAGCATTTAGCTGCAGAATATACCAAGGCAATTGTTGCAGTTCATAGGGTCCATGGACTGGAGCCCCATGATGTTCTGGCCAATTTTCTGATACGTGCGACACAAGACCTGACATTCTCGAGGTGTTGTTGAAAGGTCAAACTCTGGTCCAGCGTAACACCAACATACTTTGGGTTAGCCTTGTGGCAGACGTTCTTACCGCAGAACTGGGCGTCAAGTTTGGTATTAGCCATTTTATTCTTCGGTTGGAAAGCGGTCTAATTATAAATGTCAAGAGGTTAATTCATAAGATATCCAATTGCTGTATGAAGGCCTGGAAAGAATGTGTAGGAATAAAGTAATTTTAAAGCTTCTGTCTGGGGTCACTTGAGGTTAGAAGATGATCCCAAGGAGCAAGCTGGAGCACTGATTCACTAGTGGAACACTTGTTTTGTCGTCTCTGAGGAGAGACTGCATCCAAAGGGATTAGCTTGACAATGAGCCTTGATTTTGCCATTTTTAATTGATATCACTTCATTGAACACTTCATGTCTGAATAGGTTTAAACCAACGTTGGATGCTATAGGGAAACATTTTAAGATGAGACACAGGAACGCTACACAGTGCTGCCCTGAAAATTTACCCCACAGCATCCAAGCACAGCTTAGTTCATATATTACCCATTTTACAGAAAAGTGGATCTCTGCACTAAGGCACCTAGATCCTCATAGGAGCCTCTAGGCAACACTGATACAAAAATACAACATTACCTCTATGTGCTGAAACATGTACGGATGGTTACAGATCTTCCTCAGCTGCATGATGGTGTTCATCAGGGTTTTTGTACCACCTTTGCCCTGTGTGAATAAAGACAAAATTTACAAATATGTCCAAGCAGACATTAAAGCTGTGAAAGAGAAAGCGGAGGATCTGCTCCACCCCCCTTGCTATCATGGCATTCTACACTCTTGGCAAAATGTAAAATATCACATGAGAGAAAGCAGATGGGTGCAACTGAGGACAAAGATGGAATTATTCGAGGCTGATCACGTTAGCTTTAGTAGCTAACTATGTGTGCAGAACATCGAAGACAGTGAACGGCTGTTATAGCATGGATGGGACATGGGATGCATCTTCACTCAGTTTTCAAAAGTGAATGTCACACAGATCTAGTATCAGAGCTGCCACCTTAGGAGAGAACCCAACCAATGACTCCAAAACCTCCTCCATACACTAGCAAGGCCAAGCCCCCCAGCCCCACTGCTGTGAAAGCTGCCCAGAACAGCGAGACAACAGTCAATTAGTGTAACACATTGCTCAGAAAGCTGAACTTCAAGGTGTTAAGGAGAAACCTAAAAATCCTCTTCCGCAATCCAAGGAATAAAGGGCGGCTCAGAGGATGCATACTGGAAAAGTGGACACTTCACCTTCAGTTCATTTTAAACCTGGCCCAACCTGCTGCTGCCATCGGATAGCTGTTGAGTGGCATGTGTGAAACAAGCTCTCAGTGCTCTCTGTGAAACTCCTGACAGACAGTTATCCACAGCACAGCATCATCCTTCATGGTGCCCTTTTGGGCAGTCTTGGGAGAGGCATGCACAGGTTTAGGTCATGGTTATGTGGAGGAAGCCTGCACTGCCACGGTTCCTGCTGTACCCATTCTGTGCACTGGGGCTTTAACGCCATGCCTACGCTACAGGTGCTATGGTGGCATTGCTGTGGTGCCATAAAGATACTGCTTTAACCCTGTAGTGTAGGCAGACAACGGTGACAGAAGAGGTTTTCGGTTGCTGTAGGAACTCCACCTCCCTGCGCGATGGTAGCTAAGTTGACTGAAGCTTTCTTCCACTGACCGAGCTGCGTCTACACCAGCGCTCAGAGGTGTGGATTTTTCACATCCCTGAGCACCGCAACTATGTGGATCTAAGCTTTATGTCTAGATCAGGCCTCAGTTTCCAGGGAGCCAGTGCCAAATGCATTAAGGGGATTTCCCAAAGCACAAAGAGCAGTTAGGCACCTATGAAAGCGAAGGGGATTTGAATGCTTAACTCCACAAAAATGTCCCCTTAAAACCGTAACAGCAACGTGACTGGCAGACAGCATGGAAAAAAATCCAGTTTGGAAACAGGCCCCTGTACATGAAATGCTCTTCAGCCCTGCTGCATGTAAATGCAGGGAGAGTGAGGAACAAATCAGGGCCCTATTGCCACACCTTTTTATCCTTCTCCGAGCCATCAGTGAGCAGCACTCCCTTGGCCTGCATGTGTCTATACAGCACCCGCTGTAACGCTGACATGTCACACTTGATCACATACTCCACCTGGAAAGCAGAGGAGAGTTTAACATCACAAACAATAGTAACCAACCCTCCGTGATTCTCTGCATGCTCCCAGAACATCTCACTCCTATTCCCCCCCGTCCCCCCATCACTGGCTTGTAGCTCTGCACCCCCCCACACACTTTGCTGTACTGCTCCGAGCTCTCTGCCAACCACTGAACTGTGACTTATTTCCCAACCAATTAGCACTGTTCTCAAGCTGGCCAAAGTGCTGACGAGATACTCTTTAACCAGAGGGCTCAGTGTGGTGTCTTTATGATGCTGCTGGCCCAGGAGCGGCAGAGTGGACATACAAGTCACTGTGGGGCACAAACATCCATCACTATTCTCCCATCTTCCCCACTTTGAGCCCTACGACCTCAGTGCTAGAGAGTTAAGCCACCAATCTGATTTGTTCTCCTCCGGCTAGCATAGCCCATTGGGATGAGAATAGCAAGATGAAAAGCTGCAAAATACCATATAATTGCAGCAGTTCCTAGAAAGAAAACTAAATTTGGCTTCCACAGAAGAGACCTTTCCAACAGCATTGGAGTGAAGAAAGAGAAACCATAAAAAGCAAAAGCCTTTAGTGAGGACAACATGGAAGCAGCTGTCAAATGCTGGAGCAAATAGCAGGCAGCTTAACTGACAACTATATGCAAGTTAAAAAAAGAATAAATGAGTTAGTTCAACTAGCTCATCCCCCACTCATGGGCCAGGGCAGGAGCGCTGTCTAGAGCATTTTTCACTACTTCCTCCTGTCCCATTGTACATGCTCAAATCTTGGGGCTTTCCCCACTTTCCTCAGGAGAGGTCACAGCTTCTCTTATAGTCTCTCACTTCAGCTACATGACAACTTACAGCAGGGATGCAACATAAAACAAATAAAACCCTATTTAAGTGCAGCATAGTTCACAGATTTTAGAATCACAGGATCGTTTAGGCCAGAAGGAACCATTCGATCTAGTCTGATCGCCTGTATAACCACATAGGCCAGGGAATTTCACTCCACTCCCCCTGTATTGAGCACAATAACTTGTGTTTGACTAAAGAACTTCTTCCAAAAATGCATCCAGGAAGCCTGGAGGGCGTGGGGGTGTGCATCTTCCTTACGAGCTTTACCTTTTCAGGCAGCTGTGCTTCTACCTCCTTCTTTAACCGCCTGAGCAGGAAGGGACGCAGAACTTTGTGCAAACGACGGATAATCAGAATAGTTTCTTCTTCATTCAAATCCACCTATTTTTTCCACCCAGGAAATAAAAAAAAAAAAAAAGGTTAAAATAACTTGAGTCTCTCCCCCCTCAACATTTTTCACTAAATACTGCAAGATCCCAACAACCACCCTCCCCTACCCCCGCCCCGGCTCTCGTCTAGCCCATTCCCAGCAGATCTCAAAGCGCTTTGCAAAGAAGGTCACGATTATCCCCATTCTACAGATGGGGAAACAGACTCAGAGAGGGCAAGTGACTTGCCCAAGATCACCCAGCAGGCCAGTGGCAGAGCTGGGAATAGAAATAAGGCCTAAAGATTTCCTCCATAAACTGTGCAACTGATGACTTACAGTTTTGAGCAGCCACACAACTCTCAAAACTGCAAACTTGCTTATGCTGCTGTCCAAGTCTGGGGTTTCTGTACTGAAAACTCTAAAGGTTCAAACCCTGTGCTGTTCTATTACTTGGTATTCACGTCCCCAGTCACTGCACTTTAAGGAAGGTGTTTTGAATGAATATAACCAGTTCACTTAAAGCCTTGAGGATTCTGTGCAATCTGAGAATCCATTTTGACACGAACCAAGGCAGCGCCTTGCTGGGATGGCTGGAGGTCTATGACCGAAAGATACCTTGCCCTTATTCCAACATTTGCTTATTATCAGTCTCTGTTTTATCCCTGTTTTATCTCAAACTCACTTTCTCTGCTGTCATGTCCCAGAAATTAAACTCTGAATGAAGACAATACCCCTCCCCTAATTAGCAAATGGTCTAAGATGGAGACCGCTGAGCTAGCATACCAGTTAACAGCTGGAAGCTAATTACAACCAAATACTGTGGATACCCAGTGATTTGGTGCCTTATATTAGCACAAGACTGTCCAAACTCAATTGCTGCCAGACGGCTACTTCCACGCCTACCTTCTCTCCAGTCATGGCAAATGGAGCATTAAACCACTGCTCAAATGTGCTGCAGCTCTTGAAGATGGTGGGAAGGAGGAAATTGAGTAGAGCCCACAGCTCTGGCAGCTTATTCTGTAGTGGAGTTCCTGTCAGCAGCAAACGACGCGGAGCTACGTAGTGTGTGTTGAGGACTTGGGTTAGCTTACAGTGGTGATTCTTCATTCTGTGACCTTCATCAACAATCATGTACTTCCAGCGAATCTGTAGAGACGGAATCACAACAGACACTGTGGGAATCCCACCTTCCATAAGCACAGCAGCTACATTCACGTCCTCAGACGCAGGAGAATCACAGAGTCTTAACCACCCATGCAGCTATGCCTGCCCAGCAGGGGGCCACCACCAGAGACCGATCAGAACTGACTAGGACTGTAAAAACCTAGTCAAGTTCCATTCAGGCTGCTGCTGGGAAAGTGCTGCCATTCATGAGCCCTTTCTTTGCCTGTGGTACAGAGAACTGAGACAGTTGATGGAATAAGGGAGAGAATGTAAAGAAAAGGGAAGGGGCGGTAATGTTGAGAAATGATTGAGGAAGAGACCCAGTTAGTTATTCCTAGCATCTCACACACCCTGTACCACCATCAGTAACTTCTTAGCTTCCTGGCCACAGCCAAATACAGTTCAGTTACTCAAGAACTGGAGTAGTAAGGGAAAAGAGAAAGCTAAAACCTCCCTGCTAAGGCCATGTCTAGGTGAGAAAAGATGCACCAGTTTAACTGGATATAGTTAAACTGGCACAAACCCCTAATCAGTGCAGCTTAATTTAGTAGTTCACTGACACAAGATACAGATAAAGATCACAAGATAAGAGACGTTTCTGGGAGGTAACTAATGCTGAAATAACCCAGATAACTAGTCTTGTGAAGTTGCACACTCCCACACTTCTGGGGAGGACCTGCATAGACTGCCTTGACTTGATCAGGAGGTCTAATAGGACAAAAGACTTGAGGCTGTCACTTGATACAGTTTGACCTCGGAAGAGGGTAACTGACATGCACAAACCCCAAACTGAGACAGGCCACATGAGAGGATCTGAGGTACTTTAGATCTGCCAGGGTTTCTATGTGAAAGATGGGTGAGCACCTGCTAAGCTAGGCATGTGTATCTAAGCTGTTTATTGGTAAGATATGTTTTCTCTGTAATGCTTTTGTTCTGAATGAAGAACAATTTGCTTTATGAGAGATGGCTGATCACTCCTTAACCCTGTTATTACCCCAGAGAACACAAAACTGCAGGGCCTGAGAAAGGTGATGGCTGGGAGCCTGAGCCCTAAGTGGGGTGGCCCTTAAGGCAGCCATGAGGGTGTCAGAGGTGCAGTTAGCCATAGGAAACACAAACACTCACCTTGGCAAGAATGTGCTTATCTTTGATGATGTACTCGTAGGTTGTAAGCAAGACATTAAACTTCCCACTTCGAAGCTGAGGTACAAATGCCCGTCTTGCTGCTGGAGAGCCCTGGGAAAGGAGGAATAGGAGAAAAAAAAATTAAACCAATGTAACTGCCAGCAGGGGGCATTACTGAGGGCTTGTCCTACAGGGGGCAGCAATGCACCAGTAGAGAGGTACAAATTCTAAAGCGCACCAACATTCTGCACACCAACCGGCCCGTGTAGACCCTGCTGGCATGCTCTAAAAATTCCCTATTGCACATTTTTAGTGCGTGCCAGCAGCGTCTACGCAGGCCAGTCAGTCTGCAGCATGCAGTGCATTGCAGAATTCACACCCCTCTAGTACACATTGCCACACTGTGTAGACAAGCTCTGATTATTAGCAACAGCGTGGAAAAATCCCATGTTCCTGATTGGCAGGAGGGAAGCAAATCTAGCTTGAATGTTTATACAGGCCGTGGCAGTTCGATATGAACGCTTGAGCGAGAGAGTGAATCTAACGCAGGGAAGAAGAGTCCCGAAGCAGCGGTTTATTTTTTGGATAAAAGGGAAGGCTGCATTTCTATCGGGGTTGGTTATACAGGTACTAAAAGCTGCTTACAAAATATTCAACCACAGGTTTCACAGTGAGAAGTGCAGGACCGAACTCCACTACTTGCCTTGTAGGAGACCTTCACCACAGAAGGAGCCCATTTATCAAATTCATATGCCCAGTTTGACAATGTTCTAGAAGAGAGGGGAGGAGAGAAAGAGAACAGTAAAACCCACCCTTGCATAATGGACTCCAAACCTTCTATAGCCCAAAGCAGCCCCCACTGGTTGTAAAACCATAAAAGTCTCCAGCAGCTCTTCAGAAATCAGTACCCTTTATTCCCAGCTAGCAATTCTTGCTGCAAAATCCATTATCCAAGACACTCAACCACAATCCAAACAATTCTCTGTGACAATCATGAGATGTGACCACAGTACTCTCTTCTCTGCCAGAAAGAACAATTATTTACCTTACAGTAAATGTGGTTCTTGGAGATGCATTACCCATATAGATTCCGCTCTTGGTGCACATGTGCTCCACGCATGAGAGATCAAATTCTTTTGTTCAGCAGTGTCTGTTGGGGCCACGCCTGCACCATAAGTAACCTCACTTCCCCCTCGCCTGAGGGCATAAAGGGCAGCATGGGCCCAACTGCCCCTCAGTTCTTTCACCAGTACAGAACTCTGGAGCAGCTGAGAAAGAGGGAAGGTTGTGGACAAGATATTTCGAAGAACCAATTACCGCAAGGAAAGTAAGTGTCCTTTCTTCTTCGAGTGGTTGTCAACGCAGATCCCACACCTTGTGATGTGCAAGCAGTTGTCTATTGCTTGGAGGTGGATAACCAGAGTCTTACTTAAGTAGTGACTGCGGGACAGTCCCACCAAAATTGGCTTCCAATCTGGAAGCCTCCGCTAAGGAACAGTGTCTTGTAAATGTGTGGCTCAAGCTCCCGTAGCTGCTCCACAAGTTTCTCTGTTTGTCTAGGTTAACTAAAACTTACCTATATTACACTGACAAAGACCATATGTGATGGGGTGTCCACCCCACCCAGGGCCTGGAAGGGTTAAGATGGCTAAATGGGCCAATTACCTGCCCAGGCTGCACTGGAGGAGCCAGGGAGTTGATTAAATAAAGCTCAGCTGGGCAGGAACAGCAGGCACCTGAATAAAGCCCAGGAGGTGACAGCAGCCGTGGGCTGCATGGAAGGAGTTTGCAGTCTCTCCCTGGGTGAAAGGAGGTGTGTGGGGCCTATATAGTATAACCTCAGAGTTACGAACTGACCAGTCAGCCACACTCCTCGTTTGGAAGTATTCGGCGGGAAGCAAACACAGTACACTGCTGTGTTAAACAAAGAACTAAAAAAATTAAAGGAAAGTTTAAAAAAAGATTTCACAAGGTAAGAAAATTGTTTCTGTGCTTGTTTCATTTAAATTAAGACGGTCAAAAGCAGCATTTTTCTTCTGCATAGTAAAGTTTCAAAGCTGTACTAAGTCAATGTTCAGTTGTAAACTTTTGAAAGAACCATAAAATTTGTTTGTAATGCTGAACTAATCTTCACTCCTGACTCTGAGGTTCTACTGTAGAGGGCAGTCGGGAGGCTGACAAACCCAGAGAGGGGGGAAGCCAGGAAGATAGGAGAAGGCTCAGGGGTAAAGCAGCATGGTAGGACAGTGCAGGCCTTGGCTGCTACCTGGAGGGCCCCTGAGCTGGAACCCAGAGTAGAGGGCAGGCTCGGGTTTCCCTACCAGCCACTAGGGATGTGGCACCGACCAGGCAGAAGACAGTGGACTTCCTGATTTGTTCCAAAAAGACATTGTTACATACCCTGGAAGGGGGAACCACGGAGTGACCTGGTCAGAGGGTCAAGTCACGAAGAGGAGCTGCCAGTCCTGGAACAAAGGGGTCCGCAGGATGACAGGAGAGACAAAACCAGAGGAGGGCGCAATGCCTGGCCAGAGCTAATCCCCAGGACAGCCAGTAGGGGTGAGCGAACCCCAGGACACCATAAAAAAGGCGAACTACATTAACACGGTACTATTTCATACAAGGCTAAGTCAGTCGCACAGTGCGTGGAGGAAGCAGACGGTGCAGGGGTTCTGCATTGCTGCCACAGGCAGCAAGGATGGACAGAGGATGCTTGGGCCACTCAGCTTTTCTGCCCTGGAGCGGGAGGGCTGTGAGGACACTCAGGGCACAGCCCCAGCCCCATCAGATGCTACCGGACAAAATAATCTGACGTGGCATGTATTGGGTGCACATGCCTCAAGAGTGGCATCAGCATGGGCAATCGCTCGAAGAACCCTTCCATGCACTAGGGACTGAACTGAAAATATAACACAATCCAGTCGTGTGCGCGCACAGGGGAGTGCTGTCTTATTTTATTGGCGAAGATCTGTATTTTGGTATAACATATAAAGAGAGGAACAGTTCTGCTACAAACAGCAATGCCTGAATTCTGATTCTTCACACTGGCTCATTTATTTATTTAAGCTGACCTACTGAGTTGGGAAGGTGCCCTTAAACTTTTTCTGATTATTCAGATTAATATTATGAGAAATCATGTCAGAACATAAGTACTGTTAAAATGGACTAAATTAAGAGGTTATGAGCCAAAAGTCTATGACCGGGGGGGGGGGAGAAACAGCTTCCCTTAGGGCAACTGCAGCATTATTTGGGTTTCTACAGGAACTTTTATCCAAGGACCTCAAGGCACTTTACAAAAGCTCCCAAACTCCCCTATACAGTAAGTATCTCTACACTCATTTTGCAGATTATTAAACTGAGGCAAGGCAGCTGAATGAATTCCAAGGTCAGAGAGTGAGTCAGTGGCAGAGTGAGGAACAGAACCCATAATTCCTGACTCCCTCTTCCTCCCTGCTCTAACATCACACCCTGCTACCTTCCACAGCACAGCTAGAATTAACATTGCTCACTAAAAACATCTCCTAAACTTCCCAGTGCTGTAACCCACCATTAGTTCGAGCACCACACTTACGAGAGAGGTACGATAATGAGGAAGGGTCCATTGATACGCTTGTGCTCCATGAGGTATGTGATTAAAGCGATGGTCTGGATAGTTTTGCCCAGACCCATCTCATCCGCCAGGATACCATTCAGATTATTATTGTACAAAGAGACGAGCCACTCCAAACCTTTAATCTGAATAAAAAGATAATGGAGGATGATTCACAGAATGTAAACTGAACAGGATCTCAGAGGAAAAAAGCCACACTTCCTTGTGAATGATCTGCAGCCACTCACCTTATGTAACATTGTAGATTAATTATTCATAGATTATTAAACCTCTTGTTTTAGAGTTAATTATCTCAAAGCGTTCTTTGACATTGATCCATTCCTCTCCCTTCTGGATCATGTGTACCACACTGAAAGCTCCCTTTAATGCTCTTTGCTTTAAGCTACAGAGACCAAGTCTGGCTAATTGGTGATTTTATAAAAGACCTCCCCTCACCCCCAGAAGCCTGGATCATTTTATTCCCATCTGCATCTCTCACAACCTTAACAACTTCCTGGTTGTTTGCACGGACTGAAGGGAACAATCCTCCATTCCTGCAGTGTGGGAGAGATAAGAGGTGTGAGTCAACAGGCTCCTATCTTTAATCCCCAGGATTTCACTGACAAGTGCAATACACAACATTATAAGTAAGGTCTTACACCAGAGCCTACTGATAAGCACAAAAATTTAGTCCTTCCATAGAGCTTTGCATCTTCAAAGTACTGTACAATTATCTAATTACAACTAAAAATGCTAGATAAAGTCTGTCGAGTCACACTTTGTTCCCCAGAGACTACACGATTCAAGTATTATCCAGTCACCTTCAGCCTGTTTGGTGCAATTTGGGGTGGGCGGGGCGTATGTGTATGTACACACATAGGTTCACATGTTTAAAACTTGCAATTTAGATGTGTGTGTACACACGCATATGTTTAAAACTTGCTTGTCAGCTTTATTATATTGTGTATTTGCTTATGGAGGCACTTGCAACAAATTTTGCTCAGCAAGTTCAAAAGGTAAGAAATAATGACCTATTAACCCCAAATGGACTTGAAAAATCAGCTGGCAGATACAGCTGAAATAACTGAGCATGGTAAAGAAGTGCCACCTGATTAGAGCGGTGAGGGAAGCAGGACAGGAGCCCAACACCAAGCAGAGTGAAACCCGTTGCCTGGAACAATCTCAGGAGGGTTTATGTTCAAATACATGTCTCAGTTCCTTATCTAGACTATAAGGCAGAGCAAGGTGTGCAACTTACTTCTAATAAATAATGACAACCTTTTGGAAGGGACATTACATCTCAGGCATCAGGGTTTAAGCCAATCTCTGACTACTAGAGGTCAGGATGAAACCTAATACGAGGGGCTGATTATCCTACATCTGTTATTGCAGAGTTCTAGGAAAACCTTCCTTTGAGCTGATGGTCACAGACAGGATACTGGACTAGATGGGCCTTGGGTCTGATTCAGTCTGGCAATTTCTAGGTTCTCCCCCCAGTGCTGAGTATACTTATGGTTTATCAGACATGCTGTATGCGTGCATAAGCTATTTTAGTCACCATCACCCTGAATCAGGATACTTCCTCCCTCAGTGTCTCACCTGGTATTGTTTGAGGACACCATTGACCATAAGCGTAGACTGTTTGTCCACTCGTTCAGTGACCGCGTGGGCCACAGCGTAGTAAGATTGCAATCCCCTCGCCAGAGCTTGGGAGACCCCATACTCATCATCAACATCTTGCTTAGCATTTCTAAAAAATAAAGTAAATAAAGGGTTTTGAATGGATATGGAGAGAATCCTTCTCTGGGAGACGGGCTTCCCCGGGGCCCGAAGACCTCCTGGGGAACCCCACGAATCCTTGGATTTCATGAGCTCGTCTCTCCCAAGAGCCAATCAGCTTCTTTGCTTTTGAAAGAATATTTTAGTCTCTTCTCATCCCTGTTTACTTTTCCCTTTGCCTCATGCTCTCTAAAATCAGGGAGCAAAAAAATAATGCCTGCACCTTTAATTCCTTGGAAACTAACAAGGTGGGATGGGATTTACAGCAGCGCCTAAGTGACTTCGGAGCACAAGTCCTGATGACTTTTGAAGATCCAAACCACAGTACACTTTTGAGAGAGCAAGAATCTTGACCTGAATGGTAAATTCTTATTGCGATTTCATCCAGCAGCTTGTGTTTGTTTTAAAGGAATTAAGGTTTAAAAAAAAAAAAAAAAAAAAAATTAATTTAAAAAACACACTTCACCTATTTTCTCACACAGTTATACTTAGTCTATTATAGTTTCTTCTGCAAACAACTTAACATTTCCTGGTGTGATGAGAACCCCTTTCAACTGATGCAACAGAAACTGCCCAAATCAGAGAGGCTTAACACTACAACCAAATGATACTTTCCAAGTTCAATTTAAGGCCCCCACAACTTTTTTTTTTTTTTTGGGCGCATCTCAGAAAGAAAACTAGGATGGTGCAAGAGAGAGGGAGAAGATCTGAGTATGGGATGTCTAAGTCCTTATAAATATTAAAAGCAAAAAACTAGGTTACTTCCACAGTGAGGTTGTTTTTTACATGCACAGAAGTATCCAGAATTTTAAGTTTAGTTGCTGAGAGAAACATAACTTGGACCCACTTTGAAATATTCAGTTTTTTCCATATATGGCAATAACTTTTATCTTTATTCGGGCAATGTCTGCCACCATGGGAACCATAAACTCTGTAATCCCTGACTTTTTGTTATGTAAAATGTCAACACTGCATTACCCTCTTTTCTTCCATTTCTTTAGTTTAAAATAACTAACAGCTCACACAGGTGCATTTATGCCAATACGGCTATATCCATACCCATGGGTGGTTTATAAAAACCACCACATTATGCTACGTAATACATTGGCTTAATGCAGGTGACTGTCTCTCTAGACTGGCTGGTCACCAGAAAATGTAACAGCCCTCTGCTTATTGACAGCTGGAAGATTTTTCTTTAGCAAAGTAACCTGTCATGGGATAAGAGGGAAGGTTCTCTCAGGGACTGGTAACTGATTAAGAGACAAGAAACAAAGAGTAGGAATAAATGGTCAGTTTTCAGAATGGAGAGAGGTAAATAGTGGTGTCCCTGAGGGGTCTGTATTGCGACCAGTCCTATTCAACATATCCATAAATGATCTGGAAAAAGGAGTAAACAGTGAGGTGGCAAAATTTGCAGATGACACAAAACTACTCAAGATAGTTAAGTCCCAAGCAGACCGTGAAGAGCTACAAAGGGATCTCACAGAACTGGATGACTGGACAACAAAATAGCAGACAAAATTCAATGTTGATAAATACAAGTAACGCACACTGGAAAACATAATCCCAACTATACATATAAAACGATGGGGTCTAAATTATCTGTTACCTCTCAAGAATTGTGGATAGTTCTTTGAAAACATCCACTCAGTGTGCAGCGGCAGTCAAAAGGGAACAGAATGCTGGGAATCATTAAGAAAGGGATAGATCATAAGACAGAAAATATCATATTGCCTCTATAAAATCCATGGTATGCACACATCTTGAATACTGTGTGCAGAAGTGGTCACCCAATCTCAAAAAAGATATATTGGAATTGGAAAAGGTTCAGAAAAGGGCAACAAAAATTATTAGGGGTATGGAACAACAACCTCCATATGAGAAAAGATTAATAAGACTGGGACTTTTCAGCTTGGAAAAGAGACGACTAAGGGAAGATACGCTAGAGATCTATAAAATCACTGTTGGTGTGGAGAAAGTAAATAAAGTGTTATTTACTTCTTCTCATAACACAATAACTAGGGATCACCCAATGAAATGAACAGGCAGGAGGTTTAAAAACACACAAAAGGAAGTATTTCTTCACACAACACACAATCAACCTGTGGAACTCCTTGCCAGGGGATGTTGTGAAGGCCAAGACTATAACAGGGTTCAAAAAAAAAAAAAAAGTTGGTATGTTCCTGGAGGACAGGTCCATCAATGGCTATTAGCCAGGATGGGCAGGGATGGTGGCCCTTGCTTCAGTTTGCCAGAAGCTGGGAATGGGCGACAGGGGATGGATCACTGGATGATTACCTGTTCTGTTCATTCCTTCTGGGGCACCTGGCATTGGCCACTGTCAGAAGACAGGATACTGGGCTAAATGGACCTTTGGTCTGACCCAGTATGGCTGTTCTTATGTAGCTCGAGTGATAGGGGCTTATAATTATGGAGCTAGAGGGTAAAGGTTCATGCCTCACTGATTGATTTTCTAAGAGATCTGCTCTAGTTCAAACAGGACTTAATTCACAACAGTCCTTTGACCAGCGTTATGCAGGTCAGACTAGATGATCACAGTGGCCCCTGCTGGCTTTATAATCTAGGACTGATGTCTGTAGGCAGAGTTTGTAGCTGTGTTGGTCCCAGGATATTGGAGAGAAGGGGGGGTGAGATATCTTTTACTGGAACAACTTCTGCTGTGAACTTACACAGAGCTCTTCTTCAGGACCTCTAAAGCTTCTCTCTTTCACAAACCATAAAAGATATGACCTCATCCCCTTGCGTCTCTACTGATGTTTGTAGGTATGCAACCATGGTTTGTCACGCTATTTTCATCTGCATACCTTTTCCCTTCTCCAAATGTAGCTAAGGCAGCATTCCCCTCTGAGGAGGATACCTAAGCATGAAACTTTAAATTAAAAAAACAGAGCCCAATTTCCTCTGCACTTTGGTAACCAACATGTTAATTTCTCTTCTGTTTTAAAAAAACCTGGACCAATATATTCAAAGCTTTCTAGGAGAATCAGACATAAGTCTCATTAAAATGAACAGGCATTGCATCTATTAAGTGGATTTGAATCTCTCAACCTTAATCTCTGGGTAAAAAGACCAAGCATAACAAATCAGAGCCCCCCAATGTAATTTTTAGGGAGCACTGGGAGGGAGTTACAAGAGACTGGCAATAGGGATTAAAATTAAAGCTATTCTAGCAGTAAATGACATGCAAAACTTTCACAGTGAAGTATAATATTTTCATGTGCCAGTCAGGTGAAAGACGGACTTCACAATGGAACGCTGCCCTTTGTGCTGGGACAAGAGAAACAGCAGTTCGCAAGTCTTCTCTTGCCAGTTATTTGTGGGAGGCATAATTGACAGGCACTAAGTGATCTAGAATAATGGAAATCAATCCAGGCTAATCCTGGGTTGTTTTTGCCCCCCCAAAGGGGAAACAAAATGGGCATCAGGATTTAAAAATACTGACATAGCAAGTGACTAGGTGGGGCTTACTCAATAATGTGCCTGGCATCGACTTCTGACACATCGTCACTGTCTGGATCTGGGATCTTCTTCTTTTCCTCCACAGGCAGGGCAGGCTGAGCAGGTTGTGGCTGTTCCTCTTCCTCCTCCTGCCAGAAATTGAAGGCTCCATCACTGGGACTATCAAGTTACATACACTCCTTCTCATGTATGAGGGAGAGGGCAGTGTTCTGTATCCTCACAGCAAGGCAGGGCTGATCAAGTCTGCATAAGCCACTTAACATGCAGCAAACTCTTTAAATACATGCTGCAGACTTTGCACACACACACAAAAAAATCACCACTCTGGAAACACCTCTTTTTCCTTCCTTCCTGCTCCTGAGATGCTATAAAGCATACAGCTTTGTTCACCAGCTGGTGATGCAGGAGACTTCAGCACACAGAGGAAATGAAGGACAGTATACATGCCAGTTGATTGGTTGGAATGCATCCGAGATGTATATTTGCATTGACTCTCCATGAGTAGGAATCACCAGGAAATGCATATATAAAGCTAGAGAATCTCTTTGCATCTCCCTGTAGATCTAGACACCACAATTGTACTTTGTGATCATATTTGTGGCCCTTTTGCATCATTTTCTTTAGGAAAATGGCAAAAAAAAAATCTTTGATCAATTGGGTAGAAATAAACCCTTAGGCCAAACACGAGGCTCCCACACCCATATTTAGACACCTAAATACAGGCAGCCCTTTTCAAAACCGGTGAGCACTTGCTTTTCCCCTTGACTTCAGTGAGATTTGTAGATGCGTGGCACCTTTGAAAAAAATCACACCATTTATATAGGTACCTACGTAAATCCCTGTTTTGTCTCCTTCCTAAATATGGATGTAGGAGCTAACCTTAAACACCCTAGTTTGAACATTTTTCATGTAAGCTCTAGAACACTGATCATTCAAAGCTGACATACAGATGCACCCTACCTCCCGCATACATATTCTAACAACCCAACCTCATTTCCCAAAGCAATTTAAAAATACATCTTTTGACAGGAGTGAGAACTTCCATTATGTGGGCAAAATTGTGTTCTGCCCCTAAGCTGCCAGTGCAGAATAACAGTCTAGCACACAACAAGTGCAGAGCAGTAAGACAGGGAGATTGAGCCACTAGTCACTGCCAACCTCATTTAAAAAAAAAAAAAAGATTTACCCTATCCCCAAAATATTACCTCTCCTTCACCCCAACTTGCGGAGCACTCAAAGATTCTTGATGCATCTTGGACCTACTACTTTTAAAAATGTACATAGCTTCAGACTGTTTATGAATCTTTACGAACTCATAAGAAACAGTCACTGCCTTACAGACCCGGTACAGGATCCTGTAGGACAGGGGTGGATCTCTGCAAAATTGCCCTGTTCTGTACACTCCCCTTGAAGCTCTTGTACTGACCATGGTTGGAGACAGGATACCAGGCCAGATGGACCATTGGTCTGATCCACTATGGCAGTTCTTATGTTTTTAAATCCTTATTGACTTATGATGGCAATGTCAGTCTACTATCAGAAGTAAAGGCTTGCAGGGTTGTGTCCTCATTAAGACATGACAGAGGAAGAGATACTAAGTGGAAAGGGGTTGGAAATATGACAGCACGAGGTTATTTGATTCACACTGCACACATTTGTTCTTTCAATATTTATTTGTTCTAAATGAACTCATTTTAGCTAAAATAGACACTGAACTATATTTGAAAAATAAATACTGGATTCAGTTTAATGACTTTTTTAGGTCTACTGGTTATTTTCTATTTTAAAATACGAAAGTACCCAAAAAATATGACTTAAGGCACATCCACTTACCTCTTCCTCCTCCTCCGACCCACTTTCTTCACTGTCAGATCTGGGAGCTACTTCATACCTAATTAAATACAAATATTAATATTTAATATCAGTTCTGATTCTGACAGAGCAATGCACAAACATGCGACTAGCTTGGTCTCTAAAAGCCTTTGAACTCAAACTAGAGTGAGATTACTGCTACTTTTAACACAGGAATTTGTCTAATTTTTTTCCCTTTCTAATCCCAGGTTTTAGGACCCGTGCTTAGAAAAATTTATTGGGTCTGGGTGCATAAGTAGAGGGCCACCAATTAAGCATCTTTTGCAACAGTATTTCCCACATAATTTTAACAGTGCCCTGACCGCTGCAGTAAGGTTAAAGGAATCTTCGCTTTCTAATGGTATAACATAACTCCTTCCGACCCTTTGGGACTCTCAAGGTGTTAGGCTGGGCCTATGCTGATATTTTGGGCTTTTCTTGCCTGAATTAAACCATTGCAGGCCCCAATCCTGCAATGATCTCTGTGAGGGAGAAACCTTGCAGACACACAATCACTGCAGGATCAGGGCCAGTATCCCAGACTGTGAACTGGTGTAATTTTTGACCCATTTCAGTTAGAGCATGGAACAGGATGTATAAGCAAAGCCACAGAATGCATTACAGCAAATGTGAGGCTGTCATCCTTCTGGCAGGACACCAGATGGCAATCTGGGAACTAGTGATGGCTTACCCTGGGTTCATTTCCAACCAGGTGTCCAGCTGTCCAGCCTTTGGAGCGTCTGTGCCGGTAAGGATTTTACCGCTTTCCACATGGATCACTTTCACAGGGAGATCACTCATTTGGCTGGTCTCATCCAGAGGCTGAAAAAGCACAACATATGTAAATTTCAGTATTCCATCTGGAATTAAAGCTTCTCTGTGCTCTATTAGCCAATGCTTTAATTAAAACCAGTTAAGTGCTATTGCAGAAATATTTATGAGGCACCCACTGAAGTTTTAAAACACCTATTTACCCAAAGAATAAGTAGATCAAAGCTTTTTTTGGTTTGTTTTTAAAATTTTTGGTTTGCACTAATCCAAAAAGAAGGAACAGGAAACCACTGTCTTGACCTAGCTGTGACAAAAGTGCTGCTTAGCATTTGAATTATTGTAATGTGAAATATCTCCAGCTTCTCTTATAAATTAATTTGCCACTCAGTACTTCCTTTGTCACAAGTGATCTTGCAACTTCTTAGGTATATGTGTAACTTTCAGCATTTTTGTCCCACTGAGTTCACTGGGACTTCTCACATGCCTAAAGTTATGGGTGGCTCTCCCTTAGGTTCTTATGGCCCTGATCCCAATAGTATCTGATCACCTCGCAATCTTTAACATATTGATCCTCACAGCACTGCTGTAGGTAGGAAAGCACGGTCATCCCCCTTTTACAGACACATTTACCCAAGGTCACACAGGAAAACTGGAAGAGCTGGGAATTAACTCCAGCCTCCCAATCCCAGGCTTGTTTACTCTCTACACCCTTCCTCTCCTATGTGACATATCTAAGGGTTTGCAGGATTGGAGCCAGTGTGAGCACACTGGAGTTGCTGCCGAAATTAGCAGTGACATGACAGGTTGGAGAGGCTGCCAGAACCATTCTTGCGGGTGGAGACAGTAAGAAGACAGAAAAATATTTCTTTACAAAGTTGAATATGTTTTACTTTAGGAAGTCTTGATTTAGCCATCTACTGCACTACACTTCAGTGCTGTTTCTCTTTCAATCCAAAATCTCGTCATCATAACTGATCCTTTCAACGTGTGGCTAACAAACGTTTTCTATCCTACTTGGCACCACATGAAACAAGTTTCTTGTGCTTACTTCGCCATCTGGTCCAATTGCAGGAGTTTGCCCTTCTGCATTCTCTGCCTTCTGAAAGAAAGGGAATACAACTCATAGCAACCCTTTAATAATGGGAACAAAAATCAAACCCACAATATGAGCACTGCACTGGAATCGCATGCTTATAATGCAAGTATCCCAACTCAAAAGAAGGAGGATGGGAAGGGAGGACACAGTTAAATGCAGAAGCGGCTCAGGTTGGAGCAGATTTGTAAAGTTCTAGCCAAGAAATCCTCCTTCAAAAAGAGCTAACATTTTAGACTGGTTTATCACAGTCATGCAGTGTTATATTAGGACTGATGCTTTTGATTACTACATCCAAGATTAGCTACTTTTCTCTGTTTGGGGTTTTGTTTGGTTTTTTTTTGTATAACACCCATTACCATAGCATATAAAGCCAGCTCTTGTTAGTAAAGAAAATTCTGCACACCTTATTATTAAAAGGAAATCAAAATAGTTCTTTAAAAGTCAAGACACCCCGTTTTAAATGTCCTGGAAAAGAAATCCCTATCGCCAAAAAAACAAAACCAACAAAAAAACCACAACACTTAAAAACTGTTATCAGTTCTACCAGCTTATTCCCTTGTACTCATAACACTGTTTTCTTCCATTTTTTCAGTGAAAGAAACCAAAAAAACTGCTCAGTTTTTCCCAACTTCCATTTAATAAATGCCAATTTACTAAGGAAAATTTACTGCAAGTTTTCTGATCTAGCGACTCTCACCAAATGAGTTTCTGCTTTAGAAAACTTGCAGTAAATTCTCTCTAGTAAATTTCCATTAGTTATATTTAAGTTGGCAAAACAGACCAGTCTTCAGTTTCTTTCACTATATTACTATGGAAGAAAAAAAATCACATTGCAGTTTACGATGCCTTCTGTTGAAAAATTAAGGAAAACAGCATGAAGACTCTGGTTTTAGAGATGCATTCTCAAGTAGGGTAAACTGCTTATTGGTATGGCAGGTTAGATGATGCATTAGGCTTTAAGTTCTGGAGTCCCAAGTTCAAACATGGCGTTTGATTTCAAGAGAAGTGAGCTTGCTCATCTCACCCTAGTCACAGCTGTCTATGAAGAAGCAGTCAGCACGAATGACCGTCTCTGCTCAATAGATGCCCTGAACTGCAAAGGCTGGGCTAGTACAACTCGGAAACAAGGCATGACAGTAGAGACAGCAGTTTCCAAACCCCGGCCTTACTCCAGACCTGGCTCCTGCCAGAGCTAACAATCCTAGCAACAAGCAGGCTTAATCGTTAAGTCACCTTCTTTTTCTTTTTCTTCTTTTTCTCCTTTGCCACCTGTGCGGCCTTGTGTTGTCGCACCAGCTCGGTCAGGTTGGCCACATACTCGTCTGTCTGCTGGAGTAGATATGCCAAGCGCTTATCTTTCTTCTGATCAATAAGCTTACGGTACCCTTCTTCATCCTCAGCCTAAAGGAAGAGGAAAGGTTAGCATCCTTTCAGCCCCGAGTAGAAATTTAGCCAGCTAAAACTTCTATACAACATTCAGCTATACAACGTGTGCGCGCGCGTGTATAACCTGTTTTGCAGTCCCATGGGAAACCTTACCATCAACCTGCGCATTCGCTCTTTCTCAATCCTCTCATTCTCTTTCTTCTGCTCACGCTCAGTGTTAGCATGGTAAGTAGCCACAGCTTTTGTAAGCTTTTGAATTTTGGCCGTGACAGATCGATGGTATTCTTTGAAATCCTTGGCATGCTGGAGAATGCTATTGAGGTATTCCTGAAGGGACAAAGTGAAGGCAATTGGACTATAAAATGTCAAGATACACACACTAGCCATCTATTGTTCTGCACTGTAATAATCAATGTCTTTTTATGTTGTAAGCCATTTGATGCATAGATTTAGCCACAAAAAAGATCTTTTCCTCCGATTGTAATTTGCCCCAAATATATTTAACATCTCAGTAACGACTCTCAATTTAAATGGCCTCCGTATTCTAACTCTCTCTACAGGAAAACGAGAGTTATTGTCCTTCGGTGCCCAATTCCCAAAGAAATCTTAAATTCCTTACCCTCCTTTGAAAATCCCAACCTAAACAACAACAAACAAAATAAAGTAACAGGAAGGGAACAACTTACCTGGTGCTTTTGTCTGCGTTTCCGTTCTTGCTCGATCTTCTGTTGTTTCTCCAGTTTCTCTGTGATGCGAGCCTCGCGCAGGGACTGCCGCTTGCTGCGTTTGTATGCCTTGGCATTCAGCGCCGTTTCCAGGGCCGTGTCTCGTCTCATGCACACCACGACTTCCTGGCGCAGCTTTTCAAGAAATTCACATTTAAAAAAATTAATTTCTCTCTGTGTGCCATTTTAAAAGTGCCAAAGTTTTGCATGGCATTAAAAAGGCCAATCATCATACAATCAAAGGCTGAAATACAATTCTAAAGATGCCTTGGGCAAAAGATTCAGGTCGAAGATGTATGGTATGGAACTGGAAAAATATGCAGTGTCGCAGTATAACACTGCTTATTTACACTAAGGGTGAAATTCACCAGCAAAAGGCCTATTCTAGATCTTAAGCCCTTGTGCGACATACATGGTGCATCAGGCTTGTGTTGATCCTCTGCACAGGGTGGATCACACCCTCAGTGGAAAAACAAAAAAGTAAAACTACTTAAAAAAATCAGATTCTCTTCCACATGGAGTCTCAGAATTGAGATTTATAAGAATAAAGATGCTGCCAGAGCACCACACAGCAACGGTTCATCTAGTCCACTGCCACATCAAATTGGCCCAATGGCCCATCTTATCAGGCAGCTTTTCCTTCTGTCAGGTCAGATCAGTGGAGCAGTAAATGGGATGCACCAATGCTCTATCTAGTCCAGTATCCAGGGAAGTTACCACTTCCACTTCCAAGGTAACCAGCTAACACACAAGGCAGGCCTGGGGGTTCTTGTATTTAGTTCAGTTTGTTTTATTCCAAGCCAGACACAGACACAAACGCACACTAATTATCTTATTCCTGTGTATCCGGCATTTGCCTTACATTACAAAATCTGCAGTAATTCGTTAATTCCTGCTCTGAATCAGGCATCGCACACTGGAAAGCCAGCTGCTGAAACCCCACAACCTACCTGTCTCTGGAAGTTAAGCAGTCTTAGTGCTTTAAGTTCAATGGTAGCTTTGGTTCTCAGGTCACCAGCCAAGGACCCGGGCAGGTTTTCTAGTTCTTGGATTCTGTGAGCAATGCGAGCCTGCAATCTGTGGGGATAAGACACAATTTCGTAGCAGATGAAGACAAATAAAATGAGTTTAAGTCTGGGCACTTTTAGCCTTTTACCGTTCAACTGAAAAGACTATCAAATACATCTGTGTTTTGTCCAGTCCTTGAGTCACCGTATCTCAAGTACGATGGAAGTTCTTGGCAGCTATGTACATCTTTGTTTGGAACATAGGGCTTAAAACATCATTTAATACATAGGCATAGCAGTAGCACTCCTCTCTGGCATGAAAGAGACCTGGGCTCAATAACTGAAGTGCCAGGGAAATGTCAGCCCCTGGGAGAACAGAGGCAGGCATGTGTAAGATCTCAGGAGTTGCCCTGACAGGCTCTGAAGTGAACTTATGCACAGTTCTTCTCAGTCCTACATTAGTCTGTACAGCACATGTCAACTGGGAATTTTGATTTTTTTTTTTTTTTTTGGGGGGGGGGGGGGGGGTGTCGCTGAGGGGGAGAATGGTAAATAAGGAGAGCCACTGTATTCTTCAAGAGAACTGAGGACACCAGTAGGAGGATAAAAGGAGAGAGAGGCAGCCAGCCACTTGATATCAGCATCTCACAATTCCAACAGAAGCCATGGCTTTTACCTGTATTCCCTCTCCTGAAGGATTTCCACTGGATCAAGTCCTCTTGGCTTCTGGATCGGTGTGATACGATTCTGCTTCTGATGGAGCTGCACCATGGGGGCAGGCTGGGCTGGCTGCCCGGGTGACTGAGTCTGGGGTGGCATTACAGGAGATGCTGCAGGAGGTACCGCCGGGGGTGCTGGTGAAGGACGGCCAGTTGGCTGAGGAGGAATCAGTTTCTGAGGTGTGCTAGTGGGGGCTGCAGCATTTGCCATTGGTCCTGTTCAAAAACCAAACTGGGAGTGACACTGGGTTGTATGTCCCCCCACACCTCTTTAAACCTGTCAGAATTTGACCATGGGCCCTGGCCAAAATGTTCAGACTTGGGTGACTCCAGTTAGGCACCTAAGTAAATGGCCTGATTTTCAGAGCAGCTGTGGGCACAAAGCTTCTATTGGCTTCACCACCTCTGGAAATCAGGATACTCATTTAGGTGACAAACTTCAGGCACCCAAGTTTGAACATTCTGGCGCTAAGTAGCACTGGAGAGCTGACATGCAGCCCAGGTACAAGGTTTAACGGCAAAAGAACCTCTTCAGAGAAAACGGTTAAAAAATATTCTGCTTCTGCATATGTTCCGTATTCACTTTCCATACTTTATAACATAGGACATTGCCATGTTCACCCCATGCTGAACAAGTCGTTCAGTCCTACTGTTTATCCCCCCACCTCCTCTCAATCATCTGGCAATCTGTAAATTTCACATCAACCAAATGCAATTCCTTCCGCCTAGCTACAAGATGAACTGCGCAGCTTTGTACAGCTGTCCCCTATAGTACAACAGTTCAAGCAGGATAAAAGCTTGTAGATGCCAGAGTCAGCTCTTTGGAAAGATCACCCATTGGAGTCTAACCACCTGACCAAAGACATCAAATGGCTGCCAAAAAAACTACTCCAGAGGCTTCAAAATCTGCACTGGAATTAACTGGTCTGTCTGCAGGATCACAAAATCCAGGCGGAGGGTTTTAAAAGAGCTTAGCTAAAGTTGTAATGTCTTCCACAGTCACCCAGATGGCAGGAACACACTGTAGCAGAAGCCAAAATAAAGGTCTTCTAGGATTTGCAATAACTCATGTGCTGGGGGAACAACAGAAGAGGCCAAAAAAAACTTTTGACTCAGTTTTCACTTCAGTATGCCCTTCCTCCACATGCCTGAGTAGCACATCCCCATGCTGCCTTCACTGCTCTGGGGAAGGGAATGCCAGAGAAATCTGTTGTAATTAACCGTTTAAAAGAACCCTAGTTATTCTCACCTTCAGGCCAGGGCTTTGGGGGTGCACCAGGGGGCTGCCCAGGCATTCCTGGGGGAACTCCTGAGGGTCCAGGAGGAGGCATGTTAGGCCCTCCTATACCTGCACAAAGAAGAGTAAAAAGAGACAGCAGTAAGACACTCTGTCTGCAGTTTATTAATATATCTGCTTGTTCCTTGCATGTAGGTAATGGGAACAAAACCAGGCTCCTTAATCAGTGAGAGCATGGTCAGCATACATGGCCATTTCCAAGCCTTCCCTGAAGAGTTTAGAGTCCCAATTCAGAGAGACTAAAACACATGACTGCATGTGGGCGATACCAGCACAGCTATAAAGGATGGAATGTTTCCCACAAGGGAGGTGCAATATGGGGGAGGTGCTTAGCAGCGGGCTTGAAAGGGTTTGTGAAAAGACACAAAACAGTGTGAAAGGAGACATGAAGCAATTAGGAGAGGGGCCTAGGAGGAATGCAAGGGAATGAGAGCAAAGACATTGTGGGGGGCAAAATGGTGCAGGATCCTGAAAGTGACAAAGGAGTCTTTGTGCACGCACGACCAGACACATTGTACAGACAAACATCCCTCCATAAGCTAATGTAAGGTACCAAACAGATAAACAGAAAGTGTACGCTACCCCCGTGCATCAGTCTATGTGCATCTGTACTGAAATGGAAGAGTCTTGAATTTAGACTAAGGAAGGAACAAAGCTGGCGCTCACCATGAGGTCTGTTGTAATTTGGAGGTGTTGGTCCTGGTCCAGGCCCAGGCCCTGCTCCTTGCACTGGTCCTGTCCCAGATACAGAGGGTGGAGGTAGCGTCGGCATTTGCTGCTGCATTCCAGGCATTGGTCTCTTTCCCTGCACTGCCATCTGAAGATGGTCAGGTAACGGCTGCCCTCTGGCAAGCATCTTATAGGCCATGATCTGAGCTCTTAACTGGTGCAGCTGGTTCTGATTAAAAGGGGTTGGGCCCCGATTCTGTTGTCCTAATGCTTGTGGGTCAGTACCATCTAACGGGACTCCTCCAGGACCAGATGACATTTGAGAGCCAGAGGATGGACCGTTAGCTGGAACTGGGCTTGAGGCATGCTCAGAACCGCCAAGCGGAGAAGGGTAACCTGGAAAGAGAGATGCAATTATATTGCAGCATACTGTAGACTTCGCATAGTAATACAGAAAGGCTAGTTTTATTTTAAAAATGCTATAGGAAAAAAGGCTATTTAATCACTCTTGATGGAGGCTGCAACTGCTTTAAGCCAGGGTCCCCAGTGAAAGTAATTGCACTAAAACTTGTTTGGAACTAAAAAGAAAAGGAGTACTTGTGGCACCTTAGAGACTAACCAATTTATTTGAGCATAAGCTTTCGTGAACTACAGCTCACTTCATCGGATGCATCCGAATAATAATAATGCTTATGCTCAAATAAATTGGTTAGTCTCTAAGGTGCCACAAGTACTCCTTTTCTTTTTGCGAATACAGACTAACACGGCTGTTACCCTGAAACCTGTTTGGAACTAAAGGTTTAAAACAAAGAACAAAAATAATCCCGTTTGAGGATTTACAGAGGAATCTGTCCAGGGAGGGTTCACAGACATACTGGTGGCTGCGAAGGGCTGCAGGTCTCTTACCTGCTGCGTGGCCCATCTGTTCCCTGCTTGTAGATTTATTTTCTCCATCATAAAACCACCCTCTCCCCAGAGTCTCTTGAATCACTGCCATGCCCATGACAAAGGGAGCACAGGAGCACTCTCAGTGGCAGCAGAGGAAATTACAGGATATGGCTGGGTATCCTTTGTGCTGTATGTGGCTATGCCAGGACACCAGCTGCCCTTTTGTGTAGCAACTGTCCTCAGTGTGGTAGAAAGAAAGAATATGGAACAGGTGGCCTTTCACAAAAATTCGAAGTCTGTATCCATATTGTTCTCTGCTCTTGCTACTGTAATAGTGCACTCTCCCAGGAGGAGTCCCACTGCAGCCGTAATCAACAAGGAAACTGAACACTAGACTGGGGACCAGTGTCCTGTTCAGAAACTTGCTTGCAAATCTCGCCCAGGCCCCTCGCTCAGGAGAAAAACAGACCTTGAGAATGCTGATCCATTGGGCTTGGAGGAGGACCCATTCCCGTGTGCCCACCTGGCCTCATTCCCATCCCCTTCATCTGGCCGTACCGAGGATCATCAGATATTCCCTTCTCATGCATGGAATCCATTGGCTGCAAAGGAAAAAGGGACAGCGCAAAACCTGCTTAAAAATAATTACTATCAAAGAAAAAGCTAAGCTACTCCTAGAGGCAAAGGACTAGTGGAAGCAGAGAGTAGGCTGCTGCATTGTGTGGTACAGTTTGTATTTAGATTAGTAGTGTCCTAGGTACATGAATGATGCACCATTTGTAGCATGCTGACCCAGATGCTACCAACATCCATCTTCAAAAGGAAGATCTATTTATTGGCCACACTCAGGATACCATATAAACAGACAGCACTCAATGAAGCGAAAGAAAAAAAAAAAAAAAATCACACGAGAAATATTTAAGGACAAATATTTTTTAGTCCAAAATCACATTAAGCATGGAGGGTATCTAGCGAAATTTCCTCAGACTGTAAAGTTTGCCATTGGCATCAGTTATTACATTATCTTGCATTATTTGTTCACAGTGGCATAAGACTGAGAGGCGCTGTAGGTATCTCATGAAAGAATTTCAGGTATAACTCTGAGACTAAATGCATTATTCCTTGAAATCCAAGTCCAATTTTTTGTTATTTTGCAGCCCACATATCAGCAACTGAAAAATAGGTTATGCCTGAACACAGTATACCAACTGTTAAAACACCCTGTGTGTACTGGGTGTGATAACGGTGACCAAGTCAGGTAAAAAATTAGGGGTTGGACCTTTTCTTTGCTTTCTTACATTGTATGAAGAGGGCCTGAAAGGGTGTTTATTGCATTAAAAACGGAGGTCTTTTCCACCCTGGAACTCTATGGATAGCCACAGAACTACATGCATTCTGACATCACAAAAGTTGAGAACTAACATGGAAAAATATTTTTAATCAGACTTAAACTGTGGGGTAGGGGGAGGGTTTGTTTACTTTTGTTAATGTTCATTTAACTCAAATGCCTAATAAACTCATACAAGAATATATTTTATATTGCAAACAAATATATGTGTACAAACTCATACTAATATACAAGTATGAGTTTGTATACATATAAGTTTCAAATCCCCTGCCCCTTCAGTTAGAAGCAAGAAAGTTTTTCAGTTCACCTCTGTAGAGCCCTACATGGATACAAAATTTGGATCCGCATGCAATCCACAGACATGGCCCACGGATATCCACAGATATAAAGCAGATATCCGCAGATTTTCAAGGCTCTAGATACAAAATTTGGATCCACAAACATGGCCTGTGGATATCTTCAGATTTGCAGGGTTCTACACATCTGAAACCCACGTCTTCCAGCAAAACCATATTTTATATCCCTAAGGTATCAAAAACAAAGTAAACCATCTTTAAAAAAACAAAAACAAAAATAAAAAAACCCACCACATTCCAGGCCTTCTGTATCCATTGTCAAGAAACAGAAATGAGGCAGAAGCCTTTATTTATTTCCTTCACAAATCACCTTTAACTTATACTCATCTGCTTTCAGGTTTGGTCCACTGTGAAAGATAAGACCTAGGAAGGATCATATCTTGCTCTACATTTTACTGGCTGTGGGGAAATCGCATGCTGTAGAAAATTAGGGCAACTCTTAATGGTTTCATTTTATACTCATTTATTTTTAATAACTAGGGAAAAAGAGGAATGTGCAAGCTCTGCCAGGAAAAAATAAAAGCCCCACTCAAACAGAGCACTGTTACAGTTGGTTACCTTGTGCATCTGATGCATGTTGTCCTGAGCATAGCCCCCAGTCCCCTGAGGTGGTATAGCGTGTCCTGATGAAGGTGGTCCAGGGCTGGGTCCCATCATACTATGTGCAGAGCCAGGCGAGGGTCCAGGACTGGGGCCCAACATTGCACCAGGTGATGGGCCGGGTCCAGGAGAAGGACCTGGGCGAGGAGTTCCTCCCAGTGGAGGATCTGGAGTGGACATCTTCAATAGAATTGCTCAAACCAGTATCCTAGTGCAAGAGAGCATGCCTTTAGATAGGACTGTCAGTGTAAGTCAGTCAGTGGCTTACAACATGGCAAACTGAGGGTGTGCCGCTTTGAAGACAGAAGTGTCGCCCCATAAAGTTGAGAGGGGGCAAGGGTAGAAGTTTATATATCCATGACTGGGATACTTAGACACTACAGTAATACAGTAAATAAATAAATCATAATAGTGCTATTTTATTTCACGGCGCGACGGTGGACTGAAGTGAGCACCCTACTATTCGATATGCATGGTCTTTGAAATGACCATGTTGCCAAAGAAGAGCATGAGCATGGGAAACAAATTCAGAAGACAGATGTGGGAAGCTGCCCATTTACTTGGATGCATGGGGTTTCAAGCAGCCAGACTATGGGCTTAATAGAAATTCCAAATAAATTATACCAATATAAAAATGTACATTAACAGTTTTATTCTTGTCTGCATTTGTCAGAAAGCCATACGAAAGAGAAACAAAAGATCAATTAATCCAATCTCTCCCCCACCCCCCCCCAAACTCCCTGAAGCCAGGGCAGAACTGTTCCCCTGTGCTCCATCCAGACTAGTTTTAATGCCCCAACAGTGATGCAGTTTCCGCCTCTTCTTCAAAGAGATGATTTCACAGTCTTGTAAATCTCATTTTCAAGAAGTTTTTCATGGTATTCAGACTAAATCTCCCCTTTAATTTCATCCCATTAACTCTCGTAGCACACACTAGGACCACCCTCAAGAATTTCTCTCTCCCCTTTGTTTTCACACCCTTCAAATACTTGTAAACAGTTATCATTAGCATGTATGAAGTTCACAAAAGGGTCGATTTTCCTTGCAATGTATGTGCTTAACACCCATCAATATTACTGGGCATTATGTGAATGCAAAGGAGGAGTTATCACAATAAGGCCTGGTCTATATGCAAAGTTGCACCAGTTTAACTAAAAGTGTGATTTTACACCAATTTTTATTAAACTAGTGCAATTTTTTGGGTGGAGACAAACGGATTTAAATCTGTTTTATATTTGTTTACTTTGCATCAGTTAGTAAATTTAGAGTTGCAAATTCGACTGATCTAATCTATTTTAAAATGATATAATTGCACCCACGTAAACAATGGTTTAACAAAAAAACTTTTTTTTAAACCAATTTAAGTTTAACTTTAACTAGTGTAACTTCTGTGTAGACTCAGATTGTAAAACCAGAAGGAATCATTGCAGTCACCTAATCTAACCTCCAGTATAACCCAGGTCATAGGACTTCCTTGAATTTATTCTTGTTTGAATAAGAGCTGATCTTTTACAAAAACACCTAGTTTTGATTTAAAAATTTCAAGTGATGGAGAATCTATCACTAACCACAGAAAGCTGTTCCAATGGTACAAACAAGTCTCCAGACTCTGTTGCTGCTACACCTTGATAGGTTATGTATTCCAAGTAAAACTCTGGAATTTGAACCCAGTTCAATATGTTAATTTGGGAGAGATCAATATGCCTACAGAAAACATTCCTCTATCCATTTAACTCTTTGCAGAAAATATGTGCCCTAAGGCACTGGTTTGGCTCATAGTCTGTAAGATGCCAATATTCTTTTAAGGGTTGAGTCACTAATACATACCAGAAAACCTCAAATAGAAAACTTGACCCAGAACCTAAATTGTATAAGAAACTCATGCAGAGGCAAATCCAAACCATCGGAACATTTTCAAGATAAGTCTGCCAGTCCTGTGTAACCAAACCTAGGAAATTGTGTTGTGTGATGGGACCTGGGTAATATAGACTGCGTTAGCAGCAAAACGGAACCCGTGGTAGCAAACCACAGTCTACAACTGTGACAGCATAAACCAAATTAAACACACTGTCTGATAATCAATGTGTCCAAGTTTCATTTATTTTTCCATTTAAATTAGAAACTCCCTTTCTTAAACAAAAATTGACATAACATTGTATTTCTGATACCTCAAAAACGCAGGTAGGTGGAAATATTGTGTTAACAATTGCAACCACTATTGCATTTGTATGTTAAAATCTGCTAAATTCAATGGAAAAACAGTAGCTCCGAAGTACAGTTTGGAATAACAATTCCAAGTTACACAGCTGCATATTGCCAACAGAAGAGTCCAGATAGCAACCCTACAATTTCTGCAACTGAAATCGCTTTCACTTCAAGTATGGTGAAAGGTTTGAGTATAAATATTTGTAAAGATTCCCGATGGTTAAAGAGAACACAAGCCCCAGTTAATATAAGCCATGGAGAAGAGAACATTTATTGTATTCAGTTTTGATCAGGCTCCTTTGCTCCCAGCCATGTCAGAATGAGTTCTGGAGGCAAAACCTGTAGAATCACTACAGTCTCACTTATCAACGTAGCCATACTGAAGTTTCCACAGGGTATAAAATGCCTAGATATTCACTGCCCAGACCAGATTAAAAGTCTAACTGATTATGCAAGAAAAGCTTCACTTGCTTGTGAGGCAGGTAATATAAATTAAACTTCTGATTTAAAAATAAAACACACAAGGATGCAGTGTTATTTCTCAAGTTCTAGAGATACTCAGAGCAATGAGTCTGGGGAAAAGATGTATGCCATTACCTGCCAGAATCAGCTATCTTAGAATTGCCAAGCTACACTGGAGCATGTAAAATGTTTACAACCAATTGCCACATGGGAAACCAAATCCATTTCTGGGTTTCATGCTCTGACACATATTGCAGCTGTGAAAGCAAAAAAGGTACCATAAGTGGGAACTGAAAGAACAGAATGCAAACCTGTTCTCCTATATTATCAAGGATAACAAATCTCAGTGTTTAAAATACTATATATGGTTGTTAAAGGAGGATTTTTAAATTTATGTCTCCAACACATTTCATGAAAGTACAATCCAAAGTCTTTTTTTATTACTTTGCAAGGTGTATTGCTTAAATATTTAAGAATTCTTGAGCTTCTTGTTCTGTGGGACAAAAATATACTACTCTTAAAGGATTCGTGTTTGTCTTTTATGATCAGAATATTGATAAAGTAGAACGCTTATTCTAGATCTTTCTCTGTAAGACACTGTCAATTGGTCAATATTAGATGGTAATCCATGTTGCTAGATAAGGTTCCAGTGTTAACCCCTTCCCTATTTTCTGTCCCTCCTCTGCCTCCCTTATCTGTAAACATGATAGAAAAATAAGGAAGTTTCTCAAGAATTAAAAAACAAACAAACAAACAAAAACAAGCCACAACATTTATATGGATATAAAAACAGAGTGATAACAAAAATTGTGAAAAGGATATGAAACCTCATGCTTCAGGGTTTAAGCCAATCTCTAACTGTTAGAGACCAGGATGAGACCCTCATGGGGGGCAGATAATCTCACATTTGCTATTGCATAGTTCTTTGCACCTTCCTCAAAAGCACCTGGTACTGACTGCTGCCAGATATGTGATTCTGGACTCAATGGTCCTCAGGTCAGATCCAGTCTTACAAATCCTATGTTCTTCATATATTTATTAGTGCTGTCAAGCGATTAAAAAAGTTTATCACAATTAATCGCACTGTTAAACAATAGAATACCATTTAAATATTTTTGGATGTTTTCTACACTTTCAAATATACTGATCTCAATTACAACACAGAATACAAAGTGTACAGTGCTCACTTTATTTTTGATTACAAGTATTTGCACTGTAAGAAACAAAATAGTATTTTTCGATTCACCTAACACAAGTACTGTAGTGCAATCATGAAAGTTGAACTTACAAATGTAGAATTATGTACAAGAAACTACATTCAAAAATAAGACAATGTAAAATTGTAGAGCCCGCAAGTCCACTCAGTCCTACTTCTTGTTCAGCCAATCGCTCAGACAAACAAGTTTGTTTATATTTGCAGGAGACAATGCTGCCCACTTCTTGTTTACAATGTCACCTGGAAGTGAGAACAGGCATTTGCATGGCACTGTTGTAGCCGGCGTTGCAAGATATTTATGTGCCAGATGCGCTAAAGATTCATATGTCCCTTCATGCTTCAACCACCATTCCAGGGGACATGCACCCATGCTGATGACGGGTTCTGCTTGATAACAATCCAAAGCAGTGCAGACCGACGCATGTTCGTTTTAAAACATCCGAGTCAGATGGCACCAGCAGAAGGTTGATTTTCTTTTTTGGTGGTTCGGGTTCTGTATTTTCCACACTGGAGTGTTGCTCTTTTAAGACTTCTGAAAGCATGCTCCACTCTCACTTGTCCCTCTCAGACTTTGGAAGGCACTTCAGATTCTTAAATCTTGGGTCGAGTGCTGTAGTTATCTTTAGAAATCTCACATTGGTACCTTCACTGCATTTTATGAAATCTGCAGTGAAAGTGTTCTTAAAATGAACAACATGTGCTGGGTCATCATTAGAGACTGCTATAACATGAAATATATGGCAGAAAGCACGGAAAACAGAACAGGAGACACAATTCTTCCCCAAGAAGTTTAGTCACAAAATTAATTAACACATTTTTTCAACAAGCGTCATCAGCATGGAAGCATGTCCTCTGGAATGGTGGCCGAAGCATAAAGGGGCATACGAATGTTTAGCATATCTTGCAAGTAAATACTTTGCAATGCCAGCTACAAAAATGCCATGCAAATGCCTGTTCTCACTTTCTGGTGATATTGTAAAGAAGAAGAGGGCAGCATTATCTCTTGTAAATGTAAACAAACTAGTTTGTCTTAGCGATCGGCTGAACAAGTAGGACTGAGTGGACTTGTAGCCTCTGAAGTTTTACATTGTTTTGTTTCTGAGTGCAGTTATGCAAAAAAAAAAAAAAAAAAAAAAAAAAAAAAAATCTACATTGTAAGTTGCACTTCCACGACAAAGATTGCACTACAGTACTTGAATGAGGTGAACTGAAAAATACTATTTATTTTTTTCAGAGCAGCAGCTGTGTTAGTCTGTATTCGCAAAAAGAAAAGGAATACTTGTGGCACCTTAAAGACTAACCAATTTATTTGAGCATAAGCTTTCGTGAGCTTTATCATTTTTAGTGCAAATATTTGTAATAAAAAATATACACTGATTTCAAACACAGATTACTATATTATATATAATGAAAATGTAGAAAAACATCCAAAATATTTAATAAATTTCAATTGGTATTCTAGTGTTTAACTGTGCAATTAAAACTGCGATTAATCATGATTAATTTTTTTAATCAATTACTTTTGAGTTAATCACATGAGTTAACTGAGACTAATTGACAGATGTAATATTTATATATCAATTTAGCTCTAAAATTCAAAATTCTGCTTGTCAGAGACCTGTAAAAACGTAAGCGTCCCCCATTTTCTCCCATCAGTTTGGGGAAGTTTGTTCTAACCAGGTGGTTCTTTTTAACAGGAGGGCTGTTACCATACCAAATCTGCTACCAAACTTCAGATGTTACTTGCAGTAATCAGGCCTAAAGATATGAAGGTGTCAAGTATCAAGCAAGGCTGCTTACTCCATCAAAGGGTAATCTGACAAGCCTAAAGATAAATTAGACAAATTAGTTATCTGCACTGAGATGTGGTTTCCCCTCAGTTAAAGCTTGCTGCAGATTGCAGCTTCTACTTGCACTCAGATAAGAGACATAATTGCATGTTGTAAAAATTGGACCAAGTTGTGCCCTGAGACGTGCTGTGTCCAGGGGGCAAATGTTCCTTATTGGCTGCAAGATGGGTTTGAAGAAACTGGATCTTTAGAATGGCACATTCCTTGCCTCAATCCCCTGTCTACCCTCCCTCATTTTACTATTCCCAGTGTCACCTCCTCTTCTTCAGGGAGTTGACACTGCCTTTCTGTATAAGGCCAAAGGTTTAGGAATTTGGAGCAGATTCTTTTGTTCCATGAGGCCTTATGGCATTTGAGTAAACCTCATGTCCAGTTTCAGATTCCTAAATCACAACTGCAGAGGTACTGGTAGTTAGTCACTACATTGTGACAAATTTGGTTTTTGCCTCCAGCATTTCTTTGGGACCTCTGAGGTTAGAAATCTAGGGCAAGTTTGCATTAGCAATGAAATTCATTGAAAGCTTAGACCTCAACTAAATGTAGCTCAGTGGAAGAATTTGTAGAGACAAATAGACAACGCAAAGAGGTGAGAGGGAAGAAAGAGTGCGCACTAACTAATCTCTTAGGTTCATAATTCTTGATCACAAGAAAAGGGAATCTTGATAACACAACAACATTTTTAATCAAAAATGTGTGTAGCACTTATTAAAAAGGCACAAAGGAAGTCTGCCTGCATCCTTTCATCCTCACCTTCTGTTCATCTTGCTGTGAAGTCATAAGCCTGTATCTATGACATCACCAAAAGTGATTATGAGGTCACAAATCTGACTGATTACTCAAAAGGATTAAATGAAGACAAGACTATAAAGGAGCAATGCATGGTTTTGATACAAACATGTTAAGGAAATGAAGAAAATGGAAAGGTAAGCTGAGTCCAGATTTTAGTTTGATATAATGAGGCTTGGCAAATTTGATTTTTTTAGTCATTTAAACATTGATAATATCAGTTTATATTAAGCATTCTTTCCTAATTTTATTGACTTAAATTTTCACAGTTGCATTAAATTAGAGATTTTAAGCATTTTCCCCCCCAATTTTTATCTATTTAGATTTTCACAGTTGTCGGAAATTATGAGGGGGGTCAGACAATTTAACGACAGTAGATGTTGAGATTCAAAAAGTTAAAGCGTCATAACGGTTAAAATACAAATCAACATTACATGTAAAATACACAAAGTAAATATCCTTCAACCAAACTCTAATAAGTGCTCAAGCAGTCTTTTTCTTACTCTATCTGTAAATTTTGATGATCCCTCAATAGAAATATTTTTTGGTGGTTTATGTATACACAGTGAAATCGACATTTACCAACATTTGCCAATAAAAATCTAATCCATCCAATTCTGGACATAGTGGAGGTTTCCTCTTCAAACATTCAGACCTGAGCACAAACATAAGTCAGAATGTTAAAAAAAACAAAAAAAACCAAAACAGATATTTAGTCACAGCTGTCACTGGGAACAAATTTACCAACAGTACTGATAAACTCACTACACAGTGCCAGTGTGTTTAGCCCTGTCCTATATTCAAGAAGTTTCGGTTTCAGTTAGATAGGAAAAATTATTCCATGTGAATTTAAAGATGACACTGAAAACATCTGTTCCTGATGGCTAGCCAGCCACTGACTAGATTTTCTTCCCAGTAAGATTTTTCTTCTGTGGGAACGGTCTTGCTCCATTAAGAAGGATGCACATTTTAGTACATTATGGATTCTTTTCCACTCTAAAGATGCCTTTCATTAGGATCCTGCTCAAAGAACAGTTATCAAGCAATGCAAAGGCATGCAACATTAGTGTTTAAGCCTTAGGATTCTTAAAGCTTACAATATTCCCATTCAGAACAAAAGCAAAGCAATATTAAATAGCCTACCTACAATGTTACTTAAACCTTTGTTGGATTTAGTTTATTTTTTTGTGTGTACATGTAAACACACTTAAGTGGTTAAGTCTTTGGAAGCAGAAACTGCATTTGTCAGCTGCACCTATTTTCACTGTCATATGGAATTAAGAAGTTGAACAACGTTGATAGCTGTATCTCTCGCACTGCACAGAGCGGCCAACAGACTACAGTCAGACTTACTTGTTTAAAAGTTACTTCTTTAAAATGACTAGTATCCAGTGATAAACAAAAATTGATTCCAAACAAAAGCCAGAAAGTCAAAGTCCATCAGTTATCATAGTTTTTGTTAATCTATGTAAATGGGTATTTGTAGATGGGTTTCTGGTATTTGTATCTAGACTATTGTCTTTCCACTCATGTCTCTCTCCAGTCCTCAGAAATCTTACCAATTTCTGACATGTCATTGCACATTTTCCTCTTCCCTTTCCTTAAAAGGAAAAACAAAAAACAAAAAAAATCCACACACCACAAAAAACAAACCCACACAACCTCTTCCCCACCCCACCAAACAGCTAGTGGAAAACAAAGAACAATTAAATATCTTATTTTGATAAAAAAAGGGAGGACACTACCCAATTACCTACAAAAGACTGAGCCCTAATTCACTGCACAAGATTCATAGCTTGCAATGGCTGACCTACAAACCTGCAGCTTACAAATGGTCAATGAAATTTATGAAGGGACATATTCTTTATTGGCACAGTTGTAAGTTATGTATTTCATTCTCTTGCTGTCAATAGATAATGTGATCTGCCGGTTGCACCACACTAGGATTTCAAATGCTTTCAAGGACAAAATAGTGCTTTGAGCAAATGCACTGAAATGAAATGATGATACCGTACTTCAAGGAATATGAATGCAATTTAAGTGCTCTAGCAAAGGAAGTCTGCTCTTAGAACCAACAAAGGAATCCAAAAAACCTGAAATGACACTACAGCCCCATTTTTCTACCGGGACACCCAGTTCAGTTCACTACAGATCTGAAAATGCGGCAACACTAAGATTCTTTCTCCACTGCGTTATAGACTCCTTAAATATATTTCTAACGTGACTGAAATTGAAAGATACTCCACTTTCTAATGTCAGCTAAGTGATATTTCAATAAACCATGATTAAAACTCACCTCTGTAGCACATAAAATATCAGTATCGGAACAGAGATGAACAAGTCAGCAGCCCAGAACTTACCTGTGGACATTGAGGTCTCTGATATCTCACAGCCCAGAGTCCATGTGGTGATGATGGAGGGATTGAGGTCTCAGGATTACCAGTTTTTAATCCAGTGCTGTAGAAGAAACTGGTCATTACTATTCTGTCTTAAATGTGTGTTTAGCCAATAAATAGATCTGCTTTGTCAAGATGTAAAATGACTGGCTCAGCTCCTTTCAGACTTTCTAATGCTGAAAGAACTGCTGCATCTCACTCAAACAAGTTTTGCTGGTGGAGAGCCAGACACTTAAGTGTGCTACTGAATGTTAATACAATTTGTGCTGTGTTCCTCCAAATGGGAAACTAACAATTGCTGCACTTAGATTTTAAACTTATTTGCCTTTCCATTAAAATACAGAAAAAATTCTTCTAAGGGAAATGACCATTTCTAGGTATCATGAGATTTTTGTCATTTATTTACCCTTTTGCATTCTGTGGTTGAGAACATAAAACTGTTTCCTTGTCCTCCCCAATCTGTCTGTACCTGTCTTATATTCAGATTCTGAGCTCTTTGGGGCTGATTACATTTTTGTTTATATCTGTACAGCTCCTAGCACAATGGGGTCTTGATCCATTTCTGGGGCACCTCCACAATACAAATACACATCTACCCCAATATAACGCGATCCAATAGAACACGAATTCGGATATAACGCAGTAAAGCAGCACTCTGGGGGGCGGAGCTGCGCACTCCGGTGGATCAGCGCGTCAGTGTGTCTGGCTCTGACACGCTGCTCTGAGCGGTGTGTTAAGGGTGCCGGGCCGGGGCCGAGCGGTTGGATAAGGGCAGAGGGTCTCGGGGGGCGGTCAGGGGACGGGGGGGTTGGATGGTTCGGAGGTTCTGTGGGCAGCGCGATCAGGGAACAGGGGCATTAGATAGGCCCCTCCCGGGACTCCCACACCCTGTCAGGGGACAGGGAGTGGGGGGCGTTGGATGGGTCAGGAAGTGACTATTAATAATGGAAATGCTCGAGGCCAAAGCAAGTTAGATATAAACACGGTTTCACCTATAACGCGGTAAGATTTTTTGACTCCTGAGGACCGCGTTATAGCAGGATAGAGGTGTAATAAACAACAGTCATTCCACACAAAACACTGACCACGTCATTCCCCCCTTTGGCTGCACCTGTACGAGGAGAAAAAGTACATTTTTAAACACATGTTGTAATCCTAGCATTGACAGGGCAGTTATAGTTTTAACCTGTTAGCTGGTTGAGATAAACCCTAACAGGGAGCTTAGGAGGCAGTGCGGCTAGTGGACAGAGAACTGGACTTAAACTTGGACTCAGGAGACCTGAGTTCTAGTCCCGGCTTGCCAATGTCCTGCTGGGTGACCTTGAACAAGTTACTTCCCACAGTACGCATCAGTTTCACAATCTGTGAAATGGGGACAATTATACTGACCTCCTTGGTAAAGCACTTTGAGATCTACTGATGAAAAGCACCAGCTATTATTAGTGAAGACATCTAACCTCCAAGGCCCATTACAACTCTGCCCCTCTCTACTTATCCACTCTTATCACAACCCACACCTTATACTGATGCCAGCCTCAATTACCACTTGTTCACTCCTCCCACAAACACCTTTTTGCTTTCATCTATGCTGCCCCTTACGCATGGATCATCATCACTGCTCTGGTTTCTGTGCTCTCCTGCTTCAATCCACTACAAAAAGATACTTTCACTGTACACTCTTCAGGGCATGGACTGTCTTTTTGTTGCGTGTTTGTAAAGTACACTTTGTAAGGACAATGTTAAATATTTGTTCAGTGTGATCCATTGGTTTGTTCTGACCCTGATTGGAGGTCCCAGGTGCTATTCTAACATAATGAGGTGCAGCTGAGTAAACTCAACATTTATTGAAATGATTACAAAAAATCCATATATTCCATTTAAAACGTTTATAGGCGATTGTCTCCCACTCCCCTAACCCTTCACAGAATAGTCATCTTTTCAGATAGGCAAGGATGATGGACAATTCTGTATTTGTACATAGCCTAGCACAGCTGACCCCTGACCTAGACTAAAACCCTGAGTGCTAATGTATTAAATTAAATATTAATTGCCTCAAGAATCAAAACTAGTGATCCTTGTGTGAACATGTTTGTTAAAGCGGCAGGGATCTCACACTTCTCTCCGCCCCAAAATATCTTATTTGTTTCATAGCCATAATTTCAATCGAAACAAAAATTAATATAGGACCCTAGAGAACTGTTACTACCCTCTTGATCACAGAAAAAAATTATACTTAATTTTATTCATTTGTAATGTTTTTCCTATTGCCAAAGCATTTTGGTGCTTTTTTTAGATTCACATATTATAAAGCCAGAAGGGACTATTGTAATTCACTGATCCTCTCATGGAGCAGTGACTGTTTAAAAGATAGGAAACAAAGGGTAGGAATAAATTATCAATTTTCACAATGGAGAAAAGTAAATAGGGGGGTCTTCCAAGGATCTATACTGGGACCTATGCTGTTCAACATATCCATAAATGATATAGAAAAGGGGTAAACAGCGAGATGGCAAAATTTTCAGACAATACAAAATTAGAAAAGATAGTTAAAACCAAAGCTGATTGCAAAGAGATACAAAAGGATCTCTCAAAACTGGATGACTGGGCAAAGAAATGGCAGATGAAATTCAATGTTGATAAATGCAAAGTAATGCACATTGAAATACATAATCCCAACTATACATCCAGAATGATGGGGTCTAAATTAGCTGTTACCACTGAAGAAAGATCTTGGCGTCATGGTGGATAGTTCTCTGAAAACATCCACTCAATGTGCAGGCTAATAGAACGTTAGGAATCATTGGGCAAGGGATAGATAATAAAATGGGAAATATCATAATGCCTCTATATAAATCCATGGTACATCCCCACCTTGACTACTGTGTGCAGTTCTGGTCATCCCATCTCAAAAAAGACACATTAGTATTGGAAAAGGTGGAGAGAAGGGCAACACAAAATTATTAAGGTATGGAACAGCTTCCATACAAGGAAAGATTAAAAAAAGTCTGGGACTCTTCATTTTAGAAGAGAGACAACTAAGAGGGGAGATAGGACAGCGGTCTGTAACTCTTGATTGGTGTGGAGAAAGTGACTATTTACCTCTTCATAGAGCACAAGAACTAGGAGTTAACCAATTAAATTAATAGCCAGCAGGTTTAAAAACAAACAATAGGAAGTACTTCTTCACAAAATGCACAGTCTACCTGTGGAACTTGTTGCCATGGGATGTTGCGCATACCAAAAGTATACCTGGCTTCAAAAGAGAATTAGCTAAGTTCATGGAGGAGGGGTCCAGCAATGGCTATTAGTCAAGATGGTCAGAGATGCAACCCCATGTCCCTAAATTTGCAACTCCAGAAGCTGCGACTGGATGACAGGGGATGGATCACTCAAAATTGCCCCGTTCTGTTCATTCCCTCTGAAGGATCTGGCACTGTCAGAGACATGATACTGGCTAGATCAGGGATTCTCAAACTGCGGGTGGGGACCCCTCAGGGGGTCACGAGGTTATTACGGGGGGGGGGGGGGGCGGGGTCACAAGGTGTCAGCCTTCACCCCAAATCCGGCTTTGCCTCCAGCATTTATAATGTTGTTAAATATATTTTAAAAGTGCTTTTAATTTATGGGGGGGTGTCACACTCAGAGGCTTCCTATGTGAAAGGGGTCACCAGTACAAAACTTTGAGAACCAGTGGGCTAGATGGACCATTGGTCTGACCCAGTACTGCCGTTCTTATGTTCTTAATTATCTAGTCTGAAAGCTTACTTGCTTCAAAAATGTTACTAGTTGGTTAAAAAACTAAGCATTTGCAATTTTAACAGTTATTTGCTAAAGTATCTTTTATAATTTGTGGAGTATCAGTTTTATTTGAGTTTTCTTTAACAGAGAAAATGATAGCAGAATTCTCATTACACAGAAATAAAAGCCTTGGGAAGGTTTAAAACTTTTGAAAACCATTCAGGCATTAAAAATAAAATTAAAAAGCACATTTTCTCTTCTCGAGGTTCATCCCCGAATAACACAAAGGATGGGATTCAAAGGAGTCAGGCACCCAAATCCCCTCAACTGCTTTGAAAATACCAGCTGCAAAGAATAAGGAAACATGCCACAGAAGTCTCACTTGGGGATGACCTCCTTCTTAAACTGTCTGCTGTGATAAGTATGTTCCACTATGCTGAAAACCCAACCTGTGTAGAAAGGTAATCAAATATGCTACACTTAAAAGCCACTCATTTTTATATGATCTTACTGCAACTCATGAATTTTAAAAAACAGCTGCACAAATCCTTTAATTATATCCCGACTTCTGCTTCTCTTTAGATTCTGATCTTTGAAAAAGGAAAATATAAATTATTTTAACAGAAAATTAACAGATTCCCTCAGTTAACTTGCCTATTCCCTTTCATATTTTAATGGCAAGAAGATTAGCAAAGCACAGTCACAGTGATAGGAACACGCTATATACCATTTATCTGTCATTACACTGAGGGACCAAAGCAAAGATGAACGCAAAACATATGAAGACATATATCCAGTCTACCAGTCAAAAACCTGAAGAAATCCTCTCAGCAAATGTCAAATATCTGTCACTCTCCTCCATCTCTGAAGGAGACATGCAGAAAATTGGGTTGTACTTTAAAATAAAGATATTGCATCTAATATCTGAACATTAAAACAATTATGCAGAACAGAAATTCAGATAGAGTAATTTCTCTCTCAAAGATGGGAATGAGGAAAAAACATTTGTAAAAATATCTAACATTTAGAACGAGGTATTATTTAATATATAGTTAAATGTCTCAGACTTCAACGCAGGCTAATATTTGTGTCAAGTTTATACACATCAAAACCTGCAGTATCTTAAAAAATGTAGGGCATTTTGTGAATGTTGAATTAAAAAGACTTTTTATATGAATGATCCTCAGAAATACACACCACAAAAATCGGTGTATTAGCCAATATATTTGACAGTTATTAAAAACCTGCTACAAATGTTACAAAATACAACAAAGAGCTTCTGCCTTAAAACAATTAGACTACATTGTTAACTGTTGTGTGACCAACAAAGGCGATACAAATTTGTCCCAAAAACAGGTGATGAAGGAGAACAGTTAAAACCCACCATTAAAATATTGGGGTATCAGTAAATATTGCTTTTATTTCCAATTGATTTCCAAGTGGAAGTTGTGCTACATATTGAAACCATTCATATTTAAATGTGCTTTGTGTGTATCAGAAAGCCATGTGGGTGTGGGGGCGGGGGGGGAAGGAGAATGCTGTGGGCAGAGGGGGTGGTTATTAATGGGCTTTGTGAGCAGATCCTCTTTAAATCGCCCCCACCCGCAAATTCATGTAAATGAGCTGAGTAGAACTGGGGCAATTCTTTTTCACCCCTTCCCCCAACACATCTGACAATGGGCTTTGCCCGTGGAGTTGCCTGTGGTTATGTGCCTATTTGGTGCAGCTGCTGCTGCTGCTAATGGTGCACCTTTCAACCTCCTCCCCCAACACATGAGAACAGGGGCATCTCTCCAGGAAATGGGAGCATGGGCAATGGGATTCAGCTAGGGGAGAGGATTTCTAGCCCTTCCTGCAAGCACAAGTGACTGGGCTTGATTCTGTGGATCTGCCCCAGGCAGATGGAAAATCGGAACCTCCCCACAATATATATGAATGGAAAGCATGCACACGTGTAGGAGGTCCAGCCTGGAGGTTGTAGGCCTGAGGAATCTAAGGCCACACCCCTCACATCACCCAAGGAAGGAGAAGGGGGGGGGGGTATAGCTCTTGAGGGCAGAACAGCAAGCCAGAGGGCTAGAGGGAAGAGATGGGGAAACGCAGTTCCGCAGGGCTGGGCAGATGATGGTAGTGAGGACAGGATCCCTAAAATGAGGTGAGGAAATGGTTGACGGAGGCACGTCCCTTGGCAGGAGGAAGGATGCTAAAATAGAGGCAGTACCCCGAGGGGAGGGGGGGGGATGCTGATGGGTGAAACCGGTTCACACAGGGTAGGAGATACTTATGGGGGGCAGTAACCTTGGGGTAGATTGGATGGGGTAACAGACACTGATGGTGGGGAAGTACCCCAGCCTAAAGAGTGAGACACTGAGGAGCAGGGAAATTTCTGGGTGGAGGGGGATGCTAATGAGGTGAAGGCACAGTGTCACTGGGAGAAAGGATGAAGGAAAGAGGGCTGATTGGAGGAGGGGCACAGCCCCTGGGTGGGGCAGTACTGGGGAGAGGGTGGAGAGGATTCGTGAATGGAGGTGGCAGGAGGGGTCGATGCTAATAGACAGCATGCTTGAGGAGGGGCCAATGCTGATGGAGGGGCCGAACCCCAGAATGAACGGAAATGCTAATGGAGGCAGTGCACCAGAGATGGGGTGCTGATAGGGAGAGAAGAGATGCTAGCAGAGTACAGTGCACTGAGGATGGGGTGCTAACGGGGGAGAACGATAGTAACAAGAGGGAGTGTAACTGGTAGGTGGGTGCTAATGGGGGCAGGAACAATGCTACTGGGGAAGGCAGTGCCCCAGGGGTGGGGATGCTGATGGGGGGAGGAACAATACCAGTGGGGGGGCAGTGCCCCAGGCATGGGGATGCTGATGGGGGAAGAGGGAACTGTACCACAGACAGGGTGTTAATAGGGTGAGGGGCAATGGGTGGGGGAAGGGAGGATGCTCGGGGGGGGCCAGTGCCCCAGGGATGGGGGTGCTGATGGCACAAATGTACCAAGGAATGGGTGATAATGGGGGCAGTGCCCCAGTGATGGGGGAAGGAGGGTGCTAGTGGGGGGCAGTGCCAAGTGTACCAGGGAGGCGGGTGTCAATGGGGGGGAAGGGGTTAATGGGGACAGTGCCCCAGGGATGGGAGAATGCTAGCAGGGGGCAGTGCCCCATGGATGGGGGTGTGGGTAAGGGGAAGTATACCAGGGATGGGGGTGTCAGTGAGGGGAGGGCCCCAGGGACGGGGGAAGGGAGGATGCTAGTGGGGGGGCCGTGCCCCACGGATAGGGGTGCTGGTAAGGGGGGGAAGGGGAAGTGTACCAGGGATGGGGGTATCAATGGAGGCAGGGCCCCAGGGACGGGGGAAGGGAGGATGCTAGCGGGGGGGGGGCGTACCCCACGGATGGGGGTGCTGGTAAGGGGAGGGAAGGTACCAGGGATGGGGGTGTCAATGGGGGGAGGGGGTATCAATGGGGGCAGGGCCCCAGGGACGGGGGAAGGGAGGATGCTAGCGGGGGGGGGCCGTGCCCCGGGGCTGCTGATGGGGGGGTTGTGGGGGTGTTATTAATTGCTCCCCTATCCCACACAATGGGCTGGCCGATCTCTCGCAAAGGGAAATCACGGAGGCCTCTTGACCCGCCCGGGCCGCCGTAGCCCCCTCAGCCCCTCGCTCCTCCCCGCCATTTCATTCAATGGGGGAGCCGGCCGGCCCCCCCCACGCGGCGTGTCAGGCCTCCCGGACTTACCGTGCCCGTCCCGGGAGGAGCCGCTCGCGGGGTCCATCCCCGCCGGGGAGCGAGCGCGCGGCCGGCCGGCCCGGGGTCTCTTTCCGGGGGGGACAAAGGAACCGCCGCTGCCGTGTGTGAGGGAGACGCTCGAGCTCCCCCTTGCGCGCGCCCCCGCGGAAGGCAGCAGCGCGCGCGCTCCCGGTCCAACTCCACCGCGCGCGCGCGCTTCGCGGCAGCCTCGGTCAATGGGCGGGCCCTAGCGGGGCTCGCGCGCTCAGTCACCCGACCGCCCCCTCCTTCTCCCCCTCCCTATGGGCGCAGCCGCGCCTTCGCGTGTGCGTCGGAGTTGCACAGCCAATCAGGGCCGTGAGGGTGGTTCGCGCTCCTCCCCTCTCTCAGCCAAGGAGGGTGGAGCTCCAACTGCCCTTATCCAATGGGAAGAAACATGACGCATGCCTCGGCCAACGGGTTGAGACGATCCCGATATAACCCCGCCCACTGCTTTCGGCGCGGCAACCAATGGGAAAGTATCTCAGGGCTCTCCCTTCCCCCACCCCTCGCAGCCGGGGGTTTCTCGCGCTCAGCCAATGGGCGCTAAGGAAAGGGACACGCGCTAACGCCTTCCAGCCAGCCTCAGCCAATGAGGTAGGAGAGGGAAGCGTTCGAGCGGCGGTGGGCGGGGGCAAAGGGGGTGAGCTGTGCCCGCTCTCCTTGGTGGCGCGCGCTGGCGATGCGAGCGGCCTCCCCCTCACCCCCAGTTAGGAGCCGCCGCCGCGGCCACGCATGTGCAGTGCCCGCGCCACTGCGGCGAAGGGGAGGGGGTTGGTGGGGCTGAGAGGAATGGGGGCCTCAGGAGGGGGGCGGGGACGGAGGAGAATAGGCTGATGGGGGGAGGGGGAGGAGAATAGGAGGCTGATGGGGGCAGGGAGGGGAGCTTGGGAGGGGGTCAGAGGGGGCTTAGGAGGGGGAGGGGGCGTAGAATGGGGGAAATGGGGGCTGAGGGGAGGGGGCTTAGGAGGGGGAGGGGGCGTAGAATGGGGGAAATGGGGGCTGAGGGGAGGGAGCTCAGGAGGGGGAGGGGGCGTAGAATGGGGGTAATGGGGGCTGAGGGGAGGGGGCTCAGGAGGGGAATGGGGGGCTGAGGGGCTCAGAGGGGGTGGGGAGTAGAATTGGGGGCTGAGGGGAGGGGGCGGGGAAGGGGCTGAGGGGAGTGGGGGAAGAGAATAGGGTGCTGATGGGGAGGGGAAGCTGTGGGGGCTCAGGAGGAGGGGGTGAGGGAATTGGGGCTAAGGAGTGATGGAAGAAGCCAGGGAGGAGAATGGGGGGAGTGAGGAGGCAAGGGCTGATGGAGGAGTGCCTGGGGAAGGGAAGGATGGTGGCTGCGTGGTGATGGGAGGGGGGCAAAGTGAGGAGGGGGATGATGAAAGAGGCAGGAATGGGGAGACAGGAGCTGGTGGTTCTCTTGGGGACTCTCTCACAGCCTGGGAGTGAAAGGGGTTTTCTTCCACGTGTGAATAAACCGTCTTCTTCAGTCGGGTTTAGTGGTGTTGATGGAAGGGGCCTGAGGAGACAATAGCTCGCGTGAATGGGGTGAATGAAGAGATGAGAACTTTAGGGTGAAACTCATGGAGAGTTCCCTGGGAATGAAATGTGTTGGACTGGGGAATGATTCCTTGAGGAACTGTGGAAGCCATATTGTTTGGGACTGGACCAAACCTTTGAAAAGAGACCTTTAAGGGGAAATCTTCATAGAATCATAGAATATCAGGGTTGGAAGGGACCTCAGGAGGTCATCTAGTCCAACCCCCTGCTCAAAGCAGGACCAATCCCCAATTTTTGCCCCAGATCCCTAAATGGCCCCCTCAAGGATTGAACTCACAACCCTGGGTTTAGCAGGCCAAAGCGCAAACTACTGAGCTATCCCTCCCCCTATAAGAATGTAAAAATGGCCATACTGGGTCAGATCAGTGGTCCATCTAATCCAGTATCCTGTCTTTGGACAGTGGCCAGTACCAGATGCTTCAGAGGGAAAGAACAGAGCAGGGCAGTTATCGAGTGAAATTATCAGTAGAAAAGGTGGACTAGATAATCTAACCGGTCTTTGCCAGCACTAGCGTCTGGGATTCTCTTGATTTGTCCCATTCTTTTTCAGCATGAAAGAGGCCACAGTGTGGGCTTCCTCTGAAGAGACTTCCATTTCTGCTTATGCATTGTTATTTGCAGCATCTAGTGAGAAAGGCCATCTCAATCAGCACACTAGGTCATGTGACAGCCGAAAACTGGTGTGTACTTGCCTAAATAATCCTTTGGCCTTCTGCAGACCTTCTCTTCCAAGGCTCTCAAAGCACTTTATAAACATACACTAAGCATCCCCACATTTCTGTGAGGTATATAATATAGGAATGCTTTCAACTACATCTGGGGCAGAATGTAGCACCTGTTTAACAGCATGGAAAACATCACATAATAGTTTAGGGCAGGACATAAGGAGCCCTATATACAGTTGAAACAGCAGGGGAATTTAGGTCTGCATAATGGGCCAGCACACCTGAAAATGGCCAGTGTTTAGTGGCCAGCTTCTAAATTTTAAGATTAATCTAAACCTAGCCTTTGCAGCAACACGGCACCCATTAAGGAGCATTGACTCAGAGGAGAAAGCACTCTACTGAATCATTCATCCAACTACTGCCCCAGCCTGACCCTGCTCGTGTGTGAGAACTGATAGGGTCAGAGGAAATAGTGGTACCTCCGAAGGTGTTAGCTTAGATAGCTGATGTCAACAAATTTCAGAGTGGAAATGTGATGTGATCAGTGGAGTAAATTGCCTAAGGTATGCACATGCTGGTGAGTACTTCTTTCATGGGCAGCAAAGACCTTGTGGACCCCACCCAAAATGGAGACAGTTTGCCTCTCCCACAAAACCTAGGCCCTGCTTCTCTATTACAATTAACAGGTGGTGTCGGAGAGCTAATATGGCCTCTGATTCTCTGCCCAACCCAAAGGACTATTGTAATCTGCACTAGCTGCCATCTGGAAGCTCAGCAGGGTGAAGAATCTGCCCCCTCAGCTAAATTTCATGCTCTTCTGGAGGCAAAAATTCATGTCAGGATACCTGGTAGGATGGATTTTCCCGGTCTCCATTTTCTCCTGTCTCTTGCCTTCTAGATTTTTAAAAAATGAGTGCCCAGTCACATGGATTCCTTGCCTGGATTAGGAATCTTGATTCCACAAAAAACTCTTAAACCTTTCCATGGCAAAAGCTTTCAGAATGTAATCTGCTTGTGGGAGACATGGATGTTTGAGAATGACGATTGTTTATGTAGCACTGTGCAGTGTATGCAGGATTGTTAATATATGTACAGTGCACTGGAAGTTAGGGAAGTAGGCAGCAGTACCTCAGTGGAGTCCAGTAAAGGCTACTGGGCTCCTAAATCCTTCAAGGGTGGAGGCACAGGTGTTGGCAGTCATGGAGGATGGAAAAGGGATGCTGGGGTGGAAAGAAAGGGAGTTCCCCTTCCAGCCATGTGAGGGTTGAGAATGGAGTGGAAGTGGGTACTTATGTGCTGGTGGGGGTGGCTCTGGTACAGCTCCTGGGCAGGGGCTAGCCAGTGACCTTGTCAGATATGGCCGTTGGAATGGAAGGAGCACAAACAACTTTTCCTACCACTGCCATGCCTCTCCTGTGTTTAGAGAAGTGCGGTGGGAAAGGGAAATATAAAGAGAGAACAGGAAAAAAACCAAAGGAGGAGGACAGGACTGATATTAACAGGCCTCTCTGTATCCTGGGCAGGGAGTGATATGAACAGGAAGATGAGAGAGAGGTAATAAGAGATGGCAGGGGGGAAAAAATCATCTTAGAGGAGAAAACAGCAGAAACATGATAAGCGTGTTTCATTCGGGAAGGGGATATTATATCTGGACATCTCTCCCAACTGCCGCTGCTTCTCCTTATTTCCTTTCTCTCTTCACCTCTTCCTCTTTCTGCGGAGGTGATTGAAGTGTGGGACCTGTGAGACTTTTAGCTCAGTCTCTTATGTTAGGCCTCTTCATTCTGGCATGTAGAAACTTACATAAAATGGTCAAGATAAGCTTAGATGTATAATGTGGCTGAAATGAACACAATACAATAGTGCAATTTCAATAAAAAAAAATCACCAGCATTTCTTAAGGAAGCATTTTTCCCAATCCCCCGCTGGAGCGTGGAGTTAGATTTATCTCTCCACTTTCAGAAGTCTCCAGCCTCTACTGCTCTGAGTACAATGCAGAGGGCAAAGTTACAGAAGGGACCATTTTATTGGCAGTCCTGGGTTGTGTACTGCCTGCCTTCTTCTATCCCAGAGATGGCTGCCTTTCGGTGGTGGGTGAAGGGACACCCTATTGAATCTGGAATGCATGCTGGAATCGGGAATGATGGGTGCTATAAACTAAAGGATGTATCTATAAATACAAGCACACAATATTTATTCTGTGCCAGCTAGTTTAAAAGTTGTCTGCCTCACAGCCCAGTTTGACAGATGAATATAACTTGATTATTTCATCTAGCATGAGTGTTCCATCTTAAGAGATTGCACCCTTACAGGCATGTGTGAGTTATTCAAGCTTTTCCTCCTCAAGTTCATTCCTTGAGAAGCATTGATATTATTAAGCTTCAATTAACATGCACATTATTCATGGAGCTTTACAGCGGTACATGCTCAGAATGCCATATTATCCTTTTCCCCCCAAAAAAACATTTAATTTTCACTGCAGCAAAGGAGACCATTGAGTCTGTTGTCACAGAATGAAGGTTTTCTTTTGTTATTTTACAAAAGAACTTCAGTGCTTGCTCCAGGTAACAGCAAGAGACAAATCTGTAAACCCTACTCTTATTAAATGAGCCTAAATCAAAGAGCGCTGCCGACTCTGATAGGGAAGATTTGCATTTTCTTGCCTGGTAGTCGCTGGTGCCAGACAGACGCTGTTGATTCAAAATTCATGTGGAGCAACAGTCAGCCCAACGTGTTTATTGCCGATTGATTTTTTTCCTCTTTCCCGGCCGCTGTGTAGTTTGAATGCTAACAGATTACCATTGTCTTTAGCAGAAGCAACAGCAAAACAGAGCGTTAACACACAAGCCCGTATGTGCTGCTTTACATCTGCAAAACACTTGACAGGTGTGTAAACTGAGGCAGCGATTTGCCTAAAGCCAAACAGCGAGTTGGTGGCAGAGCTGACACTAGAACCCAGGAGTTCTGAGTCTCAGGGTCTGTCTACAGTGTAATCCCAGGTGTGACTGCAGCATGGATAGCCATACGCATGGTAGCACAGCTAAAAATGACAGTGTAAACATAGTGGCATGGGTTAGCAATGCGAGTATATACTCAGGATCCCAGCTGCGCTTGTCTTGCTCTGAAGCCCCTGTTGCCCTATCTATCTACATTGCTTTTTTTAGACATGACAGTGCAGATAGCTAGTGGGGGTATGTCTACCCATGCAGTAATCACATCTCAGCTTGCAGTGTAGACATACCTTCAGTGATCTGCTCCCTTCTCTTGCACTTTCCATTAGTAGGAATAAATGAAGGAGGGGATGGTGCAAATGGGCATTTATAGTTTCCTGAAAGATATTCCTGGGTGGAATCAGGTTTGATTTTTTTTTGAGCTGTAGCTGGCAGAAATTCTTCTTTTGTTGTGTAATTCAAAACTTCTTTTCTCTACTCCAAGTTACAACAAAGCTCACAAGTAGGAAATAAGAATAAAGGTTACGCTTGTAAGATATGAGACCGTATTCTGGAAAGCTGTGACTCAAAGAAGTGCTTAGGGTTCGTGGTAGACAGTGATACCAATTGAACTTAGCTACAGCCTCACACTGGCAGCTCAAGAGGGAGAGTATGATCCTTGGATACATGAGCAGGGGAATATAAAGTAGGAATATGGAGGTGGTACTACTTCTGTATATGACACCAGGGAGACCATTACTCGAATCTTATGTCCAGTGCCAGGGTCCACACTTCCAAAGGGATATTGAAAAATTGGAAAGAGTTCAGAAAAGAGCCACATGAGTGATTTATGTACTGGAAAACGCCTTCTAGCAGGAGACTAAAGAAGCTCACCCTGCTTTATTCAAGAGAAGGTTAAGAGGTGACTTGAGCACAGTCTACCAGTGTCTACGTGAGGAAAAGATTTTTGATAGATGGCTCTTTATCAGAAACAGTCATGAGATCCAATGGTTGGAAGCTGAGGCTAGGCATATTCAGACTAGAAATAAGGTGCACGTTTTTAACAATGAGGGTAAATAATCACTGGAACAGAATTAGAAATTAGGCACTTTTTTTTTTTTTTTTTTAAACAGGGTAATTTACCACTGGAACAAACTTCCAAGGCACATGGTGGATTCTCCATCCCTTGATGTCTTCAATTCAAGACTGGATGCCTTTCTGGAAGATATACTTTTGCCAAACGTAAATTACACTTTAGTCAAAGACCAAGATACTGGGCTCAGTATAGAGATAACTGGGTGAAAGTTAATGGCCCGTGAGATCAGACTGGATAATCTAATAGGCCCTTCTGGCTTTGAACTCTATGACTAAATCAAGATTGGATGTCTTTCTAAAAGATTTAATCTGTCTCACCAATAAGCTATAGACTTGATGCAGAAATAGAGTGCAGTTCCTTGGCCTGTGTTAGGAGAATCAGACTAGAAGATAAAAATGGCCCTGTCTAGCCTTAAGAAGCTATGAACTCAGTGGGGCTCTGTGTGGGCATAGTGACTAGCAGGATCAGGGACTATTTTAAGTGTTTCAATTTTGGGGTGTTCCACTTGAGTTCAGGCCTAACTTTTAAAGGTGTTGTGCACCCAGTGACTTCACTTGGAGTTGTCAGTGCTCAGTATCGCTGAAGGTGGCAAGTGCAGAAACAGTAAAAGGAAATATTTTTTCACACAATCAGACTGGAAATCTGCCACGGGAAGTCATTGAGGCCAAGAATCTAGGAAGTTTCAAAAGGGGTTGGACATTGATGTGGATAACAAGAATATCCAGAGTTATAATAATCACCAACAAACTCTGGAAGGGATATTAACCGTCATGTTTCTGGGCTTAAAACAGTCTCTAACTATTAGAAATTAAGAGGAGATCTAATGCAGGGGGAAGATTATCTCACTACTGCCCACTGCAAAGTTCTTACACCTTCCTCTGAAGATCTGGTGCTGGTCCCTGGTGGAGATCGTAGACAAGACAAGATGGACCTCAGGTTTGATCCAGGCTTGCAGTTCTTATGTTCATAAATATCAGGCTTACGGTGTATTAAATTAGTGATGCAAAACTAGAGCTAGTCAAAATGAGTGGCCCTGTTGAGAATACGGGCGTTAGTGTCTCCATCTTTATAATGTGGATAATACAGTCTCAGAGGGGGTTGTGAGAATTAATTAATGTTCGCAAGATAGAGTAATGCTGGCTATGCTAAGTATTATTATTATTGAGCAGATAGATTGTAATTGTTCTGACTATGAAGAAAAATCTCCTCATGACATTGTGTTCAAAAATAGTTTCTGAGCTCCTCTACACAGCTGCCACATTTCCAAGTTAAATATCTCAGCTGGGTGTTACATTTGTTTTCAAAATACCAAGAGAGATAAGACCACAGCGGGGACTGATGGTTTGCCAAATATCTGTGTGGGCCTTTCAAAATCAAAACCATGCGAGTTTCCTGGACTACACTAGAAAGGACTTGTCACTGGCAAAAGTGCAGCCCAGAACATGAATTGTCCGAGAGCCCTGGAATGAGGGGGGTTAGGATTAGAGTCAGGATGGTTTTATGGTGACGGGAGTAGGAAGCAGAGTTCAGTTCTGGGGGCTTCCACGCACTTCCTCTGTAACCTTGGCAGCGAGTCGGAGTCTGGGTCAACTGACTTGGGCTCACCCGGTGGGCTAAAAATTGCAACATAAACATCTGGGCTCGGGCTGGACTCTGAAGCCTGGCGAGGCAGGAGGGGCTTAGAGCTCCCGCCCGAATGTCTGCACGGCTGTTTTTCGTAGCGTGAGCCTGAGTCAGTTGACCCAGGCTCTGAGACTCGCTGCCCTGGGTTCTTTGCTGTGTAGAGCTACCCTCAAATCCCCGTTTGTAAAAGGGGGCTACTACTTTCTTCCACCGTCTTGTTCCTTTAGATTGTAAACTCTTCTGGGCAGGGAGCGTCTCTTACCGTATGGCTGTAGGGTGCCTTGTAGAATGGGGCCCCAATCTTGCTAGGGATCTCTGTGCACCACTGGCATACAAATAATAAAGAAGTTGTGTGGTAGAAATGCTAACAGGGGGATCGAGGGCCATTTAGACAACAATCCAGCATGGTGGATGCTTCCAAAATCAGCAACATGTTTATGAGGACCCATTAAATGAGAACAAAACATACACCAGTGCATGGTGAGTTCCTTCTCTATCTTAAAATGCTAATTTACAGCATAAATACAGAGAAAAATTAATCCCCCAAGGAAAGAAAACTGACTTCTTTAAAAACAACCCATCACCAGTGAACATGCCGCTACCAGCAATTTCCCACCCCCCATATCCTTGAGATGAAAACTCAGACGCTGGAGAAGGTACAAACTCTTCAGCTGGGGAAATGTTTGGAGAATCAGGCTCGCAATGATACATCAAAAGCATGCATGATTTTGTTGGAGGATGTATCAATGGTAAAGTTTATGCTTTGAATGTGAAACAGAGACCAGAGAAACTGGAAAATAGTTTTAAAGAGATGAAAGAAACTCAGACCATACAAATCATAGAAACACAGGACTGGAAGGGACCTCGAGAGCAGAGGTAATCTAATCCAGTCCCCTGTACTCACGGCAGGACTAAATGTTTGATGCGCTGTTCCTTAAACAAGTTATGCTAAATTAGGGTCACTATATGCATATTAGAGGTACCTGCTAGCACAGAATTCTGGAGCTAGTAGAGTTTGCATAGATACTTTGTGGAAATTTGCTAAAGCTTAACATACAGGATGACCTGTAGCTGTGGAAAAATGCTACCGACTCTCTTCCAAGGCAGCACATACCAAATCTTCAAACAGAGGCATGGCGGCAGCTTTTTCTGGTAAACAGGAGTGGAAGCAAATTCTCACAGAAGGTGGGTTTAAAGAGGACTTACATTGGATGATGACTCATAAATCCTTTTCCTCTTTTCCCTGCTCTGAATCCAGAGATGCAAAGCTAGGAGGCGGAACTTGAGAGATCAAAAAGGACTTTCAAAGCAGAAAGAGTGGGAACTTCATTTTTATTCGCAGCAGAATTTAGAGTTATAAATCAAGGGCAGAAGATTATACATCTTGAAGTATGTTATTTAGCGCTCTATTTGCAGCTTTAAAATTAGTAAGCGAGCACATTAGGACCTCGGAAGAAGAATAGCACAAGCAAATTCTGCAGCCTGTTATAATGGTCGAAGGTTGGGAACATGTTTGCCCCAATTCATCCCTGGTGTAAAGCCAATGGAATTACATCCAGTATATATTTAGCTCCCTTGAGAGACTGTGTCTTATGCAGTTAACAAGATAGAAAAAAGGATGTTAAAAATATGTTATGAAAAAAGAAAACTGGACTTACGTTCTCTATATCTTTCATTCTCCTGTACACTCCTGCAGCACTGCCAACTCCAAACATGAAAGAGTAATGAGTCAGCCCTCCCCATAAATCACGCAATTGGCTTAAAAGTCACGAGATTTTAAAAATTAATATATCTGGGGATTTTTTTTAAGTTTGCCTTCTGACTTTTGAAGCATTTAGGAGTGACGTTTTCAAGCTTTGTAGCCGTGAAGGCAAAAAACTTACTTTTATTTGTTTTCAATGAAAGCGGAGAGTTTCACATAAATACCACAACTCTGGCAGCTAGGCCTTTAAGAAACACACCAAATATCACGAGACTTGCATTAAACATGTGCAAGTTGGCAACACCCCCCTTGTATTCCCTCATATTAGTCTCCTGTGTGTTTTAGTTCCATCTTGGATACGCACGCATGTGTGTAGGCAGTACAGTATATTCCGGGTGTATTTACAGTAAGAGCTACTGGAGCTTGCTGCATATTGTACTGGCATATACTGCGATTGCTGATGCTTAAAGAAACTGCCAATAACGATGAAGTAGAAAGAAAAGGAGGACCTGTAGCACCTTAGAGACTAACCAATTTATTGGAGCATAAGCTTTCGTGAGCTACAGCTCATAAGAAATGCTAACAGGTTTGTAATAAGAGTTTAATGGCACCGCAGATAGAGAAGCTAGAAAAAATGAAAGGATTGTCCCTTGGCTTCCCAGGAGCATTGCAGAAGATAATGTAGACCAGTCAAGTTTAAGAAAAGGAAACAGAAAGTGTTAGGGCAAAGTTTGTGGGAAAAGAAGGAATTGTGGGTCCAGATGTTTACAGTCAGCTCACGGGTCGCAGCTATTTGGAGAGAAAGAAAAATCAAACAATTTTCTCTGTTTACATACAAAAGATTCATGTGAGTAGCCCAAATGACAAAGCGGGTAGCTTACTAAAACATCCAGATCTCGCAGTGAGATAATCCCTTAAGCACCCACATTGGTTACAAGCTCGTTCTGCTGACAGCATTCCTGTTGCTTTTCTGCCTACGTTTTGACCGCGGTTTTTTCAGTCTGACTCCCAAACGCAAACTGTGATATTTGTGGATTAAAGCCTCTTCACAGCACCTGACAACTTGCCCACAACAGCCTGCGAGGTAGTTAAGTACCATTATCCCCACTTTACAGAAGGAGAGACTGAAGCATAGAGAAAGGGTACTTGCCGGAGATCTCGCCACAAACTAACGAGCTGGGACAAGGAATTCCTACCTGCCAGTCCAGCTTTGATAATCCTTTGGATGCATTTAACGTTCGTATCTATAAGAGAGTCAAACAAAAAAAAGTTAAAGACTAAGGGTAAAAATTTTCAGAAGTGCCCAAGTTCCAGGGCTTTGGCCCAGATCCTCAACGGGAATTAGGCGCCTAATACCTTTGAGGATCTAGACCTTTGGCACCTATTATTTGTATTACCGTAGCACCAAGGAGGCCTAGTCAATTAGGCACCTACGTGCTTTTGAAAATCCCCCTAGGCTTCTATCTCCATCTGTAGGTACCAAAATACCTTTTAAAATCTGCCATGGAGCCCTTAGGAACCTTGTCTTTTAATGAGATTTAACACCCTAGGTGCCTAAATCACTTTTGAAAATGGATTTAGGGGCCTAAGTCATTTAGATATCTTAGACATGTGAGCTTTGACTGAGATTTTCAATCTCCCCTCATGAATGGAGGGATTATTTTTCTGCCTCCTGTTTAGGCACCACCAGTTCTGAGGAGACAAAGCAAAATCTTTCCCCTCCCCTTTTCTGGTTGGAATGGTTTGAGGTGGTTTAGGAGGTGCAGAGGGGATCCAAATGTAAAACGCTAGTTATTTAGGTCTGTACAAGGAGCTGCTTTCTTTGCCATCATTCCTCACCCGTGTTAACAGCCAGCCAGGGAAAGGCAGGGGTGGGGGAGACTTGGCTTGCAGGTTTCACTCTGATTCTTCGCTCTGATTTCTCAAAAGACTCATAACACTTTTGAAAGAGACTGAGAGAAATAATTAAGTCAAAGAGCAAATTGAAGGCCAAGGCCTATAACTCTCTGGGCAAAGATCCTGCTCCTGCTGTAATTAGCATTTCCTGCTGATGTTATTAATCGCGTCCGGCTCCCCACCCACACGTTTATAAAAGGGTTGGGCAGAGGCTGTCTTCCATTTCCATGTGATGGTGGCGGGGAGGAGAGGGGTCAGCTTACCATGTGCGTTTCCTGAGGAAGTGGGCAGGTCAGTTGTCTGTTTCTATTTAAACCTGATCTCCTTGCACTTCACCCCACTTCCCCACCCCCAGTCTGTCCTAAAAATGGAGAGAGATCGACACAGATGGCCTTTTTGTTTAAGCAGTTAGGCCCAGCATGTAATTCTCACCTCCAATGGGACTAGAGCACAGCACCTCCCATGGTCTGGCCTCAGAGCTTCTACTACCCTCTATGACAGTGGTTCTCAACTAGGGGTTCACGTACCCCTGGGGGCACGCAAGGGTCCTCCAGGCGGTCCAACAACTCACCTAGATATTTGCCCAGTTTTATAACAGGCGACATAAAAAGCACTAGCCAAGTCAGTACAAACGAACATTTCATCCAGACAATGACTTGTCTATACTGCTCTATAGACTATCCACTGAAATGTAAGTACAATATTTATAGTCCAGTTGATTTATTTTATAATGATAAGGTACAAATGAGAAAGTCAGCATTTTTTTCAACAACAGTGGGCCGTGACACTTGTATTTTTATGTCTGATTGTGTAAGCAAGTAGTGAGGTGTAACTTGGGGTACGCAAGACAAATCAGACCCCTGAAAGGGGTACAGTCATTTGGGAAGGTTGAGAGCCATGTCAAGGTTCCTTCCCCACTCTGAACTCTAGGGTACAGAAATGGGGACCTGCATGAAAGACGCCCTAAGCTTACTCTTACCAGCTTAGGTTAAAAACTTCCCCAAGGTACAAACTTTGCCTTGTCCTTGAACCCTATGCTGCCACCACCAAGTGTTTTAAACAAAGAACAGGGAAAGAGCCCACTTGGAGACGTCTTCTCTGCGAGACATTACAGTAGCCCTGAGCTTACTGTGTTGTCCAAGGAGACCACAGAGGGTCTTTTGCAGTAGAAGAGAGGGATTACTCAGTTGCAATGAAGATAAAAGGGATTTCTTTCATTTAGGACGCCAGACACAGACATGACGCCGCAGCTTCCAGATTCACTCAACTTGGGCTTTGCTGCAGGGTGGAGTACGTCCACCCTGCAGCTTGGAGGGGTAATTTCCGGCTTGCATAGACATATAGGCGCTAGTTCCGATCAAGCCGGTGCGGTGAAAATAGCCGTGCAGCCACAGCGGCTCAGGCTACCCGCCCAAGCACGAACCTAGGATCTTGGACAGGACTGGACACGGGTAGCTAGCCCTTGCTGACCCAGGTACGCTGCATTTTTAGCACGCAAGCTCAGTCAGAGCCAGTGCGTGTACTTTTACCCAAGCGTGCAGGGTGGCCCCACTCTAAATGCCACTACACTGGGGTTTCCTGAATCCCAGCCTGGCTAAAGCAAATCATGGGAGAGACCGTAGATTCAATCACAGCACCCTAGAGCTGCTGGGGCCGGGAGCAAGGTTAGACCATGGGCCAATCGTCAAAATTTGCTGGCCCATGCTTGTTAGAATCCATGTTACAACTGGTGGCAGCTGGGAGCATCTTCCCCATGGACTGAGACAGCATGTGGGAGCTGGCCTCCGTTGGGAGTCACTCTTTAGTGTACCTTACAATTCCCCAACTGGGGAACCAAGGATTCAGATTATCGATAGGATATCCAGTAATCTAGCAAAGGAACCGACTAGCCTTATTTTCCCCCAAGCAGGATAACGACAGCTACAGGCTGATTGTAGTGGGGCGGGGGTGTTATGGTTCCCTTACATCTACCTGCTGCCGGTACAGAACACCAGGCCTGCTGTATAGGGGGAAAAGCATGTGGCACTGCCTAAGCAATAATACAAATAGAGCAAAGATCATGGCATGGCACCGGGGAAGGGAAGGGAAGAGAAGAGAAGCCATGTTCCAGGAACCTGCTAGAGGGGATGGGGCACATATGCTGGATGGTACGATCCAATGATTATTAATGATCTGTATTACCATAGCACCTAGGAGTCATGGATCAGCATCCTATTGGATCTGGCGCTGTACATGCACAGAACAAAGACAATCATTGCATCATCGGCTCTGCATGAACCGCGGAACTACTCCTCCGCGCTGCTCTTGTGAGTATAAAGCCCTTTGCAGGCGTGAGTCACCACAAACAGCACATTCTGGGCGCCAGAGAGAGAAACTGACCATTGTTTTAGTGGGGGAGGCAATAAAACCCATCAGCCACGCTGCGCTCCAGCAGCTGCAGCTGGGGTGCTCCCTGCAGCTTCTCGGTCATCCGTGGCGCTTCATTACAAGACTTGTCAAGCTCGGGGGTTGAATTCAGCCCCACAGTATCGATGGGCCGTGAAGCAGGCGCAGCTGGCTGGAGTGAGGCTTGCAAACAGCCCAGCGACTGCAAGTTCCCTCGCTGCTGACTTTCTCTGGCAGGCGCACAATGCCCTGAGCTGATGGGTTTGCTGGGAAAAGATTTGCAGTTTGGTGCAAGGACAAAAGACTCGCTCGGCTTTGCCCCCTGCCAGTGAAATATACTCCACCAGCAGCACCAAATCGATAAACTTAATGGAGTCGCTCTCAGGGTCTCAGACCTTATCAGCCCTCCAAATCCTCCCAGAGCTGCAGTACATAGGCCTTTGCTCCCGCCCCCGGGGCCTGAAGCCATACCATCTTGCGCTCAAGTCAGGACAGTGCTCAGAAACTCAGCAGGGTCCAGGGGCGTCAGCACTTAAACGGGGGCTCTCCATGGCGCCCTCTTCTGAGTCAATGTCCCAGGGCAGCGCTCAGGGCTCAGCGGTGTCAGGGGCGGTACGGAGGAAGCATTAAATCTGTTTATTATGGTATGCCCAAGGGCCAACCAAGAGCGGGGTCTCCATTGTGCTTGGCACCGTACAGAGCAGGAGACAGCCCCTGCCCTGAAGAGCTGCCAAGCTAAACAGACGAGACGAACAAAGCGTCGGGGGTGCAGGACACCATATACAACGCCAAAGCCCCGGTAAGATGCTAGGAGTCGGAGATGCCTGGGAAGCACCATTGCCCTGGCCCTGGCCTCTTGTGATCATTAAAAATAAGAGCCTAGGAATTAACCCACCATTAACTAAGGTCACTAATGTTGTAACTCCCTGAATCCCCCCTGCAGGTTCCACTGGATGGAGAAGCTTCCTTCACTTTCCTTAGTTTTATTTACGTGGGTTTGATGAAATGCCCGGTTGCACACCACGAGCATTCATGGATGATACACAGACAGGACACAAACCAACTCCCCCCCCCTCCAAAAACTTGTACACATTGTGTACACAGTGCTGCATTTCCTGACCGCTTAGCAGCCAAATCAATCACCTGAATTTTTGCAGGTTAAAAAAAAAAAATCAAATCACACCCCAACCAAGATAGTTATACCCGTACAACAACTGTGTGCAGAGCAACCCTTCGACACAGACTCTGTCTACATGGAGCGGCAACACACGCTACAGAGGTGAGATTTCTAAAGTGCACTGACGTGCTGCACACATCAATGGCTGCACGTAGACTCTGCTAGTGCAAACAGAGTTCCCTAGTGCACTTGAGTGTTGTGCTAAACAGCTCACTGCCCAGATACCCTCCCATTCTCTCTTCCAGAGGGTGACGGTGCTGAGGACCTAGTCCAGGCCCAGGGACTTCACCAAAGTTCGAATATCCTCGCTCATTGCTTTGGCCATCTGGGATCCAAGCCATAGGTCACCCCATTCCGTTTCTGGGACAAGTGCGCCCCGAGGTCTCGCTCCATGGCAGCCACTTGGAATTTTCCCTTTGGACGAGAGGCAAACGGAGGCCTCTGGAAATGAACTGTTAGGCTTAAACTTCACAAAGTGTGATGGCGGATTCTCCATCCCTGGCGATTTGTAAACCAAGGCTGGATGTTTGTCTAAAAGCTCTGCTCTGGGAATGATCCTGGGGCAGTTCTCTGGCTTGTGGTTCACAGGAGGTCGGACTAGATGAGCCCAATGGTTCCTTCTGGCTCTGAGTTGGTTATTCATGGAAGAGGAACGAGCGCCAGTTTATCGGGAATGGCTTGGTCTGGGAGCAGACTTTCATGCCTCATGCTAGGGCTGCGCATGGGCACAAATGGGAAGGTTTTTTTAATTCCTGTATGCAAAAAAGTACGTCCTGTAGGTTCCCGGCCTCTGTTAGGAGATGGAGTCTGCCCAGAGAGGGTCGTGCACACTAGAGAGGGGATACGTGCCTCTCCCCAGTGCTTCCATCCGTGGATCTGAAAACTCAGCCTCAGAACAGCCCCGGGAAGTCTGCATCATCCCCGGGTTAGTGCTGGGATATGTGAGGAAACGGAGGGGAGGCGACTTGCTCCCAGGCAGTGGCAGAGCTGGGCCTCCCCACAAGGAACGCAGCGTAGCTTAGTGGGCAGAGCATTGGGCTGGGACTTGCGACACGGAGTGACTCGCTGCTCCATCCGCTGAGTGACCTCAGGCAAGTCACGTCCCCACTCCGTGCCTCAGTTTCCCCATCTGTAAAATGGGGATAATGCTACTGACCGTCTTTGTAAAGCGCTTTGAGATCCACTGAGGAAAAACACTATATCGGAGCTAGGCATTATTACTATTTCCTCTGCCCTAACCACTAGGCCGCCACTCCTCTCCCATAGCTTGGAACAGAACCCAGCAGTCCTGACACCCGTCCCCACCTCCTCTGCTGTAGCCCCTAGACCCCAATTCCCTTCCAGGGCTGGGAATAGAACCCAGGTGTCCTGACTCCCAATTATCTGCCCCCACCACCTCTTCTTTCTGTTTCTGTTGTTTAAGTGTGAACTGTCTCCAAGATGGATTCTTTCCCATTAACAGTTTTCTACCAACATCTAACACTGCCGCTGCTTTATTTCCCTGTGACCTTCAAACAGGCCCTCAGACGAAGCGGCGGAGGGGAAAGCGCCTTTGAAAGACCTCCTTCGGGACCTTAGCCCTGGCCTATCAGGGTGCGTGCCACTCAGGCGGGCATCGATCCATGAATACAAGACAATGTAATAGACTTTCCACCAAAAACAGCAGCGGCCTCCCCAATTCCTGGGTGCCTCTGATACATTAATTTCTTCACACTCTTTTTACCAGGGTAATAGCTGGCATGATCGCAGTTAATAGCAACGGAGCAGTCGTCTCCATGACAACATTAGACCCTATTAAAATCACCCTCATCTGTCTGTCTCCTAGGGACAATAGGAACAACTGAGGGGAAGGGAAGAAATGATATTCGGGCTTGTTTGTTTATCTCTCTTGCGTTAAGATTCCCCATCTCTCCGCTGAGTTGGTCCAAAGCCCAGAAGACTCCTCAGTGGACTCTGGTCTATTTCCGAGCGATCTATCAAGGGAGAACTGCAGGTTTAGATCCGCACAGGGCCCGGTTCCCATGTACACGCAGGCCTCTTTACGGCCATTCAGCAGCAAAAAGGGCCTTGTTACAGTGGGCACAGATTAACTGACGCTCAATTGGAAGCCCCTTTCCCATGCCGGAGCAGTGCCACGGAGAACAAAGCGCCCCAGAATTTAAGACTGGATTGTGGAGGAAGATGGAGCAGTGAGTCACCAGTCCACCCACACGTGGCCAGTTTCAGCCCCTGGGCTCTCGAGGGCTTTTATTACATGGGCTGGGGTGGGGAGAAGGTGCCCCCTACCTCGCTGGCAGCCATTGGGACTGCTTTGGTCTAAGCCCACGGGAGCGTCACGTTTAGAGCCAGTCTCTCAACTCAGGTTTGCCAGGCGGGTGGCACAAGGTTACCACCGTCTAACAGCCAACAAAACTGGGATACTTCTTGCCCTAACCCCTCTCTTGGTATCTGGTATCTCTCGATCTCCGGCTTCTTCCAGTTACCCAGAACAGTCTTCTTGTCTCCCTTCCCTGCCATCTCCCCCCTACGCACACACAAAGCTTCTGCACAGATTTTGCTCTCTGTCTCGGGCCTCCATCCGCCTCCTCGTTGCTTTTCCTGCTGCATTAAGATGTGCAGGGCGTTTAACTGCATTATGTAATTCTAGAACGGCGTAACGTTTCTGTGACTTAGATCTCTAACGCAGTTCACGATTCAAAGCAGCTCTGTCCCATGATTTGGGCCAGAGAGGGTAGACGGTACCGTCGGTAATTTTATGCTAGTAACTTGCACTCTCAGTGTGCACATGGTTACCTAGTGGTCAGAGGACAGGCCTGGGGTCAGAAAATTGTCCCATTACTCATAAGCAGCAGCGAGAGAATACGGTCTGCCACTGAGTCACTTTGTGATCTTGGCCAAATCACCTGCCCTAGTTTTCTCATCTGTAAACCAGGTGGAAATGACAGCTGCCCAGCTCTGCAAAATGCTCTTCAGTCCTGTGGAGAACGGTGCTGCAGCTGCTCTGTCTCGGCCAGCAGCTCTCAACCTTTCCAGACGACTGTACCCCTTGCAGGAGTCTGATTTGTCTTGCATACCCCAAGTTTCACCTCACTTAAAAGCCACTTGCTTGCACAATCAGACATAAAAATACAAAAAAGTGTCAGAGCCTACTAGTGCTGACAAATGGCTGACTTGCTCATTTTTACCATAGCATTAGAAAATAAATGGATTGGAATATATTGCAGTTACATTTCAGTGTGATACTTCAGCCGGTTTTTTCCACTTGTGAGCCTTGTCTGAAGCCCGAGCCCTGCCGCCCAGGGCTGAAGCATGTAACTTAGGTTCATAGAGACCCCTGTGGTGTGAGGCTCTGGGCAGCTGCCCTGCTTGCCAGCCCCTATGGCCGGCCCTGCACTTGCAATCCCCCAAACCTGTCCCGTAACCACCAGGTTGAGAAACACTGATCAAGATAAGTTGAGTACCCCCTGGAAGACCTTTGTTCACCCCCAAGGGTACACGTACCTCAGCTGAGAACCACTGCTCTAGAGGCCACAACAGCGGTGAGAGGCCCATAGTGCCAGGCGCTGCACAGACACGTAGCAAGAAAGATCCCAGTAGAGTTTGCAAGCTAGGCACGACTGGCAAAGGAAGGCTTATTCTCTTTTCACAGAAAGGAAACTGAGGCATGAAGATGTTACAGGCCAGATGCTCAGTGGGAGTCTGTCAAAGGTATCTAGGCCCCAGTCTGGGCCTAAGTGACCTGCCCAGGACAAGACCGGACAGCGAAGCCAGATCTCCTGAGTCCCAGCCCAGTGCTTTAACCACCAGAGCACCCACCATCTTCAATCCGCGAGTGGCAGTCACAGGATTACTTGGGTGTCGGAGCTGAGCATCCCAGTTCCACAGCAGATCTTTCCTGAACCCACAAATGTTCCGAGGGAGCTAGTGGTTCTTACACCTGCGTCACATTTGAATCGAAAGCTCGGCTCATAGATCTCGCCCCTTCCATTTGCACCCATGCAGAACCTCCCGGTGGCCAAGGCAAACACCTCCTGGCTGACAACAGGAAGTGTTTCACTAGAGGCAACAGACATTTCTGTGGAGTCTGAGCTTTGGAACGGGCCATGAGAGAAACCCCTCTAACCAGGGAAAGTGAGATGCAACAAAGCCGGTGGTTTCATGGGGGCAGAACAGACAGCCTTTGACCTGCCTGCAAAAGCAACAACATTGGTTTTACAGTCTCCGAGCTCTCGTGACTCTTATTACCAGCAGCGAAAGAAACCGCAGAGAAGCATCACTGACGGGGAAGAGACAGGACGTGAGTCGCTTGGATTACAAAATCCAGCCTGCATTACTTGAAAGGTTCATGGACTTTTGGGGTGAATCTACCCCCAGCTGTGATCAAATGGGAGGCTAATTTATGGTCTCGGCTCAATTTTTGGTGTATTCACACCCGAACTCAAAGCAAACGCCAGGAAGCATCAAGTCACACTGATCAAAATCCTTGACGGAGTGTCACAGACGTCCGTCCGTGTCCTGAAACCCCCAAGATCCACTCATAGAATTGGTACGTGCTCTGTAAATCGACAAAAAACACAAGATAATCATGGTACATGAGCCTGTGACAGTCTTGGGTCAGAACCAGGCAGTGACCCAAATGCAACATCTGGCCATCACACAAGAAATTACTCAGCACTTCTCCCCGATCTCACTGGCTGATAATTTGCCCTCCATCTGGAGACTCACTGACTCTGGCTTTGTCTACACCAGTGATTCTCAAACTTTTGTCCTGGTGACCCCTTTCACACAGCAAGCCTCTGAGTGTAACCCCCCCTTTATACATTAAAAACATTTTTTTTATATTTAACACCATTATAAATCCTGGAGGCAAAGAGGGGTTTGGGGTAGAGGCTGACAGCTCGGGAACCCCCACATAATAACCTCACGACCCCCTAGTCTACACTGATCAGCCCTGATTTCAGCCCGCTGTGCAGCTACCCCACTCAGGTATGGGAGGCTCACTGTAGGTCGAGCCTTCAATTAGCGAATGGGAAAGAAAGAGAACGTAGGTGAAGAGCAGCAAAGGGAAACAGAGGCCAGAGCTGGGCTGCGTGACCGGCTGCGGCTGGTGGCCTCGGCTGCTCCGTGGAGTTACCGTCAAATATTGGCGATTCTCTGAGCAGCGAGTCACCCTGAAAAACTGCAGGGCATTGATGTCTGGCTAGAGCCAAGGGCTTTGCGCCTTCCTCCATTTAAAGCCTCGAAGCTCAGGGTTCTGTGGCATGGGGGGTTGACCAGGATCCCGGGCACAGTTTGTGTGAGGGGAGGGATAAATCTGAGCCCCTACTGGTGAGGGACGAGGTGGGACTGAATGGGGCTTTTCCATCTCTAACTTCCCTGGCTTTATAAGGCAGTTCTCACTTCCAGCACACGCTCCCGTTTGTTCTTACGGACTGTAATCAAGTGTTCCCCGTACAGTCTATAAATACCGTCACTGGGAACAAAGAGTTAGTAATGGGCTCTCCCGTCTAGCTAAGGAAGGTCTAACATGATCCAAGGGCTGGGAGTTGAAGCTAAGACGGATTCAGGAGGAAAACAAAGAACACATTTTTACCAGTGAGAGTAATTAACAACTGACCAGGGTGGTGCTGGAGTGTCAGTCACTGATCATTTCAAAATCCGGGCCGGATGCGTTTCTAAAAGCTCTGCTCGAGCATTACTTTGGTGATGGGGCCGGGGGGGTCCTGCGGTCTGTGTGATACCGGAGGCCAGACTAGATGGTCCCTTCGGCTTCGGAATCTATGAACCTACCCGAGCGGTTCTGGCTATAGACTTTCATCAGCCACCCTGGGCAGCTCGCAGAACAGTGGCAAGTACAGCTGATGGGGCTCTGGTGAGACCCTAAGAGGCAGGATTGTTCTCCAATCTGAGACTCCAGGGCCGTGTTTTAAATATCGACAGGACTGGGACTTCCCATGGACATACTCCAAATCAGGAGAGAGCTGGAGACAGAACCCAGGAGCCCTGACTCCCTCCTCTCCCCTGCTCTAACCCACTAGCTCCCACCCCTCTCCCAGAGCTAAGAACAGAACCCAGGAGAGCCCTGACTCCCAGCCCCACCCCAGCAATTGCTTCCCACTCTCTGGAATCAGGAACCAGGTACTTACCACTGGACACGCAGCGTGCAGCTTTCCACAAACACCCGTGTATGTTAACGCATCTTTCACTTTCTTTTGATGAGTGCAGGGGACTGGACTAGGTGACCTCTCCCTTCCAGTCCTAGGACTGACGCCCACTGCAAGGGCAAACAAGTCGTGTTTTGTGCCACGGGCCCTGCAGCCATTAGGAAGCCAGCCTACCGGTACAATGCAACTATTGTTCGCCTACCAGAACGTAAAGAATAAATTCCCTGCTGCTTTGTCATTGTGCTAAACTGTGAAAAATTGCTCCTTAAGCCTTCGCACTTCAGGGACTTTCGCCTTTCCAGAGCAGCCGCTCTAGATTTTCCGCAGTGTGAAACCCAGGCAGGAATGGTAACAAGCCAAGTGCGGTAGTTATTTCCCAGGGAAATGTAGTTAGTAGAATGGAGTGTCTTCCCACTAGTCCCACGAAAACAACCACAGAGAACTCCTGGGCCCAGCTCAGCGGGAGCTAGACGAAATGCAATGGCTTGTGTTGGACAGGTCAGATTATAGGATCTAATGGTCCCATCTGGCTTTAAGCTCTAGGAGTTGAATATCAAATGTAGTAAGAGTTTGGGTTAATCGTTGGATTTATTAGAAACTTTCCCTCCACGATGAAAACATTTGCCTGCAAAGGAAACGTTCTGGACATGGGGCAAAACATCTCAGTTGTGACCTGCAGGCCACCTTGCTCTCCCAGCCCTGAGCTCCCCGCTCTGCCAGGCCCCTCAGTCCTGACCCACGGCTGCACCGCTCTCCCAGGCCTGAGCTCCCCGCTCTGCCAGGCCCCTCAGTCCTGACCCACGGCCGCACCGCTCTCCCAGGCCTGAGCTCCCCGCTCTGCCAGGCCCCTCAGTCCTGACCCACGGCCGCACCGCTCTCCCAGGCCTGAGCTCCCCGCTCTTCCGGGCCCCTCAGTCCCGACCCACGGCCGCACCGCTCTCCCAGGCCTGAGCTCCCCGCTCTGCCAGGGCCCTCAGTCCCGACCCACGGCCGCACTGGTCTCCCAGGCCTGAGCTCCCCGCTCTGCCAGGGCCCTCAGTCCCGACCCACGGCCGCACTGCTCTCCCAGGCCTGAGCTCCCCGCTCTGCCAGGCCCCTCAGTCCCGACCCACGGCCGCACCGCTCTCCCAGGCCTGAGCTCCCCGCTCTGCCAGGCCCCTCAGTCCCGACCCACGGCCGCACCGCTCTCCCAGGCCTGAGCTCCCCGCTCTGCCAGGCCCCTCAGTCCCGACCCACGGCCTCACTGCTCTCCCAGGCCTGAGCTCCCCGCTCTGCCAGGCCCCTCAGTCCCGACCCACGGCCGCACCGCTCTCCCAGGCCTGAGCTCCCCGCTCTGCCAGGCCCCTCAGTCCCGACCCACGGCCGCACCGCTCTCCCAGGCCTGAGCTCCCCGCTCTGCCAGGCCCCTCAGTCCCGACCCACGGCCTCACTGCTCTCCCAGGCCTGAGCTCCCCGCTCTGCCAGGCCCCTCAGTCCCGACCCACGGCCGCACCGCTCTCCCAGGCCTGAGCTCCCCGCTCTGCCAGGCCCCTCAGTCCCGACCCACGGCCTCCCCGCTCGCCAGGCCTGAGCTCCCCACTCTGCCAGGGCCCTCAGTCCCGACCCACGGCCGCACCGCTCTCCCAGGCCTGAGCTCCCCGCTCTGCCAGGGCCCTCAGTCCCGACCCACGGCCACACTGCTATCTCAGCCCTGGACTGCCCCCAGCCCCAGCTGTGCTAATCTGCTTCCTCCTGAACCAACAGGACTTTGCTACCCCTGCTCAAATTCCTTCCCCATCTTTTACCAGTTACTTCCCTCCCCATGGTTCATCTCTTCCCTTGCTGCACCCCTGACACGGTCGGCTCGGCCCATGTAAAACCATAATGCCAGCAAGCCTGTGCCGTTATGATTACTCAGCTAAGAGGGGAATGCCCCATTAGAGCATTAAATGCCGCAAGCAGTTTCTCCAGAGGTATTTTTGCAGCTCGTTTGCATACAGGAGAAGGGGGTGGAACTTGCCCAGCTGGCACCCTGCGATGGGAAGCCCCAAGTCTCTACAATTGCTTCACACTTCTGCCGCTGGCACAGAGGTGGAGCTCACGTATTTCCAAACCTGATGCCCAAAACCCCAAGCTGTCTGTTGGAAATCTGGGGCTAAACTTGAGCTCGGAAAAGAATGAAATCCTGGTTCCTGGAGAGCAAAATGCTGTAGTTGGGGAAAAAAAATCACAAAGGAAAATATTAGCTGCCCTAAGACAAATTACAGAGGTTTGCATTCCGCTCTGACCAAGCAAACAGGGCAGCAGGCTCACAACGTCCCACAAGCCTAATAACGCGCTTCCCCAAGTGGCCCCCGGGGAGCGCTAAGAGGAGGGTGTTCCCACCGTGGAAGGGGCTCTGCGCTCGCAACAGGTGCAAGACTGGGAACAAGTTCCCTAGGAAGGAGGTGGATCCGCCAGCGCTGACCGAGATTGGGTGTCTCTTTCCAACGGATACGACGTCGCTCAGACCAGAGTGACAGACTGGATAGAGGAATCACGCAGTGTTATCCTCCGGCCTGTGTTACCCAGGAGGTCAGTCTAGATGGCGGTTATGGGCCCATCTAACCTTAAAGGTGCTGATCTCTGAATCAACCATCTCTCCCTCCCAGAGCGGTGCTGGGCTAGCAGGGAGCATGGCCTACTGAGCACAGCAAGGCTGGGGGGGGGTCAGGACCCCTGGAAAATCTGTGCTGTGTAGCCTGCTTGTGGCTGCCTAATAACAATGGCCGCAAACTTGCAAATAATTGCAGCGGGGCAGAACTCGGAGCTCATTGCAGGGCCTTCCTGAGCATTCCTGTCGGCTGCTCCCACCGAAGTCCTTGGGGCCCGGACTGAACTCCCTGCAAGGTTGGTCAGCGTTACCATCCCCAGTTCACGGATGGGGAAAGTAAGGAATAAAGCGAGACGGCGGAGGTAAGCTGACCACGCTCCCAGAGGAAGTCAGTGGCAGAGCTGGGAATAAAACTTCAGAGTCCTGGCTCCCAATCAGGCTCTCACACTGCTCCTCTAATGCAAGCAATTCACGCCCTTTCTTCTTTGCACCCCCGCCCCCCCAGTCCCGATCCCAATGACTGTAACTCCGCCATGTCAGCCAGGACCTGTCCATCTCCTCCACGATCACGGGAACATGAAATACCATCTCACCCCAGAGGCAGCATGCGATTCCGGAACTCGCTACTCACTCGCTCCAGGGCGCCTTCTCTTTGGTGATTTTTTTCACTAAGAGGGTGGTGAAACACTGGAATGCGTTACCTAGGGAGGTGGTAGAATCTCCTTCCTTAGAGGTTTTTAAGGTCAGGCTTGACAAAGCCCTGGCTGGGATGATTTAACTGGGACTTGGTCCTGCTTCGAGCAGGGGGTTGGACTAGATGACCTTCTGGGGTCCCTTCCAACCCTGATATTCTATGATGCTATGATTCTATGATTTCCTCGCTGAGCGAGCTCATCTCTGTCGGAGGTTCTCTCTTCGCAGGGCTGTTTGAAGTCATTCTTTCCTGGCCGTTCTCCGCTTTCTCCTGGCTGTGTCAGGAGCAGAGATGATTGGAAGGCTCAGATCCCGGCCAGGGGGAAGAGAGATGGGGAGAAAGCAAACGCCATTCATCAAAAGAGCCTCGGCCCTTTTCACATCAGTGGCCTGACAAGCCTCTCCAGTCACAAGCAAAACAACGCAGCCCTTGATGCTTAATAATCCGCTGCCCATCTCCAGAGCCATTCTTCAGTGATCTTAACCAGCTGCACAGATGTTAATTAATGAAACCTTAATTGGGAGGAGAGTTCGGCTCACTCTCGGCTCTGAGTGCCAGTTCCTTGCTCCAACCCAGGGTTTCTCCAATGGGGGGTGGGTGGGGGGTGTCATGATCTGAAAGCCAGCTCTGGAGGCAGTGAATATCTTTAGTGCAATCTAAAGCAAAGAAAATCTCACTTCCACGCACGCTGACCTTTCAAGGTGAAGGATTCACCTTGCAGATGAGCAGATCGAGGGACCGAGCAGATCGAGGGACGTGATCGTTCCCCTCTATTCGACATTGGTGAGGCCTCATCTGGAGTACTGTGTCCAGTTTTGGGCCCCACACTACAAGAAGGATGTGGATAAATTGGAGAGAGTCCAGCGAAGGGCAACAAAAATGATTAGGGGTCTAGAGCACATGACTTATGAGGAGAGGCTGAGGGAACTGGGATTGTTTAGTCTGCAGAAGAGAAGAATGAGGGGGGATTTGATAGCTGCTTTCAACTACCTGAAAGGGGGTTCCAAAGAGGATGGATCTAGACTGTTCTCAATGGTAGCAGATGACAGAACGAGGAGTAATGGTCTCAAGTTGCAATGGGGGAGGTTTAGATTGGATATTAGGAAAAACTTTTTCACTAAGAGGGTGGTGAAACACTGGAATGCGTTACCTAGGGAGGTGGTAGAATCCCTTCCTTAGAGGTTTTTAAGGTCAGGCTTGACAAAGCCCTGGCTGGGATGATTTAACTGAGACTTGGTCCTGCTTCGAGCAGGGGGTTGGACTAGATGACCTTCTGAGGTCCCTTCCAACCCTGATATTCTATGATTCTATGATTCTATTCTATGATTCCACGTGCCAAGTCGTTTCCATGGGCTTAGCCTTGATACAATTTCTACCCACACTTGTACCAGCCAGGCAAGGGGGTCATGAACATTTCTGACGTCAGATTAGAGGTCACCAACCGGAAATAGTTGGCCAACCTGCTCCAACCACTAATACGTACTCCCCTGCTAACATCTCTCGCAGGGACCCTGCCAGCATTCTGCCCTAATCTCAGCACTGTCCCTTCAACTAGTTAAGAGAATTCCTTTCTCAACATTGCACAAAGTGGGGGAAGTTCAGATGACACACGTTTGTTACCAGGAGGGACTCCCTACATGAAGAATTTCAAAGCTCAGATCAGTGTCTTTAGTAACACTTCTAAAGGTGTCTGCAATGTGCATTTACTCTCCCTTTCACAGGATCCACTAGCTAATCATTTAGCAGGAAGTAATTATTTAAGAGCTATTTAAGAGGCTGCTGATATTTGCATGCGTTACATACAGTGGGTTTAAAACCTGTGACAGTGTTCTTAACAAATCAATTTGCATTTAGCGGCCAGACAGCCGCTCTTCATAAAACACCCAGTGGAAAGACTTAACTGAACTTGTTACCGGAGCTGAGCTAAAGTCTCCACCTCAAATCTGCTTCACAAAACTGCTGCTGTTTGCCCACTCGGAGCCAGCAGCTTTGAGCCACAAACATCTTACTGACCTCAGGGACGAGACAAAAACCTTGTGTTTAGCGTCTTTACAGCTGAATGCTTTTCCATGGCAGATTGTCCCTGAGTCACTTATTAATCTGTGTCGTGTATTATTTATTAGGTGTATTATGGTAACACCTAGGAGCCCCAATCACGAATCAGGACCCCGCTGTGCTTGGCGCTGTACGTTCTTTACTCGGCGTATTACGGTAGTGCCTAGGAGCCAGTCAGAGGGCAGGGCAGGTGCTGCACCGACACAGAACACACACAGCCATGCCTAGAGATCCCCGCGGAGATCAGGGTCCCTCTGTGGAGGAGAGGATGGGCAGGGCAGGCGTTAGCCGCACGGGTCTAGGACTCGTTGGAATAAAGGAACCAGGGCTGGAAGGGAGCTCCTGGTTCCTGGAGTCCAGCCCCTGCTACCGCAGTGACTCCCTCATCTCAGCCTGCTCCATCAGCATACGAGTTGGCTCGCTGTCCTCCCTGCACCTACTGGAGACTGTCCCAGACCCTCCGTCCTCAGCTTCTCGTGGCCAGCCCCGATCTGTTCCCGGCCAGTTCGTCCAAATTTGGTCTTGTGCCAGCCTTGCCCTGAGCTTCACTGGCTCTTCTGCTGCCCAGTGGATTCCCCCTTGATGTATTCATAGAGCACGATCTGCTCCCTTTGTTTTGCTAGGCTCCTTGAGCCAGCCTCTCTGTCTCCTCTCCGAAGACAGGTCCCCCATTCCCCAATCAGCCTGGCAGCTCTTCCCTGCACCTGCTCCAGAATCAGAGTGTATCCGGGTGAGGGCTTACCGGTGCCTTTTACAACAGTGTGAAGTGTTCCCTCGCTCGGCTAGAACCAGGAGCCTAGGCTGCCCCACAGGGGGTATTTGCCTGACTCTGGAGACCCCGGTTCAATTCTCTGCCCCGCCACAGGCTTCACGTACGACCTCGGGCAAGATGCGCCGTTTCTCTGGACCTCAGTGGTACCTAACGAAGAGTGCAAGGGGCTCAGTTACTACGCTAATAGGGCCTGTATAAGCACCAGAGATAGGCCCCGCACAAACCGATAAGAGGCAGTTCCTGCCCCAAAGAGATTACAGTCTAAATAACAAAGGGTGGGAGGGGAAACTGAGGCACAGAGGTGAAGGGACTTGCCCAAGGTCACCCAGCATGCCACTGGCAGAGCCTGTTCCCTTCAAGGAGGCCAATTTCTCGGTTGGTCACTTTCCTTCTTCCTTTGAACATTCCCAACGTGGGGAAGCGCATCTCTTCCCCCCGCCCCCCAAAGTCCCCAAACACGTGAACGTACAAATCAAGATCCCCAGTCGCCCTTTTGCTGAAGCGATTTCGGTCTTACCTCTTCACGGAGTCCTGGGCTCTGGTACTTGAAACAAAGAAAACTCCTCCCAGGGGACCTGCCAGGGCACCAGAAACCAGCACTGGTTTGATTTGCTAACAAGCCGTATTTTGTGGCGCCTACAGCCCCTAGGTAGCAGCAGCATGTGGCCAAAGACAGCAAGTTCCATCCAAACTCTTTATCACAAGAAAGCCACCAAGATTATTGCTGCTTCCTCAAACCACCCCACCAATCTGCTCCAGCGCCTCTTTCTGAAGCTGACCCTGGGAATAACGTACCAAGGGTGGGGGTAGATTCTCCATCATTGCTTGGATGTGACCCGAAAAGCTCTGCTCTGGGAATGAATTGGGGGCGGGTCTCTGACCTGGGGTATGCAGCAGGTCAGACTGGATGGTCACAGCGATCGCTTCTGGCCTGGGGAGCTAGGAAATGCTCCTGCAGCGCAGTAAATGGCAACAGAAAACACAATATGGCAAAGAAACAGGGACGCTGACCTGTCTCTGGGTGCCCGTGTCTGGGTCAAGGTTAGGGACCTGCATTTAGGCCGAAGCTGTGACTTTATATCAACAGAAAAGGGTGCCTGTGGATTGAGCTGCATTGACTAGGATGGTTGGCACCAGGAAAATAAGCCACAGTTCCATCTAGAATAGAGATCACCCCAGAGAAATCTTCACTAACAGGTGTAGTTTATTGGCCATCGAGTCTGCGATTGCCCAGATGCTCCTAAGCTGAGTACTTAAGTGGCGAGATTTTCAGCCTAAAGGGTCCCAGTGTCTATCATAAGCAAAGGAGATCGGAGTCCTCATTGTGCCAGATGCTGCCCAGACCCCCAACCAAGATCAGGGCCCCTGTCGTGGCAGGCGCTGCGAAGACCCCGACTGCGATTGGGGACCCCATTGTGCTGGGCGCTGCACAGACACTAAGCGAGTGAGAGGCCCTGCTCTGAAGGGCGCACAGTCTGTATAAACCAAGGGTGGGAAGAAAGGAGGTATAATTAGTCCAGTTTTGAAGACGGAGCTACAATTTCATCCACTGCTAAAATGCAGCCACCTCTGGGCTGGAGGCAGCAGCTGTTAAGCAGCTCACAGCAAACACTTCCCAGCGGTTTCATACCAGGTGCAAAGAAAAATTCTGCGTTGGACAGAAGCAGCGCGACGCACATCAGGGAGGCAGAACGGCTGCGTCGGAACTGAGGCGACCGCCCTGCAACGGGGGACTCTCATCACCACGAGCGGCCAGGACCTCAGCTTGGTTTGCACAAACGGTATTTTCAACAGCACCCCTCCGCCCCCGCACAGCACTAGCTTTGAGAGGGGAGCGCCCTCATCACCACTTGCTGCTGACCGCTTTCCCACTCCAGTACGGTCCCAGTGAGCACAGGTCCTCAGGGGCACTAGACCTCAATAGTACATGACCCACTCCAGGCGTTCTCTTCTGCTGAAGAGCTGGCCTGTCCAGAGCATCAGACCGACTCCTTCAGCGACCCTTAAAAGGCCAACACTGCACAAATGCCTCCCATCTCTGGCAACAGCGTGATGTGACTACACCCGTCTGCTGCTTGTCTTGGTTTAGCTCATCCGTGGCATTAAAACCAGAGAAAGGAATCTCTGGAAAACTGGACGGCGCCAAGATCGGAGCCAGGGGTGCTACTCGGTGTGCAGGGCTCGACTCTGCTACACACAACGGCCTTTTCTCTGGAAGGGACTGCTCCCAGGACAAGGGGAAGGCCATAAAGAAGAGGTCTGCATGACTAACAAGCCACGGCGTGAAATTAACCAGGTAGGCGCAATAAAGCTCATGCCAAAGGAGAATAAGAAACCCAGAACAGGAACAGTTTGCTACTGAAACCCAAATTTCCTCTGTGTTTACACAGCACATATTGCTGCGCAGAGACCTTCAGAGCAGTTTGGGTTAGGAAAGCCATTCTGTACCAAAGGCACTGAGAGTTTATGCACAGATCAGAACTGCAGGGCTCCCGTTCCCACCCACCGCCAGGAAGGGCTTGCAGCTTTGCAGAGATGGGCTGTTCCTGCAGAAGGATTTACTGAGGCTTCCGGTCAGCTGGGCCTCGTCCTACGTGCCTGACTGCTGGACAGCGGAGAATGGTGAGATCATGGGTCGTTCTTTTCCCACACCACGAACATAGCCACTCACAGCATCTCTGTCTCTCCAGTTCTCTCTCACGCACAGAACCTACAGTTCTACCGCTGCGAACACACCCAGTCTCCCTTGTCTCTCTCTGGGCGCGTGCGCGCACACGCACATTTTTCTAGCTTTACTCTCCACCACATACCAGACTCCTTTGCACACCCCCCTCTTGCTTTCTGTCACACACTCATGGGCTTTCTAGCTTTACAGAGACACACACACACAGCGTGTGTCTAACACACCATCCCCATCTCTCATTCTGCGAGTGGGGCACGAGCACTGGATAGGTTGTGGGTCTGATTCTCAGCTCCCCTCTTCCTGTGCTTGGGGAAGGAAAGGGGTTTGGTGGCTTGAAGTTCCCTTTGCACTCCTGCATTCTGGGACTGCCTGACCCCTGGTGTAAGTTAGAGCAGTGTTGGGGCTGCTCTAACTCAAGCTCTGCCCCTTGGGAAGCAGAGAATAGCTGTAATGCAGCAAGCTCTGGTTGCCCCCTGATTTGCCCCTCCACACCGGAGGCTGGAAACAAGGCGGGTGCAGGGCCTTTATGCCAATTCTACACCAGCCAGGAGGAAGGCCCCTTCCCAGCAGGGATTGTCAGAGGACCCAGATTGGCCTAAAGGGGCCTTCAGAGAACCGAGAGTCAGCACAGCCCAGAGGCCACTTATTGTCTCGAGTGGAGCTCAAAGGCAGGCTGAGCCGACGTGCCGCGATCAAAGACTCCGGCGACTCAAAGAGGAATCCCTCTGCTGTGAAAGCCTCTCAGAGCCTGGCCCCTGCAGCTGTTTGATCACTTATTAAAAAGGTTAATAAATCATTCGGACAGAATTCACAAGAACCCAACGTGCTCCTGTACGCAGCCTCGCAATTCCAACCCAGCCGCCAAACAGTCTGGTTGGTCTGTGAAGCCATGTTCCCCTTCCTGCCTTCCCCCATCACCTTTCCCAGAAGAGAGAAGTGCCGGTTGCCCCAGTGCGATTCTGTCACTGGACTGGCAGTTCCCCCAAAGCCAGGGCAGATCTGCAACACCCACCAATCGACCATGGAACCATTCCCATGGGGGCCAACCCAGCCATGGCCTAGTGCTACAGAGAACATCCGCCCAAAAGAGAACTGCACGAGGTAGCGCGACACCTCTGCCGAAGCAGCACACGGGAGTTTTTCCTTAATTCTCTAGTGCCCTCTGCTGCCTCTTTAGGATCCAACAGGAAAAAGTTCCCACTTGTTCTGAAAACTAAAGCTAGGTGAAATTTTACAGACAATTCTTTTCCACCACCACCGACAACAAAAAAATGCAGATGGAAACACTTCGTTAATTCGTGTCGCTAGGACCCTAAAATTGTGTCAAATTTGCCAAATCGCTTTGGTTGGGGAAAAAAATTGTAAGAAATTGAAACGTTTCACATTGATGTTTTCAATCCCCAACATTTCGATTCAAAACGGCTTTTGGGTTAGAAATCGGCTTCAGTTTCATTTCGCTGTTTTTTTAAAGTGTGAAAAAAAGTAAAAACCAACCATGTGGTTGTGGGTCGAAGGGAACGTTTTATTCTAGCCACAATGGTTTTTGGTTTGGCTCATGACCCAGAGTCAGCTATTCACGCAGCTCTACAGAGCCGCGAATGTCCGCGTGCGAGCTCTTTTCACTCTAGAAAGACAAGTATCATGGAGGAGTCAGGCCTTGCTGTAAACACTAACCAGATCAATCCCTTTCAATGCAACGCTGCTCTGGGCATGCCCCCTGAAGACCCACACACAGGCTGAAGTCTTACTTTTTGTCTAAGAAGCCAGAAGTAATACGAAACCAATGATTCTAGAGCTCAAAATCTGCAGCTACTGACCTCCATGCACTACTGACCTCCATTCAGGTTTCAGAACGGACAGAGGTAAACAGCGAGATTCCCCCAGGGATCTGTCCTGGGACCAGTGCTGTTCAACAGATGTAGAAAAGATCTGCAAAAAGGGGTAAACAGCGAGGTGGCAAAATTTGCAGACACAAAATTACTCAAGATAGTTAAGTCCAAAGCAGACTGCGAAGAGTTACAAAGGGATCCCACAAAAGTGGGAGACTGGGCAACAAAATGGCAGATGAAATTCGATGTTGATACATGCAAAGTAATGTACGTTGGGAAACATAATCTCAACTATACATAGTTCTCTGAAAACATCCACTCAATGTGCAGCAGCAGTCAAAAAAGTTAACAGAATGTGAGGAACCAATAGGAAAAAGATAGATAAGAAGACAGTAAATATCATAAAGCCTCTATATAAATCCATGGTACATCCCCACCTTGACTACTCCGTGCAGTTCTGGTCACCCCATCTCAAAAAAAGATACATTAGAATTGGAAAAGGTTCAGAAAAGGGCAAAAGAAATGATCAGGGGGATGGAATGGTTGCCATATAAGGAGAGACTAAAAAGACCGGGACTGTTCACTTTAGAAAAGAGACGACCCAGGGGGATGTGAGAAAGGTCTGTAAAGTCATGACTGGGGTAGAGAAAATGAATCGGGAAGTGTTATTTACCCCTTTGTATAATACAAGAACAAGGGGTCACCCAATGAAATTAATAGGCAGCATATTTAAAACAAACAGAAGGAAATACTTCTTCACACAACGCACAGTCAGTCTGTGGAACTCTTTGCCAGAGGATGTTGTGAAGGCCAGGACTATAACAGGGTTCAAAAAAGAACTAGATAAGTTCATGGAGGGTAGGTCCATCAATGGCTATTAGCCAAGATAGGCAGGGACCCCATGCTCTGGGTGTCCCTAAGACGCTGACTGTCAGAAGCTGGGACTTGATAACAGGGGACGGATCACTCAACAATTACCCTGTTCTGTTCATTCCCTCTGGGGCACCTGGCACTGGTCACTGTCGGAACACAGGACATTGGGCTAGATGGACCTTTGGTCTGCCCCAGTCTGGCCGTTCTTTAGCGCACTGTTGTTCCACTGAGGTCCCCCACCCAAACAATGACTGAACAAGGAGGTGGTTTCCTTTTGGAATACAGCCCCTTTATATGGGCCAGCCTTAGACAGGAACACCCAACATCGGGCCAGCGATGGCGACTGCAAGTTAAGGGGAACCAGTGGCTAACTTATCCCAGGAACAGCTCATCGGTGAAAGGAAAACTCACAGAACTGATTTATTGACCTCAGCACAGTTGGGCCACGAGGCAGCGAGCAATAGCTTGGATCTGCACAATTATATTTCATTATAGGATTTTTTCTGTATTTCATCTCCCCATCCTCCCATCGTGCTAGCTCCTAGACCGACCGTCCCCGAGAGCCCACAGAAAACAGAAGTCTTTTTGTTCAGATCATTGGTTTAAGGCTCCCGGAGCTCACTGCTGCTGCTCCTCCTTTTCCGCCCGCTCAATCTGCTCCTGTGTCAGGATGACGGGTTTGTATTTCTCGTCAAAGAGTTTTTCATTGGCCGCCGAGTGGAGGTTCTGGGGGGAGATGGTCCTGAGATGCTCAGGGAGATACTTGAATTCCTCTTCATTGATGTCAGAATCCTTCATTTTCGAACTTAAAACCCACCAGCGGCCCAAGAACCCCACGTCCAGGATCCGCCCGGGAAAGTCCGTCCAGCGCGGCTTCAGGTGTTTGCAGTGAGCCTGGTACAGAGCAGCTTCCGCATCAAAGGGAGCCTGGTAGACGAGGGAGAAGAAGACCAGGCTCTGGTAGCGCAGTCGCCCCTGGTTCCGGAGCTTCATCAGGCGCTGGACGTGCCCCTCGGAGCCGCTGTTCCGGATCCAGGGGGAGAGCAGGAGGAGGGTGCCCGAGGCTTCGAGGAGGGAGGACTCGAACGAGGCGTCGCAGGGGACCTGGAGGCTGCAGGCGGTGGCTCCAGCCAGCAGCGAGAGGTAGAGTCCGGCTTTCCCAGGCCGCTCCCTGAAGCCAAGGGCCACATCCCGGCAGGCGTCGGCGTAATCGTGCAGCAGGCTCCTGCACCACAGACCTGCGCGGGGAGGGAAAGCTGAGGTGCTGCCGGCTCCGGGGAGCGAGGCCCGAACACCCCAGGCCTCTGGGGGCGGGTACGTCTGGGTACTGGGGGGGGGGCTCAAGTAGGGGAAGAGTCTAGGGATGATCGTGGAGGGGTGGGGGGGGGCAGAGCTGGGAACGGAACCCAGGACACCGGGCTGCCAGCGCCCTATTCTAATGCGCACCCCAAAGAACCCAGGCGTTCGGGCCGCCGCCCCTCTCCCCAAAGAACCCAGGCGTCCGGGCCGCCGCCGCCGCCGCCGCCCCCCGGCTCTGTTCCCCTCCCCAAAGAACCCAGGCGTCCGACCCCTTTCCCAAAGAACCCAGGCGTCCGGGCCGCCCCCTCACCCAAACGGCCGGAGCCGATCCGCTGCCAGCGGCTCCCGCCCCCCGCCATGGGCCGCTCGCTGCCCGGACCGGAAGTGGTTTCCGCCCGGCCGGGAAACGGGGACGGACCCGGGCGAGACCATCTCAGCGGGCCCGCGGGGGGGGGAGGGACAGAAATACTCGTGCTCCCCCGCGCGCGCGGGCGGTGCGCGAGGCCGGGCGGAGAGCGACACGCAGCAGCGGGGCGGGGAGGCCGGGCAGGTACCGGGGGGCTGAGAGGTGGGGGAGGGGCGCGGGGGGGGGGGCGACGGCAGGGGAGACTCGGGGGGGTGCTGGGGACCTGGGGGGAGGGGCACTGGGCTGCTTCATGAGCCCCTCCCCCAGCTCTGCGGGGGGGGGGCTCAGTCTAACCCCCCCTTTCCTCCCCCGGCTGGGGTGCCCCCCCCGGCCAGGCAGGTGCCCCCATGGCAGGAACCAGCGGCTCTAACCCGCCCCATGGCTCGCAGCCCCAGCCTGCTCCCTGCCTCAGTTTCCCCCCCTCGCAGAATGGGGACAGTGGGCCTGAACCCTGCTGGGAGGTCGCGGCGGGGCGGGGAAGGGCCGGGGGAGGCCAAAGGATTCAGCAGGGTCCCCCCACCCTCGCCCTGGAGCGTCTGTCAGCCGGGTGGGGCAAACGGGGGCCCCGCTGCCCGCCCCGGGCTGCCCCTTCCAGCTCCCTTCCCGGGCGCGGGCGCCCCTCTAGCCTGGGCAGCGCCCGGTGCCACGCTGGCACCGACGTGGCTTGTCCCTGGGGGAGCCGCTCCTCTGGTGCGTGGGGCTGGGCAGGGGCAGATCTGGAAGGCAGCCGGGTAAACAAAGCACCTGCTGCTCCCCCCGCCCTGCCCTCCCCTCCCCTCCAGGGTTCCTGGCCCAGCTGGGGCCTTGCTGCTTTGGAGCTGAAAGCGTCCCTGCGTTGGACGTGCGGCGAAATCCAAGCATTTAAAGGACCTCGCCCGCTGCCTGGCATGAAATGCATGTGCAGGAAGGGAAGTAGCTTCAAAGTACCAGAGCTCCGGGCACTCGAGTGGTAGGAGCTGGGGTGGGGGGTGGCCATCAGGACTCCTGGGTTTCATTCCCCGCGCTGGGAAGGAGTGTAGTCTGGTGGATGGAAGTGGGTTGACTCAGGACACCTGGGTTCCATCGCTGACTCCTTGTGTGACCCTGGGCAAGTCACTTTCCCTTCTCGGTGACTCCTCTCCCCACCTGCACAATGGGGCGAGATGGGGAACCTCGGTCATGCCCCATAGGGGCTCAGTGCGTAGCTGTTCCCAGCTGCTCTGTCCAGTCTTCACGTCACAAGCGCTGTTTGCTTTGCCCTGGCAGCAGAGTCCCTGACATGCGATAACCTGCAGCAATGGCCACGTCAGATGACCTCAAGTTTCACGGTGAGTGTTTGCCTTCCGTAAAGGTTTCAGCCTCGAGCATCGCAATTCGTGGGGGAGGAGGAGATGGGTATTTTTGTCTGTTGTTTCTCACACGGGATTCCAAACTCCTCGGGTCCTGTAACGTAGTTGGGTCTCCCCTAATTGGGCTGAACCTCACCCCCTGAAAATGTGTATTAGAGGCTGGTGCATTTCAGGAGGCTATTCTGCATCTCAGGCCTGGGGCCACCTTCATCTCCAGGATCTGTCCTGCTAGCTTCTTTCCCCCTCGGGCTCAGCTAAAGGAGGCCTAGTGGATCGAGCACTGGGCTGGGACTGAGGAGACCTGGATTCTGTGCCTAGCTCTGCCACTGGCCTGCTGGCTGTCCTTGGACAAGTTACTTTCCCTCTCCCTCAGTTTCCCCATATGCAAATGGGAATAATGATACTGACTCGTTTGCAAAGTGCTTTGAAATTAGTGGATGAAAAATGCTATGTGAGAACCAGGGATGATTATTTTGATTAAAGCAAAGCCATGCAGTGATTGGCCACAGTTAGCCTGTGGAACTCACCACGACAAGAATATCCTGAAGCCAAACACTTAACAGGGTCTAAAAGAGGACTGGGTGTTGTTATGGATAACAAGAAGTGTCCAGAGTCAGAATAGTAAATAAGCAAGTTAGGAAGTTGCTTCAGGGCTTGATCTAACCTGTGACCAGCAGCGATCAGGAGCTACCTGCCCCTGGGGGCAGGTTATCCCATCACTCCCACCTGCAGGGCTTATTGCATTTTCCTCTGCAGCAGCTGGTCCTGGCCAGGCTGGGCCCCATGGCTGACCCCAGCTGGTGATATTTGTGTTCCTAATCTGACCTATCCCCTGCTGTGGCCTAACTGAAATCCATCGAGTAAGACAAGAGCTAACTAGCCCATCCCTTCCCTTCCTCTTTTCAGTTTCACTTGGGCCTCCCCAGGGAGGAGGGAGGGTCTGAACCCTTTGAGGGGGACGACAGTGGTCGTGCTCCGGAGGCTTGGCCGAGGCTGCCCAAGGGCAGGCTGGGAGCTGGCTTGATACAGGGATTTCACCCGTGCGTGGGCAGATCTGAGCCAGCACAGGAGATGAGAATGGACAGGGCTTTAGCCTGCCCGGGGAGCACCAGAGCAGGACTTGGGACGCAGCTGCCAGCCAAAGAGATCCCAGAGCTGTGGATGCTGATTTCCAGCCTGTTCTGACCGCTGGGGGTTTCCCTGCAGAATTCGAGGAGGCGGCCGACTTGCTGGCCGTGAACCCTGACGCCACAACCACCAGCATCAGCGAGCGGCAAAGCCACGTGGCCGTGGATGTGAGCACCGGCTACGAGGAGGGTGAGCTCGGGGAGGAGACAGATAAAACTGAGGTGAGAGGAAAAGCTGAGCAGGGAGGGGGACTGGCTGGCTTGAGTGGGCTACAGGGTCTTTCCCCTCCAGGGGGCACCGGACACAACCCATCCCAGGGCCCCAGCTGCCCCATCAGCAGTGACTAGTTGCCATTTGCTGGTTGAGGCAGCCTGGAGGGGCCCCCGGCCCGAGTATCCTCATTGTCAAAACCACCAGCCCAGACTGCGCTGGGTGGGGCCCAAGCACGTGCTTAAACCTTTCCCTGAATCGGGGCCCTGTCTGGCTGCCGAGAAGAACCCTGGCTCTGACAGCTGCAGCCAGGGTACAAGAGGGGGAGGGACTCACCCGCACCGGAAATCGACCCTGATCCCCGGGTTCAGCAGAAAGGCTGACGGCTTGTCCGCCATCACAGAGGGTCCTGGCTGCGGCTCAGATTTCTGCCGCGAGCCAGACCCGGCTGTCTGGCACGTGGGCCGAGGACCATCCAGTCACGCGTCTTTTCATCCACGCAGCTCCTCAGTGGCCAGAAGAAGCAGCCCAGTTTCTGGACCTTCGAATACTACCAGACTTTCTTTGATGTCGACACCTACCAGGTAACAGAATCTCCCTGTCTAACGTATCCGCCGGTCGGCTGGAAAGTGACGCGGGCAGGAGCAGCAACTCGGGAGAGGCAAACGGGCCATCGCGCCAGCCTGGCTGTGGCGGCCCAAGGAGCCTTGCCAAAACGGCGGCTCCATTTCCCAGGGAGGCAGGACATGGACCTGCACTCGGTGTGGGCAGGGACGTCCCCAGATGGACACACACCGCCCCCTGGCAGGGAGGTTGGTCTTGTGGTGAAGGTGTTCCCGGCTCTGCCGCAGACAGCCCGGGCAACCTTGGCAAGTCACGCCATGGGAGTTCCCTGCCTGTGAAATGACCCTTCCTTGGTCTTCAGGGCAGGGAACTCCCCTCATGTCTCTGGGCAGCGCCCGGCCCGATGGGGGCCGGATCTCAGCCAAGTTTAGAACGAACAGAGGCAGGTAGTTACAACTGGACCCCTGGTTGACACTTGCTGGAGGGAAGCCCGTTTCCCCGGTGAAGGCAAAAGGCACCTAAAACAAAAGCTTCCAGTGACTGGAAACGCTGAGGCCTGGCCAGATGTCTAGGCCCAAAGCTAGCGCGTCTCAGCATTGGCCTTCACATTGCTTGGAGCCTGCTTGGTGTGGATAGAAACGGGTCACCCGCTACGGGGGATTGAATCCTGGCTGTCCGGACCAAAATGCCATGAGCGGCCAGAGCTTGAGCTAAACAGCCGGGCCCTGTAGCTGGGGCCAGGCCAGACTCGTCCCTGGGGTGGCTCTCCCTGCTTACACCCCCACAGAGGTGCGGGCGAGCTCTCTGCTCTGCCGCTCGTCCGAGGATCTGAACGCCTTAACCTCGGATTCCTTTTCCCGGCCATTTCTGCGACCCGGCCTGCAGCGTTGGGCTGGGACCCGAGGACGGGGAAGTGGAACCAGATCGACACAGACTAGCCCCACGGCACTGTCCCAACTGAGAAACGGAAATGGGTTGAGAGCGCTGTGGGTCTCCTCTGACTTCTTGCATGGCACGGGCCCGATCCCAGTGCCCCGTGAGCCTGGCCTGGAGCCGGTAACTCGGGGCGCAGCACGCGCAGCAGTGCCCCGGGGGGCTAAAGGGGAGTTTTGCTGGTACCATCGGGCAGGGGCAGGCCCCTGTTGTGGTCGGTGCTGGCCCACGGAGCTCGCAGGCGAAGTACGTGAGGCAGTGACGGGCCAGAGCCGAGGCTCTGGAGACGACCCACTAACCCTGGTCTGGTCCCATCCGCCAGGTGCTGGACAGGATAAAGGGGTCTCTGCTGCCCTTGCCTGGGAAGAACTTCGTACGGCACCACTTACGGAACAACCCGGACCTATACGGTGAGTCCGGCGAGGCCGGGCCGAACCGCACCGACCCCCTGGTGGTCCCCGACGTCCCGGGGGCAGCTCTGGGTTCCCAGCGACTCACTCATCTAACCCACACCCCTTCTCCTCGGCTCGGCAGCCATAGCACCGGCCCAGGAGCCGAGACGCCCGCACCCGGTAACCCAGCTGCGCTGGTGCCTTGGCCGTCCTAGGTCAGCTTCCACGGTGGGATCCGGGGGGAGCCCTGAGGGCCGCCGGCTGCGGGGCTGGCACCGAGCAGCTTCGTGGCGCTGGTGTCCGGCTCCTGTCGACGCCCCTCCTAACCCTGCCCCCCATCTGCCTCCCCAGGGCCCTTCTGGATCTGCGCCACGCTGGCCTTCACGCTCGCCGTCAGCAGCAACGTGTCCCACGCCCTGGAGAAACGGGGCGACCCCGCCTTTCACTACAGCCCCCAGTTCCACAAAGGTGAGAACCCGCGGGGGCAGGGCTCTTCTCCACACTGGGGAGGTTTCCCCCAGGGCCACGCAGCGCGTAAGAAGTGTGAACAGAACCCAGGAGTCCTGGCGCCTGCCCCGCCGCCCCCGCTCTAACCACTAGACCCCACTCCCCTCCCAGAGCCAGGCTAGAACCCAAGAGTCCTGGCTCCCAGCCCCCTGCTCTAACCCCTGCTGCTGTTCACGGCCGGTGGTTTGTCTTTGCTGTTAACTGTGGGCAAGGCCAGGCGGCAGAGCCCTGGCTCCTCCCTGCCTGCGCGTCCCTGCCGGTAACCAGTGTCTCTGCCCTCCCGCAGTGACCATCGCCGGGGTGGTGATCTACTGCTACGCCTGGCTGGTGCCCCTGGCCCTCTGGGGCTACCTGCGGTGGCGCAAGGGACTCAGCCTCCACGTGGGCTCCTACAGCTTCCCGGAGACGGTCTGCGTGTACGGCTACTCGCTCTTCGTCTACATCCCCACCTCGGTGAGCGGCCGGCCCAGGGAGGGGCTAAACCCTCCGGCAGACCCCTGCCCTGGCGGGGAGTCAGTCAGGTGCCCCAAAAGCCTCTGAGCGGGGGAGCCCCGCCTCCCTGGGGGCAGGGTGCCTGACCCCCCCTCCCCTTCTCTCCCACCCCCTGGCAGATCCTGTGGCTGATCCCGGCTGCCTGGCTCCAGTGGCTCCTGCTGGCCTTCGCTGCCGCGCTTTCTGGCTCCGTGCTGGTTCTTGCCTTCTGGCCGCTGCTCCGCTCCGACAGCAAGCCGGCCACGCTGGCCACGCTGGCCGCCATGGTCTCGCTCCACGTGCTGCTGGCCCTCGGCTGCAAGGTATGAACAGTGCTTCCGGCTGCCTGTCCGGGGCGCTGCCCTGCGCAGCGGGGAGAAGAGACCCACGGGGCCTAGATGGCTCCTGTTCTCCCCAGCGTTGCTGCTGCAAGAGGAGATGCAGGCCCTGAGCTCTGGGGACCCTGCTTGGGTCGTGGCACTGGCCCAGTACAGATGGAGAAACTGAGGCACAGAAGATCTGGGGGAGGTGGCTTTTGTCCAGCCTCAGGGGGCAGGTGCTCTGCAGTCCAAGGGGCATAGCCCCCCCTCCATTGGGGCAGGTGCTCGGTGGGGCATGACCCCCTTCCCCCCATCAGCCAGAGGGGCAGGGCCAGTTCTGCCCCAGCTGATCCTGCCCTTCTCCTGTTTTTTGTAGCTCTATTTTTTCCGGATGCTGCCCAGCACCGTCCCTCCCCTGCAGACCCTGGTCACGGCCCAGCAGCCCCCGGTGCTGCTCCCTCCCCCAGCCAATGCTTCGGTCCCCCTCCGCCAGTGAGGTAAGCCATCAGGTGAACTCGGGCCCTGGGGGAACGCGCAGGCGGGGGAAGCGAGGGCTATGGGTGCTGGAAAGAGACAGAACTTGCTCCTCGGGAGTTGGGGATGGGCCAGCAGCTCTGATGCAGGCCCCTGTGCCTCAGTTTCCCCACAGAGTGAGATCTTTGGCCTCAGTCTCTCTGCCCTCAAAACTGGGGAGCTGCATGTGCCCTGCAGGGGGCTGGGAAGCCCATGGGGCTCTAGTAGCTGGGAATGATCTGGTCTTCAGAGGGGCTGGATTAGTGCCTGCCCCCTCCAGCCGTGGAGCTCCCTTGGGGGCTGGGCCCTGTGCCAAAAGCGGGCTGAGCTCTTGCTGCACGGGGGGGGGGATTTGTAACCTCGTCTCTCTCACAGTGGGCTTCTGCTTTTGTAGGTGTGGATCCCCCAGCACTGGGCACAGGCGAAAGACCGGAGCCACTGCTGGGCCACAGCCCAGGCTCCGGCCGGCTCGGGAAGGACCCTTCCTCCGGCCTGTCCCCCAGCCCGTGGAGCTCAGCCACGCTGCACAGGGAAGGGGCGGCAGCTTGGCAGTGGCTGAGTCCAGGACACTCAGCGCGTCTAATTCTTCCCTTCTCCTGCTACATCAGCACTTCAGCCCTGGCTCATTCCCAGCTGGGAGCAGGGGCATCAGCTCCAGTGACCAGACCAGCCCCCAACTCGAGCCTGGCTTGGTCAGTGGCAGGAGTCCCGCCAGGACAGAGCCCGGGCCCTGCTCTCGGGGCGTCCTTGCAGCACCGGGAGGCAGACACCTCTGCTGGCCCCAGGGCTGATGTTTGCAGCCCCTTCCTGAGGCAGATCTCAGCACTGCCAGGTCCTGATTGACAGAACCGCTCTCCTGCTACCCGCCGGGCTAGGCTGGGGGGGCTGGGACAGAACACGTGCTATGGAGGGTTAATGGACAAGGGGATTCTGCTAGCGAGGTACTCGGGCTCCTCCACCCCCATCTCTAGGGCATGGGGGGCAGTGGTAGTGCTGGCTGCTCCCTGGGCAAGGCCCAAGGATTGGGAGCTGTCAGCTGTTTTCTAGTCAAAGGTGATTGAAATAAACTGGGCCTTTGCCCCACCTGGGACCAGGGCTGGTGCCTGTGTTGGGGGGGATGGTGGCGTCACTCACCCTGGCTGGGTTCCTTCCCCTCCCTGCTGCTGGCAGGAGGCTGCTTTGCAAAGGGGCAGCAGGTGCCAGAGGCTGGGAGAACAGGCCCCAGGGCCACCCTGGCAGGCTTCAGGGAAGGAGCTTCCAGCGAGAGGTGTCAAACAACCACCCTGGCAACAGCCCTTCAAACCCCTCCTGCTTTACTGGGTGCCACAGCAGCTCTGCGCCCCCCTGGGCAGCCTGGCCGGGCTGGCCCCAGAGCTGAAGGAAACTGCCTCCATGAAACACATAATTCCTTTATTTCATTTTCTCCAGAGGGGTCCCTGCAAAATCCTTTCGAAAATCACCACGGGGGGCTCTTGGAAAGGAAACAAAACAAAAACCATCTGCACTCTACCTGGGTGGCGGTTATACTACTGGACTGCACTGTCCTGGGGGGCTACAGGGGGCTTTCCCAGCAGAGGCCACAGCTCCTTAACTCCAGGCCCCGGCAGCTGGCACCAGGGCCATGGGCAAGGCTGGCTCTGCTCTGCCAAGAGGAGGGGGCAGGGTGATCTAGCAGGCTCCAGCCACCTGCTCAGAGGGGACGTGGAGCTGGCAGCAGACCCTGGCACTGCTGGTCCCCATGGCACAGTTTTGGGGACATTTAAGTTTTGTTGAATGCTCTCTTGCCACACCAGCATTTCCCTGGAGGCAGGTACCAGGCCTGCTGGTCACAGCTGCCTTGATGAGCAGCCAGGCCACCGCCTCAGGCATCAGCAGAGACTAGGGCTGGGATGATAAAAAACCCTCCCCAATGAGGCACGGGATTTGCTGCAGTTGCTGGGGGCAGGGGCTCCATTGGGCTACTCCGACAGCCTTGCTGCCGGCTGCCTGGCCAAACAACTGCCCAGCCCAGGTGCCCTGCACCAGCAGGGAGCGAGGGGAGACCAGGGGCCAGGCCTGAAAGCCCCAGAGCTGCAGCTAGGGAGGAATCCTGGACACCGGGCACTGCCGCGGCCATCTCTGTGAAACGCCCAGCCAGGGCCATGGCACCGCCGAGCAGCACAGCCCCGGCTAGCATGGAAGATGGTGAACTAAAAGGACTTCACTACATGATCGGGTGGCAGGGGACAGCTAGCACTGGGGGCTCGACACGGGCGGAGAATCTGAGGTTTGACATTTCATAAAAAACTGTCCAAGTCCGATATCAAAGAGCAGAGGAGCTGATGGGTGGGTTGGGCTTATGGGCCGGTAAAAATGGCCCCAGCAAGCCAGCTGGCGGGGGGGGTGGGAACAGTTTGTCACAGGGGGAGAGGGGGAAGGGTCATCTTCATTTGGTTTCCTGGCGCTGTCAGTTCAGAGACGGGGCGGAGGGGTTTTAGCTCCCGTAATGCATTGTGTTGGTGGTGATGGACATGGGGGAGGCCATGGAGATGGCGGGGCCCCCCATGGTGAACTGGCTGTTGACCGGGTAGTGAGCGCTCGAGCCGCCTCCACTCTGGCTGCCGGAGGAGCCTGCGGAGGAGACAAAAGGAGTCACCGTCAGATCCGCCCGCCCCGCGAGAGCTCCAGCAGGGGTGGTGCCCCGAGCCGAGGCCTCTCCTGCCCGCCGCTGGGGGGCTGCCTGGGAGAGCAGAGGGGATTCTGCAGCTCAGGCCACCGCCCGAGTTACAGGCGCGTGGACAAGGCCACGGGCGGGTGGTGCTGAGATCCCTGGGGAACAGAGCTGGGCGCGGCCAGGAGCGTTACCTGGGACGATGCCGGTGCTCATGATGGAGCCCATCCTGGAGTGCGTGTGATTGACAATCCCCGCGCTGGCCGCTGCAGGGAGACACAGGAGATGCTGCATGAGCAGGGGAGGGGCCCCCCCAGGGTCCCAGCCTCCCCCAACCCCCAGCAGCACAGGCCCGTTCCCAGGGAGCTCTGGCCCAGGGGCTAGCAGCTGCTCCACAGCCAAGGGTTACAGATGCACTCCCACAACCTGCCAGCAGTGGGCGCTGCTGTGTCCCGAAAAGCCACTCCCAGCAAGGCTCTAGTCCAGTGGTTCTCAGGACCCATTTGTTCATGGCCAGTCGCAACCCAGTAGATGGGCTGGGGGTGGAGGCCCTGGGGCGGTTTCAGTCAGATCCTGCCCCCCAGGGGGGTTGGGCTCTGCCCAGCTCTCACCCCACAATGCTGGCTCCTCCGCTCCGGGGTGGTGGCACCGTTTGGCCCTGCCCCCAGCTTGGTGAGAGGGGGCTGGGCCTTCGCCCCTGGGGCTGCAGCACCGCTCACTCAAATCCGGCCTACCAGGCCCCCATTGTCACCACAGCTGGGCCCCGCGGACCCCCACAGCTGCAATGCCTGGAGCAGGGAGACGAGACCAGCCAGCCCCTGGGACTGGACCAAACAGGATCCAGAGCGACACGTGGTCTTCCGGACATGGCTCCGATGTGACGTTCAGCCTGAGGCCCTTCTCAGCTGGGGTCTGTGCTGCACCCCACACAACGGGGCCCCCACATCTCAGCTGGGCCCAGGCACGACCCCTAATTAACGGGACACTGCGGCACCTGCGGGCTGAAGTGAGCTGGTCCAGGCAGCCAGGGCTTCCCCCAGAGTCACACGTCAAACCCTCTGCCATGACTGAAGCCCAGAGCTGCCAGGGGCCATGTCCCCCAGAGACCTGCAACCAGGGGCCCCCCCTGCAGCACCCCAGTTCCAGGGCTGACCCCTCCTGCCAGGGGATTCCCGTTCAGATGCTGAGACACTCACCTAGAGGAATCAAGTTGTTGTGGCTGACATTGGAGCCACCGGTAATAACACTGCTGAGGTCGTAGGCCGTGGGCATCCCTGCACCAAGGGGGAGAGATGGGGAGGGGTCAGCAATGGGACACCCCCCTCCACCCCCAGCCATGGCACTGGGGACCCCAAAACCAACCAGAGAATCCATCCAAGGGCCTCAGCGTCTGCCCCCCTGCGGCCGAGGGGTCCCCAGCCTGGGGCTGGCCGGGATTTGCCCAGCGCTGTAGCCGGGGGGCCCTGGCTCGAGGGGAACCACAGGCCAGGGGGGAGATGGCCAAGGCAGCCCAGGACAGTCCCTGGGGCCGGGCAGGGAGGCTGGGTTCAGGGTTCTCTGCCATGGGGAAGTGGCCTGGGGAGGGCCAGGCACTTGGCCAGCTGAGCTCAGCAGCCCCGGGACTGCGGCCAGAGGAAGTAGCATTGCCCAGCAGCCCCCGCTGGAAGTGCGCCAGGTCCCTGCTTGCAAGGGCTCTGGATCCCAGGGCCAGGGACTGGGCAGCAGCTCTTCCCGAGCACAGGCTGGCATGACGAGGGCAGCGCAGCCGCCCTGCCCAGCAGCCGCCTCGGGGCCCAGGGAGGCTGGGAGTTGCCAGCAGCTTCCACGCTGGGAAGCCGTTCCAGGGCCTGCCACAAGAGGGGGCCGGAGAGAAGCCGGCCATGAAACAGGCCCAGAGGCCCCAATCTGGGGCTCCAGGACATGTCGCCCTGTGGCCGGGTCCCTGAGCCCATGGCAGGATGCAGGGGAGGGTGGCAGGAAGGCACAGAAATGGAGGGAGGGGCTGGAGGCTCAGTCAGGGAGCCAGTCACTCTCCTGCTTGGGGCCTTAGTTTCCCCACTGGGACCAAGGCTGCGGGGTGAGGCTCAGAGGACACCCAGCCCAGCAGGGTGGGACAAGTCCTGCAGCAGGAAACGCTCCACTCTCAGCTAGCAATGGCCTGAGCTGCTCAGCGTCTCCAGCCAGGCTGTGCTGGGCTTGGAGCCCGGGTGGCTCCCAGCCAGCAGGGGGAGGGGAGGACGGACAGCTGGGGCCCAGCCCTGCGCCAGGGGGAGTTTCCCGAGGTCCCAGCCCCGGAGAGCCGATCCCAGCTCAGCAGAGACAACGGGCCAGGCTTGGGGTCTGGCTTGAGCAGCTGCACTGAGGGGCTTGGGCCGGATCGGCCTGGCTTGGGGGGTGCTGGGCACTGACCCCTCCCTTTTTCCCAAGGGGAAGCGCAGACCAATGGCAGTGCCCGGAGCAGGAGGGGCATGGCGGTGAGTGGGCAGGGGCTGCGCGCACCATGGCTCAGCAGGACATGGATCCAGCAGCCAATTAAGCTGCTTCGGCACAGAGCGGGTTGTGTGTCTGCACTGGCCAGCCCCATGGGCTCCCCGCCCCCCGAAGGACCCCCGGACGGCAGGGTACATTACCGGCCACGCCCATCCCCGTGCTCATGTTGTAGGCGCCACCCGTGTTCCACATGTTCTCTGATGGAGATGTGTAGTGGGAGCCCGGCGGGGGGGAAGGAGTCGTGCCTGTGTACCTGTGAGAGACACGTGACGACACGTCAGCGAGGCCTGGACGGGCGGCGGGAGAAACCTCGGCTCCACCACCAGTCACTGCAGCTGCAGGGGGCCGGGCTGCTGCCCCTGTCGGCACGAGGCTCCCCGCACAGCACCGGGCTCCCGCAAAAGGCAGAACGGGGCCAGTGACCCTGCAGCTCCCAGCCCGGCTGGGAGGGCATGGCCAGCGCAGGGTCTTGCTCCCTTTGCCAGCGGATCGGGGGCGCCGCTGAGGCAGCCGCTTGCAGGGTGGGGCCGTACCTGAAGAAGGGGTTTTTCAAGTCGAGGAGGTTGCTGGACTTGGAACCCGTCTGATCCACCTGGGCGACAATACTTATGTCGTAGCTTTGTCTGTGGAGAGAGGGAGACGCACGTCAGAGACTGACCCGGCGCGGGAGCCTCTGGCCCAACCCTCCCGCGAGGGCCGGCCCTGCTGAAGCAGCAGACCCCAGCAAGATGGGAAGGGCCGAGCCGGGGAAGAGGAGAAACCTCAGGACAGAGACGCCCCCCCAGGGCGAATTCCATCTCTGGCAGGGCTGGGCCTAATGCTGGGACAGTGCAGGGGCAGGCAAGGGGGCGCTGAGGGCTTGACTGTGGAGAGGAGATGCCCAAATTGCAACTGATGGGGAGTGGCAATTTGCATGTCCCCCCAAGGAGAACAGGCCTGAGACCCCCCCGCCCCCCCGAACCTGATTCACAGGCCTTCCGGTCACTGCTGCTCTCGCCGGGCTTGGAGGTGCGTTGGGCAGGACAGGCTGGCGCTGGGCAGAGAGGAGGGCTGCCCAGTGATTAGAGCACCAGCTTGGAAGACCCGGGCTCAAACCCCTGCTTTGCCACAGACTCCATGTGACCTTGAGCAAGTCACTTGGCCTTGCTGGACCTCAGCTCCCAGCTGTACGTGGAGGTGACAGCTCTGCCCTGTTAGCCGCAGGGAGAAATCCATTCGAGACGGGGCAACTGGGCTGAGTCGACGGAAGGTATTTCCAAGGGCCCCCAGCCCTGGGCTAGGCAGGCGACCACAGACCCAGGGCCAGGCCCCGCAGCAGCACGACCCACAGACTAGCCCAGAAGCGGGGTGTGGTGCATGGAGCCGTTTGGAATACAGCTCAGCCTGGCTGCTGGAGCAGTGCGTGCTGGGATCCGTAGCCCTCCCAGCCCCAAGACCGCGCCCCGCGGAGGCTGCCTTACCGCTTGTTGGCGATGAGCAGACACGTCCCTGAGAGCGTGTCCCCGGCTTTGGCGAAAAGTGGAGACTGAAACAGACACCGGACCTGGTACCAGTGGGTCAGCGGCTCGGTGGGAGCCGTCGAGAGCCACACTGTCATCCTGCGGGAGAGAGGGGACAGCGCCTGGTTAGCAACAGACGTGGGGACTGGCTGCAAGCACCGTCCCGCCAGCCCAGCCCGCTCCAGCCACACCACCAGGGGAACGGGGAGGTGGGGGGCAGAGGTGCCCTCTGCTGGCCCAAGGTGTTTGTAAAGCAACCAATTGCAGCCCCACATGGCTGTTCGCCGGAGCCTCCCACCCCATAGTGATGGGGACAGGGCAGCGCCAGCCACCGTGTCCCACTGGGCCCGTCCAGCCGGGCGGGGGAGGCCCAGGAAATCGGAGTCTCAGCTATGCTAAGGACGAGCTCCAGAAGTGAATTCCCCCTGGGGTGGCAGCAGCGGGCCCAGCAGAGCCCAGCAGCCAGTGGCAGACACGGAGGGAGGTGAGGGGTTGAACCAAGATCTCTGTGGTCCCAGCCTCCAGCTCAGGTTCCTGGTCTCATCTGCCACAGTGTGCACGCTGGGAGCGAAGGAGCAGCATCAGCCCTGACTCCACGGTGAGGGTACAGCACCCACCGCTCACAGAGAGGCAGAGGCAGTTCCCTAGGGCTTGGGAACCACTGCTCCCGAGGGCACTGGGGCACCGAGTTAGAGGTGAGAGGGGGGCACGGCAGTCCAGGTGACCGACCAGCTGCTCTCCCATACAGCAGGATGGTGCGCTGCACTAGTGCCACCTCACGGATCACACTTAGGCCAGAGGCACTGATGCAGGTAAGACAGGTGGGACCAGGACTCTGGCATCTCGTTATGACTCGGAAACAGCTGCCAGAGTTTGTTGGGATGGGACACGTCTCCTTTCCCCTCCTGCCTGGCCCTAGAGCCGACCCAAGTTAAGCACCGAGAAATTCAAAGCACCTTCAGTCAACATACACGTATTGAAAACAAAACGCCATCTCAGGCCAGCCAAAACGGTCGTCTACAGTCAAATCTCTTTAGGAAGAATCTATAGGGAGAACACCCGCCCCAAATCTCGTGGCATATCCAGGATCCCAGGGGGATTCTGGCTTCCCCATGGAGCGCCCCCAGCCCCCGCATGGGATTGTGGCAGATCAGAACAGACCGGGGGGGCTGGGGCTCAGAGTTCTTGCTACAGAACTCTCACTGCAGCGGGGCTAGGCAAAAGCGTGTACGGTTATCGAGACAGGACCACAAGCGAAAAGGTAACGGAATTGGAACTTGCCAGTTTATTGCAATGTAGAATAGGAGTGATAGCCAGTTATTTGTTTTACAAACCCCAAGCTCTGGTGGGAGGTAGGGGCAGGCTCTGCATTGTTTGCTCCACCACTTACATTGAACCAATGAAGGCTACATCAAACCAGAAAGCCAAGCCATGGACTAGACCTGAATGCAACATGTGGAACTTGAATGGGATTTCTATCCTGCAAACCAAAGAGAAGCAGTTAGCAGCGGGGTGGGGGCACCTGGGGAGATGCACCCAGAGGCGTGGGGAGTCACAGCCTGGCAGCGGCTCCCCCCACAGCAGATCATCCCTTCCCACCCAATTCACAGCTCCCCACACACGCCCCACCTCCGGTGCACCCCCCGGCCAGGGTGTGAGGACAAGGCCCTCAGCCGGGGGCGCCTCTGCACTTGACAGAAAGCCGGGCCGAGCGACAGAGCCCCCACGTTCCAGTGCATTGGCTTGTGGCCACTGACCAGCCACGGGAGCTCTGTGGGGGCGGGGCCTGTCTTTGGTCTGTTTGTACCAGCGCCCGACACAATGGGGGCCTGGGGGTGACTGGAGCTCCCGGGCACTACCGTAATTCCTCCAATAAATACCGCCCAGCGTCCAGAATGGAGTTTTGATCTTTCGTGACGGCCGGTGGGTTTCCGTTCAGGGTTCAATCCCGCGCTAGTCCTGGGGGAGGCATTTCCAGACTAGGCTGGACAAAGCCCTAGCAATCCTGGGGGGTCCTGCCAGGGGTGGGCAAGGCGGGACTGCATTGTGGGACGTTAAATGCTGCCGTGGCTGACAGGGTTGATGGGGGTCCCCCGGAACGCGGTCTCCCCTCCGGGTGCCAGCCCCACAGGTGCGGGCGAAGGGAAGGGTGGGCATGTGACTGGCACTCACAGTCAGGGCCCGGGAACCTCCATCAGAGCCTGGAGCCTGCGGCTCTGAAGATCCTGGCTGCCAGAGGCACCTCCACAGTAACCAAAGCACATCAGACAGGGAGGCGGGGTTAATGACACCACCCCCCCACAGCACAATGGGGTGGGCACTGGTCCCTCTACCCTGCCACCCGCGCGGCCGCGGGGATCAGCTCCCACCTCCCCACCCTCCCGCTAGGAAAGAGCAAATACCTACCTGTGCAAATCGCCTTCTTTGGCTTCTAAGAAGTTGACTGTATATTTAACGGACTTCGCCATTAAAATCCTGATATCAAAGGTGTCCTAGGAGAGAGAGGCACATTGGTCAGCGTCCCGGCCACAACGGGAGGGCACACCAGCCGAAGGGCACCGCGGAGCGCGGCCTTGTTCCAGCCTGGCAGCGAGGACGCACCGTTAATGGGCGAGCACAGTACAGCACACAAGAGCGTTTTCTGGGAAGGAAACCGAGTCGGGAGTTGCAGAGGCAGGGAAGACAGTAAACGGGACTCAGCGGGGCAGCCCGAGGAACCAAACACAGATCCTGCTACTGAGCAGCCCAAACTGCTCAAGGTCTTGCCAGCATCCCGCGTCGGGCTAGGATCCCATTGAGAGAGAACTGGGGAGAACATACTCAGCTCTGTCCGCGTTTATGAACACTGGGAAGCCCCAGAAACTCCCTCAGAAATGCAGCCACTTCTGGGGAGGAAGGCAGCTGAACAGCTCAGAGCAACACCACCCTACAGCAAACGCTGGGAAGTCAAGCCCAAGCCCATACCAGGGGGACGCAGGGAGGTGGCATGTAACGACCGTGGGCAGCATGCAGTTAATGCCCTGACTCTCATGGGAAGTGCCAGGGGTCCCAAAGGATCAGAATTGCAGATCAGGCTCTTCAGGCAAGAGGTCACCTCTCAGCACAGCACCCCCTAGCCTTCGGCAAGCCAGGCCAGCGAATGGCAAGCCACCCCAGCTCTGCCAGGGGAGGAACGAAGCGTAGCCCAGCCCTGCTCAGGGCGCTCTGTCCCCTCAAGCGGAGGCTGGGCTGCAGAGGGGCGGAGGAGCCTGCTCCAGCAGCAGACATCAGGCTTCAGGATATGAGGTGCCGGGTGTGACCTCCCTGGGCACAGGGCTAACGTAAGCGCTGTGAGAGCTGAGACGGACCCCAGGAGGGACGGGCGCAGAGTAGAAATGCTTCCCCAGAGCAATGTCCTCCAGGGGGAGGCTCCCGCACAACCTGGGAGTCTATTGAGCATCTGATTGCTAGTTACTCGGCGGTTCACCAGTGACTTCAATAAATGACTTTCATCTCAAAGCAGGTCAGTATCACCCTCCCTGTTTGAGGGATGGGGAAACTGAGGCACGGGAGGAGACGTGACTTGCCCAAGGTCACCCAGCAGCAGAGCGAGGACCAGAACCCAGGGTTCCTGCACCCCAGTCCAGTACTCTGCCCACTGGCCCAGCCTTCCCTTCCTGCCCTAAGCAGCTGCACAGTGCTGCTGTACTCTGGTGACCAGTTACCACCGTCTCACTCCAGCAGCCGCCGCCCAGCGATCCCGGTTTATTCCCTCCCAGCCCGTTTAAACGGCCCGATCTGGGTCCAGAGGGAGGAGCTGGGGGCGGAGGCGGCTGGCTCCCACAACTCACCACAACAGGCTGTCTAAAATACTCATCTACCGCGGCTCCTCTAAGCGCCGACAAGTCCACACCATGAAAGGACGGTTGGTACCTGCAAGAGGAGACACCCATGGAAACCCGCCTGCGCTGACCAGCTCCACCCGCCCACATGGGCCGGCTCAGGAGGTGTGGAAACCCGCCGGAGGTGCACAGCTGCCCAGAAGCAGAGCTCAAGCCTACGCGCCTGACAGTCACTTCCCTTCGGGGCTCCGGCGCAGACACAAGGCGGATCAGGGCAGAGGTGGGGCTGACCGGGGAAGCCAAGGAGATCGGGGCGCCGCTTGGAACGCCCCCCCGCCCCCGAGGGACTCAGTATTAGCAGACGACAGCTCAGCATCATCTTGAGAGACAGGCGGGCGCCAAATCAAAGCAGCGTATGCCACATACCCTGGGCGTTATCCCAGAGAGTCCAGGCAGCAGCACCGTCACTGAAACCCCCCTCATCCAGGCGTGGAGGGGATGCGGTGGGGGGCGGGGGGGGGATTATCTCTAGGGGCCATTCAGTCCCTAGCCTCGGCCAAGGCTGACCACAACGGGACCGACAGGGACAGTGCCTTGGGCACCCGACCCCTGGGGAACTGGAGTGAGACCCAAACGCGTTACATGCAGGGGGTTTGGGTCCACGCCCACCTGGGCTATGGAGCCATTTACATTGGGGCTAAAGCCAGGGGTGGAAACTCCCTGTGAAGGAGAGAGAGGGGGCGGTGCGCCAGCTCCAGACTGGGAAGGGGAGTCCCGGTAGTTCCTTAGTGGCTGGTGCCCCCCGAGCCCCAACAAATGCAGTCTCCACCCCATCGTGGCAGCTGACAATGCGCCCCTGCCCCGGGCTGGGTGTCTCTGCCAGGACCTGCGGTGGCTGGAAGACAGGACCGGGCTATCCTATCTGCTCCCTGAGGCCGCTCGCCTCCGAGATATTGGGGGAGAGCCAGAAACATAGATCCACCCTCCCCCCGCAAATATTCCCACCGTGGGGGCATTATCTCCCACCGGTGAAAGCCCCCGCCATGCTTTGAACCAGCTGCTGGGCCAGCCAGCGCCTCCTGGGCCCACCCCGGTGGGCAGGGCACCAGCCTCGCGCCAGGGAAAGGACTCACCAGAAATTGGCCTTTGTAAACTGCTCCATGTAGAGCTGCTCGTCTGTGAACGGGGCCAGGTGCACGTCGCCGATCGTGGGGAACATGTTACCTGGAAGGGAGCAGAGGGGGTCAGCGCCCCGCAGGGCTACGCCAAGTCCCTTCCTACCCCTCCAGCACAGGCTGCCCTGCACGCCAGGTTACTAGGGCGCTGGATGGGAGTTTTCCCTCCCATCCGCTTCAGCAGCTAAACAATGTGTCAGGAAAAGTGTCGGCTTTTAGCGCAAACATTTCAAAGCCCCTTTGGTCCCCATTGTCCTTGCTAGGCAGGATCCCACCAGGACTACATCTCCCACAATACACCAGGGCCTTCCCCTTCCTGAGAGAGAGACCATGATGCATTATGGGAGATGCAGTTTGCACCTTGTCCTCATTCTCCTCTATGGGCAGGGATCCCCAGCTGGACTACATCTCCCATGAGGCACTGCACCACTCACCGTCAGCAAAAATATTGAACTTTCAAGTTTTCAGCAGAAGCTTTCAACTAAAACCAAATCCCCCCCCTCAAATTTCCCAGGGTGTATTTTTCCCCAGCCCAGCCCTGGCTAAGTCAGAGCACACCTGGCCCACCCCAGGGATGCCCAGCCCCTTTCCAGGGCTTTCCCCAGCACAGAGCCAAGGTACAGGCCCAGTGCAACATGTGTTCGGAAGGAGGTGAGGATTGATTTGGGATCTGGCCTGGGTCTCTGGCCAACCCCCGCCCCAGGCAGCAGCCGGCCCGTATGCCACCCGATCTGGTGCATTTCGGTAGGTACTGAACTGTGTGGGGGCTGCAGGGCTGGCATGGACACAAAACCCCCTTGGCAGCCCAAAGCAGAGCTCAGAGCTATGCACAGATACACACGTCATTTTCCTGCCTTGTTCAGGTCTCAAGCACATCGAACCCACCAGCCGCACCCTTCCCCCCTCCGATGTCTGACTTGGGTTATGGCTGGGCAGGACAGAGACCGGCAGGGGCACAGAGCCGATCCCCCTAGCTAACAAACCGAACTCCTCGACCGAACGAGGTCACTGAGGAACGTTCAAACAGCGCGGCCTGCGGCAGATCAGCAGCGGAGGGCCATTGGCTGGGATGGCTCCCCTTGGCTTTGCGATCTGGGCTCTCTTCCACATGGCCACAGCTGCCGACAGCGATGTGCATCGACACTGCCCAAGATGCTTCCCCCGATTCCATCCCCTTCCCCGGCAGCCCCCAGAGCGCTCCGTCTCCTCCAGGCAGGCCGCTCTCACCACCCACCCCAGCCCTCAAAGGAACTGCCAGGCTGGGTCAGACCCGACGCCCATCTAGCTCACAATCCCGCCTCCGGCAGTGGGCAGCAGCAGATGCTGAAGAGGAAGGTGTGAGAGGTTTGCAGTAGCAGACATGGAACAATCTGCCCCCCACAAAGGCCTCCCGATCTCTAACAGTTTGACTCGTTTGCACCCCAAAGCAGATGGCTTTACAGCTCCAGAACTCTACCATTAACAACGACTCAGGCTCTTCTGGGGAGCTGTAGAAAATGCCAACACCTCTTAGAATCCATCCAAGCCCTTGGCCCCAAAGCCATCCAGTGGCAGTGAGTTCCGCAGTGTAAGGACACGGTATGTGGAACAGGATTGCCTCGGACTGGTTTTGAATTTGCTGTTTTTCAGTTTCACTGAGTCCCTGGTTGATGAGATGGGCAGAAGCCCGATCCGCCATTCTCTCCCCCATTCGCCAGAGATTTATGTCCCCTCTCTAAGGTCAGTCATCACTCTTTGCAATTTCTCCCCACAGGAGAGTTTCACAGGCCCTAATCACGCCCTTTAACATTCTCTGAAGCCCTGCTAATGCCAGAATGTCCCTCACATGGGTTCTCCAGAACAGGGGACAGTCTGGACTGTAAGAAGCCAGGCAGCAAAGTTTGGGATTGGAGCACAGCTCAGTGGCTTTAGTGGTTAAAGTTTCAAGATTAAAGACTGGAGCGTTTAAGGCCACATCTGACAAGTTAGCTAAACCGGGTTGGATCTGTAGCTAGCCCAGGACCTTGGCAGAACTGCCAACCCTGAGCGCCCAGAGAAATCACAATTGCCTAAAAATGAAACGTGTGAAAACAGCTGGTGGGGGGGGTGTCACATTTCCAGGCTTTTCTCCAGTCTCCAGGGTTATAGAACGGACTTGAGAGACGAGAGTCTCCGACGCACGTGGCTCCAGGAGCCGAGGCTTTATGAAAATCCCCCAAATATTCCCCGACTTGGGCTCTAAATCCCGAGAGCTGGCGACGCTGCTTATCCACAGGCTGATGGGGGTCCCGCCCTTCAGATTTCACCGTGCCAGAGAGCAGCACTGCCTCCACCCCAGCGTGGCATGGCCAGGACTAGACTGGTAGTCCAGCTCTTCCAGGCCCCTCCGGCTGGCGGAGGCTGCCTGGCTGAGCCTTCCTTCGCTTTACGCACTCCGTTTAAAAGTTCTTCACCTCCCCATTACCTAGCGCAGCTCCAGACCTCTTCGGGACCAGCTCAGCGACTTGAGCCCCGCTCCAGAAAACGACGGCCGACCCGGGTTCATTTCCTCCCTCCCAGCAAACAACTGGGTTCCTTTCCTCCTGGCTGACGCCCACCCTTTGGAGGGAGAGGAGGTAGGTGCAGCTCAAGGGGCGGGGAGCGGTGGCGAAGCCTCTCTGGGTGCATCTACACTGCAGTGCAAAACCCACGGCTGACCCCTGCCAGCTGACTCAGGTGCACGCCAAGGGGCTGTTTAATTGTGGCGTAGATGCTCAGCCTGGCGCCCGGGCTCTGTGAAGGGGGAGGGCCATCTACACCGCAATGAAACAGCCCCATGAGCCTCAGTCAGCTGGCACGGGCCAGCCGTGGGTGCCTAACTGCAGTGTAGACAGACCCCACCATCTTCTCAGCATCGGGGGAGGGGGGAAGGGACCGGGAGGGGCAGGCAGAGAGTGGGCACCCGTGGACGGTGGGAACTATGACTAGGGCAGACTGAACTTACAAAACCCCACACCTTGCTCCCAACCCCCGCTAAAGACGCATCGGTCGCCAGGAGAGCTGGCGTGGCCCAGGGCAGGGCACCAGACTGGAGTTCAGGAGACCTGGCTCCCGTGCCCAGCTTCACCGCTGACCTGCTGCGTAGCCTCCTGCCCCTTTTGGTGCCTCCCCTCCGGCTGAGCTGTTTGGGGCAGGGGGCCCCGATCCTGGTCAGGGTCTGAAAGTCTGTGCTTTGGAGACATTGCAACATTTCCAAACAGTAATGGTCCTCGGAGCGGCTGTGGTAAGTGGCTCAGAGGGCTGGTGAGCCCGCGGGGCTGGCAGCACTCGCTCCGCAGGGAGCCTGGGCTGAAAGCCGTGGGCAGGGCCGTTACAGTCACATTCCGATTTCTGCCTTTAATCTTTGGCGGGGCCACAGCAACTCAGTGGAGGGACTAAAAACCCCCGTGCGCTCGGTGCGTCCATTTTCCTAATGATCTACATCCAAAAAAGCTACCCGGGCTTCCGGGGGTTTCTGAAGGCTGGTGGTCTGGGGATAATCAGCGTTGAGGTCAGGCACTGCTGCCGAGAACACAAGTGGCGACCAAGACTAGCATGTTGGCAGGGGACTCAGGCGAGAACAGAAATATCAAAGTGGTAGATGTTACTAGTTTGCCCACATGTTAAATGCAAAAAAGACTCCCCCGCCCCCCCTTTGGTCTCCCTTGCAGGCTGAGGGATGATTTTCCCTGTTTAAATTTCAGCCTAAAACAGCTCTTCACCTGCATAACGTCTCCCTCCCCTGCTCTTTATCAATGGCAGCGCTCCTAGCTCGCAAGTCGCTAGTTAAGTGCCCAGCATTGCGGAAGCCCTAGTGGGTTAGGGGATATGAAACACAAGACCCGCAAATCACCGTTCTGAACCGACAAAGTCAGGGGGATTCTATGTCCGGAGTCAGAGCCCAAGCCTGTGGCCACGCTCAGCCTGAAGCTAAGCTGAGTTTGCAGGATCAGGCCTCAAGCAGGCGTGTTGTAAGATCTGCTCTCACAAACCAGTTCCGGGCCCGTGTTACAGAGACTCATCTGAGCAGCGCGAGTTCCGTACAGAGCTGGCTGCTCCTTGCAGACAGGTGGCAGAGAAGTTAAAAATGAGGGTTTTCAAAACAGTGTGGGACTAGAGATGGTAAGAGTCCATCCCCACCTCTGTGCAACATATTGGAACAGTTTAATTTGCCAAGCTTAATCAAATACCAACACCTCTAAACGAGAACATACACACATGCTGCTTTCTCGCCACCAGAAGCAACAGACTGTTCCAGATCCTTTCTCCAGCAAGTTAAAAACTAATCTGGTCCCGCCCTCCCACAGCCCACCCCCAGTAATGAAGGCAACTACACACGCCCTAGGCTATTGATTTTTCTAGGAGCATTGCTTTTGGATGAAGGCAGGGACTAAAATACGGCCAAAGGGACGGACAGGGTCAGACCTGTTCAGGAGGGCGGAATACATTAGGGCTGATGAGTCGTGTCAGCTCCTTTGGGAAATTGCCTGGAACACAATTTAATGACATTTCGAGATTCGTTGCATTGCAAATCACCTCTCTGCTCGGGAGCCCGGCGGCTGCACACGCAGCCTTTGGCTAAGCTGCTGTCTGATGGCAAGCGATCCGTTGGGGGGAACAGTAAAAAAGATTTTTTTTAAAAAGAGACAGTGCTCCAAACACCTCAAAGGGGAACCACCTATCCCCGCGCTGCGCGGGCAGCCTGGCCATCACCAGGCCTGGGGGGGCGGGGTGGGGGAGCCATTTCCAGGGGCAATAGCCGCAGCTTCTCTCTCTACTGCCCTGCATCCCCCACCCCAACCCCCATGTGAGGAGAACATTCCCCACAGACAAGCCCAGGCCTTCCCATTTTCACAGCAGGCAGCCCCCTTTGCTTCCCTCCCACGCCAGGAGCGGGCGCTGCGAGTCATCCCCCGACCTGGAAGCTCTTGCAACCACTCTCCTGTGGTCACATTTTTGCGGCAGCCCCTCGGCTGTAGAGAACTTTGTTTTGAAGAGCTGGAGGGGCCTGGTGGGTTCAGCCTTGGGGGGGGGGTCACAAGATGAAGTCAGGCCCCTCTTCGCACCAGCCCCGAGGCCCAGGAGGGCAGCCAGCTGCTTAAACGCCCAATGGTGCAACTCAGCCCCCTCGGAGGAGCAGAGCTGTTCCTGGGCTGGAGGGGTCAAACCACGACTCACACACCAGCCTGGAACGCCCGATCGTTCCCCAGCCTACCAGCAGGTGGAGACCAGCACCACGCCCTGCCGGGGCCTTGGCTCTCCGCTCCACCCCACCAGGCAGCATTGGTCGTCGAATCCGGCCCCCGAGCGAGCATCCCCACTGGAGGGGCCTGCTACATATCCAGGGGCACCAGCTCACGCAGCCCAGACTCTGCCTAGCAGAGGGGCCATATTGCCTGGGAGCCCGGACCTGGTCTCCAGACCAGAGGAGATCCAGCTGCCCTGAATACAGAAGGAGCTGCCTGGCTAGCCATCCCAGCATGCAATGCTATAGGGCCACTCGGCTCACGCCGGAGCAGCTGCGTGTGGGGCCCTGCGGTCTGTATTCGGAGACCCTGGGTGGCTGAACGCTGCGTGTGGTTTGCAGCTCACCGAGTGGCTATCCTCACGCTGTCAGGGTCATGAAACCACATTACCCGATGCGTTAGACACCTATGGGTGAAGCCAGGATGAAATGGACACAAGAACCACCCCCAGTCACTAAGCACGCTAAGCGTGACACATGAATCCCTCACCCCCGTGAGGACACCGCCGTTCTCTGACCCAGCGTAAGATGCTGGAGCCTGCACACGCAGCTCCCACGGGCGTGCCAGTGGGCTACGTTTCTGAACGAGGAGCATAGCGAGAAAGCCAGACAGCCAACGAAACCCAGCTCTCGCGCCCTCGCCAGCCCCAATCGTTTGTAACGCTCTGGCCCACAGACCCAGATCCCTTGGGCTCCACGGCTGATACTCCCCCAGCAACGGAAATCCCAGAGCATCCTCAAAAGCCGATTAGCTGCCCTACCATCTCCACTACCGACATTGAACCAGCTTGCCTTTAAACATTGAGAGACTGGTTGAAAAGGGATTTGATTTCACCTGCCCCTGAATACACCCCTCCCCATGTCTGTGGGGAAAGGAATATTGTGGAATGGGGTGTTTCGGTCAGCACTGATCACTTACCACTGGGCTTTAAGTACTTCTTGGCATGCAGGTAGCTTTCCAGCATGCGTTCGTTGAAGAGCATATACCCCATAGGCTCCGAGATAATTATGTCCACCTGTTCGGGAAGCGAGATTTCCTCCACCTTGCCGGGGATGACCACGATCCTATCCGTGAGGTTGTTGCTTTTCACTAAAACCTGGGCGAGGAGAAAAAAAAGTCAGAGAAAGGAAAAGAGAAGCGGCCCCCACTTCCCGGGTCTAAGCCAGCCACATGATCCAGAATGATCTGTGGGCATCTGCTGCTGGCGCCAGCCCAGGAACACGCAGTGGGGTTTGCCGGGACTATCACGAATTGTGCTAAAAATACATCAGGGCAAAAATGATCTAGTTTAACTGAACATCTGCGAGACAGCTTCAAAGGAGGGCAAAGTCAGTCAATTTCATCCAGCTGAGCGAGACTGGGCCAAAGTCCTTCCCGGTGCAACTGCAGTGAGGTCAGTGACACCAGGGATGAATTTGGCTCAGAGCCTTTAAGGGCAGGGGATCTTCTGAAGACAAGGAACCGTGGCAGGGAGTGCCATGCACAACCCAGTCAGGGTCATGTTCCAGCCCACACACTCAGAGTCCTTTCACCCCACTTTCCTCCCCGGATCCAGCACTTGGCATCTTCCAACCACTTGGTTACCTGGTCACGCCTCCTGACACCTGCATCGCATAGATGGGTAAACAGAGGCAGGAGAGAGGACGTGACCTGCCCCAGGTCAGACTGAGAGTCAAGAGCATACCAGTCAAAGCTCGGTCTGTACGGGCTGGAAATTCAGGTTGAGATCCTTACTGGGAGAGGGAATGATACAAAATGGATGGGGGCTTCTGGTCACTGACTGGGGGAGAACATTTCAGGGAGGAAAAATGGCCCAAGCTGCAAATACACAGCAACACAGACCGGAGCTCATGGAACCAGGAAGAGGCTACGAAATGAGCAACTTCTGGACTGATGGTCTTTGGACCACCTTCAAGAGACCCTGGCTCATGGCTCCCCACCCTATAGGCCTTGCCAGCCTGAAGCACGAGTAATCCCAGCTCTCCCTTTCCTGATGTGCTAGAATCCTGGTGAGCCATCCAGGAGGATCCTTTCAAGGAGACCCCCCAGGTTCTCTGGGCCAATACATCAGACAGTTTCCTTCCTATTTTTGGTCTTCTCTCAGATTCCCCTCACACGCCCGACTCGGCTCCTGTCTCTGAGTCCAAGCATCAGTACAGGGCTCCCCTCCGCACAGAGCCCATAATAATCCGTGCTTTATGTGGGGTCTGCAACTCTTTATCAGCTGAGTGACCGGTTAACAAAAGGGATCTAGAACCCCAGGACAAGAGTTCCTGGAAGAAGAAAACCACGATTCCAGAGCTTGCCTGTCGGGTCTTTGCTTTCAGAGTCAACTAACCAGCAGCATCCTGGGGTCCCGAGGGCAGGACCACAGCAGCCGGGAGATACAGGAATGCCGAAGCTATCCGGCATTTCTGCACACTTGCCATAACTTGCAACCAAGTAGGCAGATAGCAGCAGCAGGAGCAATTCCTCACCAACAGTGCAGCTACTGCCTGTCTCCTCAGTGGGGTCTTCAGTCACTTCCTGTCTTCCGCGGGAAGCTGCCATTTCCTGATGGGGAAGACCCCACCAGATCATCCCCGCCGCCAGCACTCTGACCATTTGCTTGTTCCCATCCACAGATCTGACAGCTAGACGGGACCAGGAGCTCCCACAGCCTGAGCTCCTGCATAGCAAGCCAGAGAACTTCATGCAGCTAGCCCTGGATTAACTCACTGGATCGTGTTGGACCAACACTTGTCTTCCAGCCAGCCAGTCTGGAGGCTTCAGGAGACAGAAAAGCACTGCTACCCTGTCGTTGAACCCCGTCCTGATAACACATCACCACGGCCTCCTTCTGCCATGACCTTACCCTGGTGGCATCATCTGAAGTACATCCTTCCAGCCTCCACCAGCCGCATGGATTTGGCTCCTCCCAGCCACCGTGTGCACTGGACCCTGCCAGCACCAGTTCTGCCGGCAAACTACGTGGCCAGTTTTTCTCTGCCCTTTTTTTAGGGATGCTCTGATCTCACTCCATCTTCCCCAGACCCTGCCAAACCTGGGAATGCCGCTCTTGGGAACTGTCCAAGTCCTGACAATCACACTCTGGATAAACCAATTGGGCTTGGTGCTGGCCCAGTTTCATCAACTGGCTCCAAACTTTGCTTTTCAGGCTCTATTTCAGCTTATCTCCTTATGTCCCGCAAACACTCCAGCGCTGGAGTCCTGCATGTCTCATGGTTAGAGTGCAGGATGCCTGGGTTCTATTTCTGGTTCTGCCACCAACATGGCAGGCGCCCTTGGGCAAATCACATCCCCTCCCCGTGCCTCAGTTTCCCCATCCATAAAAAGAGGTTAGGACCCAGCTGGCTGAGGGGGGCTCTCTCTAAATGAGAATGGCTAGCTTCATAATACAGCCAAAGTGCCACCATGTCGCTCCAGAGCCTCCCACTGGCCCTCAGCTCCTTTTGATGCCCAAGTATAAAAGCAGCATCGTGTACCAGGTCTCGCGCTGTGGCCTGTTTCTCGTGAGCACCTGTTGAGTCTCCGCAGCACAGAGAGAAGCCTGGTGCGTCTGCGCATCGGTTAGATGCCGTCAAACGAAGCCTTCGCCGTTCTAAGCAGCACTTCACCAGATGCCTGGGCTGATGCCGGTCCGGCTTCCAGAAGTTAGCGCTGGGACGCTGGACTGAGCAATGCTGAGTTCCCACGGCAGCTCTTCCTCAACGCTCCGCCGGTGTCCGGTTCGCTGGCTCAGCCACCGCTCTGAACTGGCGCTCCCATATCCCCAGGGCTGAGAGAGGCACCAGTCCTGAAGGAGCCCCACGAGGAAGCTTGAATGCTTGACAGGATTTCAAGCCAGGTAACGCCTTGGCTGGCTTGGCAAAGCCTGCCCCAGAAGGCTGCAGCTCAGCTCCCTCACAATCATGTGATTCTTTGACCTGGAGGCTGATCTTCCCGCACCCAGCACCCTGCTGCACAGGGACTGTCTCCTCCTTGGCTGATGAGAGCAGCCCACAGCGCCTTGGCAGAGGAGCATCCCTGCAAGGCAAAGAGTGTTGACCCGCAGGCAGCTGCTGTGTGAGCCGTACTGACCTCCGCCTGCTGGGCCATCGTGCTGGCTTCTACTGCATAGATTTTTCTCGCCCCAGCCTGTGCGGCAAAGAACGAGAGGATGCCGGAGCCGCAGCCGACGTCCAGGACGATCTGGGGAGAGAGGAGGGAGAGAGTGAGGAAGCAGCTGCCGATAGTCGCCCCCCGCCCTCCACCTACCGACTAACCCAGTGGGCTCGTTCAGTCCCTTCGGTTCAGACACGTGCGCCGCGGGGAACGGCATGCCTCGCTCACCCGGCAGCTTGCCCGTGCCAGAGACCAGGTTGAAAATGCAGCTCAGGATGGAAGAATTCCTGTTTCAGGGCCATCCACCAAAATTGGAGGATTGAAAACAAGCCACCCCTCGGAAAGGAACGCTCCCAAATATTTGCTTGAGTTGGAGAAAGGAAAGCTAAGTCCCCCCACAACTATTTTGAAACCTCTGAACTCCCCACAGATCTCGCCACCTGTGGGCCAGGCCAGTCTCCCACCCGAGACCTCGAACCAAGCTCTCACCGGCAGGGACCAAAACGATCCCACAGCCTTTTACACAACAGTTGGGGTTTGGTCCCCATGTCTTTGGGTCAAATCTCCCCTGGGCGATGCACTGGCTGCAAAGCTCCACCCCAGAGGGAGCTGCATTTCAGCAGCTCCTAAGAGTCTGGGATTGTCCATAGTTCAGAGCGGTCTTGGGGGTCGTACGGCCTCGGCTCCAATTGGGCGAATTTTAACTGGGCTCCTTTTATAGACAATGACTCACAAATACAAGCGAACCAAGGCTGCAGGGACTTCTCAGGGCACAAAGCGCGTATCGCTTAATTAGCAACATGGCGGCAGAAGACAGAACCGCGTGTCTGCATCAGTTGCTCTTCCGCGCATGTAGATCTTTGTGCTGGCTTCTGATAAGAAGCTACTGAAATTAAAAAGCTTATCCACGAAGACAGACTTTCAAAACAGCCGTTCCTGGCAGAAAGACGCGGCTTTCAGAGCTCTGCCTGCCCCTCGGGTGGGTTTGGGAGGCACAGCTCTGCTTGCGGTGGGAAAAATTGCTCCAAGTGTCTAACTTTGCCCCATTTAAAAAAAAAAAAAAAAAGATTCACCAAGATATTGATCTGTCAGGGGATTTACAGAACGGGGTCCCCTGCCTTGGCAGAGTCACGGTTTTCACCTCCTGCTCGCTCCGGAGAGAATCCCACCCCGGGAGGCAATAAAAAGGAAAAATGTTTACTCCCAATTAACCCTATTGGATCAAACAGCAGCAACGCTGAGCATTCCCACAGTAGCTTAAAGCAGCGTACAAATGCTACATTGTATGTCTGCAATATTGAAAGCAAGCACAGCTGAGAGGGCAGAAAAAGCGACTGGGAACTAGGACTCCTGGGTTCCATTCTGAGCTCTGGGAGGGGAGTGAGGACTAGTGGGAAGAGCATGGAAAGCTGGGAGTCAGGACTCCTGGGTTCTGTCCCCGGCACTGGGAGGGGAGTGGGATCTAGTGGGTTAGGACAGAGCGGGCTCTATTCCCAGATATGCCACTGGCTGCCACCTTGACAAGTCACCTCCCTCCCACCACAGTCTCCCTCTGTAAAACGAGCCCATCAGGAGGTGCAGTTCAGTGAAGTCTCTGTGGGTGGTTTGAGGGTCTCAGGTGGCAGGGGCTGTGCAAGGCGAAACCACTGTGTCTAACTTAGGACCGAGGCCTAGTGCCTTCCGAGCCCTGTCAAGGCTAGTGAGGAAAGCCAAGCCCTCGAGTTGACAGAGCACCGCTTCACTCGGGTCGCACCCACAGAGAACGGTCCCATGGGGATGGGAGGGACTTTACAGCACCTGCCACTAGCCCAGAACTGCTGAGATTCCCTTTCCTCGGAGGCAAATCTTCCCGGCAGACAGGCCAAGCAATCCCACCACAGGACCAGGCACGTGAAGGGACGATGCAGGAGGAGCATCTGCCATCCTCCCTCCAGGCCAGATCATACTGTTCACCTCATCCCCAGTGAGTCCAACACAGGTGTGTTAGCTGGATCTTCACTGCAGACCAAACCATCACCTGGCTGCCCAAGTCACGATAAGAAGGGTAAAGAGAGAGAAACAGCTTTTGATACAAACGGCTCCCTTGCAAATCTCAAGAGATGAAATCAACGCAAGCGCAGACACTAGTTCCACACGACTCCCCCGCTGCGCGAGTTCTAATTAGACCCTCCAGGAACAATGTTCACATACAAAGCCAGCTGGTCCCCTGGCTGACAGCATGGCCTAATTGGTTAGTCTTAATCTCAATTATTAATTACGTGTATTACAGAAGCACCTAGAGATCGCGACCAAGACGGGGCGCCCCTTTGTGCCAGGTGCTGCACAGACTGCACGAGAGACAGTCCCTGCCCAAAGATCTCACAGGCTAAATAGCCAAAAGCTGGGAGGGGAAACTGAGGCACCGAGAGTGGAAGACTTGCCCAAGGTCACTGAGCTGGTCAGCAGCAGAGCTGGGAACAGAATCCAGGTCTCCAGAGTCCCAGTCGCTGCCCTGTCCACTAGGCCACTCTGTCTCCTTGTGATGGATGGTGGGAATTGGGATGGTCACATACATAGCCCAAGATGGCATGAAGTAGGTGTGGCCATCAATGCCTATACCCGTCAGTCAGGCAGTCTAGTGCCCAGATCATGTGGGTCCATTAGGGGAGCGATTGCTAGGAACAGAGTGCCTCCCGGCACCCAGGAAGCAAGCCAAGAGCTGAGACTAGGGAGCCCCTGCTGTATTTAGAAGGTGTACGGCGGTAGCGTCTAGATGCCCCCGGCACAGACCAGGATCCCACTGGGCTAGGCGCTGATCACCACTCACAAGCTTCTGCCTGCCCGGAAAATACATGATACTTCCAGCTGCCTCATCCAGGGAGCGGGGGGCGGCATACCCACAGGCACCACCTGTGGGTCACCTCCAGGTCACTGGCTCACAGCTGGCCCAGCCGCTGGTGATCAGGAGTCACTGCCCTCTGATGGCTCTTGGCTGTGAGAAGGGCGGGGGCCCACTCTAGCTCTGTGCCCCCATCACAGTAAGGGGAGACTCAGCCGAGAGACGAAGGACTGTCTGGGTCAGACACTGAACTCCCCCACCAGAAGGAACACAACCTCTCTCATGAGGAGGACGGGGGCGGACAGGCACTCCCAAGGCCTGGCTGAGGCCATTACTGGAGAGAAGCAGGCTCCTGCTGCCCCAGTGTTTGAAATCCCTCCCGTCCCCACCGACGCCACAGTGCGATCCCTGGCACAGCCCTTGGCGGGAGCAACGTCTGCACGGCTCAGCCCGATGCTGCCGGTACCAGAACGGGGCTCTCCGGTCCCGGCCCTTGCCCTGCAGGGTCGGAAGGCATCAGACCGCGCAGACTGAAACACATGGCTCTGGATCAGCTGCTGTCTTCCTCAGGCTGGTTTAGGACGTTCTGGGTGCAGCCACCTATCGGCATGAGCAGGCGATCGGTGCCCCGCCAGAGAGTAGCTCCCAGCAGAACCTTGCCTAGCACGCTGTCTCGTCTAGCTGCTCGGGCAATGGAGCTCCCATGGGAGTCCACTCCAGAGGCAGGAGGCTCCTGACTCCCTGTCATAATTCATCCCACTGCCCACCTTGCGAAGCCGCCTGCCTTCCCTCCCTCGCCCTCCAGAGCGTGGCCGACGGCCCCGTATCACAGCCAGCCGGGAGGGGCTAAGAGTCTGAACAGAGCCAGCACTCTGGGTACCCATCACCACGGGACCCACGGCCCTGGGGAGTTCTACACTGAGTTTTGTTTCAGAAGACAGCTGTCCCGGCAGATACAGCCCTTGGATTTACCCCACCCCTCCCACGGCACCTGGAAGTTAAAGCACCACTAGGATCCCCCCAAAAGCAGTCACAGAGAACCTAGGCTGCATTTTTACTGCTTTGCCCTTCTTTCCTCCTCTCGCCATCCCAGCCACTACCCAGCACTAAGGTCCCCTCTAGCGGATGGGGAGTCAGGACTCCTGGGTTCGAGTCCTGATTCCGCTGCAGCCGCATGGAAAGTCGTTTCCCATTTCTGTGCCTCACTTTCCTCTATAACAGACTCCCCATCTCCCAGACGGCAGAGTTACCGCCAGGAAGCCTCAGGACCCTTGGATGGAAGGTGCAGTGTGATGAGAAATGCCACCACCTTCTCTGGGACCAGACCCACACCTGACAACTTTGGTTCCCACTACACTCACCACATAACCAAAAAAAAACCCCAGCCAACGGTACAGGCCCATTACCAGACGGAGACGGGCAAATTATGAATGATGCAGAAAAAGCAAAGGTGTCCAATAATTATTTCTGTCCTGTATTTGGAACGAAGCAGGACAACGTACTCAGACTTTCCAGTCCATTTGCGACAGAGGAAGACATTAAACAGCATTCACTAGGTAGAAACGTTTTTAAATTAGCAGGTCTGGATAACTTTCACCCAAGAGACTTAAAATAGTTGGGCAAGGAGAAGATCTCTGGACCGCTGTTAATTTTTCATGAATCCTAGAATATCAAAGAAATTCCGGAAGGCTGGAAGAGTGCTGACTTTGTGGCCATATTCGAAAAGGAAAAGCAGGATGACCTAGCTAACCATAAGCCAGCCAGCCGGACGTCAATCCCAGGCAAAATAGTAAAAAACCTGATACGGGATTCAAAGAATTAAAGGAGAGGAATCTAATTAATGCCAGTCAACATGGAAAAATAGATCACATTTCACAAACCTGAGTGCAGTTTTTGATACGACGACAAGTTTGTTGATAAATATAACAGACCCGCAGAGTGATCTGGATCGCTTGGCAGGCTGGGCCCGTTCAAACACGAGTTACAACACAGGCAAATGCCAAGTTATCCCTCTAGGAACAAGGGCTGGCAGCCAGCCTGACGAACGGGGGACTGGAGAGCAGCGACTCTGAAAGGACGTAGGGCTCATGGCAGACAAGCAACCCAAGGGGAGCTGCCAGTGCCCCGTATGGAGAAAAGGGCTGGTGTGACCCTTGGTATATAAAACAGGGGAGCAGGGAGGCGATTTCACCTTGAAGCGCCACTGGGAGCCCAACACTGTGGCCAGTTCTGGGGCCACGTTTTTTAAAAAAAAGAGGTTGAAAACGTGGGAAGGGTGCAGAAAAGAGCCACAGATATGATTCAGAGGCTTGAAAAACACCTTCGGGTGAGAGATTGAAGCAGCTCAATCTTTTTGGATCATCAAAGATCAAGAGGGGACCTGATTAGAGTGTCTACAACCTTCCCGGGGCGAAACCGCGGGGTGCCAGAGGGCTCATTAGCGTAGCGGAGCAAGGCAGAACAAGAGCTAAGGGCTGGGAGCTGAAGCCAGACATTCCCATCAGAAACAAGGCCCCACTTTTAACAGCGAGGGGCGATTAACTAGGGGAGCGAACGGCGGCTGCTCCACCTCTCAAGATGTCGTAACCAGGAGCCTTTCGGAACGAGAGGCTTTAATCAGACCCCAGGGACTGTCCTCAGTGCAGGGGGATGGGGAGCAATTCTCTGACTCCTGTTACAAAGGAGCTCAGACTAGATCTAATGATGCTTCAGGCCTGGCAAAGACAGCGGAAAACCCAGTTCAGCAGCCCGACGCGGCCAGCAGCTCGTACTCGTTCTCTTTGCACGCATTGGCAAGAAGCTCACATGGGAAGAGAGGGGCTCTGGCCAGCAACGCAGGTTTTCAATTAACATGCTGCCCAGGATATTCCATTAGCTGCTGCTCTCCGTGGTTATCAGCAGACACGAGCCGAGATCAGGCCAGCAGCCCAGAGCCCGGGTGTAACTAGCTGAGCGCACGGAGAACTGGGGCTATTGGCCGCACGTTACTTTATTGAAAAAAAAAAAAAAAAACCAAAAAACAAAAAACCCACACATGGTGGTGGGCACGACTATCCGACCCCAGACAGCACGAAACACAGGGTTCAGCGCAACAGCACAGATCCAAGGGCTCGCGGGACACGGCTGGTCCAACACCTTCTGCTGGCTTGATCCCAAACCCAATGCAGAAAGGCTACAGGGATCCTAGCAGGGGAGGTGACAGCATCTCAGAGGTTGGGTGAAGACTAACCCAGCCTTCGTCAAATACATCCCTGACCTACACCCTAGGCAGGGGAAACAGCGTACGGAGACCTGCCCACTGATCAGAAAGGAGAACTGCCCCGGGGGAGATCCCAATGCTGTGCCAGCCACGCCCTCTTCCATGAGCGCCCCCCCCCCCCCCGGGAGTCTGACAGAGGGGTAGCAGGATTCCTCCTCCTCCTCACCTTGTCTTTGAAGTCACTGTGGTTCTGCAGGATGGCCCGCTGGTATGTGCCCGTCCGGACGTAGTCCTGCATCATGTTCTGTTGCTGGGACAGGTAGCCGTAGAACTAAAGGAGACATGAGAGAGTTCGTTTACGCCCCAGAAAGGGAGGCGGGTCTCGCCTGGGGGAGGATGGAATTTTGCCAGAGACGAAGGTTCCCAAAACAAAGCCGGCGCAGAGCAGCTGGGTGACTGCTCAGGAGAGGGGCAGGGTGCTGGTGGGTTTTCCCCTTAGACAGCTCGGGGGCCGTGCCATCTCAGGTTGGGGCCTTGGCAGGGCGGGCCAGTTGGTCCTGGGATAGGAGATCTCCAAGGAAAACCCAAGGCACTGCAGAAAACAGCGCTGGGCACACATCCGTCATGGTCAATACTGAGCCCAACATTCAAGCATCACTCCAGGGGGTGCTAACCTGCAAGCAGCAGGGCTAAACGGAGCTCCTCCCCATGCCAGCTACTGTCCCGAATGGGGCGGGGGCACTGGGTTGCTGCATCCTCCCTCCCATGTGTCATTAACGAATCTGGGGCACACTTTGCAAGAGGATCCTGGACCAATTCAATGCTGCCCTCCCTCCCCCAGAGCACGGACTGCTGAGGGTACGCCCCACGGCCCTTCCTGCGGGCCGGGGGGCCTCCCCGGGCAGGGACGGCTGCAGATCTACACATGCAGCTCCTAGGAGATCAGGCAGCAGCGGGCCCTCCTACCTGGAAGTACTGCACTGCGGAAGACTCCTCCGTCCGCTCGCTGAACACTGACCGCTCTATGTTGTGACCCCGGCAGTTTTTCAGGATATTATAAAAGGAACAGAAATCTGAAAGCAGAACCAAGCGCTGGGGCTTTAGAGGGGTCATCGCTGGCAGAGACCCAATGGGGGGGAAGCGCCTCACCTGATGAACCGTGTGCCCCACTGGCCAATGGGGCCGAGGACAGCCCCAGTTGGTCCTCATGGGGTTGCAGTGGGGGAAGGGCCAAGAAATGAAAGCTGAATGGGAGGGAAGGGTCACTGGAACAAAGGGGAAATATGGCTGCAGAGAGCCATGAGTGGGGAAGCCTCTGAGATGCACTAAGGACTGCCCTGAGGCTGGGATCACAGGAGCCAGTGAGCTCTGACCATCGGGGCAGGGGCAAGGAAGGAGAAGGAACAGCCACGGGCAGGGCAGAATCATAGAAACGTGGGGCTGGGAGGGACCTCGAGAGGTCGCTGAGCCCAGCCCCCAGCGCTGAGGCCGGACTGAGTCAATCTAGACCAGCCCGGACAGGGGTTTGTCGGACCTGTCCTTAAAACCCTCTACCAATGGGGATTCCCCAGTCTCCCTTGGAAGCTACTCCAGAGCTCAACAGTCCTTAGCATTAGAAAGTTTTCCCTAGTGTCGAACCAAACTACACACGAAGCGGATTATTGTCCTACCTCCAGTGGCCATGGAGAACAACTGACCCCCATCTTCTCCAGAATATATCAGAAGACTGTTTTCCAGTCTCCTCTGCCCCCCTGCAGTCTTTTCTCCAGACTCAACCTGCCCAGGGAGTTTGTAGCCTTTCCTCATAACTCAGGTTTTCTAAACCTGGGATCATTTTGGTTGTTCTCATCTGGACTTGCCAGTTTGTCCACATCTTTCCTAACATGCAGAGAGTCCATAATCGGACACAGGACTCCACCAGTAGACCAGGACTCCGATGTCTTATGGCTGACATCCAGCTCCTGTTAATACACGCCAGAATATTAGCCTTTGTGGCAACTACATCATGCATCCAATTGGTGATCCCCTGTGACCCTCAGCCCTTTTCAGCAGTGCTACCTCCTAGCAATAATTCCCCATTGCGTACTTGGGCGTCGGACTTTGCCTTCCGAAGCGCAGCACGTGACTGAATTTCATCTAGTCGATTTCAGATGAATTCTCTCATTTTCTGGGGTTGTTCTGAATTCTAATCCTGCCCTCCAAAGTGCTTCCAACCGCTCCCAGTTTGGTGTCATCTGCACGTTTCATAAGCACACTCTCCACTCCATTATCCAAGTCATTCATGAAAACACTGGCCAGTACCAGGCCCGGGACTGACCCCAGAGGGACCCCGCCCAGTTTGGCAGCATACTCAGAGTGTGCTCTTTCAACCAGTTGTGCACCCACCTGACAGTAACTCCACCTAGACCACACTTCCCTAGCTTGCTCCTGAGAACATCACATGGGGCCATGTCAAAAACCTGACTAAAACAGCAAGATCTATCATGCCTGCTGCTCCCCCCCGGGCCAGAAGTCCTGTCAAAGGAGGAAATGAGGATGGTTTGGCAGGGTTTGTTCTGGATAAAGCCGTGCTGGCTATTCCTTCTAACCCCAGTATCCTCCAGGTGCCGGCAGCCTGATTGTTTAGTCATTTGGTCCAGTATCTTTCCAGCTGTTGTAGTCAGGCTGCCTGGTCTATAGTGCCCAGGACCCTTTGTACTATGTTTGCACTTCTCCAGTCCTCCAGGACCTCACCCACCCCCCAGAAGTCTCAAAGATAATTGCTACCGGTTCCAAGATTCCTCAGCCAGCTTCTTCAGTACCTCGGATGAATGTGATCAGGCCCTGCCGTGCATACAGCTAACTGATCGAAGCCTTTAACCTGTTCCTTCCCTATTGTGGCTTGCATTCCTTCCTCCTTGGTAATATTGTGCCGAGGACCTGGTTGCCATTAACCTTTTTGGTGAAGTCTGAAGCAAAAACAGGCTTCAGCCTTCTTGAAGTCAATTATTAGTTCTCTGGCCCCGCTAAGTACAGGCCCTGCTCTCCCCTTTGTCTCTCTCTTGCTCCTGAGATATTTAAAGAACCTCTCTGCCCTTGCCAGGAGTAACTCGTTGTGTGTCAGAGCCTCTGATGTTGCCCCTAGTGCTTGTCATATTTGTCTGTATGCCTCCTTAGCAGGTAGGCCACGTTTCCACTTCCCGGGGAATTCTCTTTGGATTCCCAGGTCACTAAGGAGCTCTAGCAAGAGGCCAATATGGATCCACCAATTCTTCCTGCCCTTCCTTTGCTTCGGGCTAGGCTGCCGTTGTGCCTTTAACACCATCTCCTTGAGAAACAGCCAACTCTCCTGAACAACTTTTCCCTGAGATTTTCTTCCCAGGGGACCTCACCTACCAGTTCTTGGAGTTTGTTAAAGTCCAATTCTTTGAAATCCCTTGTCCTTAGTCTACTGCACTCACTCCGACTCACGAACCCTTTCACCGACACTGCCTTCCACTCTCGGATTTGCTACCAATTCCTCCCAGTTGGTCAGAATCAGGCCTGAAATGGTTGGCCCCCCAGCTACTGTCTCCACTTCCTGAAACAGACAGAGTTGTCCCCTGCACATCCCAAGAACTTAGTGGAAAGGTTTGTTTTGCTGTATTACTTTTCCAACAGGTGTCCAGGGCAGTTCAAGTTCCTTGTTACTCCCAGGTCCTGAGTTCTGGATATTTCTTCTATTTGTTCTAGAAACGCTTTATCTCCCTCCTCTTCCTGATTGACGACCTTAATAGTGTCACTACCATGATGTCACAGCTATTTTTTACCCCGTTTCTCTTTACCCAGAGACTTGTATGAGACGTAGTCCGAGGATCCTCTGGGATCAACGGCAGCTGGAAAGGAGGAAAGCACGGTTGGGTTTTATGCCCTGAAATCGGGAGTCCGGGAGGCCTCGGAGAGATGCCAGGGACGGATGGACAGGGCAAGGGCAGGTTAGCAGGAGGTGGAGACGCAGCCGATGGCCCAGGATGATGAGCTGGAAATGTTTCCAAGAATCCTGGCGAGGTATGAGACGTGGGGCTTGGGTCAGTAGCTGCACCAAGGGCCTCCTGGGCAGACTAACTCCAGGCCACTGGGCCCAAGCCGCTGAACACACCGATCCCACCAGACTCTGCCCTGGGTAGGCAGCAGGACTGGCTCGGGGGGAGAGGGCGGCTCGCAGAGCCGACCAGGATATAATCCAAAGGGGCATGAGCATCGCTCTGAGGTGAGGAGCCGCAGCAGCTCAGGACTGGGAGAGCCAGAGGTGCTGGGGTCAGGACTCGGGCACAAGTCCAGAGCCGGGTGCCCGTGCCAGGACTGGAACAGCAGGGGGCGCTGCTGCTCAGGACAGAGGCGCATGTGCTGAACAAGTCTGCAGAGCACCTGCCTGGCTCCAGCCAGCAGCCGCTGCTCACATTCCTGAGCACCGATTCAGAGAGACGGGTTTTCGAAGAACATGAATCCAGGGGAGGGGCGGGGAGCAGGCATGGCTGGCGCACACGGCCTGTAGGGAGGGGCCAGCACTCCAGACAGTCCAGCTATTTCAGGGGAAGGTTCCTGTAAAGCAGCAGAACAGGAGCTGGCTGGGATTGGGAGGGACAGGAGAAGAGATCAGCACCCAAGGGGTGAACAGAGACCCCAGCAGGTTACACAGAGCTCTGCTGGTGGACCTGAGGCTGCTAGTGAAACGCAGGGGAGGGGGAAGGACTCTATTTACTAAGGAGGGGGATCTGGGCACAGGAGTTAGAAACAGGGACTAGGCTACAGAGATGCACGTAGGACTCACCCCGTCCCTGGTAGGCCGGAGTGGCCCAGCCACCAGCACCGACCCCCTAATTTCTATTCCGTGCTGTTCCACACAGCAGCCAGCTGGGGTCACTGTTGTACAAGGAGGGGCAGTTCATTGCAGGGACCGAGGCTAGGCAGCCGGGCCTGGAAATGGGGTCAAGGGGGACTCACAGGGCAGCCAGGATACTACTGAGAAGGGGGAAGAGAACCCCACCCTAACCCCCCACTAGCCTAGCACCATAGGGGCTAGATTTGTCCTTGCAGCAGGTGCTCCAGGGCTTTGTCCGGTTGGCCAAGCCCGAGGGTGGGATCTCAATTACCGACGGCCAAAGAGAAAGGCCCCAGAAGGCTGGTCGAGTCCCAGAGCCAGGAGTTTGGCAAATCAACTTGTGGGAACAAGCCTGCCCTGGAAGAGCAACTGATAGGGTAGCCGAAGCGTCTCCTCTGGGTATAACAGGGGACAACCCAGGGGTGTGAAGCAGCCAACCTCTCCCCCCCGCCCACTAGCAAGCAGAAAGGACCAGGGGACATACCAGTCGGTGTTGCAAACTGCATAAGGACACTATTACACCCCAGCGTGATGATGAAGGACTGTTTGCCCACGCGGCTGCATTCCGTCTCCCTGGACACGGAACACTTAAATACGCACACATCTTCATCTGGGGGAGGAGGAGAGAAGAGAAACAAGGGGTTAGTGTCCCACAGGAGCCACGCTTCCCACAATGGTGCACGTGCCACTTTTCAACCCCAGAGGTGGCTGCAGTTCAGCAGCAAGCAGGGCCAGGCTAGCACAAGGCATCACGCGCTGCACAGACAGGATGGCACAAGGCCTGGTAGACCTAGGACCAGCTCCCCCAACAAGGGGGGTGAGAGGGGTTCCCAGAGATGTCAGACTTTCAAATCCCATCATTCCGATTCTCGCCTTGCTTTGATTCCCCACTTATGCTCCAATGCGGATCTAGCGACCGCGGTCTTGAGAAGCACTGGAGCAAGAAGCCAATGCTCAGACCACCCCAGAACTCTGGATCCCACCCTCCCAGAGGCAGACAGCTCTAATCTCACTTGCTCTGGCCTCAGAAGCACCAGGAGGGACATGTCACCTGGGCGTTTCTTTGGTAGAGTGGTACGGGAGCTTTCAGGGGACTGAACTCCTCCACACGCAGGGATCAGAGAGGCGTGGGAATCAGCAGGCAAGAGCGCAGTGTGCTTTGGGATCGGCGGGGCAGGGCATGCATCAGAAGAGTCATGTTTTTGGCGCTAGAGAAGTGCTGAGCAATAACAGATGAAAAGGAGCCGCACCCCTCACCCGCCTAGACTCATCCCCAGAGAAGCCTGCTGGGGAGTAGGGGTCTGCTTCCCCTGCCACTTCCAGTCAGCTCTACATTCTCCTGCATGGAGCTGTCACTGCCATCCCATGCCCCACCACCTTCCTCAGCCCTCTGCTCTCACCCGCTTCCACCCTCTCCTCCTTGACTGCTCTCAGATCATTGCCAAGGCTATCTGGGGAGGCTGAAACTTTGCAGCCTCTTTGTTCCCTTTCCCCCTGCTGACTCAGCCATTTAGCCTCTCTGCCAGCCTCTCTCCCTGACCTCCTCCCCTCTCAGTGCTAGCCTCTATGCCCGTTGGACAGCTCTCGCACGCACAGCCCTGTCCCCTCTTCCCGGCTGTCCCTTACCCACAATCCGTTCCCCCTGGACTGAGCGGTAAGGCCATCTGTCGCTCCTGTTGTAATGCTTACGGAGACACCAACCAATCAGCAACAGCTGGATGGGCAGGGGGACAGAGGGCACTGGCTTCCTGTATATTTCTATCACTTGCTTTCTGAGCCTGGAAGGTCCCTGGGGCAGGAGGTGTACACACACACACACACACACACACACACACCCCACAACAGAGCCATGCTCCTCTTTGGCCACCAGCATATTTTAAGTCTTAATTGAGAAATGCAGCCTCAGGGGTGCACAATGCGTCTTGCCACTAAGGATGCGCTAATGTCACAGCGTATCCTCCGTGAGCGGGGAGAGGCCACCCCGTGGCCTCGAGGGATCTAGCTGGATCCCTTTGGCTTTCTCCCACACCCCCCCGTCTGCCTTGGGAAGGATTTCCTGCTGGGGAACGGGTACCACCGCTGAGCCAGGATGGGTGTGCCGAGGGCAGAGCGGTCTGGGCTGCACCTGGCTGACAAGCAGATTCCAACCGGAGAGGTCGGATCCGCACTCCTGACTGTGGGGGCGGGCGCTCCGAGGAGACAACCAACGCCGACAGGTCAGGCCGTTCCTGTCGTGCGCTGATGAATCTGTCTCAGGCGGCCGGCCTGTGCGCTACGTACGAGGCACTGGCTGCAGTGCGGCTGTGCAGCCCCGGGGTCGCAGAGATGCCCTCCCTCCCAGGAACGCCATCCTGCCGGCTGCAGGATGGACCAGCTCTGGGGACCAGGACAGACCCAGGGAAGGAGTGGGAGAGACCAGCTGAAGGCTACACTGCAGCAATGGGATGGATGGGACCGCTCAGCAACCCAACAATGGCGTCATGCGCAGCAGGGACCCTGCGAACGTCCTTCCAGCTCCCCCAACAGCCCCCAGTCCTGGCCTGCTGGTCTCCCTATTGCTCCAGCCCTGGACTCCATCACACAACCCTGCCGGTGCCCCTCAGTCCCGACCCACAGCCCCCTGCTAGCCCAGCCCTGGGCTCCGAGATGCCCCTCAATCTCCATCTGCAGCATCTCCGGCTGCTTCAGTCTCGCCCCCTTTCCTCCTGAGCAGGGACATCTGGTCTGGTCGAGTTTATCCGGTGACTTGGGCCCAAGTCCATCAGTAAAGAGGCTGAGCCCCCCAACCCCCACTCATTTCACTTGTGAGCCAACTCTGATTTCTAAAGGGGGTTTCTTAACCCGCCTCCCCCCACTCATCCTGCCCCTTGGACAAACACCAGTCCACTGACTGTTCTGTTTTCACCAGCTCACGTGGCCTCTTAAGGCGGAACAGCCCCAGATTTTGGCACCTGTGACCCATCCGCAGGTGAGGCGCCCTCTTAAAATGGCATTCGGCACAAACAAACAAAAGCTCACTTGAAGGCAAGTGTTTGCACCGGGCAGCACCCTCCTGGGCTCTTCCAACTACCCCAGAAAAGCCACAGCAGTGAGCTGCTCCCCCTTTACTCGCCAATGAGATCATCAGCCAGGTGCTCGGAGGTTCATGCTGGGCAAGTTGGGGAGGGGGCACTGGCCCAAGTCGGCAGGCAGCTACCACGCACGCAGGGGCCTTTCTGCAGCAGACAGAGGAGTTTGCAGGCCCAGTTTCCTGGGAAGCCTTGTTCTGTGCATGGCGTCTGGCTAGGCCGGTTCCACCGGCTCCTCGCAGTCGTTGCTGTTTATGGGCATGGCGAAAGGAGAGCCCCTCCCAAGCCCTTTCTGCTGCTCAGAGCCTCAAGGGGGTTCGGCCTATTACAGCAGGATTAATGGACGCGCTGGAGGGGGAGGGGAGGAGGGCTTGTTAGCTCCCAGGAGACTTAGCCATGGGGGCCTCATGTTATCAGCACACACAGAACCAGGGATGAGAAGCCCTCTGCAAATCCCCCCATCTGCAGCCCAAGCAGCAGCCTGTCCATGCAGATAGCTCAGCCGGGCGAGGGCGCTGGCTGGGGTTTATCTGCACCACTCAGTTCCCGGACGAGGCCCAGGGCCAAGCCAACGCCGCCTGGCGTGCTCTCCCCACCCCCTAAGATTTCCACACTCAGAGGCCAAGCGGGAGCTGGACAGCGCAGGCTCCCCAGTCCTGGCATTTCAAACCCGCCTGCATGAAGCTGGTCTGCCTTGGTGCATGATGGGAGTTGTAGTCCACTTCTCTACAGTTCTAGGGCTAGCTCTCTGAGCAGCAGAAAGTCCCTCTCCAGGGAAGGGTTATTCTCTTGGGGGGGGGGGGGGGGGGAGCTGCAGATGGACAGTCCACAGGCCAAGATGCTGGTGGGGGTGGGAGGGAGAGGAGACTCAGAGACATTTTGCCTTTGAGCACACTCATGTGTATCTGGATTGGACCAAAAATCCAGCCACAAACATGAGTGAGAGCCTCTGGGCCACTTACCCCACTAGGAACTGGGCAAACCCACATCACACAGCCCCTCTGCAACAGAACGGTGAAAGACTTCAGTCTCCGCCGACCTGGACTGGACGGGAACCAGAGATCTATGGGGGAGGGTGGGGGGTGGCGGGGGAAGAGATTTGGGGGCCCTGGTGGATACGCAGCTGCACATTAGCGCCGAACGCGACACTGGGCCCAAAAGGGCTAATGCCATCCTGGGTGCATAAACAGGGGAATCTAGAGTAGGAACAGAGAGGTTATTTTACCCCTAAGTTTGGCACTGGTGCAAATTGCTGCTGGAATCCTGTGCCCAGTTCTGGGGCCCGCAGTTCAAGAAGGATGCTGACAAATCAGAGAGGGATCAGAAAGCCACAAGAATAATGAAAGGATTAGAAAATCTGCCGGAAAGTGAGAGACTCCAGGAGCTCGACCTACTTCGCTGAACAAAGAGAAGGTTAAGGGGGGACTGGATCATACTCTAAGTATCTACATGGGGAACAGATTTAACAACGGGCTCTTCGCTCTCACAGAGAAAGGTGGAACACGCTCCCACAGCTGGAAGTTGGAGCTAGACAAAATTCAGACTGGAAATAAGGTGTCAGTGTCTAATGGGTGAGGCAATTAACCATTGGGACCATTTTCCGAGGGGTGGGGGGGCGGGCTGGTGGATTCTCCATCCCTGACCATTTTTAAATCAAGGCGGGATGTATTTCTAACAGCTCTGCTCCTTATTGTGGGCAGGTCTCTGGCCTGTTACACAGGAGCTCAAACTAGATCACAAGGGTTCCTTCTGGCCTTGGAATCTATCATCCCCTATTCCCCATCCTCCGAGCTGTCCCGTTACCAGCGGAGCGAGATCGGGGGCGCCAAAAGCAGAGGAGCTGGAGAGAAGCCTCCTTGGTGGAAATCAGGCAAGCGACCCCCCACCTCCCCCTGTTGTGGCACGTGGCGACTCTGGCTCTGGAGATTGCTACACTGCAAAAGGCAGATGCTTTCTGCTGCTGGGCACGGAGACTCCGATGCCGTCTCCAACAGACAGACGCTCTCAGCTGCAGGAACTTCCTTCCCCGAAGCGCCTTCCTTTGGCCAGTCTGGCTCTCAGATGTCACCGCGCTGCCCCCGGCTACCGACATGCCGCGAGGGACAACAGACAAAGGGCGGGGGTTTGCAGCACCCCAAGCCGAGCGGGGGTCATGTTGCAGACTGTGCTGGGCATGAGCAGGAAGAGGACGGATGGGGCAGCAGTCAGAGAGCTAGTCTGGGTCTCTGGGGTCAAGATCCCACTCTGCCACCAGGCTCCATGTGCCTGACGGGGACAGCAGCATGCCCCTACCCCTGGGAGGTGCGCACACCCTGCAATGACAGGGGCCAGATAAGGACCCAAGACAGATAAATGCAGGCTCTGGGCTTTCCCTCTGGTGGGGATCGTCCTTGCCTGAGGCAGGATGTGCAAAGGCTGCAGCCTCTCTAGAAAGGGAGTTTATCCTCCTGCTTCGTTTGCCTGTAAGTGACTCGGCATTGGTCCAACGGATGGCGCCGGACACGGGAACAAGTCACTGGCAGCAGGGACCAATCTCAGGATCCCAACACACGAGCCTCACCTGCCCCAGCCAGCTTAACTCCACGCCCCACTCAACCCTGAGCTGCCTGCCAGCAAGGGAGACACTACGCTGCTAGGTCGGCGATCTGGATCCGGCAATTCATCTCAGACAGGTTATCGACCGATCAGATCAAGCATCTTCCAGTCCTTATTGGCCCGGGTTCGATGCCAAGTGAGCTGGAAGTCAGGGGCTCCTGATCACTCGTGCTGAACTTGAGTCCTCCAAACTCCCTCCCCTAGTTCAAGGGCCCCCAGTTGGGCTGCCTCGCATCAGGAACAGCCGTCCAGAAGAATCCCACAGACAGGCCGAGCACGGGCAGCGGCTCGGCACCGACAGCGGCTCGGCACCGACAGCGCGGATTGGGAACTGGACGCACTCAGGAGCAATGCAGGATGCACATTAAACCACAAACCAAATGCATCTGATGAGCCCCGGACCAGACATTTCAAGAGCTAGTGGGTTTGGGGGACCTAGCAGGGGCCTGGTTTTCACAGGGGGGTGCTCAGAGCTTTCTGAAGACAGCCCTCGCCAAGGAGCCTCAGGCTGAGCATCCAGAAGACACTAGCTGCTCTTGGGAAGCCAGCGTGGATCACAGATCAGATCGGTGGGTTCCCTCCCTGAACTCCTGGAGAAGACAATTCACTGCTCTGTGCCTATCTAAAGAGCCTTTCGTCACATGACCTCAAAACACTACGCAGACAGTGATTTAAGCCTCACGTTCCTCACGAACCCCCAGGGGCAGATATTTAGTGACTTGCCCAAGAGCTCACTTGGTGGCCGAATTGGTAACACGCCACGAATCTGGACTCCCAGACCTCTCCTCTAACCACTAGACCCTGTTCTCCTCCGAGAGCCGAGACCAGAGCCAAGAGTCCTGACTTCCAGTCCCTTCTCCTCTAACCACTAGACCCCACTTCCTGAAGCGCTGGGAATGGAACCCAGGCGTACTGTCTGCCAGACCACTGCTCTAACCAGGAGCCCTGAGCTTCAAGGCTCAAGCCAATCCCTGGCTACGAGAGACCAGGAGGAGACTTATGGGGGGGGGCTCGAATATCTCATATCCACCCCCTGCAATGGGTGCCCAGAGCAGCTGGTTCTGGCTGTTGTTAGAGACAATACACTGGACTAGATGGACCTCGCGTCTGATCATTCCTACGTTCCTAGGCCACTTTCCCCTCAGAGCAGAGAAAAGAGCCCAGGAGTCCTGACCGCCATGCTAACCACTGGATAACACACCTGCCAGAACAGACCGCAACTCAAAAAAGTTAGAGCACAATTCTGCTCTCTCGAGCCGCCAAAGGTGTGAAGGACCCACAGTGAAACTTACCGGCCTGGATCCCCACTTCCTGAATTTTTTGTTTAATCCAGAATTCTGTCTGCCAGGCGGAAGAGGCCAGGGCAAAGCTCTGAGCACTGTGTTTCATGCCCTCCCTCTCGCTAGCCGGCTGAATGCTACAGAATCTGTATAAAAATATAATTAGAGCTATTTATCTCAGCAGACTTACAGGGGGGAGAAGAGAAAAAACCACACGCTCAGCCAAATGCAAAGGGTTTTATGGCACTTCCCTCCCCCTGGAAATAAAGACTCAAGCTGTCGCCATTAAAGGGGAAAAAGATTCTACAGCCCGGGAAGACAAAGATGACAATGAGGGAAATTCATTAAAAAGCCAAAGTCACTAATAAAACCAGAGCTCCAGCTTTCCCCAGGGCCTCAGAGCAGCAGCTGCTGCCTCATGGGCCCCCTCTGGCTCATGTCCTTGCTCAATTGTGGCTGACCCCAAAAATCAGTGAATCTCCTTTGGGGGCCTTGACAGCTTGCCACTGATGGTGCCATCTCCGGCCCAGCAACACGGAAGATGCCAAGGGTGTGTCTCTCTCTGGTACTCACCTGGCTTCCATCACCGGAGCCCCTGAGCGCCTTGCAATCTCCAGTGTATTTACTCTCAGAGCCCCTCTGGGAGGCAGGGCAGGGCTATTATCCCTGTGGTGCAGATGAAAACTGGCTCACAGAGGCTAAGGGATTTGCCCAGGGTCACACAGGAAGTTTGGTGCATCAGGGATTTGAACCCAGGGTCCCCCCTAGTTCCACAGCTGCTGGACCACGAGGTCAGATCTTGGCCAGGCCACCCCTGCTAGCTTCCTTGATGAGACTTTTCTGCTCATTCACTCAGCTCTGTCCACGTGCCATGGGGAGGGAGCATCGTCTAGTGGGCAGAGTCAGACTGAGGCGAGCCTTTAGCTGCAGCCATAAATCCATCAACAGGCATTAAGACAACCTCACCTGTCAAGTTCCACCTGCCTTTAGTCACGTGGAAAATTTAACGCTTCATTTCCACCCCATCTCTCAGCTGCAATAGGCCAATCTCCTCCACAGAGACAGGGTTCTAACTCCCAGCTCTGCAGAAATCCAAGACGTGCGCTGAGTGCAGAATTGAGAGCCAGGTCTCCTGAGGTCCCAGCTCTGCTGCTGGTTCTGTGGGTAGTCTCGGGCAAGTCCCATCCAAGGCACATACATGGCCCTCGTTATCAGAGTATCTGCGCCTCAGTCTCCAATGACTTTATCCTCCCCACATCCCTCTGAGAGCAGAGATCCCCCCGCCCCCGGGTACAGATGGGGCCTGTGGCACAGGGAAGCTAAAATGACTTGCAAAGGTCAGAAGACAATGACTCAAACCCAAGTCCCTCAAGTCACAAGGTGTGCTCTAACCACTGCACCACCCTTCCTCTCCACCACGCCTGTTTCCCGGTCTACAGAACAGGGCTAATGCTGACCTTGCTGCCAGGAGAGGGCTGGGTGCCAGCAGCTTTGAAGACAGAAAGGGCTGAGTGTATCATTAATCCCTACACAAGCTGGGTTTTCTCACACATCTGACTCCCAGAATCAAAGAGGCTCTCACGCCGACGCTGTAATTAAAGCTGTTCTTCCCAGTCCTATCGCCGCCAAGCCAAAACCCCAACTGCACAGCTCCACCCTGGTCATTACTCAAAGGGGGTTTTCCCTGCAAGCGAACGCAAGGCGAATCCAGCACGCCTCCAGCCTAGCGAAGCCGCAGGTCAGGAAGCGTTCTCTTCGGACCACGTTCAGAGGCAGATCCTGCTTGCTCTGCGCTACACCACGCTTGCCAGGCTGGGTCCGGGGCTCCAGACCTGCATTCCCTTATGAGGGGCGATCGGAGTCTGTGCTGGGAGAAATCACGACTCCCGGACTGGGTCTCCACAGGTCCCGTTCCGATTTCTTTTGCAGGCATGGACCAGGAGCCAACCGGGCAAGGCGCTGTGCAAAAGAACAAAGGCTGTCTCTCCTGGATCTCTCCACTGACCTCACAGCTTCTCAGTCCCTCCCCACACTTCCAGCGGAAACACCAGCCTCTCGCCCAGCACAGGTTAGAGGAGTCGTCCATTTGAAGCCGCTTACTTGCCAAATGGAGAGGCAGAATAGCCTAGTGGCTAGAGCACTAGTCTGGGACTCCCTAGGTTCTATTCCCAGCTCTGGAACTGACCTGCTGGGTGACTGTGGACAAGTCCCAGTCGCTCTGTGCCTCAGTTTCCCCTCCCACCATTTCCTATGTAGACCATGAGCATTGGTCACTATTTGCACATACAGCCCCAGTCTCGGGTGTTTATTGGAAACATCTTTGCGTCTTTCACAAACTCACGTTTCCCTCTGAAGGCCAGAAAATGCAGCTTTCGTTCGGGCTGACACATGGACACACCAGAAAACCCATCCTCTCCGCCGTTTACGCCTCTCCCGACGGGGTGGGTGACAGGGACGGTGCCCAGACACTCCGGTGATGGGCAGTAATAGAAAACCTGGAGGCAAATGGGCCCCACGAAGGGGATGGCAGGGAGGGACGTGGCTTCATCTCTTCAACACCCACCCGCTACCCAAGAGAGTCGCTGCATTAGTGCGTCCGGGAAATGTCCGTAGAACCCTGCATCTGCAGGGCACCCCACAGTAAGTCGAACCGGCCGAACAGGGAAACTGACACAGCCCGAGAGCTTTTGACCGAGCCTCCTCAACTCGAAGGGGTGGCCCTCTAGAGAGCTATCAAGCTGAGAAGGAAAGAAATGAGCCAGAGATCCCAGCCCATCACCCACATTAGGGATGAGCCAAGAGGAGATTTCCGATCCCCAGAGCCAGTTATCCCAATGCAGGGTCTCTCTCCAACACCAACCCACCCACCCCCCAACCGTGAATGTGCTCTTTGCTTAGCGACCCCCTTTCCCTACCGCTCGGAGGGGGAGACAGCAGCAAAAGCATCTTCAGCTTCATTTAACCTCAGACGCGCTGCCTTCGAGACCCATGCAAATGTGGATTCCTAGCCATGGATTTGCCCAGCACACCGGCCAGCCGCTGGGCTCTGATCCGCTCATTCATGGGCCCATGACTTCAAGTCAGAATTGCTGCCCCTAGCCAAAATAAACCTTTTCCACCCCAAGTCTGCAGCCTGAGATTTGCCTGTGGGCAAGGGGGGCTTGGGAGGGAAGTGAGCAGTGGGGACAGGGCCAGTTCTGTGCAAACAGCCCTTACCCTCACGCTGATTTTGCCAGTGCTAGGAATCAGATCAGGAACATAACAGCAGCTGCTTACATCTTACCTTGAAAGCAAAAAGCAACAAAGGGGGTGATCAGGCCGTATGATCTGGCCCACGGAGGAGAGCAAAGCAGCAGCCAGCCATCCTCTCCTGTCTTCCCACCCTGCAGCACCGGGAGGGCTGGGTTACGGGACAGAGGATGCTCCAGTGCTGAAGCGGTGCCACAAAGGCAGGGAGGAGATGGGGAAGGTTCATTTGGAATCTGGGCTGTGGATTTCTTCTCCCTGGGTGCGTGTGGGGGTCCCCTTTGCTGCCTGAAGCCTCCCACCCTCATCTGATATGTCCGGAGCACAATACCATTCAGTTCTGTCCTCCTAAGGAGTTAGCTATTGCCCTGATTTCGGTAGGGAGGGGGAAAAAGTCAGATAGCGACTGGCCATCTCAACAGAGGAGCTACTGATCGAACCAGCCTCGGAGAACCAACTCCCCTCATCTGTCCATCTAGGGCAGGCCAGAGACGTGCTGCGGGGTCCCACGCTGCATCCCAGCTCCTCCCACTTTTCACTGAGTTACTTTAATTTTGGGAGGAGGGAAGCGCTGCCGGTTGAGTGAAAAACTCAGGAAGAAAGTCCCTGCTGGCTTAAAGTGCCAAATGTGTGAAGAAATGAACCACGGAGTCGCCCCATGGTTTTACTGCGGAGCAGCCAGAGGAACCAGCAGGGGGCTCGGAGGAGCTGAGCTTTCCGTAGCAAAGATTAAATCAGGTGTTTAGACCCAGCTTCTCTTTTAAACCCGGGATGTTGCAAACTGTCGAAGTGGCAACGCAGCTGACACTCCTGAAATGCTCCAATTGCCAATCTGCTGTATCCTGCGCCTCCAGCACCTCGCTCCGTCTCTCAAAGGCTGCAGAGACGCACCAGGCAGGGAAGGGGGAAGTTGTGCTGACAATCTGGGTGTCCCAGTCGCAGAGATCTCCTGCTTGTTAGGAAGGGATCTCAGCCACGAGGAAGGAGCAAAGAACCCGTGTTGCAGAAACCAGCGGCTGCTCATTCAGGCTAGGGCTACGTGAGGCCAGAGACCAGGCCACGGCTCAGCAGGCGAACACATCCTCACTTAGAGAGAATTAGAACAATGGCGTCCGAACAGGTTTGCCTCCTGAAGGACAACGTCCGGGAGACTGACTTGTGCTGGGAACGGGAGGGGAAGGACCCCAAAGCATGTGGGTTTCCTGAAAGCGGCACAATCCCAGCCAAAGAGAAGCCCTCTGCCGCTCAAGGTGCTGCTTTTGAAAGCTATTAAATGCAAATTTCTCGCATCCATGTTAATCAGCTTGTCAAGCAGGGCCCCTGGCTTCTTTGTGAGCAATAAAAGGGACCGCAGATGTGCCCTGGGCTTCCAGGCAGGCTGAAAGAACAGAAAGACTGGCGAATAATTTACAGAGAGGCTACCCTAGCGAGGGTCCCTATTTATGTGCTGGGGGGGTCCCTGTCCCTCCTCCCTGCCTTTACACAAAGGCTTCGCTGCCGGCCCCGGTCAGGGGAGTTTATTCCTCCTTTGATGGTTTAAGAAACAGCACCAGCAGCGCTGCGGGCAACCCTCTGAAGGGAGCGCCCGTAGCTAGGGCTGGAGAGGCAGTACAGAACTGGGAGCTGGGCCTCGAAGCCTGGACAGGATTTTGAGCCAGCAGGAAGGACAGGCTGGGTCAGAACAGCAGGCCCTAAACATACTGGACCTTGAGACATTTTCCTCCACAGGGGCTGGGCCTCGAAGTCACTTTTCAGAACCAGTCTGCGCTTTCACTAACGTGGGGGAAGGAGAAAATCTGAAATCACAACAGCCACACATGCAAAGAGGGATTCAAAGCTCACTGAGGTTCAGTTCAAGAGAGATCACCACTCGGGGAGCAAGGGGGCTGAGCAGATGAGGAGGGAAGGGCCGAATTAGGAAGGGCCTTTAGACAAAGGAAGGAAGGAAGATACGTGGCCTAGCCGTCCTGTCACAGTCCTGGGAGCTAGGGAGTCCCGGATCAGCCACTTACTGTGGGTAAGTGACTGCACCTGTTTCTCAGTTTCCCCGCTGTCTAAAGAGGATAAGGATCCAGACCCTCCTCACTCAGGGGATGAAGTAGGCAGCGTCTGCAAAGCAGTTTGAAGAGGAAAAGCGCTGTGTAAACACTAAGTACCCCTTTCCCGGAGTAACGCAGCAGGACAGCAGCATTGCCAGAAACCCCACGAAGCAGTAGGCCATTTATACTGAGGCTGTAATTAAACCAGGCAGCGAGGGTCTCCCGGCCTGATGCGGACTCAGGCAGCAAACTGGGGCTAAGAGCCAAGGTGCAGAAGGGCAGATCCCTTTTCCTAGCAGCCCCGGACTGCCAGGGAGAGCTGATCTAATCTGCCGCAGCTCCAGCCGCCTCAGGTTAGCTAGGTGGGCGAGACCTTGTGCTCCCGGGGCAGCGGGAGACAGACAGGAAGTTGGCTACATCACAAAAACTCCTCTGCTGACAGGTGGGAGGCGTTAGCCAAGGGCGGCCACAGGCTGCATGGTCTTTGCCTTCCTAAATGCCCGAGACCCACCTTGGGGGAGCCAGTGGATACTGACAGCAAGACTGTCACTACTCCGCCCCGGCCCCCCCACCAAATCCATGTAGATCTCAAAGCACTTTACAAACAGCAAGTAACCAAGCCTTACAACCCACTTTAAAGGGGAAGTTTTGCAGATGGGGAAACTGAGGCACAACGTGAGGCAGCAATGGACCAGCACCTGGATTTCGAGGCACTAGTGCTTTACCCACTAGACAAGGCTCCCTCAGAAAATGGAGCAAAAACCAGCGGCAGAACGGTTTGGCCCGAGACTGGGAACTTTCAGGCCCAAAGGAATTTTGTTTGTTTTAACACTTGCAGCTGGGGTATTCGCCAAGAGGCAGAGGGAGCGCCACGATTTTACCCCCCCGCCACGCGCACAGTGGGCTCTCCCTGCTTCTGCCCCAGCAGAGCTCCCACATGGGTCCAAGTAGGAGTTCGCTAACGCACGCCGGCCCAGCGCGCGGGCAGCTGGGGCTCAAACTCATCCCTAGTGTGGCAGCACAGGCTCCCCTGGCTGCCCCGAGAAACGCCATTCCTAGCGTCCAAAGGGGACTCTTGCCTGTTACAGATGTAGCGCTGGGTAGGGCGGACAGTGACCGAGAAGCAGCTGTGTGATGAGTGACCCCTACTCCGCCCTGCTCCAACATCCCACACCATCAGCAGAGCAAGAGCCAACCTGGGCAGAAAGCGCTTTGCCAAGTGTCTTTGGGCCTGGCCTTAGGTCCCTCCCGACAGAGGCTCTGAAACCTGGTCAAAAAGAGCCCCTCAGCCCAACGACAGCCTCAGGGAAGGCTAAGAGCTCCCATGTCAGAGAGGTTAGCGTCACCTGAGCCACCCCAGTCAACAGAGAAGCTCCCATACGCTAGTTCTGCACCTGTTCAGGTCCCCAACTGCGATCACAGCAACGCTAGCTATGGGGGGCTGGCAAACCCCGGGGGAAGCCCAGAGCCACTGAGTGAAGCATCAAGGCAGAGCCAGCGCTGCATCAGAGGCACTCTGGCTCGGAGAAGCCGCTTGCCCCATACCTGGAGCATTTTACACTCATGCAACGTTTGTAGGATTCATGAAAGCGGAGTAGACTTAACTCTCCGAGTGACCTTGGGTAACACTCAAGTCTGTGGGAGGAAATCATAAATGTAAACCTTCTCCACGCTGCTGCTTTTCCATCCCACTCCCAGTGCTTTGCAGGACAAATCTACAAGACAACTGTCTGGCAGAGACAGATACATAACAGGCCAGCAAAGCAGGCCAGCTGTAGCACTGGTCAGCAGGCGGCCAGGACACCCCATCTCCCACAGAACACTCCTCTGAACAGCATTCTGGACAGAATCCTTGAGAGACGCATCCAGCCCAGCCCATGGCTTAGCTGCCCTCTGAACGGCGCTAGGTCCTCTCCCCAGCTCGCCCACTCCCATCGCTGAGCCATGGAGCTCTGAGATGGAAGGAGACCTGCTGCACCTGATCCAGCCTCCAACCAACTCAGGACTGTTCCCATTCGGGTTTTCTCTGCAGGTCTGAATGACTTGAAGAGGCACCGTCAGTTTAAACACAGGTATTTTTAAAAATATTTTGATCTCTGTTAACACCCGAGATGCTTTGTAAAATCTAACAGTCTGTTCAAACTGCTTAGTGGGGACAATAATTGTGAGAGCTCAAATACCCTGGAAAGGACAGTGAGAGAGAGACGGAAACTCCTGCGCACTAGGATAATCACCGACCCTCTCACCACAGGCAACGGTCTCTTGGACAAACTGGATTCAGAGATCCCCAGGCCAGAAGGGATCATCTGGCAAGTCCGACTCCCTGTGTAACCCAGGCCAGAGAACTGCCCCAAACGAATTCCTAGAGCAGAGCTTTCCGGAAACTCTCCAATCGGGATTTAAAGATGGTCAGTGATGGAGAATCCACCCCGACCCTTGGGAAATTGCTCCAGTGGTTAATTACTCTTGCATTAAAAATTGACATCTTATTTTCCGTCTGACTTTGACTAGCTTCAACTTCCAGCTGATGCATCCCGTTAGACCTTCCTCTGCTAGGTTGAAGAGCCCATTGTCAAATATTTGTTCCTCCTCTAGGCACTTACAAACTGAGATCAAGTGACCCCTTCACCCTCTCTTTGTTAAGCTAAATCAGTTGAGCTCTCCAAGTCTCACTGTAAGGCAGGATGGGGAAACTGAGGCAGAGAAGGCGACAGACAGGCTCCAGGCTAGAAAGAGAATCAGAAAGCAGCATTTCCCGAGTCCTAAACTCCTGGGCCTCAACCACTGGACCACCTCTCTCTGGATTTTAGGAAGTGTCTGTTTCTACAGCGCATCCCGCAAGCAACAGCAAAGAGGAAAGAACCAAGGTTCCTAGTCCGAGTGTCTTGAGGTTCTTCGGACCACAAACAAGGCTGGCACATTACAGATCCTGAGAGACGCTCCTTCTGTAGCCACCAATAGGTTAGATCCATGCATCTACCGTGGAGAAAAGCCTGAAGTCAAAACCTTCTCTGGGATCTTCCTTTACACCAAGAGGAGGGCATTTCCCACACACACTGAAGTGCGCAAACTAACCAAGGGAAGGTCCAAAGTGGGAAAAATATTTCCCAAAGCCGCAGCCAGGGTGCACTGAAGCCAGCATGGGCCGAGCAGCCTGGAAACACGTCACGCCTGGCCCCATGCACACTGCAGCTAGAACCGTGCCACCGAGCATACAACGCCATTGTCACTGAGGCCAGCTCCGTCCTAGCGTCCCAGGGCCTCAGAATGAACCATGCCATTGATGAAGGGTTCGCGTCACTCTCCTCTGTGCCCGCAGGGGGCACCTTCCCTGCAGATCCCCTCTGAACAGAGCTTTCCTATGCCGACGGCAGCTCGTGCTGCAAGAGGGAAAGGAAGGATGGGGCAGGGCTCATGACAGCAGCCTGGGACTCTGGAGACAGGGGTTCAATTCCCTGCCCTGACACAGACGCCCTGAGCGACCTTGGGCAAGTCCCTGTCTCTCTGGGCACTTTCCTGCCTCATGAGAGGGTTGCGAGGGAAGCTCCCATGCGGCACTTGTCAGCCATGGATCATAAAGCGCTTTACCAAGGAGGCCAGGATCACCATCCCCATTTTACAGACAGGGAAACTGAGGCAGAGAGCGAGGCCCGGACTTGCCCAAGGTCCCCTAAAAGGCCAGTGGCAGAGCGAGGAACAGAACCAAGGTCTCCCCAAACCCAGTCCAGTTCTCTATCCACGAGGCCAGACTCCAGTAACAAGGACTGCCTAAGTGCCTCAGCTAGGCAGTTAAACTCCTTGGGGCTGGGCCCACGTGGTAACTCACTCAGCAAGGACTCCCTGTGTCAAATGACAGGCCTGGACCATGCAGCCAGCTGTGATGTTACAGACCATGCTACACCTTGTTGATAGTCGGCAAAAAAGACCGACATCCTAAAGCACAAAGATCACTCCGTGCACTCAGATCTGCTTTCCACGTGTTCCCATTTAGGCAGCCACCTACAGCATGTTAGAAAAGGGCACAAATATTCAAAGGTTTAAAGGGAGTTCCCCCCCCCGTATTTAGTTTTCTGATTACAGATGCCAAACAGGTGCCCTAGGCATCTGCTTTGCATTCGCTAGCTTTTCAAACTGTGACGCGAGCTGTATGTTTGAGACACTCATGCTACTAGAAGAAATCTGGCACAGAGAAACTTTCGCCTGGCTTGGACTGCCAAGACTTCAAACAGTCAATATTTAGCAGGAGAGCATCAGCATGTGATATGAAGAGAGACTGAAAAGCTGGGGATAGTTTACTTTAAAAAAAAGGAGACACGATGAAAGTGTACAGAATAATCAATGGTACTGACATTGGGACGGTCTGTTCTCCCTGCCTCATCGCAAAAGAGCAAGGGGCCATGTCAATAAAACTAAAAGGAAGCAAATGAAAGGAAATATTTTGTAGCCTGAGGAACTCACTGCCACATGATACTGTTAAGGCCAAGAACTCAGCAAGATTGAAAATAGATGTTGATATGGATAACAAGAATAGCGAGAATTAAAATAGCAAACACCGTTCTTGGCTGTCCCCGGGCACGACGGCAATAAACATGAATACAATAATTACAAAAAGTTTTTGAAGGGATATAAAACCTCACGCATCAGGTCTTAAATCTCTGACTACTACGGATTCGGATGAGACCTTTAGAGAAGCAGATCATCCTATATCTGTCTGTAGGGTTTTTTGCACTGTCCTTGGTCACTGTCAGAGACAGTGGGCTAGATTGACCTCAGGTCTGATCCAGTCTGGAGATTCTTGTGTTCCTAAGATACGATAGCAAAATCAACCTTCCATGTGTCAGTGTAAAGGGGAACAATTGGATAGGTTAGGCCAAATGTTCAGAGGGTTATTTTAAGAATATTTTCAGGATTTTAAAAAAGGAGATTGCTTGAATTAAAGCATCTCTATTTGCAACCTGATAACCCACACATGAAACTGATTACAAACAAGAGCTGAAATTGACTAAATTATTTCATTGTCCAACCTGAGTGAAACAAAGCAAACAGCTTGAATGGAGACATTTAGTGTTTTTTTTTGTTGTTTGTTTGTTTTAAATTCTATTGGTTTTAATCATTTTCAGGTATTAGTAACAGAAAAGGAAATTTGTGTTTATTGAACAGATTAATTTTAACCTGACGCTGTCCCTTTAAAACAACAAAAAGGAAGAGAAATTAAGTCTAGTGATATCTGGAGATCTGTGTGCGCTTGGGAATCCTTGTTTTAAAATAGAAGTGAAGGCTATGTGCCTTTGCTATCGCACAGAATGCAGAGCATAAAAAGCGTGTCTTTGGGAAAGGAAAGATCGTTGCATGAACCTTAAGGAAAAAGAAAAAGCTCTGCTTTGAAAAACTAACCCACAGGAATTTCCATGTCCCCTGAAATAAAAATAAAAAATAGATTGGTGTTTGTCAATCATATTAAAAAGATGCTTCTCCGAGGCCCCACATGCCCTAAACACATACATCAGCAGCACAAGAAAATCCTAGCAACATTGTATAAATCATTTCAACAGGCACTCAGCCAGGCAGACACCTACAGAAACCCCTGGCCACCCCTCCATCGTAATAGGACACACATCCTCTCAGAAAGATGGCGTTTTGTAGGGTGCCTGGACAGGCGACAAATTCATGCTATTTCAGATCAAAGGAAGGGGATCCAGTTCCACCTCAGTCTTTTCTGGGGTGTAACACTGCAACATCCCTTGTGGCTCGTGGGGGGATGCTAAAGCCAGGTCACTCTTGTTCCAGAGCATTGGGAGAGGTTTCCAATGCCTCAGAGCAGCGGCTGCATTAGCAAATAACAGTGAGAAAGGAAGCCCCCCCAGTAATCAGAGGCAGGAATGTTCCTAGTTTAAGAAACTGTAAACTAAAGGCTCAGTATGAGGCCAACAATCGCATAGACACATGCACCGGTGAATGCTTAAAGATCAGCTGGCACCGATCTGTGGGGCAGGACGTTAGACTTCTAATAAATAAGCAAGAAACCCCACACAGGAGGACTTAGACACCTCCCCGCCATGCACACTGCATTGAAATGAAGCATTAGGACAAATTCACATTTTCCATTACCTTGTCTCTTTCCACCACCACCTGCTTTCCTATCCTCACTACCCTCCCAGGCCAAACGGCCATGCTGGATGCATCCCAGATGTCAGGCTAAAGAACGCCACATTTCTAAAAATGTAATACGCCTCTCCCCAGTACAGAACTTTAGACAGGACGGTGCTTCAGACACAGCATCCCCCAAGAATAAACTTGTGAGTACACGTCCTTTGTGCACTGTTACCCCGTAGACTGAGGGCAGCATGTTGGTCAGCTCACCAAATAGCTCACCTACGCTTTTGTCTCAAAACTTGGAGAGCTGGACAGCTGGTGCAAGTGGCAGCCAATAATGGGGAAATCAATTGAACTGTGTCAGATTTACTCCATGAAAATGTTGCACTGGTCAAAGGGGATCAAATGCGGAAAGTCAATAGAACATCTTGAAATCTGATGAAAATCAGATCTCGGTATTAGTGCTTTATTATTGACTCAAAAGCGGTTTCAGAACTGTATTGACAAAGGGATAACATCAGATTTAAAAAAAAATACATTCAAAAGCAAATTTCCTTCTAGCCCCACGTGAATGTCAAAACAGAGAACACTTAAAGAGCATGTTATGTGGGTCTCAGGCAGACAATGAAAATAACCTCGTCTGTTTCACTTATTTATATTACAGTAGCATGTTGAGGCTTCAGCTGAGATCTAGGCCCCAGCATGCCAGTGGCTGCTCAGGCACAAGAGGGTGGTTGTTTCTGAGCTCTTCAGGACAGGGACTGAGAGGGAAGCAGGCAAAAAAGACCCTGAAAGGTGAAATGATTCGCCCAAGATCAGAGTCATGAACAGAACTAAGGCCTGAACCCCATGCCACTGGCCGAGCCATTAGACCCCATTACCTCTGTCACTATCCAGTCCTCCAGCTGGGGCAGCAAGCAGTACACAGGGAAGGTTTTCACTTGAAAGTTTACATTATTATTTAATTAATATAATCTGCACAGCTGATAAATCTGGTCTCGCTGTATAAACTAACCCTGCTATAAAGATTAAAGCGCGTGGGATCTCGCTCAGGAAAGAAGGTTCTTATACTACAAGTGTTGGATCTGCTTTGTGCCACATAAACCAACCCCTAATTTTGGGGATGGGAATGCCAAGGTGAGGCATAGTGAAGGTGGGAAACAGAGAGAGGCGCTGGGCCCTGGGTACCCCCAGCTACCACCAGTCTGTGCACTCCTACCCACGACAGGCAGCGTTAACTGATCACAGTGCTCAGAAGATTGCTGGGGGGAGGAAAGCGAGCGAGGGACCCCAGAAGGAAGAGCTGGCGCGGCAGCATGGCCCAGAACTCCAAGAACAGCACGAGACTGTAATGAACAATTAAACAGCAGCCAGCATTCCCCCAGCCCAGACAGCTCCTCTTCCAGAGGCAGCCTGGCCCTCGTGGTCTCCAAAGCCCTCAGCGGAGATGATCAGAGAAGGTGGGACTAGGGAGGGATATGCACTCCTTTCCCAACTCTGCAGGGAGCGCAACTTCTGCAGGGCAAGGTGACACTCCGGGCCAGACTGCCCTCAAGGTGGGCAGCTAACTTCATCCAGGAACAGCCCTGGAGCAACTGCTTTGAACCCCAGCGACGCTGCTTCTGGGGGTGAAGAAAATTCAACTGCTGCTCCAACCATGATAGTGATTCAAGATGCCAGGCCACATGGCGGTAACACCTCAGTCCATGCCCCCCTCCCTTGGTACAGCAGCTCCAGGAGGGAGAGCGGACACTAACGGCCTTCCACAAAACCAAACTACCCACATCAAATGGCAAGAAAGTTTTCTTGACGGTCACTCCACCCAAGGGAAAGGAGCTGCTAGCCACCCCTCAGGAATGCCACACTAGCCACTGGGGTGACTTCTCTAGGAAATGCAGCATGGCACAGGGATGCTGCCTGCAGTGGCCTCGAGCATCCACCCCAAGGTCTGGCAGAGGCTCTTCCTGCCCAGTGGAAACAACCTGGAGTTAGGCGCCCATAGAAACGGAACACAGCCTCACCCGAGACATAGCACCACCCAGCAATCTCTGCTCCTGCCCAGCTTCCAGACACATGCCCCTCCACAGATCTGTCCCAGAGACTTTGCACCCTGCACCTGCCGCCTCCAATTCCTCCCCTCCCCAAACAAAAACAAGGAAGACAAGACTAAACATTGCAAGATCCGAACTGAAACAAGGGATTAAAGCCCAGCCACAGGGTAAGGGCCCCTCCCGGGCAAACACTCAGTGACTTCAAGCTGCTTCCTGCCAGGGAATCTGCCCTTGCCTGCACTTTGGTGACAATTATCGAGCTTGGCACACCAATAAAGGGCCCCCATGAACCCTAGGGAGGGACCCGCCCACCCAAGCAAGAGCAAAGACCCAGGTGACAGAACGCACTGGCACTACCAGAGGCTGACACATGGTGACCTTTACCATGAGAACGGCTAGAAGAGGAGACTCGTGGCCCCTGAGCACCAGGGGGCTGCTGCGGGCCCACTGCTGGAGGGGGAGACGCAGCCAGCTCAGGAGCCGAAGGGCTACACGGGGCCGCAAGCCCCTTAACACAGGCCAGGCCTCTTCCGTGTGCCAGGCGCCTCCTGACCCAAACGTATGTCGCACTCCCAGCTGCCCCCAAACACCCCCTATTCCCCCAGCCCCCATCCTGACATACACCCCCCACGTCCTAGTTACCCCCAGGCTCCTACCCCAACCCCCAGACACCCCCTATTCCCCCAGCCCCCATCCTGACATACACCCCCCGAGTCCTAGTTACCCCCAGGCTCCTACCCCAACCCTCAGACACCCCCTATTCCCCCTGCCCCCATCCTGACATATACCCCCCCGAGTCCTAGTTACCCCCAGGCTCCTACCCCAACCCCCAGACACCCCCTATTCCCCCAGCCCCCAGCCCCCATCCTGACATACACCCCCCCAGTCCTAGTTACCCCCAGGCTCCTACCCCAACCCCCAGACACCCCCTATTCCCCCAGCCCCCATCCCCCATCCTGACATACACCCCCCCAGTCCTAGTTACCCCCAGGCTCCTACCCCAACCCTCAGACACCCCCTATTCCCCCAGCCCCCATCCTGACATACACCCCCCAAGTCCTAGTTACCCCCAGGCTCCTACCCCAACCCCCAGACACCCCCTATTCCCCCAGCCCCCATCCTGACATATACCCCCCCGAGTCCTAGTTACCCCCAGGCTCCTACCCCAACCCCCAGACACCCCCTATTCCCCCAGCCCCCATCCCCCATCCTGACATACACCCCCCCAGTCCTAGTTACCCCCAGGCTCCTACCCCAACCCCCAGACACCCCCTATTCCCCCAGCCCCCATCCCCCATCCTGACATACACCCCCCCAGTCCTAGTTACCCCCAGGCTCCTACCCCAACCCTCAGACACCCCCTATTCCCCCTGCCCCCATCCCGACATACACCCCCCACCCTAGACACACCCAGGCTCCTACCCCAACACCCCCCCATTCCCCGTGCCCCACCCCCTACCTACAGCCACCCCCCCGCCCCACGTTCCCCCAGGCTCGTGCCCGGCCGCCCCCTCAGCCCGCCCCACTCACGGCTGTAGAGCGCCAGGCCGGCGCTGTCGGGCCCCGTGCGCGCCTCGAGCCGCAGCGCCTGCTGCTCCTGGTGCCGCTGGATCTCGCCGTTGGCGTCCCCGATGGTGAGGAGCCGCACGCCGGGGAACACGGACACCGCCGCGGCCATCTTGGCTCCGCCGCCGCCTCCCCGCGCCCGGCCCCGCCCCCAGCGCCCCAGCGGGCCCCGCCCCCCGCTCGGCCCCGCCCCCGCGCCCCCTGCGGGCCCCGCCCCCTCTCGGCCCCGCCCCCGCGCCCTCTACGGGCCCCGCCCCCAGCGCCCCCAGCGGGCCCCGCCCCCCTCTCGGCCCCGCCCCCGCGCCCTCTACGGGCCCCGCCCCCAGCGCCCCCAGCGGGCCCCGCCCCCCGCTGGGCCCCGCCCCCGGCACCCCCTGCGAGTCCTGCCCCCCGCTCCCCGCTGGGCCCCGCCCCCGGCGCCCTCTACGGGCCCCGCCCCCCGCTCGGCCCCGCCCCCCGCGCCCTCCACGGGCCCCGCCCCCCGCTCCCCGCTCGGCCCCGCCCCCCCTGCGGGCCCCGCCCCCCGCTCGGCCCCGCCCCCCGCGCCCTCTACGGGCCCCGCTCCCCGCTCGGCCCCGCCCCCGCGCCCCCTGCGGGCCCCGCCCCCTCTCGGCCCCGCCCCCGCGCCCCCTGCGGGCCCCGCCCCCCGCTCGGCCCCGCCCCCGGCGCCCTCTACGGGCCCCGCCCCCCGCTCGGCCCCGCCCCCAGGGCCCCTACCAGCCCCGCCCCCCGCTCGGCCCCGCGCCCCCTACCGGCCCCGCCCCCGCGCCCCCTACCGGCGGTGGGCACCAGGCACCTACTCGCTGCCACTCCCGGCCTGGACACATGGGGCAGGACACCCCCTCCGCACCCCCCCGCGGATGATGTCAGCAGAGCTCCAGGGGCCGGGCAGGGGGCCGAGCCGGGGGCAGCACTGGGGAGCCCAGGCCACCAGCAGCAGGAGAGTCAAAGGTGCAGACATCCGGCCATGGTCATTAGGCTCCAGAGTCAACAGCCATAAGCATGATGAGCCTGCCCAGGTATCCAAAGCTAGTGTCAGGAGAACAGGGATCGGCTGTTCTCCGTGGCCCCCGGAGGGGAGGGCCAGAAGGAATCGGCTTAATCTGCAGCACGGGAGATCGAGGTTCGAGGCCAGGAAAACCCTTCTAATGCCCAGGGGAGTGAAACTCTGGAGCAGGCTGCCAAGGGAGGCTGGGGAATCCCCCTCATTGGTGGGGTTTTAAGGACGGGTTGGACAAACCCCTGTCGGGGCTGGTCTATGTTTACTTGGTCCTGCCCCAGCGCCGGGGGCTGGACTAGGCGACCTCTCGAGGTCCCTGCCAGCCCCCCCGTTTCTATGTGTCTGTGAACACGCCAGTTCACTGCTCTCAGAGGTAGGGTTCAGGCTGCCTGCAGACTCAGGTACATAGCATTGCTGCGGCTCACACTGTGGAGGGCGAGAGAGATTTGATTTTAAAGAACTAAAGCTTGGGCTCTGGAGCACGACTCTTCGCTGCCCTTGCCACGCTGTGTAGTGCGGCAGACAGTGTAAAACCCAGTTCCTTCTGTCCCCAATGCATCCTCTCATCCTCCTGGAGTGAAAAGAGGATCACCATTTGTTGTTAGCAGTATAGGGCTTGTGACGCCCAGCCAAACAGCTCTGATTCCATCCAGGAGAGGACAGTAGTGACAAGACAAATTCTCCGGCTCATCAACAAGGAGACAGAGAATTCTCCAGAACAGTTCACACCACTCCCAACAACAAATTTACATCTTTATTGAATCAGAAAATGACCTTACAGTTTCCAGTGGCAGCTGGAGCCACTGTAATACTCCGGGCTTAATATCTTCAAAGAGCCTGGGAAGCAATCCTCAAGGGGGGGAATTATCATCCCTTTTACAGATAGGGAAACTGAGTCACAGAGAGGAGAAGAGACTTTCCTAAGGTCACATCGCAAGCTGGGGATAGAACCCAGGAGTCCTGGCTCTCTGCTCTAATTGCTAGACCACACTCACTTCCTACAGAAACAAAAAGCAAACGTATAAACATTCTGAACGGCCCCCTCGGTGAAAGTCACAGGCAAAAGAAGAGGGAGTTAGCGTTGGGGGCAGTTAGGTGGGAAAGCAGTTCCTTTGGGGCTTCCACGCTCATTCTCTCTTGGTGATTCCAGATGAAATGTGTTTGGTGTGCAAATCCAACTGTCCATCCCCAGACACAGCCGCATATCCATCCATCCATCCCCACTCCCACGCACCCATCTATCCGTCCCCATATGTCCATCCCCAGCCACACCCGTCCATCCCCAGCCATCCATCCACAGACACACTCCTCTATCTATCCATCCATCCCTATCTGCATCCTCTGTCCATCTCAGGTTTAGAGCAGCTGCTCATCACCACAATCCAGGAGCACCTTCAGTGTACAATAGCCTGCCAAAAGCCTTCATAGCAGTGGGCTTTATGGAGTCTTTGGCTCTCCCCCCATCTCGGGTCATCCTGGGGAAGCACTGCTTGGAGGAAGGGGATTGTGGAGGGGTAGAAAGGGGTGGCTGGCTGGTGTGAATGTCATTCTGGCTACAATGGAAGAATCCACTGCCAGCCACACAAATCCTGCTCCCACCACATGCAACTCTAGCTGGGCTCTTCCTGCTTCCAGCATCAGCCCCAGGGATCAATGCAGCTGCCAAGGCTGAGCAGGTGATGCTGCTCACGATGCGGGAGGTAGACTAGATTCTGGGTGTCCTTTCATGGTGCCCATGTCACGTGGCCCTGGAGGCACACAGCGGGCCACAAGGCTTAACTGAAGCTCATTCTCCTCCCAATGAAGAAGACGTATAATCACACCCCAGTAACAGCCCCTCTGGCAGATGCTTCGTTCTGGGGGAGACACTGAGCCCAAGGAAGAACTAAGGGCAGGGCCGGGCCTGGGGCCAGGGTCACTAGCTGGAGCATCTGGGGCCGGCCTCAACCCGGGCCATCATTGCAAGGACTTGAATGTGCTGAAGCTGTTGGTTCCCAGAGAGGAAGCTGAGCTGAGTCTTTTTCTGGAGCCTGGGGAGATGTAGGCATCTTGGCTGCCTGTGGCTTCCAGGTCCATTTTCTTGCCAAATGGAAGGTGGGGGGAAAGACAGGAAGAGAGGGTAAAGTAAGGATCTATGGAGGGGCTCAGCTTGGGGGTGGGGTGGGGGAGTAACCATTAACCCTTTGCAAACTGCACCCTCTGGGTGAGATGGCTGCATCATGCCATTGCAATGCAAGCTCAGCCCCTGATTAGGGGGCTGCCCCGGGAAATACTCGCCCAGGACCCAGCAGCCGAGCCCAGCTTGAGAACAGCCCATGTCCCCCATGGCAGCTCACACCCTCTCTGCAAAGCCCTCGGTCGACGACTTACCACCGAGACGGTGAACAGACAGTTATCGAACGACATGTCTGCAAAAGGAGAGAGGAGTGAGGTTACTGGGGCCAGATCTTGCATACCTGCAGCCCTCTCACCCCAAAGGGATCGCTTTGCCGATTGCTGATGTCAACTGCCTCTGGGGTGGAAAATGACAACGATTTCACAGTGCACAGCAATGCCCCCCGACAGGACAGAAACTGCCATGAAATGATGCTTAGGCCTGGAGAGGTTGACTTACTTCATTTGCAAGTTAGTGAACCCAGGAGCCTATGCCGTGACTGAACCAGCAGACCACAAGCCTTTGCAGAGCCATGAGTGGAACCCAGGAGTCCTGGCTCCCGGTCCTTCTGCCTCCATACACACTGCTTTGAAAACGTCACCCACAGCCTCCTCCTGGCAGCTGTCAAGGCTGTGTCGGGGTCACCCTGAGCTCACAAGCACTTGGTATTTGACTCTAACACAGACCTGTTGTGGGAAAGTTCGTTTCTGTCCAGCACGATTCCCGATCCCTGTAAAACAGACCCAGTGAGATCCATAACTAACGAGGACACTTTGCCCTGCTCCAGCCCCAGGAGACATTTTCAAAAGCATCCAAATGACTTAGGACCCCAAGTCTAATTTTCAAAAGGGATATGGGCACTTTGGCACCTAAATCCCATTGAAAGCCAGTGAGAATTATGCTCCTTAGTGATTTTTGAAAGTGGGGAGAGTTTCACCTTAGGCCACGTGAGTCACTGTCCCTAAGTGACATTAGATTTCCTGAGCGTCTCTCACCTTTTCAGCTGTTGTCTTCTGACGTTAACTGGTAAAAAGGAAACAGATGTTATGGTGTCATAAAAGCAATGCTGGGGGTAAGATATTAGATAGATAGATAGATAGATAGATAGATAGATAGATGGGTGTATGACGGGTTGGGTCACAGAAACCCCCTTGGGACAGCCACCTGATGTGCCTAGACTACCTCTGAGCCCGTTTTCCCTGGCAGCTTGGGACTTCAGTACCCTGTCTCGTTGAGCCAGACACACTCGCCTGCTGCAAACACAGACCCAGGTCTGAACCACGTCCCCCACAAGTTGCAGGCTTAACTGAAAACAGTTTAAGAAATGTTCCTGTCTCCAGCACCCAGATACCCAGTGGGATCCAAACCCCAAATAAATCCGTTTTACTCTATATAAAGCTTATACAGGGTAAACTCATACATTGTCCGTCCTCTATAACACTGATAGAGAGGTTTCAGAGTAACAGCCGTGTTAGTCTGTATTCGCAAAAAGAAAAGGAGTACTTGTGGCACCTTAGAGACTAACCAATTTATTTGAGCATGAGCTTTCGTGAGCTACAGCTCACTTCATCGGATGCAACTGATAGAGAGATATGCACAGCTGTTTGCTCCCCCAGGAATTACTTACTTACTCTGGGTCAATTAATAAGCAAAAAGTAATTTTATTAAGTATAAAAAGTAGGAGGTAAGTGGTTCCAAGTAATAACAGACAAAACAAAGTAAATTACAAGCAAAATAAAATAAAACATGCAAGTCTAAGCCTAATACAATAGGAAACTGAATACAGATGAGGAGTACTTGTGGCACCTTAGAGACTAACCAATTTATTTGAGCATAAGCTGTAGCTCACGAAAGCTTATGCTCAAATAAATTGGTTAGTCTCTAAGGTGCCACAAGTACTCCTTTTCTTTTTGCAAATACAGACTAACGGCTGTTACTCTGAATACAGATGAAATCTCGCCCTTGGCGATGTTCCAATAACCTTCTTTCACAGACTGGGCCAAATCCTTTCCCCTGGTACAGTCCTTGTTCCAGCTCAGGTGGTAACTAGGGGATTTCTCATGACTGCAGCCCCCTTTGTTCTGTTCCACCCGCTTTTATAGCTTTGGCACAAGGTGGGACTCTTTTGTCTCTCTGGGTCCCCACCCCTTCTTCTAAATGGAAAAGCACCAGATTTAAGATGGATTCCAGTACCAGCTGACATGGTCACATGTCCTGTGAGACCCCTCAAGCCTTCATTCTTCCAGGCCTGACGCACAGGAAGGCTTGCAAGTAAACAGAGCCATCTACAGTCAGTTGTCCTGGTTAATGGGAGCCATCAAGATTCCAAACCACCATTAACGGCCCATGCTTTGCATAATTACAATAGGACCTCAGAGTTATATTTCATATTGCTAGTTTCAGATACTAAGAATGATACATACATACAAATAGGATGACTACACTCAGTGGATTATAAGCTTTGTAATGATACCTTACAAGAAACCTTTTGCATGAAGCATATTCCAGTTACATTATATTCACACTTATTAGCATATTTTCATAAAATCATATGGAGTGCAACGTCACAGGGTGTATGGGGATCGATAGATAGATGGAGGGGGTGTATGGGGATAGATAGATAGATAGATGGATGGGCGTATGGGGAGAGATAGATAGATAGATAAATTAGATAATGAGAGAGAGAGAGAGAGCTGCTCAGCTCCCACGTCTCCAGTTGAGATCAATGGGAGTTATGGGTTCTCAACAATTCTGTATATCAGGCTAGGGGGGTCTAGTTGGCTAGTGGACCCTTTGGAATATTACTGTCATCAATGACTTGGCCAGGACACACCCAGTGGCAGAGTCAGGATCAGGACCCAGGAGTCCTGAGTCCCAGTCCCCTGCGGTATAACAACACCCTGCCACACCAGCCGAGCTATAGGTGGCCTCTACAGCTCACCACAGGCAGCCCAGGATCCAGTTTCTGCATTCCTCGTACCTCGCCTGACTGCCACGACTGCTACCACTAGGCCCACGGTCAGAAGCAAAGCTCCAGCCACGCTGAGGGACACAGGGAGCAGCCACGGGGAACCTGGGCAATGCAGAGAAAGCAGCTGGCGTTACCCGGCCCTATTCAGATATCAAAGGGACTCCACACAGCCCTCCCCACTCCGAGCACCAGACTGTACCCGCAACTGGGCAGTTTTGAAACAGGGTGAGCACCCCCCAATCTCCATCACAGCCATGGCCTTCCCCATGGTTCTTGCCCCGCCCCCTCCTCCTCCGGGCTGTAGTCTTGTTTCCCAGCCCTGGCAGATTCCCTGCCTCCCTCTGTCCTTGCCCTTACCTTCTGGAGCAGCCACGGAAACTGGAGGAGGGGCCGTCGGAGTTGCTGGGGGAGGGGATGTTGACATATTTTCATTGGAAAAGAAAGGAGGAGACAGTTTGAAAAGTTGTTTTATTCACATCGGTTTGCAGAGTCAAGATCAGGCCCCAGGAATCCTGGGAACCCACACCCTGCTCTGAAGACTAGACCCTACTCCCTCCTCCAGCCAGGACACAGAGGTCCTGACGCCCAGCCCTCCTGTTTGACCCACAAGGCCCCACTCCCACCCAATTCTGGGAAGGAAACCCAGGAGTCCTGTCTCAGCCTCCTGCTCTAGCTAGACCAAAATCTCTCCCAGAAGTCTAACACCCAAGCATTCCTTAGTACCTTTCACCACAGCATCTCCCTGCTCTCACCACCAGGAAGGCACCTGTCACACAAACTCTTCAGCTCAGCCTCCACCAGCCACTTTTAGTTGGACTAGCTGGCTTGGTGCACCAACCTTTCGCCCCTGCAGACTAGGACTGGAAGAGCACTGGAGGGCTGAGAGGCATCAAAGGAGCTGGAGGAGGTTGGGGGCGCCCAGGGCTGGGCTAGCCGGGATCCGTGGCTCAGGACTGAGGGGTGCCGGCGGAGCTCGGGGAGGAAAGAACTGCACTACACTTGCCCACACTCCCATGCTCTCTCCTCAGTTCAGCCAGTTTCCTTCGGATCTAAAAGCCCTTTACCTGCCACCGCGATCTCCACTATATTGCTGAACTCTGACATCTGCCTGGCACTCCCGTTGTAGCTGTGGTACTTGCACCGGTACTGCCCGGCGTCCTTCCTGGTGATGTTCTCCAGGATGAAAGTGACACGGTGCTGGGCCTCCGAGGCAAACAGCGTCTGTACAGGCTGAGCCAGATCTGTCTTCAGCAACCAGAACTCGCTGTCCACATAGGCTTTCGGCGCGATGCACACGAGCCTGGCGGAGTCTCCTCGGGCAGGAGGGTCGGAAGACATGTCCAGGTAAAAAAGTGGGGCGGGAGTTAGGCTGGGACCTGCCAAAGAGCCTGGAAGAGCCAGGGGAAGATGGAGCGAAATGATGATGCAGGGTGCCCATAGACTGGCACAGTACTGGCAGCTTCCTGCACACCACAGGACGGGCTCCTGTCCTGCCCACTGGGGACAACATTGGCTGTGGCAATGCCAGCTTCTGCCCTGCCTGCCCCTGGAGGCACAATATAGTTGGAGTGAGCCTCCAACACACCCTGTCCTGCCCCTGAGGACACAGGGAAGCAGAGCAGCGCGAGTTTCAGGAAATACCCAGGAGTTGATACACAGCTCTCCAAAAGAGGCCTCAGAGGGTACATCTACACTGCAATAAAACCCCTGTGGCGCTAAGTCTCAGAGCCCGGGGTTGGGCTGCAGGGCTAACAATTGCAGTGTAGACATTTGGGCTGGGGCTAGAGCCCTCCAAAGTTTACGCCAGAGATAAATTTGACCCAAAGGCTCAAATGGGTGTAAACGTGATCCTGCTGCATTGACAGCTCCCTCCATTTTCCTGCTGAGATCCCTTCTGGAGATAAAGCCCAGCATCTCACCCCCATGCCCTACAGTTACCAAATCATTATGCAATTTCTATGTTCACTTATTCCCCTCACCTCCCATCTATAACTGGCCTCAGACATACGATACAGCATGAGCTTCTTCAGGTCCCTCGTCCTGGAGGAACACTCAGAGGGAAAGCTTCAAATACAGTTTAAATAGAGGGGAAGAAAACATACCAGCTAAGAGAAAGAGAATCCTCAGGCTCATCTTTCTGCGGAGCATCCTGGATCTTTGGTAAATAGACAGTAGGAGCCCAATATGCATGGAAAGTTCCTAGCTAGAAGTAAATGAAAAGGAGAAGGAAGTTTTGCCCAAGATGGAATTTCACCATCTCGGGAGGAAATTACAGAATGTCCCTGAACATAAAAGGGCTTTTCTTCCTTTTCCTACAGCAAATAGAATTTAAAGCCTCACATAAAAGCCAAAGGACTGAGACCGCCAGTGACCTCAGCCATGGTGTAAGTTACATGCTAGGCTCTGGGCACAATTCTCTTCTCACACCAATTTGATACTGGTGTGATTTCACTGACTTCGACAGTTACTGAGTGTCGGGCCCAGTGATCTCAGCTGTACAAGTGTAAATTCCAAGTAACCTCAGTGGAGTTACTCCAGATTTACAGCAAGTGTAACTAAGATCTAACTCAGGCCCTAAATCTTGTGGCATTTTCCTATGATCTTACAGTACATCGATGGATTGCAGCTTTCAGGCCAAGGCTAAGATCCGTTTATATTTCTCTAAATCTCCAAATACTTTCCAAGTTATATAGAAATCATTTCCCCCATTACTGAAGTGGAACACAGCACTGCTTACACAACACTTTGACAGGAAATGATGAATAACCTCATGACTAGCTGATAGAAAAGACGCCCCAGTTGAAGGTTAGCAGTAGAGACAAGTAGAATGAACAAGCACAGGTAGAAATGCAGTCGCTGAATATCAGAGGTGCAATGATGCACGTGTATCGGTGCCTGCACGTGGTCTTGTGTGTGTACGTGTTATGAATTCTCCCTCTGCGCCCAACCCAGAGAGTGTGTGTCTCTTAGAGCTCTCAGACCGTGAGCTTGGCTCTTTAATTTGTAGAAACTCACAAAGTTCCCTGTTCAGTCCCTGGTATGCTGGCCAAGATAGTAGCCATCACATATAAATTTGTGCGTTCAAGTGTTGTTTGCGTGAGTGGTGTCTGTGCACGGGTAGACAGAGTGTGTACACACAAGCGGTGTGTGGAGCACGTGTCCATCACAGCCCCCTACTAGGCAGACATCAGCCTTGCTTGTGCCTACAGCAGTTCATATCGTGGTTTCCAGCCAGCCTTATTCTGTGGAGGATCTCTCACTGCCACACTCATGAGACGCCAAGTTATTGTGACTCAAAGTTCACCTGAGTCCCTGGGATACTGGCAACTTGTTCATTGCAGCAGCAAGATGGACTCTGTCATGGCTCTGTCCCAGCCTCCTCCTTCCAATTCTGTTGCACGGTGAGAGGGGAACATACCACTTCCTCCCCGTGCCTAGCCAGGCACTTATCCGGCCCCACTCCCTATGGCTTCTGAGCCCCATGAAAACATTTATCTTCCCAGCAGCCCTGTGAGGCAGGGAAGGCTCGTTCTCTGATGAAGTGACTCACACAGGGGAGAGTGGCAGAGCTGAGTACTGAAACCGAAATCTCCTGGGTCCCAGCCCAGTGTCTTAACCCACAAGCCAAGCCAAGCCAAGCCAAGCCGCCCTTCCTGTCTGAGCCCATCCTCCTGGAGGGGGGCGTGAGGGGGGCTTCCCCTAGGAGATGCCCCCCCCACACACACCCCAAGTTCTGCTCCCTGAATGTGCCCCACTTGCAAAGGGGCAGTCAAAGGCCAGACGCCCTCCATCGGTCTGGTCCCCGCCGCACCCCCAGTCCTGCCTGGGCCCCACTCTGCTTCCCTGCCCACCCTCTCCATCCATCCCGCCCGGCCCTGGCCCTGGCCCTGGCCCTGGCCCTGGGCATTGACCACTTGGCCAGGTGCATTATGGGAGTTTGGCTCCCTCTGTAGCATCATCAGAGACTGGCCACCGTAGGGGAGACCAAACGAGATGGACCCCTGGGTGACAGGGTGGGACGCTGCTATAGCTGGACCAATGGCCTGATGGGCTGGGAACTAGATGGACCAATGGGCGGATGGGCTGGGACGCTGGGCTCGATGGACCAATGGCCTGATTTGATACTGGCGGAGGCGGGGACTCTGGTCCAGCTCGGCCAACGCACTGTTCTGATTCTGCATGATGGTCAGGCTGGCTGGACCAATGAGCTTATCCGATACTGCAGAGGGTGGGACATGCCTGGGCCAATCCCTCCTTCAGAGCCACAAAGACCCCCGAAGGCCGCCTTGGCCATCTTTAGGTGTCTACACAAGTGCCTGAGAGACCCGCCTGCGCTTGTTCGCTCACGGCTTTCCCTAGCGTCGGCGGCGAGGCCCTTGCCCAAGGGCAGGCTTCTGCCGCGTGGGGGCTGCTGCGTCCGTTTGCCCCCGGATCAGGCTTTCAGCGCGGCCACCTCTGCCCCACGCCGCGGCCCATCGGGGCCCTCCCAGCACCCTCTCCGCGCCCCGAACGGCCCCAGCGGCCGGGGCGGCCAATCAGCGCGCTCAGCGCTAGGGGCGTGGCTCGCCCCCCCGCCGCCCAGGTCCCCGGATGATGGCGGCCGCCTGGCGCGCGCTGTGGTGGCCGTTGCTGCTGCTGGCGCCCTGGGGCGGCTCGCGCGCCGCGCTGCCGCCGCCTCAGGACGCCGAGTTCACCTTCCTGCTGCCGGCCGGGCGCCGCGAGTGCTTCTACCAGGCCGCGCCGGGCAACGGCTCCATGGAGGCCGAGTACCAGGTGCGGCCGGGGGCCGGAGGGGCCGGATGGATGGGGGGGCCGGAGGGGAGGGAAGGGGGCGGATGGATGGTGAGGCCGGGGGCCGGCCGGGGGGGATGGAAGGGGGCGGATGGTGGGGCCGGGGGCCGAGGGGGGGGCGGATGGATGGTGGGGCCTTGGGCCGAGGGGGGGGGGCGGATGGATGGTGGGGCCGGGGGGCGAATGGATGGGGGGGCCGGGGGCCGGCCGGGGGGGAGGCGCGGATGGATGGGGGGGCCGGAGGGGAGGGAAGGGGGCGGATAGATGGTGGGGCCGGGGGCCGGCCGGGGGCGGGGGGGGCGGATGGATGGGGGGGGCCGGGGGCCGGCCGGGGGGCGGATGGATGGTGGGGCCGGGGGGCGGATGGGGGGGGAGGAGAATGCAGGTATGTCAATGGGGAGGGAGGCAGGGGGCATTTGGGGGCTGGGATCTGAGGGAATTGGGGGGTGGGGTGAGCGGGGGGGGTGAGAGGAGGGGAACTAGGACTGAGTGGGCTCGCTGTTAATGGGGGGGAACAGAGGCTTCAGCCTGGTGTCGGACGGGGCAGGGCTGGGCTAGGGGTGTGTCACCGGACTAGGATCTGGGGTTGCAGGGGGCCGGGGTGGGGGAGGTGAAGAAGCAGGGGACCAGGCTGGGTCTTGGGTGGGGGGTCACCACAATGGTGGGGGTGGGCCAGGGCCCAGGGTGGAGGCAGCGAGCCAGTCACCGGATCTGAGCCGCGACTGGGCCCTAGGCTGTGCTGGGGCCCGTTCACCCCCCTGCAGCATGACCCTGTCACTCACCCCTGTGGTCGTGCCTCACAGGTTATCGGTGGTGCAGGCCTGGACATCGACTTCTCCCTGGAGAGCCCCACGGGCGTGCTGCTGATCAACGAGTACCGGAAATCGGACGGGGTGCACACGTGAGTGTTGCTGGCTCTGCCTCTTGCGGCACCCAGGCACCTCCAAACTCCCCTGCCAGCCCGGTCACTGGGGGGAGCACGCAGCTCTTAGCCTGTCTAAGCTGAGCTCATCGCACACACCAGGGGCTCCTGGCTTTTTCCCATTGCCCTCTTCACACTCCCTGCATGCTGTCCTCCTCTCTTTCAGGGTCTCCCCAGTCTCCCCCCCACCCCACCCCTGGGGTTCTGTGGGTTCCCTGTGTCCCCATTCTCTCCCCATGCCAGGTGTTTTCAGTGATCCCATTTCCTCAGTCCACCTCACCAGGGGTTCTGTGGACTTCATTTCCCCCAGTCCAAGGTCCCCCGTTCTCCCCCAGCCCCGGGAGCATGTCTCCGTCAGCCACTGTGGTTTCACTGCCCTTGGTGGCATAACTCTGCAGTTACGCTTGTTTTCCAACAGAGCGACATGTCCCAGTGACTGCTCGTTTGCCTTGGCCTCGTGAGCGTTGAGTGCGGGACTGGCTCATCCTCATGGTGTTTACCTCTTTCCCCAGCATTGAGCCCACGGAAGCAGGTGACTACAAACTGTGCTTTGACAACTCCTTCAGCACCATCTCGGAGAAGCTGGTTTTCTTCGAGCTCATCTTCGACAGCCCCCAGGAGGACGAGGATGGGGATAACTGGGCTGAGGTGGTGGAGCCAGAGGAGATGCTGGATATGAAGATAGAAGATATTAAGGTGGGTGATGGGTGGGGGGCAATGGGGCCTCGGGCAATGCAGTGCAGAGCCTTTTGCTAGTAGGGCTTTGATTGTCGGAACCACTGGGTGAAGTTCTGTGTCCCATGTGGTGCCAGAAAGCAGGCTGTATCTTCATGATCCCTTCTGGCCTTGAAATCTCAGGAGATGGCTGATCTGTCCCTGTGATCTGAGTTGGTGGGGTGTCCAGTGTCAGGGAGTCAGAACTCTTACAGGCTTTGGCCCCCAGCGAACTGAACTCTTGGGGAGGTATTTGTTAGCTGCACTCCAGCATCATCAGCACTTCCTGCACCTGTGCGCAGTAGCTGATATCCCTTCCTCCCCCCCCCCCCCCCCCCCGAATCCCCTTTCTGTCCTCCAGGAATCCATTGAGACCATGAAGAACCGTTTGGAGCGGAGCATCCAGATGCAGACACTGCTGCGAGCCTTCGAAGCCAGAGACCGCAACCTGCAGGAGAGCAACATGAGCCGCGTCAACTTCTGGTCAGCCGTTAACCTGGGGGTGCTGGTGGTGGTGGCCTTCCTCCAGGTCTACATGCTGAAGAGCCTCTTCGAAGACAAGAGGCAGGTCCGAACGTAGCGTGAGAGGGAGAGAAATGGACTCCGTATCTCCTGCAAGGGGCAGGTACAGAGCCAGACTGGTGCTGAGGCTGGTGAATTCAAAGCCCGACACCCCAGCATCTGATAGATCAACTGTGTATAGCTCTGTCAAATTGCTGCAGCTTCTCTTCTGGGCATACTTTAGAGGGATTAAATGGGCCTGCTTTGTACCAGAGTTCACATTAGGTACATTGAAGCCAGAGGGCATTGGGGGAGGGGGGGTGGATCGCAGAGGTCTGACTGATGGGATGGGCAGTATGGGTTGAAATTGATTCTCTATGGACTTGAATCCCTAGGCTTGGGGGAAGGGGGTTTTACAGCCACCAGCCTGTGCCATAATACACATCCCTGAGGGTGGGATGAAGGAAGAAAGCAAGACAGGGCATGGTGGATGGCAGCTGAGGGGAGCAGCAGGTGGTCTCGGTACCTAGACCCACTCAGTAAAGCGGGGTCTGGCTTTGCAGCCTCTGGTTCTGACCGTCGCCAATTACAGGTGGGCAGGATCCCTTGGCCTGCAACCGAACTTGCTCCTTGTCCAGAATCTCTCCTCTGGTCTGCATTTTTGTCAAAGGAGAAACCTCCTATGTGCCTTAACAGCAGCTCTTGGCCTGTATGGACCTCAGCCCCGGCCTTGCTGTGTCCTGCTGCCCCTTTAGCGCCTTGTTTCCACTGTCTTTTAGCAGAGAAGGTGGGGAATGTTCCCCCATGTCTGCAGGGTCTCCCCGCACTCTGGCCCCCTGTGCAGCAGTGAATTGGCTCCAGTTGGCCTCCATACTGACCCCTGGAGGAAAAGCAGCCTCTTCGCTATTTACTGCTGCAGTGCGGCTGCTGCGGGAGAGCCTTGGCTTTGGGTCCAGCCGTGTGGCTTGGTTTGCTTAGCGCTGTGTGTATAATTTGCCCCTGTTTTCATGGCATCCCTATTGCTCCAGATAGCAATGGAAGCCACTGTTCTTGGCTGTATGTGGATGACATTTCACTTCCTTTGCTGCCCTGTTCCGATGAGCACCTCTTACTTCAGGTCTCATGGATCAGATCACAGGCCAGTTTCCTTCAGATCCTGGAAGAAAAACCCAGTTCTGCTTCTCAGTGGATTGTACCCCTTCTGCGATTTCCCTGCCTCTAGTGCCTTTTCTCACTGTCCTGTTCGCCTGTCTGCTTTGAGATCTTAGCTTCACTGGTCCCTTGAGTGCCACAGGACCATGGATCTGAGCGGGGCAGTGACTGTGGGCACCTTGGCAGTGGGGAAGGTATGCGTCTCCTGCTGTGGGTAGGAGGGAGAGATTGGCTGGGTCCTCAGGATTTGAGTTGAGCAGGAGTTGCCATTGCTTTAGAGCCGAGTTCTGCCCTGCTACTCCTTTCCTGGGCTGAGCTGGTCTCTCTTCAGTGCTGGGCTCAGATCAGACTTTTTTTTTGGCGGGGGGGGGGGGCGCCCCGAGGCAGCAGCAGGGGTGTGGGGAATTGCTTCCAGTCAACAGGACAAGCTGTAGACAGTGACTCCTGAGGGCATGGGCGGGTTGGCAAGATTCCATATCACCGGGTAGTTCCGGGCTGATGGAATCTGGAGCGCTGAGAGCCAGAGATGCAGAGTCATTAAGGATTCAATGTATTTGCTGGTCTGTGGGCAACGATCTGCACCGCCAGCCATCACTGTCAATAGCCCCATTCTCTGCTGTAGCAGAGGGGCTAAGGGTGAGAGGGTCAGGGAGAGCAGGCCTCTCCAGGCCAGCACTGAGACACGTTTGGAGAAAGGGAAAGGAAGTGTTAGTGGGATCTGCCTAGGACAGCTGGGTTCCTGGGGGTGGCTGATCCAACCCCCTCTCCTCAAGACTGACTCTAAGGAGGGGCTGCTACTGCCTGATGAGGCCACTGGTGTTGCTTTGTTACCATAGTATGTGCCAATGTGCCCTCCTCACACCACCCCCGCTGGGAAAATAGTCCTGATCTCCCCATCACCACCTGTTGTGTGACAGCCAAGGTGCCTGGAGACACTCCATGACGGTGCCTGCTTTGCCCTGTCACAGGCGGGTGCTCTGATCCGCTCTGCCACCATTATGTCTAGGGGGCCTGGGTGGTGGGTGATTCCAGAATCTCCTGCAGACACGGACCTGGCTTGGAATTTTTTTAACTTGCTGCATACAGCACAAGTGGCTGATCTCACCAAGACTCTGGAGAGAGGTGTATGAATAGCAGCCTGGAACCTGCCAAGGGCTGTCAACTTCTGTTTCATGTCCGTTGTGCCCCTTCTCTGCGCTTTGGCCGGGGCTGACTCCAGCTTTGAGCAGAGAAACTGAGACTGATCAGACTTGACACTGGGGACCCTTTTCCTTCGACTTCCCCCTGCAGGTATTGTGACAACCCAGTGAAGTTCTGAGCCGACGCTTGCGCAGGGATTGTTTGCTGCGTAGTGGAAGCTGCAGCCTGTCTCGTCAGTAACACATGACATGTCTGCATGTGGGGCACTGATTGTGATGGGTTTTTTTAAAATGACCAAAGGGCTATGGAGCCATTCTCTCTAGCAAATACATATTGCGGAGCCTTTTACAAAGGAATCTGGTATTTATTCTTGACGTTACGAAAGAAAGGACATTAAATGAAGTTGTTTAAGATGTGTCATTGTGAATCCGTATTGGGCGTGCGCTCCCCCCGCTGCTGCTGATTGTAGGGTGAGTTCTAACATCTGAGACAACCAAACTCCCATCATCTGTAGCCTAAACTGCACGTGGAACCATGCAGAGAACATGATCCATCTTTCCAAAGGAAAACTGCCTTCAGTGGCTAAATTGTTACTGGGCATGGAAGTGCGCATCTCAGTGGCAGCTGAATGATACAGCGCCATGTGTTCTGGCAGGACTGAGAATTCAGGGCCTCTTAGAGACCCCTGCATTCCCCAAGGTTAGAGCCGCCAGACTGACACTGGACAAGCTGGTTTGTAACTCTGTGCACTGTCCAGAAGACAGAAAGAATCTGAATTCCTGCTTATTATGTAACAGGGACCTGACTCTCCTCCGCAGAACCTTTCGACTGTCCAGAGCGGCTTGTTCTCGAGGGGCTAAGACAGCAGCTCTCCTGTTCTATTCCTAATAGCAGGCCACGAGTCTGCTGTGATAACCCGGCAGACACGGACGTCTCCCAATAGAGCTAGGGCACTCCTCTTTCTGGGACGTTGACTTTTCTTGGAGAGCTTTATTAAGTATGACTCCTTGCTTTGTTTGACACAACTGGTAAATTGGTGAGAGCCCCTTTTGCTACTCTCTGCTCCCGCTCCCTGTAGCAGCCTGCATCCCCCCAGCCCTGCCAACCAGCTCACTTTCTGCTGTCCCAAGCCAGTGTTTGGATGCTTTCTCTAGGGTTTGGCGGAAGGGAATGACTCCATTATGGGGTGGGCTTTGTCCTGCCCCAGGGGGAGCAGAAACAGCCTCTGAGTGGGCCTGCCATGGATCCCTGGCCACGCATGGTATGAAAGCAGGCGCTAGGTGATACCTGATGGCGAATGCACGCGTGAGGGAATTCTGCAGCAATAAAGAGCTGGTAACGGTGAGTGAAAGGGGGTGGGCGTGTATCGGCTGCAGCAGGTCACCTTGGCTTCTAACTTCCCACCCTCTGCAGCCGGGGCAAGGGCACGGTACGCTCTACTGCCCCCGCCTACTAGAGTCAAAAGCAAATCACATCAAAGGTGCCATAAGGATCCGGTTTCTTTTGATTAATTCCCTGGCACGAGGGGCTGGTTTTCATAGACACCGAGCACACGTCCCTCCTAACCGTGATTGCTCGGTCGCTCTGCAAATGTATCACTCAGGGGTGGGTCTGACTCGAGGGGAATCCAAAGCTGTCCTAGAAAGGGTGAGATCCGAGCATTAAAACTCAACTGCCTGAGCCCAGCCCTTCCTGGGGTGGTGTTAGGGGCAGCTGCGGTGGCAGGGTCCCTGAAGGGGGGCTTTGCGATGTAGGAAGAGCAGCTGTCCTTGAAAGGCTCCTGCCAGTGCTCAGACTCCAGCTCACTCTGCGGTCAGCAGCAGCTGGGAGTAAAACCATGAATGGATGAGGCCTTGTCCAGGGGCGGGATGCAGCTGAGACCAACTGCAGTTGCATCTGTGCAATTTACTCCTGTGCCAAGGAGGGTTCGCTCCCCGCCTGCACGAGGGTTGGTGAAAGGGCTGCAGCATGCCTGTCGATGGCGGTAAGGTTGCCCACCTGCCCAGTGAGAAGGGACAGGGGATGCTGCTGGCTCAGGACTCAAGAGCTGGCACTTAAACCCCTCCCCTTCCCTTCCTAGGGTGGGGCCCCCTACAGCCTCCCACCTCTTCAGCCCTGCCTGGGGCTCTGTCTGGCAATTCCCCCATCTGCCTGGCCCAGTCCATTTGCTCCTTCACTGCATTGCAGGAGCTGTGTTCCCCCATTGCCACACCAGCCACCCATTCTCCCCCGTTCCACCCCACCATTCATCCCTCCTGTCAGGATGTCAGCATCTTCAAACCACTGGGAATACGAACCAAGCTCAAAGGGGAGGGATGAGCGGGCTGGAAGGTTGGGCAGGCGAAGAGGTGGTTGAAGCTGCTAGTTCTACTCAGCAGATGCCCGGGGCTCCATGTCCCTTGTGCCCCCCTATTTCCTTCTCCAGTTTTCACCACGGTCCAGAGGGTTCTGACCAGCGCGGTCTAGAACGTGCCCCGGCAATGTTGCAGTTGAGTGGCTGTGGCACTCGCTGTGAGCATGTGACAGACAGAACAGCGATGAGGGCTTAGACATCACTGTTCTCGGCCAATCTGGGCCAGGCTCTGCAATGCCCTGATGGTCTTTTTAGTCACTTTTCTGAGCAGAATCGCAGCTGGGAGCTGCTCCCCCCTGGCACCAGCTCCAGGGTGAATGAGGGCAAGGCAGGGGGCCAGCCTGCTTTCCCCAGGGGGCAGTGGAGGAGTGAGGCTATACTGTTCCACTGTCGATCACTGCTCGCACCCTGAGCACTGTACAGGGCCATGCACCTAGCCCAGCCTTTGCTAATGACATTCATGAAACACTGGCCCTGTGATCCAGGATTTTTTATTGTGGGAGGGGGAAGAATTATACAGAGGTGGGTCACGCTGTCCTCTTTACACACACCTTGTACAGAGGGCACCACGGGGCATCTGGCCGGCGAGCCACTGGGCTGGAGGGGACACTGCTGGCTCCTTGCAGGTACCGACAGCGGGGTAGAGCGAAGCAGAGCAGTTCGCGAGCTCTGCTGTTGATCGGTGACCCCGTACGGCTGCAGGGTGACACGGGAATTAGTGGCTGCATTAGGTAGTTCGAGTCTGCTACAGCCCTTGAGCTAACAGAGGTGCGGCCTGGAACTCACCGGAGGTTGTGGGGTCAGTTCACACGGCTGGCCCAGTATGACAACGGAATTGAGTGAAGGGCAGGTGTGGGGCTGGCCCCTTGCTCCGGTTAAATCTGTATTTGCTCTGATGTTCACTGAAGGTCTGTGGCTTCTTCTGCTCAAAGGAGGGAGCGAGGATAACTTCGTGACCATCTTATTGCACCCATCTGTCCACTGCCTTTTACCCATGCTAGGTTCTGGCCTCGCTGCCCCGCATGGTGCTACCAGAACGCTTCTGAAGCGCTGCCTGCCTGCGAGGCCGTCTGTTAAACAGCTGAATTAGGGCAGCATTGGCTCCTGCTCGTGACCGCTGAGTCCCCTGCTCCAGGAACATGAAAGCAATTGGTGCTCTGCTGCCATATCCGGTGTAGGTCCCATCCCAGTTTTGGGCTCAGAATAGCTCTTCCTAAGAAAATACGTCCTCTCCTTTGTTACAAAGCTTTGGGCAGGGACCGTTGACATCACTGGCTTTGGGGTCTGTCTCGGCTGAACCGCTGAGCTCTTGGTTCAGACTCTGCCCCCTCAGGAAATGTCTTTGGCACAGCAGATACTCTCAGCTCCCGCCTTGAAGCTTTGCTTTGTCACCAGAACAGCGGGGGCTGGTTTTTAAAGGGCAGCACGGCCTGGAGAAGAAACGACAGGCCAGGCCGAGCCCCCTCCTGCAGCTCATCCATCAGGCCTCCCGGGGGGGGCATGTTCTACACTTTGGCATCTGCTGACCGAAGGTCTACAAGGCTAGCTCCCTGGCTGTGTTTAGCCAACACCCTTGCTGGCCTGGAGTCCCACGGGGCCAGTGCCGAGGTCTCTAATATCCACCTGCCTGAAAGGTTCGGGGCGGGGGGGGGGGGCGCGAGTGACAGGAAGGGTCCAAAGCCCATTTACCTAAACGCAGTGGAAAGGACTGAAATGGGCAAATGCCACTGAGCTCGAGAGCGGAGGACAGAACCCGGCCTTTCTCCCTGCTCCGGCGCTAGCCCTAAGCTGCAGGGAGACGCATGCGAGTGTGTGACTAGGAATCCCACTTCCCGCTGTTTCGGGGGGTCTCTCTGCTGCTTCCTGCCCAGTTTCTGCTCCCCAGGAGGGGGGAAATGGTGTTTCAGTGACCACGCGGAACCGGGAGAACTGAGCCTCTTCACCAACTTCCCAGCATTAGCAGGCACGTAAGAAAGAACGGTCTGAAAAATACCCTCCCCGCTAATGTTGCTTTCAGGGAACAGGGGGGTGGGAACTATGGCTTATAAATAGAAGCAAGAACCACAGTGTTCAATAAGGACCCCGCTCCACTACTAAATGCACTTAAAGTTCAGCTGGTAAACAGCTGCTTGGGGCTGGTGCTTCTGCCCTGTCTAACCCGGCATGGAGGGAGGGGCTGGCTGGGCAGGTTCACTCGAGACAGGGGAGGGAAGGGGGTAAATCCTCAGCAGCCTGTTTCTATAGATCACTGCCCAGCTGGAGTAGCGAGGGTGGGGCTAGGAGGCAGCCAAGGTCCCGCAGGAGGTGAAGAAATAATGGGACAAAACTCCCTTTTCATCAATGCAACGTTGGGCCCTGAAGTTGGTAGGGTGAGGGCGGTAAGGAAACTGCTGTTTAGAAACCGCAGCAAGTCACCGTTAGCTGGGGCCACTTCCAAGCTCGGAGGGCCCAGCCGTGTTCGTTTTCAGTTCGATCACAAAGCGTTCGCCATGACTGAGGGAAGAAGAAAATGGCAGCCGGGGTTCATCCTGAGCAAGCCCAGTCCAACGCCATGATCTCATGGTTTTACCAGAGGAGGATCCGCTCCCTGAGTCTGATTTCCAGGGGGAGGGAGTATTCTGCTGGGGGGGGCTGACAGGAGCGTTACATCTCTTGCACAGACTGTAGCATTCACCATGCTTTGTTCCCAGCACAACAGCCAGGCCGCAGCCCCTCTTGGCACTTTAGGGGGACAGAGATGGCGCTAGGTTCTCTCCTCTGGCTGGAGCAGGCTGTTGTCTAGATAGAAACAAAGCAAAATCCCCAGGAGCAGGTTCAAATGGGTTAAAATGATTGGGGGGGCAGCGATGGGTCTCAGAAGAGGTGGCTCATCTGAAGAAAGGCCGGGAGGGAGCGGAGGGAGCCGGTCGCCTGGTCACGAGAGAGAGAAAAACAAAACAAAACGCCATTGAAAGGTTTCTCAGCTGTGAGCGTTGGTGGGGGCCGGCTCCTGCCGGCCGCCTGGGGGAGCCCCCTTGGGGAAGGGGTGGAAAGCCCAGGGAGATCAGGCCGGGAAGGCTGGGTGCTGGGAGGGGCCTAGAGTGGAGGCTGACGCTTTTTCCACCTAGAACTCTCGAAGCAGCTGCCAGCGGAGATCAGCTGCCCCGTTACAGCTTCACCCTACTTCCTTCCTGGGGCCTGAGCACAGAGGATGTCATGACTGCGAGTGAATCACTGTGACTCAGGGCCTGCCTCTGGGAAAGGGTAGCAGCTGCCTTCCTAAGGCACGCTGAGATCTGCAGCTGGGCTACGGCAAAGCATCCCTTAGCGAAGTCAGGGCCAGATGGTTAATTTTGCCCCCAGCAGGGTTGAGGTGGTTGATTTAAATCTCTACATTCCCCATCAGCCTACTAGAAATGCAGCCACCTTCGCTAGATTCCCTTTTCCTTTGGGTAGGGTGCCCGTGTCCGAGACAAAAGCCTTCAGTGACTCCTCAGACAGGCTCTAGCCTGACCCACGCTCGTCCAGTGGGGATTTCCCGACCTAGGCCTGCCGGGAGGCTAGAGAACAGCAGCTGGGGCAATCGCAAACCAACTGCAGCGAGGCCCTGGGCCGGTTTGCAGGAGACGAGTGAACTGGCTGGGGTCCGCTCTAAGCCACAGCTGTAAATGAACGAGTGCAGGACTTCAACAGCTACCCCAGCTTCCCACCCGCTTCCCACGCAGCCACTGCTAGGCGGCGCCCAGCTAGAGCCGAGAGGGGTTTCTTTTGCTGTTGCAGGCGGGCAGGGGGCGGGTGGCCTGTGCACCCCTGGCAGATACAGCCCACACTCCGTGAGGCAGAAATTCCCTGCCAGGCAGGGCCGCGTGAAAGGGCTCCACGCGCGCCCACTGCCGCGCACACTTGCTCTTCTCCCGTGTGGGCTTCGCCTCGCTGAGCTGCGGCAGAGCCTGCTCTGAGCAAACAGCTTTAATCCAAGGGCCTGCACCCCTGGCTAGGGACCGGCCTGCTCCCTCCTCGCGCAGCTCCCATTCTAGCTACGAGTTCTTACAGACAAACCCAGGCTGGTTTGCCCTAAGACTCAAGGGCTGCTGCGATTCCTTCCTGCCCTTGGCAGTGGGGAAAGGACAGAAAAGCCTGACGAGCAACGGCCCATTCTCAAGTATCTAAGATGTCCAGGTGGGAGGATTAGCTCACCCTTGCTTAAACCAACACCGCTCCAGCTCAGCCCTAAGGCTGGCAGTGCAGGCAAAGTGAATAGGAAAGGGGGGGAGCAGTAGCTCACCCATGAAACCTGATCACCCCGCTCTTTGCTCCCCAAGGGTTCTGCTTCATGAACACGAGGCTGTTATAGGCCATGCCCTACCAGCGAATCCAACACTGCTGCCATCTCTGTGGCCCAGCATCCTCTCCCTCGTGGACGAAGGGATTCACCCCACAGTTGCAGCTGTCAAGCTGCACCAGAGCTCACCAGCAGCTCCTAGGGAGCTTAGCTGTGCCATGAAGTACGTACAGAAAAGAGCAAGACTGGAACTCAACTGGGGTGGCTGCCACATCAGGGGGAGAAGAGGGATAGTGCAGGGTGTTTGAGAGCTGGAGGTTTTGAAGAGATCCCTGACAAAAGCAGAAAGAGGCTGGTTGATTTAAGAAGAAATGTCGCCATGCAGCCAAACCCTTGGTAAAAATATGGCTGAAGCCACCTACAACAGTGCTGGCTGCTGAGATTTTTTCAAAGCTGCTTAAGGGAAAAGGGGCTCAGATACCAGGTGATGGGCAGCTGTGTCGAGTCAGAAGAGATGTGGATGCTTGGTCCGTTTGTACAGCACAATAGGGTCCTCCTCCGTGAGCAGGGCTCCTCCCCTGCGACCAATAAATGCTTCTTTCCCATGACATCGCAATGGGAACTGGGTCTGAACTGTGCCAGGGAGCTTTTCAGAACAGCTGACCCTTGAGCCGGGTTGGGCATGGCCATGGTCACAAGAGGAGCATCAGGACTGTCAGCCGTAGGTTCTCTGAGCTCCTTGGCACCCCTGTGAGTGCTTTAACGAGATGCGGCACAGCCCCTTCTCCCCCAGGCTCCCCCCTTCAGGAACAGACAGAAGGAGAAAAGAAGGGAGGAGGAGGCAGAAAACACACCACAAAGTGCCAGAGACTTGCCACCAGCTAATTTTTTTCCCTTTATTGTTTAGTTTATTAATAGGATACAGAAGGGAGGCACTTACACAGCCAGCAAACTGAAGGAACAGGAGAGAAGTGGACTGGGGTTTGTAATCAACACGAGATGAGAGAGAGGTTCCAGAGCCCACTTCACATGTGAGAACGTCAGGGAGAGCCAGCAGGAGGCGGAACAGAGGCAATTGGATTTTGTAAAAAACAGACAAGCAAAGGGACCTCAGGAACCCCCGTGCAGGCACCGACTGCATTGCACAAGCCAGCCTAGAGCAAAGCAGCTGCTGCTAGTGCAAGGAAATCGCTCTGCAGTCAATCAGAGCTTGTTACAAGCAGCAGGCCAGGCTGCCCCATGCTGGAGCCAAGTTTTAATGGCCAGCAACTTGTTTTTGGTTTGCAAGTTTGCTTTGTGAAGCCAGCAACATGGCTGCCCAGGCCAGCTGTCAGCTTGCACTCTGCCACCATGCCCGGTCTCCATACAAGCATTAACGCTTTTGGTTACCAGCGCCTGCCCTAAGGTTCAATTGCCAATGCAAGAAAGGGGTTAGGGTCCCCTCCCACCACGCAGGAAGGAGAGAGGCCACGATGAAGACAAGCTCTTTGAAACAAAGGTTATTTAAGGCAGGCTGGTTCGTGGATCTTTTCCATAGTTCTCTGGCTAGAGGAGGTTGTTGGGCGAAGTATCAGCCCTACAGGTTCTTGGAGAGCAGAGGGTTGAGCTTGAACTGGATTAAAAAAAACCCAAACACCTCGAGATTTTACAATTCATAATCTTTAAAAATATATATTTATATATACACACACACTCAGCCTCTGCTTCCAGCCCTGGGGCGGAGTGCTTTGCCAAGGCAGCTGAGAAGGCACCACTCAAAGGAAGGGGAGGTGCGTGGAGAGGCACAGAACAGATAAGACGCCAAAGCCTTCCCCAGCAAGGTTCCAGTTGCTAAATACACCCCCTCAGCTTCCTCCCCAGTGAGGAGTCACATGCCCACAGGGCAGCAGAGCCTCTCGCTCCTGGGCTAGATACACGTCCATAGCACTGTGGGCAGCACAGCTTCCCTTCCCTCATCCGGCAGGCACCACACGTTCTCCACCTGAGGTTTTAGACACCAGGGCCTGTTACAACCAGCGCCGCCCACCAGCAGGAGGGAACACACAGCTGGTCTTTCATGGACATGGGACGTGGAGCTCCTGGGAAAGTTTTCACATTTCCTTTGCTCCTAGAAAGGCTTCAGACAGGCCTTTGTCCACATCGCCTATTACGACTGAAAGGACACAGCCTGCACTAGCCCTCAAACCTACTCGCAGCTGTCCAAGCCCTGGCTTTTGGTTACTAGACACTCCGCTGCTCCAGCGGGCCTAGGACCCTTACCAAGCTGAGAACAGGAGCAAAGCAACCAGCTGGTGACAGAAGTTGCTGCTTACAGAGGACCCGCTATTTTGGCGCTCTGCAGGTCTCCCTTATGCTCGTTCCATTGCCCATCTGGGGCTGAACCTGGCTTGGTACTTTGCTCATCACAGTGTTGTGTTCAGCCCAGGGCCCTTCGGCTAAGTGTTTCTTTCACAGAACACAATCAAAGTTTGTCGCTTACTAGTTGACCATACGCCCCCACTGGGGGGCTGGGCACAGGGGCAGATATTGCATGAGGAATACCTGAGGTTCACAATCAACTAAGCACCTCCTGACAAAGGGCTAACCTGAAAAGTCTGCTCCTGTTTGCAGTGAATTAGATTTAATTAGCAAATCGCTATCTGCAGTCCCATTATTTCTCATATATAAATCTTCCTCCACGCTATAGAACTGAAATATAGCCTATGATCAGATTAGCAATCAAGTTTAGGGAAGGGCCTCGGGAGGGGAAATCATTAAGTGTTTTATACAGAATATATTAACAATACAAAACAATTCTGGCTGGCTGAGGGGGGGATGGAAGAGGAGCCAGAGAGACAGAAATCTGATCAGCCTGAATAGCAGGAGTTTAAGGAGATTCTGCACAGTGAGAAACAGGACAGTCTGTTTCAACTCCCTTTCAGAACTCCCGTCTCTACCTCCTACATTCAGACGATCCCAACGCAAGAACCCAGCTGGGGTTCATTGTGTGTGTTACTCAACAAAGTGCAAAATTCAACCCCAAAAATAGAATCCTCTGCTTATTATACAGCGGGGGGTGGGGGCCACGCTGGGGCATTTGTTCAGAGGGGTGGTGGTTCTCCTGAACCAACCCCCCAGAGTATAATGCCAGTTACCCACTTCCTAGCTTGGAAAGAGCAGAGAGCTCTGGGTAGAGGGGAGGGCCATCAGGACAAGGAACCAGCGACTGTCCTTAACAGATGCCATTGGTATTTACAAGGAAGGAGCCTGCTGCGCCCGTCCCAGAGAAGGAGTCCACCAGGCTAACAGGAATTGGCCTTGGCTAGAACCACTCTGCAGAGCTGATCACAGTCGTAAGGTTTTTTTAAACAAGAGATTAGACATGGGGGGGATTTCCCCTCTTCCTCCCTGCCCCAGACAGCAGGTGTGGGGCAGCCGCAACAGGCACACAGGAGTCACTAGCAGCCCCCTGGGGGGCTAGTCTAGCAAGGAGGGCTCAGCCGGTCGGATAATGGTCGGCCGGTTCGGCGCCGCAGGGGGTCTTCTGCTGCAGAGAGAATGGGAACAGAGAGGTGAGAGCAGTCGGGAAGGGGCAGAGCAGGAGTCACTGCCACGGGGTGGCTAGCATCCTGGGCGCTGTGCGGACAGAGGGCTTGCGACGGCCACACCCTGACAGGTTCCCCCGCCTGCCCTGGAGCCAGGGGGCTCCTGTGCCTGGAGCGGGTTACTGAGGAGGGCTGGGTGCAGTGCTGCAGGCCACCGCCCTCTCCCAGCGCCACCCTGCCAGGGCACAGGCTCGGCTGACGTCAGAGCCCTCTGCATGATGCGTCGATGGCCTTTGGGCTGCCGAGCTGGCTCCACTATCCAGATGGGACCCTGGCATTTGCCACCCGGTGCTACCCCAGGGCACTGGTCCAGAGGCTGTAAAGGGACAGGGGTGGCAAGGGGTCAGACAAGGGCACAAGCAACCACTTCCGATCAGCATGAAACGGCGTCAGGGCAGCTCTCACCCCTGCTGGGTCAGAGGTAGACCTGACACCCAGCCCTTGGGAGCTGTCTCCGGAAAGGGCACGTGAGGGCCACTCAGGGGGTTGCCCCACTCAGGCTCTGGCTGAAGGGGGAGCAAGTCACCTGCAGTGGCCTCAGGGCACAGACCCTACTGGGAGGGGAGCCATTTCTAACCCTGTCCCTTGGGGTTCGCCTGGAGACGAGGCGGATGCAAGGGTCATTCCTGTATTACACTGAAACACTGTCTGTCCCGTGGGAATCCAACCTCAGACACATGCAGCACATCCACTCTAGGAGGCGACACCCCCCCCACCCCGAGGGCAGAGTTTAGTCCCTTATTACCAGCAATCAAAGCAGAAATAGCTCAGACCTGGCCTGAGCTACAAGGCTGGGATCCCAGCTCTGGGGATTGATACAAGCTCAGCACCTCCCACAAGCCACGCGACCCCAGTATGGCTCCAGCTCTGGTAACAGGAGAGCCCTGCTACCACCCTCCGCGCTGGCACATCTCACGCCACCCAAGGCGAACTGGAGCCCCAGCACTGAGCCAATCGCTGGAGACATGCCAGGAGGAAGAGGAGCGACCTAGCGGGTCCAGGGATCTCTTACCTGGGCACGCCCGGGGGAATGCCAGGTGGAATGCGTGCCGGCCGCGATGGAATCTGAGGAGGGGCTGAGAAGGGATCGTTATTAGCAGCAAATACGTTCTGAGGTCCAGGACGCGAGGGGATGGGGGGAGCCACGAAGGAAGAGAGACTCCCTGTAGGGGCAGGGATCAAAGGGGGCCCCGGAGTTGGGCCCCTCACAGCTGGGGGCCTGCCCGGCGGCAGCACGGTGGAGGTAGGTCTGCGCTGGGGCGTCGGGCTGCAGGGGAAAGAAAGTTCAGCAGAATGAGTGTCTCCATCCCTAGCGATGTAGTTAGGTCCTTATCTGTCCCTCCTCCCCACCTGATCAGGAAGGTTCTCCCGCTCCGAGGCACAGGGCAGCCAAAGTCACTGGCCCAAGGTTATCTCGGGGAGTCTGTGGAAAAGCCAGGAACAGAGCCCAGGTCTCCAGCTTGCCAGGGCTTTACCCACTAGGCCATCCATCCTCAACCCCATTCCCACCTCAAATAGCCCCTTGCCCCTCCCCCTTCCAGTGCCATCATCCTCGCTTAGAGGCAGCGTGGCAAGAGTCTCCCATGCCACCTGCTCCCCAGTTAGCTGTACCTGCTCCCACTCTGCAGCCATGCGTCATCCACGGGCGGCGGGACCGGCGTGGAGACCGTACTGGTGCTGATGTCCCCGATGATGTGCAAGGCCTCCTTCAGAGCATGGTACATCCGCAGCATGTCGTCCCTCCTCTGCGCCTGGTCGGCCGACTCCTCCATCAGGCTGTTCTGGTCTGCGGATGAGTACAGGTAGGCCAGCAGCTCCGAGTGGATGAAATCCTTGGTCTGCAGAGATGGGAGCAAGGGAACCAACATGCAGGTGGCAGTTAAGCTCAAGTACAGTCGAGCGGTTAGAGCAGGGAAGCCGGGAGTCAGGTCTCCTGGTGTTATTCTAGGCCGCTGTCACTGGGTTGCTGTAGCAGTCTGGGACAAAGCCAGGAATCAGAGTCTGGCCTTACATGCTTTACCCCTTGATTTCGGTAAGACAGGGAGTTAAGGACCAAACGGTCATTAAAATACATAATTATGTATCTCAGCACAGGAGTATCTGGTGCAACTGATCTGACCCCTGGTGCTGAAAGGAGTCGTGTCCACAGTGACAAGCCCAGAGGCTCCCCCCCCTAACAAACAGGCCATGGCAAGGACAGCGCCTCTGTGCCCAGCGATGCGGATCAGCAGCCCCAACCGGCCCAACCCACTCACATTGTTTATCATGAGGTGCATTATGGTCTTTGGCATGAGGTCTCGGATGGACTTGTTGATGATTCCCACGTAGGAGTCGACAAGGTTGCGGATGGTCTCCACCTGGCGCTCCAGCTGCGGGTCCATGGAGAAGGTGTTCTCTTGGGCCCCGTCCTCATTCTCCACCTGCCCGGGGAAAGCGGGTCAGTCACTCGGGGATTCTGCAGACACCCAGCTTGGAGCTGTGGACAGTGTCCCCCTTAAGAACTGGTGAGCGCATCACATGCATCGATAGCACCTGTGCCAATTTCACGGACCTTCCCAGTTCATCATCTAGTATTTAGTATCAGGGGGTAGCTGTGTTCGTCCGTATCCACAAAAACGAGGAGTCCGGGGGCACCTCAAAGACTAACAGATTTATTTGGGCATAAGCTTTCGTGGGTAAAAAACCCACTTCCTCAGATGCAGGGAGTGAAAATTACAGATACAGGCATCAATATACTTAGTGTATATTGATGCCTGTATCTGTAAACTATAAATATACATCTAATTTTCACTCCCTGCATCTGAGGAAGTGGGTTTTTTACCCACGAAAGCTTATGCCCAAATAAATCTGTTAGTCTTTGCGGTGCCACCGGACTCTGTTGTTTTCATCTAGTATTTGTACTGCAGTAGCATCCTGAGGGCCCCAGTGGGCTCGGTGCTCTACATACCCACCCCCACCCAGAGAGCTCAGTTTGGGGGGTGACTGGCAAGTTCAGGAGCCCAGCTTGACACTAGAACAGACTTGATTTTCAGAGAGAGGGAGTTCACCACTTTGCAAAAGTCAGGCCCCGTTAAGGGGGTCTTAAACGAGGCACCCCAAAAACCCACACATCACTTTTGATAATCTTGGCCTTCATCCTCCTCTCTCCAGAGCAGAGGCTGCAATCACAGCAACGAACTGCCAACGAGAGGGAAAGGAGGTACGTCTGCCATTGGCGAGGAGACATGGTGGTATGGGAGAGGCTGTGTAGGCTCATGGACTGGGACTCAGGAGACCTAGGTTCTAAACCCAGTTCTGCCACTGACCTACTGGGTGAACCTGGCCAAGACACTTGACCTCTCTGTCCCCACCCCCTCTCTGGCCTGTTCAGACTGGAAGCTCTTTGGAGCCTGGAGCTTTCACAGTGTTTAAGGCCAGAAGGGACCATTCGATCACCTAGCCCAGCCTCCGGGATAGCACAGGCCAGAGAACTTCCCCTGTTACTCCAGTCACTTGTGTTTCGCTAAAGCATCGTCCAGGCTGGATCTGCAGACAACACGAGGGGGAGAGCACCACCTCCCCTGGGAGCCTGCTCCAAGGTTAACCACTCTTCCTGTGCCTCTGTGCACTGGCCTAATCTCCACTAGGGCCTCTAGGTATTACCGTCATACGCCCAGGACTGGACAAGCCAGAATTGGGAACCTATGCCATGAGTCCATTTTTGACACTCCTGTACTTGCTGCTGCTGGCAGCCCCCACACTGGCCCTCACAGCTGGCACCCCCAACGGACCCCAGCCAGTTCCAGGACATCATCAAGGCAAAGGGAATGTTTACTTGATCTTTCTCTGGATAAACACCAGCCCGGAGGAAGGAGGCTTTCCAGCTGTCCACATCTTCCTGGGAGTCACAGGCCAGCTCAATCTGACGGAGATCTTTATACACATTCCTAGGCACGAAGAAACAGCAGAGGAAGGGAAAGAATTCCACAATCAGAGGAAAGGAATTCCACAATCATGGCCTAGCTGGCCATCTCGACTGTTGGCCTAGACCAGGCAGCCCAAGGCCACTGACAGAATCCCCCATCCCTGCTGGCACATGCAAGATCTCTTTCCTACAAGGCATGGTGCTAATGCAAGGCCCCAGACGGGGAAGTCTGAAATCCCTTCAGAAAGCCTGTGTAAATATTGGCAGCTTTTCCTTCCTCCTAGGATAATCCTCATTAGATCACAGCCGCTCCCACCTCTGACAGTAAACACCCAAGTCCCCCTCCCGGGCTAAGCCCCACCTGCTGCCCGCCGGGAGTGCTCCCCTGGCTAAGCCCGGCACGCCACCCGCCTCAAGATGAGTGCCCAACGCCACACACAGAATCAGAGTCTAATTAACCAGTACAGCAAGTGATCCGAGCGTTGCCAAGCACAGAAGAGCTAGGGCAGCCTTTTCCAGAGTGTGGGGTGCCAGCCCAAAAAACTAACTGGGAGAGGTGTGGGCTCTCCAAAGTGGCTGCTTTAGTTGGAGGGGGAGGGAAAGCGTTTCTCATCATCATGGTTACAAAGGAAGCCTCCGAAGCACAACCAATGCAGCGATAATCATGTGAGTTCGAGAGAGCCGGAGATTGCTGGAGTGATACGAGTTGTCCCATTCACCAGAGATGACTTAACTGTGTTGATCTTTGGAGCACTGAGAGCACATAAGAATGGGGCCGTCAGACATGAATCTCCTCGGCCATCTCTACGTACAACCTACACCGGGTACCCAGCTGTTTGGGACAAGGCCTCCCCTTGTGGTGGGTCTAAAGGGTAGGCAGCATAACTGCTTTGGTTTCCCTGATGGATTCAGCTGTCAGGAGTCTGGGAAATACTGTCAAAAACCCCTCAGGGTCTGTCCAGAGGCATCTGTCTCCACACCCCCTACCTTTGCTCTGTGTTGAAGATGGCAAAGACGTGTTTGTTAGACATGAAGCCCTTCTCCACATCCCGGATTTTCAGATTATCCAGGGGCAACATGTATTTCTTCTCCTTTTCCTGGAAGGGGGAAAGGGCAGGAATGAGTGTGAGCTGGGACCTGTGCAGCGTTTCCTCCCCACTCTAATTACTCTCCGACACCCCCACAAGCACTGCAGTGGGGGGGAGGGGGAGAGGAATCCATCCCGTGGTACATAGTGAAGAGAGTGGGGTTGATTCCCTCGACTGAGTGGACCAGGTTTTTCCTCTACCTCACAGCAAGCCTTGTTGGAGGTACAGACTCATTTCAGCTGAGCTACTAAGTGTGTTCACAGGAACTACCAGACTGGCTCAGTCCAGGGGCCCCATCTCGTCGAGTATCTGGACTCTGACAGAGGCCAGTACCAGCTGCTTTCAGAACCACCACTGTCCAGGAGACGGTAATGGGAGAACCTGCCTCCAGGGAAAGTTCCCACCTAACCTCAAATAGTTTGGAAACTTTGATGCTTCACATCCACCGAAGCGCAGGGACACTCAGCTCTGCAATGCAGTGCTCTCTAGATCCAGGCTGACAATCCCCAGCCCTAGCATCGGAGTCTAAATTATTAACCACAGACTAAAAATGTCATGCAGATACTTCTCCACATGGTCCTAAGGGCACTGGGCTTAGTTCATTTCAACATAAATGTTACCTTTCTCTAAAGAGGTGCTAGAACAGAGGCTACATTTGTTGGGAGGGGGATCCCATCCCCTACAGGCCCCATGGGTAGTACTGGGACTTTATGCCAGCTGCAGCACAGCTGTAAACCCATTTTGCATTGTAAACAGCCTCCAAGGGGCTTATGGACACAGTCCATGTGTCTTTCCCCCTCCCCTTCCCGGAGAGGGGGGAGAAGCGGTTTTAGGAATCTGGCACAAAGGACACTGCTTATTTAACAGGCTGCAGGCCAGTGAAGTGAGGGGCCACCCAACTGAGTCACACAAGCCGTCTTGCTGCCGAAACGCCACATCTGGAATTGTTTATAACTCCAACTGCCCTGTGTCTCCAGATGCTGCGCGCACACAGCCCCAAAAGTGACGTTCTCCTTTGTAGAGAGGCCATGAACCTAAACCCTCCCCCCACAGCCACCCCCCACCCCTCCGTACGATTTCCTGAAAAACCCACAACTTTTTTCCAGACTGGATTCGGTTGCAGACTTTGCCACGTCAGATGAGACAAAGCGGATCCTTTTCACCGAACAGCTTCTCTTATAAAAACCCGGGAGGGGTAAAAAGGGGGGAAAAAAAAAAACCAACCCACAAAAAACATGGATGCCATGGGAGGTTTGAAACAGATTCCAGCCCAGCCTGCCCAGTGTTCAGACTACCTGTTCAGGAGGCTATAAAGGTGTACAGTAGTCTGCACATTGGTTAGATTGGGTTTGGTAAAGCGGCAGCCGGGAGCAGCTCAGCAGACCCAGGTAAGGCAGGCAACGTATGCAGCTGTTCGAGACTTCGCTTGCCCTCGTTTACCGTAAGCCTTGGAGCAAATGTTTATTGTTACTGTTCTTATCGGCTAGAATTAACCAGGTGCATGAGTTCTTATGGCTGCATGGCTACTCCAGTCACAGATGGGTTAGTCGGATTGATGTTTAAACCCATGTTGCTTTATTATTCCATATTTAATACGCTTTCCCTCGCATTTGCCTAGACCAGGTCTATGGGGTGCTATTTTTAAAGTGCTTTTCCGGCAGCAGCTGGGTGTTTCTGGAAATTCTCTGCAAGCAGCAGCTCATTTCTAGTGGCATGGGGGGTAGGCAATTTGTGCCTGCTGAATACAGAGCCTCATTCATCTGCAGCCTGCTGGTTCTCATTACCCACAGCAGAGGGGCCAGACAAGCGCCCCCAGAGAGGCCTCCTCACAGGAAATGGGCTGCCAGGGATGGGGGTAGGGGAATAGGCTAGAATGAAATTTATCAGTTCTACATGTTTCCTTCTCTTTTAGGAGGTAGATTTAAGTTTTTTTAAATTTATCTAGATTTACAGCCTCTCTGCAGAGAGGTTAATCTTTGCAGCTTCCTTGGAAGAAAGGACAAGAACAAAGAATGTCTGGGTCTTCCTTGGGTAAGGAGGCTGCCTCCTGGAGCAGATGTTAAACTGTACAGTGAGATGGGGAAATAAAGTTCTGTTAACATCTCCTTTTCTGAGCAGCATGTTCACAGAAGCCAGAGCCTCCCGCTCATGATCTCTCTTCTGCCCCCTGGTCCATCCCTCTCCACCCAGCCCTGCGCCAACGCCAAGCCACTGGAGCCTGGCTGCGAGACGGGTGACATGGGGAGGGAAAATATCCGGTTTTCAGACTGTGGGGGTGGAAGTGCTGGAAAATGTGAGTGCGGCGTCTCGGTTCCAGACACCGAGTGGTGCTTAGAAGGGACACTGCCTCCCCTCCTCTTCTTCCAGCCCCTGCAGCTGAGAGGAGCACAGGCTAGGATACGACAGACCCTTCTGTTCGGAGCTCTGGCCCAATCTCCCTAGCCAAGAGGACTTAGCCCAAAGAGGCACCAGCTTTCACCAAGACCTGCCACACTGGTGTAATACATTTTAATTTCCAGGCAGAAAGCAGGGGACTATGGGGACTGATCCAGTGAGTGTTAGGAAAGCCGCATGGCCTAGTGGCCAGAGCAATGGCTGGGGACTCAGGACATCTGGGTTCTACTCCCAGCACTGCCACTGGCCTGCTGGGTGACTGTAGGCAAGTCACTTCCCTCCCTGTGCCTCAGTTTGCCCGTCTGTACAATGGGGCCAGTGATCCTGACCTCTGAAAAGCACTAAGTAAGAGCCAGGTGTTATTCAGTAACAATTCCTCGCGTCCAGTTGGCCGAGGGACCTGCAGGATAACAACATGGCAATTTTGCGCCCACACAGCAGTGATGCCTGTCAGATCAGAGGGATCTGCTACTGCATTCTGAACATCCCAGCTGCGTGCCCACACCACACATGGCCACCTCCGCTTCCGAGCACCGCTATCCCTTCCTCCAGGGACCAGGAGAGACAACCAACAGCCTCGAGTTCAGGAGATCTGGCACGCTAGGGGCCACCTTTGTTGAGGGCACCCGGCTAGGCAGTGGCCAGCTACTGCCAAGCCCAGATCACGTTTGTCTAAACCTGAAGGCACTCCCTGTCCACTCCAATAACTGCATGCGGGAAGCACTCGATACCACCTCAGCACATGGTTACTAACCCAATAAGAACCTCCTGAGGGACTGCGGAGAGGATACTGCCAAGGGTGAATTTTCAGATACTTCCCCAGCATAGAATACTACTCTGAGCGCTCCCAACTCCCACGAGACTGCGAGGTTAATAACAGGGTTCTGAAGTTATGGCTGGAAAACAGTTAGTTGTAACAGCCCCATAAGGTCGCAATGAATGCCGAGAGGTTTTACTTTTGCAGCCAGCCCCAGGACACACTGTTCTGAAGCGTGTTGGACCCACGCTCACCAGCTAGCGGATTCCCTTAGGTTAAGGCTAGAACCCGACAATGAAGCGGATTGCCCCACTGATTTTTACTTGGTGAAATTCACTCGACCTCCCGTACCTTTCTGGCTCTCTTGCACCGGCACAGCCCTGCAATGTTTAAACCCAAATGACTATTCTACAGACACTGGTTATTAAAAAGCCTCCTAAATCTCTCTGAACTACTCTGCAATGTCCCTAGCTGCACTTACCAGGAGAATTCTGCATCTTGGATTATTTAAATTTCCCTTGTTTAGGGCACGTGTGCACACACTGCATTTGTACCGCGGAGAGTTCACTAGGGGCTCAGTACCCCTTCGGGTCTGAAATCTTGTGTATTTCAGTGTACATTGGTTCAGTTGAGGTGAGGGGGGCCCTGCTCTCTCTACTAGCCAAGGGGCTAATGATTTTGGAAGCTTCTTGCAATGCTGGTTACATCAGACAAAAACCACCGAGACAATGGGGTAGAGACATGGTTATGATGATCTATTTGGCACTTGCAGTCATGGCTGTGTGTGATACGCTGCCCACACTAGACCTGGTCTTCACTAAACCAAGGCAGCTGCCTTTTGTAAGAGTCCCACTAGCTCACTTCTTATCTGCTGTTTACACAACTGACAGCTCCCTGGGAGTGTCTGGAGACATGGAATGTGCTGGCTGGGACCCTGCCGATTCAGAATGGCTGCCCATACAGTGACAAGGAGTCTGGGTCTTATTCCTGTGTGTGCTTTAGCACACAGGGAGATGGCTGGGCATCACGGACAGTCCAGTGGGGTCGTCAGCAGAACCTTCCATGGATTCAAAACCAGCAAACCAAGACTTCGGGCCCAGCTCAAGTCCACGCTCCCCACACCCCGGCTATTCCTGAGGGGAGTCAGCCAAACTTTACCACACTGGATTCATGAGAAGGGTATGAGCCGAAGCATCTTTTGAGACTAACCCATGTTCCCCTCGGTTTCACAGGCAGTTGAATTTGATAACTCCCTGCTCTGCCAATCCCACATGCCCCCACCACAGCCTGTGTCCCATGACCATGCCCACCACCTCGCTCAGAGGGCAACAGGGTTCTAAATGGGTTCTGATGGCAGGAAAGCAGTCACTGGTAACAGCCCCAGAAGCTCACAATGAACACAGAGAGGTTTTACTTTAGCAGCCAGCCCCAGGACATGCTGTTACGAAGCATGTCGGACCCACACTCACAACCTGCCATAGTGACAAATCCAGGGTAAGTGCCAGGAAGTGGCTGCTCAGTCACATTCTTCTGGACATTCCTATAATGCAGCTACAGTTCAAGGGTTTGAATCCAGGGGCTGATCGGCCCAAAGCCTGCCCTCCCCCTGGGTTTCTGTAGTGACGGCACAAGCTGCACGTCAACCCAACCGGTTCCACCAGCAGCAGTTGAATGAGCTGCTCCTGGTGGTGAAGTGGCACGAGGCCATTCACTACCAGCAGAGTGGCAGGGCAGAACGCCCCAGGCCAGATGCGGACCATAAGCACCACATTTTACGATCACCAACCAAGCCAATACGCACCTCCTCATCTTTGTACCAGGACAAAGACTCTGCAGTCAGCACGAACCAGTACTCCTTGGAGCCTCCTTTCATTATGCTGATGTTGTTAATCGTCAGCCAGCCCCTGCGGATTACCTGAAGGAAACAAGAGGAGTGGGAAAACGGTGGGGCAGGGGAGAGAGAATAGGTTACAGGCTAGCTTGGAATACTTATTTTCTGGCCACCCGCTCAACTTTAAGCTGCCTAGAGCAGAGAGGGGCCTGGGGCTCTCTGGGACTCCTAATTTGCTGCTCATCGTTAACCTGGGCCCTACTTTCCTTCTGTGTCTTGGCAGGAGAGCTTGTGGGTAGGGTCTGCCCCATGAAAACCTACCAGTGGTAGGCAGGGAAGCAGCCCCATTTCTCAAAGGGAGCCTGGCACATTTTTTCCAGCCAGGAGTCCAAAGCAGGTTTTATTAAGAGTAATAGGACAGGCCTGCAGATTTGACCATCTCAGCAGCCTTCACACCTAGATTACAACTCTCTAGGCAGGGGAAGGGGCCCCTTTGGGGAATCCAGACCAGAGAGGCACTGGCCACAGCGTCTGTACAGCAAGACCACACTGCAGAGTTATCCCCTGGTGATTCTGCCAGCCGTCACCAACGGCCTGGGTCACAGAAATGCAGAGCAGATGCACTCAAATCCAACTTGTTATCGCCACAGCAGTATTATCGAGGGGAGGGGAGATCTGAGCCTGCAGTTTATAGCTTACCCGGGTGCTACTCACCCAGGGGACAAAAGAGCTTTCTGGAAATAAGCCAGGCTCAATGGACCCCCTGAATAGCCAGTCCAGGAACTAGGGTATTTGTTCCCCTCATCCCCTTCAGAGCAGGAAGTGAGTCCACATGACCTTGCGCCCCCTTTGAGAATGGCCAGGACAACACTACGGCTAGTTCGAACAGGGGGGTGAGCATCTCCCCATCCCTCCATTCTGCCGCTCCCCAAGCTGCACTCACTCACAGCAGGAAGCACATCCGGCTTCCTTCGAGGCTGCCCTGGACTTCCCACTGGAAAGCCTGTGAAACCATTGCTCCTGCATGGCCTTCGGAAAGGCTGGGGCTCCCCAAGCCAGTGCTGAGTGACACGCACAGGACCGCAACAGCAGAATGGGAGCCGGGGCCACCAACAGTGAAGCAGTACTGCCCAAGCCCAGCTTCGCAAGCAGCACGTTACGAGACGAGGAGGAAGCACTGCATGGTCTGGAGGCTTGCGCAGCAGCCAGCTTTTCCAGGGCAGGCAGAAGCGTTTCCCATAACACAATGAGCAAACAGAGGCCAGCGTGACTCAGACCCCTCTTACGTACGGCTGGAAGGGACCTTCTAGGTCATCTGCTAGCAGAGGTCACCCTGCCAGATAACCCTGTTCATGCGCTTATCTTGATCATAATTTGGATCGGAAGGGGACTACTTCTGGCCAACATCCTGTCCCCCCCACAGCATTAGGAGAAAGCCGAATTACAGCTGCGTGTGATCTCTAGTACTGGCTGATCTATAGCACGTACCATCACCTCCACTGCAAAGGCTCTTGACAACAACTAAGGCACTGTTCTCTCCCCTTTTTCTTTCCACTGAGGAAAAAGTAGCTGGAGACCACCTAAAAGAACAACCTGAGTCTCGACTGCTATAATCCCAGTGCTCAGAGATGTACTGAGCCACATTCATCCCTGCTCTGAACACCGCTCACTCCGCTGAAGCCAGGGAAGGATCCGGTCCTAGATCATGGGTTTTTGTCCTAGAGGCAATGGACTTCGGAGAGCAACTCCCAGCAGTGGGTTCCCTAGAACAGCCGATGGTATAAAGAAGTCTCCAGTCTGGATATTCCAGTGTTTGTCTTTGCTATCCCTTGCCTTTGTTGAAGTTTTTCATAACTGATCACCACAAAGGCAAGTCTTGGCAGCCCCCGATGGGCCACTGAAAAAGGGTCTGAAACCTGAGTTATCATTGGTGCCACTCTCCAGACAATCCCATTTTATTTTGTACCAAAAAAAACCTTGGGGCTAACAAGCAGCTCAGCCAAACAGGGCTAGGTTGTGTACTGTTAGATCAGCGTAACTTCACTGACAGACAGTAGCACTGGAGACTACAATGGTACGGCAGAGCCTGCCCCAAAATACTTGGCAAAGTGAGAATTTTCGGTGTTTCAAATCAGGAAGGAGTTGCTCCGTGCCTTTTGGGCCCTTTCACTGTTGTTGTGCAATAGCCACTGAGGGGAAGAGTACTGCAGGTTATTCCTGATCTGTCTGAATACAACAGACCCCCTTCCTCTGCCTCTGGAAAGTCTTTCCCTGTCTTGTCCGCAGCGTAACCCTACATGCTTGTAACTCTACCTCAGGCTCTTCACATAAAGGACTACTGTGAAAGCCAATGAGACAACTGGCCCAGCCCAAAGACTACAGCACACAGATACCTGATGCTAGTCTTCTGCTAGTCCTTTTTGCCTGCATAACCCATTTCCAGATGCCAAGGGGACCCAACTGCTCAAGCCTGGGTTTTAGTTTCCATTAGATCAGGCCAAACGGCCTTTATCAGCTCTCTGAACGTTAAGGTTACCAGATGCCAGTAAATCTTCTACTTCTGGCCTGCTGAACTCCCCAGGGTGGAGGATTGTCCGGGAAGCTACTTATGATGAACAGCAAAACCAATAAGAGGGAGTATGAGAAGCCTGTTATAAACAGAGCCATTTAACAAGCATCAGATCCTGTAGTAACACCACAGGCTTGGTAAACCCAGAAGAGATTACAGTCTGGAGAACTCTTCTCTGGCCCAACATTCAATAGTTACAATATCCTAAGAACTGGGCTTCAATAGCTTCTTTTGAAACACATTCTACGTTGCAACCCCACCCTCTTTAGAGAGCTCACAGTAGGATGATCACTGAGTGCCTAGACTCTGTGCTTCCAGCAGAACACACTGCACTGCAGTCGGGCGTAGGCCTGGGCTAAAGTCATCCACACAGACTACATTTAGAGGGGCCAAGAGGCTTCGGCTGCCCAAGCAGGGTTGATCACAGGAACATCGAGGGCTACGGTCACTCTACCCAAGCGCTCCGCACACATTAGTATCACCATCCCGGTTAGTAATGCACAGACACTAGGGAAAAAGCTTTCAGCACATGTCTGGAGGGTTGACTCAAATCAGTCCAATGGATGGATTGGAGGGGGGTAAGTGACCCACGTGGGTATGTGGAGAAGAAGTGAACACGCTAGATCTCGGAATTTCTTTGCTATTGCTTATATAGGAGCCACCTGTCAGCAGCAGTGATATGAGTCCCAGGAACTTGCGGCTGAGAATCTGACTAGGGCAGGACTTTAATTCATATTAGCTTCTAGTGCCAGGATTAGTGTGCGAAGCAAGAGAAGCCTTTCATGCCATGATTGTTCCAGATGCTGCTTGGGAACCAGTGTCAAGGGAATCACACTAAGGCTGTTCTCATTGTCAAAGCTGCTCAGGTGGCTACCGACATAAAAGCCACAACAAAGGCAAACATGTTACACACACACACACAAAGCTCAGTGCGTCAGCGGGCACAGGCTGCTAGAGCTAAAACTTAACTCATACAGATTTTCTGGTGGAGGGAAGGAAGAAGCCCTGAAATTGAGACGGCAAAAAGGAAACCAGGTTAAAGATTTCACCCCTTAGATTCATTCCCTTTTAGGTTCTCTTTTAAATTTGAGATTCTGATTCCCATTTAAACAAATCTGAATTTGAATTTGGTTTTAAAGGACCAGAGGCAGAAGAGCGGAAGCAGGGCGTCTGAGAGGTAGAGAGAATTAGAACAGAGTTGGCTTGTAGGCACAGCGCACAGAAACAGGATTTGGGTTGGTGGATTAGTAGCAGATCCAGAGGCTTAAACCTGGACTCCTGGGAAGACAATGATCAGCAGCACCGGGGAAGGATAAGAGACAGCTGTTTCTGGAACAGCAGTTACAGGGCAGGGCGGGAGAGCTGTGGCAACAGAGGCCTGGATGTTAAGGGATCAATTATGTAGCATGGAGCTAAGACAAGTTTTAGCAGAAAGGAAGGACTTATTCCTGGGAGCCAGAAATGCCCGGTTCTAATCTCAGCTCTGGCACGGACTAGCTGGGAGGCCCAGGGTACCTCTCTTGCCCCTGACAAATGGGCAAAGTGAGGCACTGTTACCAAGCCAGCTCCCAGGAAGGTGGAGCGGATTAGCTCGTTTGTACAGCATTCCAGTGACAGAAGCGGCACAGCAGAACACCCAGGAGGAGATTCCTTTGAAGAGTGAATACTTCCCCTTCATTGATGAGCGAGACCCCAACAGGGAGTGCGTGAAGCATGTTTCTGGGGCTGGCACCGCAGGTGGGATCCCTCTGCAGCGATGGATTGGAGCATGTAAATTCAACTCTCTTGCCTCCAGCTTTGCACCACTCCAAATCAGAAGCGGCCCAGCGTGATTGGCAGCTTACGTCCCGGATAGTCAGATCTCCACCTTCCCATCACCGCATTACAATCTGCATTCTTACAGCCAGCGATGGAGGACCAGCCTTAAGGGGACCGAATTGGAGACATGGGAGGCAACAGACAGGCCCTCGGGAGGGTTCACTCAGTGCTTCGGAAAAGTCCATGTGACGCCACAAGGAAATGGAAGCTGCAGAACTCTGGGAAACTTACAAGATGGCTACCGACAGCAGAGATAGAGGCGTGTAAGTTTCCAAAAGTGCGGAGATCACGCGGAGATCACTAGACAGGTACTTGGGCTGGAACCTCAGCTGGTGTAAGTGATTGTAGCTCCAATGACTAATGGGGCAATACCATTTATGCCATCTTTATGTGGGCAAACTTCCCCAGGGAGAGCACGAATGGGCACTGACTCAACTGTGGGAGGGGTTGGTTTGTCTCATCAACAACCCCTGCATCAGAACCTGCCTTCTTGCCTGGGACTGGTGCCTTGCAAAACGCCACTAACCCAGGAGGATGTCTGATGGCAAGCAAAGTCTTCTTTATGCCTCAGCTGCCGAGGCTTTCGCCAGGCTCATAACATACCCCGATGCTCCTATGATGCTTCTCTCCTGAGAGCCTGGACCTGCAGATGGTTCAGGGTCCCCTTGGTTTATTCGCCGTTTTTAGTGGCAGCTGCATGCAGTTCCTTGCTAGCTTTTTAGGTTTGAGGATACCCAGAGCAGTGCCAAGGGTTGCTGGAATTCCGTAAGGGTACGTGTCATCTTCTAGGGTCAAAGCCAAATTCTCTGTTGTACACTGAGCCACTACAAACTGGAAGGGGACCCACGACTGGCTCAAAACCACCCACTTGGCAGGGAGATAAACACTTAAAATCCCCAGAGGCCAGCGGTTCTCAAACTGTGGGTCAGGACCCCAAAGTGGGTCGTGACCTCACGTTAATGGGGTTGCCAGGGCTCGTTTAGATTTGCTGGGGTTCGGGGACAAAGCCCAAAGGCTTTAGTCCTGGGCATCAGGACTCAGATTACAGGCCCCTGCCCAGGCTGAAGCCCTTGCGCTTTGGCTGCCCCGCTCCCCCCCCGCCCCCCGGAGCTCCAGCTAGCTCAGGCTTCAGTCCCCGCTCCTGGGGTCATGTAGTAATTTTTATTGTCGAAAGGGAGCTGCGCTGCAATGACGTTTGAGAACCCCTGCCATAGACTAAGTGGCCAGAAGCCTCAGTTATTCAACCCACACCAACATCTAGTGGGTCTGAGCACAGTGGCAGCGAGGCAGGGAACCCAGCTTTCTACTCCCAGGTGTGAAACTCAAGTGGGGCCCTTCCCCTCTGCGCCTCAGTTGCTCCACCATGTGACGGCCAATCCTCATAAAGCACTTTGGAGAGAAGCAGGGTGGTTGGCACTACTTCTCTCCAATCCCAGTTCAGACCAGGTCCACCTCTGAACCCAGCATCAGGCACGTTTCCAGTCCACGTGGAAAAGGGGGCCGTTCTCTCCCTATTAAGGTGGTGGTGTTAAAGCTCCTTTTACCTCCGCCCCACCACAGCCTCGTGAAGTTTGACTGCGTCAGACAGAAGGGATCTTCTCACGAGCCATTCCTAAACTGCCTCCAGTGTGTCTGTGTATATCTCCAGGTGAACACTGGGGAAAGGACGTTTTCGGCAGCTGTTAAGTACCAGCGGGGGCACCCTGACCAAGGTTAAAGACTCCTCCAGCCAGAAGCAGCACGCATTTCCATTTTCTTGGGCAGTCTGAGATTTGAGCCCCAGGTACACACCAGCCAGTTTGCGACCCACCCCCTCCAGAGGGCACTGTTCATCCGAGAAGGCAAATTGGTTTTCATTCAGAGAGACCTCACCCTCCCTTAGAAGCAAGTACACTTAAAGGAAAAGCCCTATTTGGCAGCTGTTTGTACAGGCAGGCAAATTACTCAGTTCTTCCTTACACAAAAGGCAGGATCATCTGAGGGGATCTTCCCCAGGGTAGCTGCCTGGGGGCAGACCCCTGTCAGAGGGGGCAGTTTGCACTGGTGCAGCTAACCTTGATTTCAGGCTGTGCTGGGTGCCACCAGCCATTTACGCTCGTGCAGCCACTCGAGGGGTTGGAATGCAGGCAGCAGGGCTGGCAGCCAGCCAGCCAGGAAGAGACCTGCCCCCCACCCACCAGTCAGTCAATCTTGCTCACTGGGTTTAGCCACACTTACTCCAACTCACGCTCTGCTTCCCATGAGAATTGTAGGATTGGAAGGGACCTTGAGAGGCATCTAGTCCAGTCTCCTGCACTCAAGGCAGGGCTAAGGATTATCTAGACCAGCCCTGACAGGTTTTTGTCTAACCTGCTCTTAAAAATCTCCAATAACGGAGATTCCACAACCTCCCTGGGCAATTTATTCCAGTGCTTAACCACCCTGACAGTTAGGAAGTTTTTCCTAATGTCCAACCTGAAGCACTTAGAGGAGAGGAAAGTGATCAGGAACAGTCAGCATGGACTCACCAAGGGCAAATCATGCCTGAGTAATCTAATATTCCTTCTACGACAAGATAACTGGCTCTGTGGATGAGGAGAAAGCAGTGGATGTGTTATTCCTTGACTTTAGCAAAGCTTTTGATACAGTCTTCCACAGTATTCTTGCCAGCAAGTTAAAGAAGTATGGGGTGGATAGACGGACTATAAAGGTGGATAGAAAGCTGGCTAGATAGTCGGGCTCAACGGGTAGCGATCAATGGCCCCACGTCTAGTTGGCAGCCGGTATCAAGCGGAGTGTCCCAAGGGTCGGTCCTGGGGCTGGTTTTGTTCAATATCTTCATTAATGATCTGGAGGATGGTGTGAACTGCACCCTCAGCGAGTTTGCAGATAACACTAAACTGGGAGGAGTGGTAGATACACTGGAGGGTAGGGATAGGATACAGAGGGACCTAGACAAATTGGAGGATTGGGCCAAAAGAAATCTGATGAGGTTCAACAAAGACAAGTGCAGAGTCCTGCACTTAAGACAGGAGAATCCCATGCACCACTACAGACTAGGGACCGAGCGGCTAGGCAGCAGTTCTGCAGAAAAGGACCTAGGGGTTACAGTGGATGAGAAGCTGGATATGAGTCAACAGTGTGCCCTTGTTGCCAAGAAGGCCAATGGCATTTTGGGATGTATAAGTAGGGGCATTGCCAGCAGATCGAGGGACGTGATCGTTCCCCTCTATTCGACATTGGTGAGGCCTCATCTGGAGTACTGTGTCCAGTTTTGGGCCCCACACTACAAGAAGGATGTGGAAAAATTGGAAAGCGTCCAGCGGAGGGCAACAAAAATAATTAGGGGACTGGAACACATGACTTATGAGGAGAGGCTGAGGGAACTGGGATTGTTTAGTCTGCAGAAGAGAAGAATGAGGGGGGATTTGATAGCTGCTTTCAACTATCTGAAAGGGGGTTCCAAAGAGGATGGATCTAGACTGTTCTCAGTGGTAGCAGATGACAGAACGAGGAGTAATGGTCTCAAGTTGCAGTGGGGGAGGTTTAGGTTGGATATTAGGAAAAAAACTTTCACTAGGAGAGTGGTGAAGCACTGAAATGTGTTACCGAGGGAGGTGGTGGAATCTCCTTCCTTTGAGGTTTTTAAGGTCAGGCGTGACAAAGCCCTGGCTGGGATGATTTAGTTGGCGATTGGTCCTGCTTTGAGCAGTGGGTTGGACTAGATGACCTCCTGAGGTCCTTTCCAACCCTGATATTCTATGAACCTAAACCACTCTGGCTGCAATTTAAGCCCATTGCTTCTTGTCCTAGCCTCAGAGGGCAGAAAGTGTCCATAATGCAATGTACTCCAGCCATACCCTTTCCCCCACAAATGCCCCTGGGAGCATGGAAGCTGGCAGATGGAGAGATAAGAGATCGAAGGGGGAATAGGATCTCTCACTGCCTCTATCCTAGGTATTTCTATGGCTCAACCCCACCTTCAGGGCATCAACATCTGTTAAGGGCTGCAGTGTTATGAACTGTGGGCTGAGTTGCCCTCTCAGCCCAAGACTGTTGGGTCCGTCCAGGGCAGGTAGGAGACAGCAGCAGGGGATTTAGGTAATAAACAGGCATTTCAGCCTCCAGGGCTATCTATGCCCCCCACTTCACACCTGTCTCTTTCCCCACAATATGCCAGGAGGAGTCCAGTAGTTTTTAAGTCAGATCAGGCGATCCCACAAGGTTTCCCTCTGCAAAGGAGGATCCTAACAAAAGCCACGTTGCTCCATTTGGAAGGTGCCTGCTTTTCTAGACAGTAAGTGTACTCGGTTTTAAGAAGAGAGGTGCCACTTTCTTAGATTTGCGGGGGGCAGGGGGGTGTTTGTTTTTGTTTTTTTGTTTTAAACGGGGTGTCTCCATCACTAGGCTTTATCTATAGTTCACTATCACACTATACGGGTACTTACCAATATCTCACCCTTTAGGTGCGCAAAATTAGGATTGCAGGTAAAAAGGAAAAAAAAGGACGAGGAGACAGAACAGTGAGGAAAACAAAGTGATGAGGGGGAAGAAGCAGGAAGCACAAAAATGGTAGGAAAAAAAGCAGAAAAACAGCAAAAGAAAACAATTACATGCTATTAATTATATTTATACAGTGTTAATGTCTCATTACAGTGTTTCCAAACAAGAAGCAAATGTCCATATACTGACACCATGCAATGGGGACATTTCTAATCCTGTTCTCAAGTCATGCAGACTAAATAGCAATACCACTCAGAACTGGAAGGCTGTGTGAAGAGAGAGAATCAAGGTTTAACATCACTACCTGGTACTTTCTGATGCTAGCCTCCCCCACGCCCGTCCCCTGCTAGACATCTGGCTTGTGATAAGATGGGGCACAGATTTTACACATGCCCTCTGGTGCTGTTTTCCCACTTGCCTAGACCATGTGTAAAGATCTATTCCCCTAAGAACAGATGCAGGTGGGCAGCTAGCTAGGCATTTGGAGGTTCTACCCCTTGCAGCATATATCTGTATTTTGTGTCTGCAAATACACAGGGTAAAATAGAACCTTCTGTACCTTCAGACAGGGGGATAATGCAGCAACTGGTCTGAATTAAGCTCTCCACAGAGACTTCTAGGACTGCAAAATGCAGCTCTAGGATTGTACCGAATAGGTTTACATGTCTTCAAGTGGGACCCAAACATACTCAGCCACTTCTGCCTATGCTACCAAGAGAGATGCAGTTATTAAACTGGTGCGTAGTACCTGATTTGGGATGGCTCTTTTCTTGTTCAGCTGGGTGCTCCTCTGCTGGGCACTGAAATAAAAAAAGCAAACCAGCTTCACATCGACAGCACCAGGTGACTGATAAACACTCAGCTACTGTGGCCGTTGAGACCCGACTTGCATTCACTGGCTACCATCTACATCAGCAGTTTGTGCTAAGTAGTACCTTGCAAGCACTTAGTTAAGTCAGACAGCGAGGAGAGGAGCGGAATAGGGAAATGCCTAGTCCTTGAGGGGTAAAGCCTGCAGGACAGAACACAACACTGAGTCTCTTTTGATGGCATCTGAGGCTATCTGAGCTCTGAACTTGAGAGGCTAGGAGATTTCTGAAGTGTTCTGTTTATCAGCTGTACAAACAACCAGCGCTCACGGGGCACTGTGGGGCTTTCAGACCAGTGCAGCTCGGGAGCCTCCAGGTCAGAGCATCTGGCTGATTCACCCTAGTGCAACGCTTCCTCCTGGGCAGCCGGCAGGGACAGACTACAGCTTGTTGTGGAGGAAGCGTCACACGTTAGCTGTATTTGGCCACTAAAAGGGCAATAGGATAAAGAATTCAAGGCCTTGGTTAGTGAACCCAGCCATGTTTGGGCTATGCCCATTACCATGGTATCCAAGGGGGTAGGTAACATGGGAGGGGGAGGGGGTAGTTTGAACATTTTTGCTCTGTATTAGATATTTGAGATGTATCTACAGTCCTTTTGCTTCCCACGCTGGCATGGGGCATGCCCAGGGGGTGCTGCCCAGAGCTCCACAGCAACCTCCACAGGCTAATCAAAGAGCCCAAGGCTGTAGTGGCAGGTAGCAGTTTGCTGGGGAAGTGGGGTTTGAAGGAGATTAGCAGATGGCCAGAGGAAATCCAAGGGTGTCTGTGTGGGGAGACACCTGCAGTTGAGTTGGGTGCAATTGACTAGACTCTGGACATGCACCTGAAAGCTACCGGAGTAACTGACTCACAGTTGCTCCCTCACAGGCTGGGAGGCAGGACTGTTTGTCAAATGCTCAGCATCACTCCATGAGGCACTCTGGCTCTGCCTAATTTAAAATCAGCATTCACAAGGCTGTTCCAGCTACTGTAACCGCATCCTTCCGCGCTGCTGAAGGTAAAGGAAAGCAGAAGTCCGTTCCCACAAGTCACCCTAATTACATACTGTTTCCGACAGGTACCCACCCTGTTGTCAAGTGCTGCTCAGTGTAACAGCTGGGGGTGTTAGAGAAGATTCAGAAGAGTCCAGAGGAAAGAGTGAGGTGGTTCAAAGGAAAAACAGGAAAAATTATGAGAGGAAGGAACCGTGAATGAAGTATGAAAAAGCAGAGACTTAAAGAGAGGGGAAAAACCAGAGGAAAACCAGAAATGAATCAGAAGGTGAGAAGGGGAGCCCTGATCATGCTGCCATAAAACAGACCTTGGGCTGATTGCATTCACTCAACCAACAAGAGGGCACTTCCATCCTTGGGGCTTGCCTACAAGGGGAGTTGTTCTTTATGAACTCCAGCTGTGGATACTCTCATTCCAGATACAGGCATCCACACAGGGAGTTAATCAGGAAGAGTTAATCCACTTTAAATTTATGCTCTACCGTATTAGGGATTAATTTGCACGTGTAGACAAGTCCCTGGCTCTGTTCTTCCTTTGCTATGGAAGGTTTAGTTCATACCCTCTACATTGTTTGAGACGTTAAAAGATCTTGTCTGCTCTGGTGGACATTTAGAAGATCCCCGTTTCCTTGGCCAAAACACAAGCAGTCAGTGAGACTGAGAAGAGACCTACTACCCTTTCCCTACCCTCTGTCTGGTCTATTTTCATCTTAAGCTCTCTGGGGCAGGGATCTTCCATTACTCTGTACAGCACCTAGCACAATGGTCCCCCGACCTTGGCTGGTCCCTACGCACTACACCCCCTGCCTCCTTCAGGCAAAGGCCTAGAACAAAGGTACTTTACCAGACTCACTTTAGAGAAGCAATGGGAACGGCATACGTGAAGCCAGTGTTGCCCCCACCGACTGCACCCAGCCCTAAGGCGCTTGACTCCAGCCCGGACAGCAGCTCAGCAGTCGTAACAGAGGGAGGCGACGTCTCTGACACCCACTGAACAGGTCTGCAGCTTTCAGGACCCTGCAGCTCCCTGCCCCATGGACTCTGCGCAGCTGCTGCTACATCCCTTCAATGCTCGTCGATTACTTGCAATTAAGAGCCTTGGTTACCTAGAAGTCCTGCAACCCACACTTCCCAGCTACAGCAGGGAGGAACCTACTTGGCAAATCCAATGAAGTCTTCATGGTTAGTGTTGATATAAGAGAGCTCAATGTCGATCAACAGGAGAATCTGGAAGACACATACACCCGAGTCAGCTGAACACAGTAATAGGCCTACAATGAAAGTGCCACTTTCAGCACATCAGGCGTCAGCGCTGGTCAATCAAAGCTGCTTCGCAGCACCAAGACTGGTCTGGAAAGCCCCGCACACTGCTGCAGAGATCAACAGCGGTTGCAGAAAGGTGCGGTTTGCATTGCTACCAGCAGAGGGTACTGTAGGATTGCTGGTGCCCTGTGCAAAAGGTGCGCTGGGCTCAGAGGGTTCGCAAAGTGGAGCTGGACATTATTTTACTGCACGGCTCTGGTTGGAGTGTCAGGTTCTCCCCAAACAGCACTGAGATCAGACATCCTCCTGTCCCGAACAAGTTACGTTTTCCTTCGCCCTCCATATGGATCACAACCCCCAAAGTGCTGGACGCATCACAGAACAGACACACTCCCTACATCACAAGAGGAGCTTACCTGGTCCTTTGTTTTTCCTTCCCGTTCCCTGATGTAAGTGGTAACAATCCTCTCGGTCTCCTCTCGTAATTTGGGGTAGGAGCCAAGCTGAGAAGCAGGGAGTAAGAGAGTAAGATCAGATCACAGCAGCCATCACGGTAGCCACAAAAAGCTTGACACATAGAAGCACTCACAAAACTGAAGAGGGCAGGAAAGGACTGGACTAACCCCCAGTTTTGTCGGTAGGACAGAAGTGGGGCTCAGAGGACAGCAAAGAAAAGTCAGTTCTCTGCTGTTTCTGAAGAGATCAGCAGGATCAGCTTTTGGTGGGCCTTAAGTGTGTTTGGCAAATGTATTGTCTCTTCCCCATCCCCCACGGATAAGCAGATCCCCCAGGCATGAAGCACGGGCTAATGCTAAGCAAGGCTAACTGAATTCAGGAGCATTTTTAGCCTTTGTTGCTATGGTGTGAAGTAACACCTGTGCAATATGCCTCTGCAGGACCCATGCCAGAAAGCCAAGTTAACATTATGAGTCTAGACTTTGCGAGTGTGTCCTTGGCCGAAGGTGTTCAGATGTCCATGGACACGGATCCCCAAAATGTTAGTTTAATGGTCTCAAACTCACTTTGATCAGCTGGGTCTTGCGAGCCAATACATTCCAGATGTTCAGATTAGACAGAGGAAGAATTAAGACCAGTTACCTTTTCCGCACACTTTTTAATGACAGTGGCCAGCTCTGAGACCACCAGATCAACACACTTCAAACTGGGCTCTTTGAGCTTTATAATCTGTTTTTTCACTATAGCTTCAAAAGCCATGTCAGGTGTGAAGAGCCCCGTCCTGCCTCATGCAGAGCACAAGAGCGGAAAGATGAGACACCAAAAGGCACGCAGGGTGGAAAAAACAGCAACAAAGACAGAAAGAAAAGAAAATGAGATTTTTTTTTTTTAAACCAAAAACAAGGTTAGTAACATGCAAAGGAAAAAGCAGCAGCACTTGCCCCAGGAAATTCCTTCAGTTTCCTCAGATTCATTTTAAAAATGCATTTAATTCATTTACTATCAGGTTCTTAATTCATCTGGTTAAATCCTGGACTTCATAAGGATCTGATTGTCATTCACTGGCTCACCACTGCTGTGCCCATTATGTGATCATTTACACTGGCACAAAGTGACTACAACAGGTGGGACGATGGTGAATCTTTCCCACCCCCTGGCATTTCCAGGAGCCAAAAGCAGGAGATGGCATCCCACCAGAACCTGAGCCCTGAACGTCTTGCTCAACTGGACCTTTAATAAAGGCAAAGGTTCCTTTGCGTCCCTCCATCCCAAGCTTCAAGATAGCAGCTGATCTAGGGCCCTGCTAGGCTTCAAGATTGCTGCTTTACCCTGGGCAAAGTGACATTGCATGCTGCCTTCTGACGACATGAAGAGCCCCTTTCTTTAGCTGTTCGAGATAGCCACTGCTACGCATCACGGGGAAGTTGGGGGATGGATGAGGAAGCCGACTGCCGCCATTTCCAGATTCCCCAATCTACTGGTTTATATTAGGGCTAGAACCTGTTTCCAGTGACACAGGGCATGCCTAGACCAGGTGGGTGGTACTTGGTAAAGAGCACTACTAGCGCCAGAGAAGTTCCTGCTGAGAGCATCTCAAGCCCCGCTTGAACAAGCTGTTCTGATTTGATCGGGATTCCCATGGAAGCAGACATGCCTACGAGAACTCATCTGCATGTTACTAATGCAAGCCGCCGTGCTGACTCATTCCAAGGAAGAAGTCTGAGTTTTCCCCACCACGTTAGCTGGGACTGAAGGAACTTTGGCAGCAAGTGCTGGCTTCTCCATGTGACACAGATCACTACAACCACAGCAAAACAGAGCACCACTCCTGACCCAGAAACAACCCCCCGCAGCTCCTACAATATGCACCACTGGATGAGTGCTGAAGTTCTCTGCTCAAGCAAGACACTTTGGGAAGCAGGAGCTGGGGGCTATTTCACTTGTTGGAATGGCCTCAAAGTGGCAAACGGCCTTTTACTACGGACATAAACATTTGTCAACCAGGTACATCCAGAACTCGACAGACTGGATCAGAGCCGGGGATCCCTCTAATCCAGGATCCTGCCTCGGAACAGCTAGTTTTAGAGATGTGAATTTTTATTTTATTTATTTATTTAATGAAATTTCCTCAAACCATTACTACCAGATGAAGCTAAAAAGCAGAGTTGTCCCAAGAAGCTAGTTATTAAATATGGAAGTGGCTGATTTATCCTGGGCTACAGCATAGTACCAGGGTAATTAACACTTCCGGAGAGTGAGAACCCTTTTGAAATGGTGCTCACTATCAAGCACTTCATTAATTGCAGGATTTATAAATACACCACAATGAGTGTAAATATCATTTACCACAATAGCTGCTTCCGGCTTTTGCTCCCATTCTCCACAGCTTCCCAGAGTGTAGCAAAGCAGCAGCTGAACTCACAGATGGAGAAGACACATGCTAAGACAGGCACCAGAGCCCAGGAATAGCCTGCCCACCTGCCTGGCAGACTCCAAAGCACTCTGAGGCAAAAGCCTTGGCAGCATCTGTTCCAATCTGCCACAGAGCACTGCAGCTGGAGGTCACATGGATATAGATCCTCCCACGAGGACAGAGCCCAGAGACTTTATGTGCATTAGGAGAATCATCATCCCTAGCTCTTACATAGCACTGCTCATCAGTAGATCTTGAAGTACTTTACACCAAGCACGTCAGTAACATGAACCCCATTTTACAAACGGGATATGAGGCCCAGAGAAGGGGAGTGACACACTCAAGGGTCACCCTGCAGGCCAGGGTCAAAGCTGGGAACAGAACCCCAGTCTCCGGAGTCCCAGTTCAGTGCTCTATCCACTAAGCCACACTGAGACAGAGGTCCCATGGTGCTGGACAGTGCCTGGATCTTTATCATGACCCAGGGTGGGGACGGTATTCCTTAGAGCTGGGCAATGCCAGCATCTCAGGTGTGAAGGAGGCAACCCTCCTTCCCTCTGTCCAGGGCCAGGCATGCCAATCAGGGGCATGATGAAGTGTTCACGTTAGGTTAGTGAGCAGGCTAGGAGTGAAGTGTCAGCGTGATCTCTTTTGCCTACCCACATCCAGCTTTGGGGAGTTTTCCAGGCAGGAGAGGACATTGCCATGTTGGCAGCACACCGGCTTTGCCACCCCACTAGTAGGAAGGGGCTGGAGAGCCTCCAGCAGGTTCAATACCTTACTGGTACACTGTCTAACTGTATTGATTAACTCCTGAATAACCAGGTCGACACACTTCAGACAAGGCTCTTTCAGCTTCACCACCTGCTTTTTCACAATGGCCTCGAATGCCAAGTCTGGTGTGAAAAGCCCCGTCCTACAGGCATCCACACGCAGGGGTGAGGGAGGGCAGAGACATGGCAGAGAAAAAACAAAATGGGTGAACAGGTTTAAAGGCAACAGTCTGTGACCTGATGAGAGAGCAGCAGACATCGACTCCCTCCCCAAGACAGACAGGCCTCGATACTAACAGGACCTTCTCCTGGGGGTGTGCAGCCGCAATTATACCGTGGAGTGGGGGTGGGTTAAGCCTCAAATCGAGAGCACGATGCTGCTTTGTGACTTAGATGCACACAAAGCTGCTCTCTAGCACATGGGATCTGGAGTCACTGCCTAGTGCAGAGACACCGAAGTCTATTTTATTGTAGGTCACATCTACGCTGCAAGTGGATGGGCAAGGAGCCTTTTCAACCCCATGCAGCATTTCAAGAGCAGAGTAGGCAACTCCCGAGTCTATATTCGGGCAGAGGGAACACAAGTCGGAGCAGCCCAGGAAGGCAGACATGCTAAGAGGAGGCCTCTTTGGGATGATACACTCAGCCCTATCAGGCCTAGTGTTCCCTACTTCTCAGAGCTACATCCTCAGTGCAGCACGGAACAGTACGGGCTGAGTGTCTGGATTCATCCAAGTGCAGCTCCATCACTGAGCTCAGTCCATGCGGAATGCATCTTTGACAGCATCCCTGAGCCAGAATTTCCCAAGCACAACGGTATAGCAATAACCTGGATCCCTTTTCCTTTAGTTGGAAGTTTAGATCTCAAAATATACACTCCCCACATGTTATCTTCTGCCCATCTGGGAAGATGCACAAGGCAATGGAGGAATTCTTTTATCCTCTGATTTAAAGGGACAAGAGGAAACAGATCTCTCTCCTTTAGCCAGCAAGACTAACAGGAATAACATTTAGAGTTTGCTCTTGGTTCTCAAGAAGAGCCTTCTCCATTAGTGGAGCCAGCACAACCCTACTCCAGAATCAGAGCATTAGATCAAATACTACACTGTCCAGACACACGGAAGAAAACTACATCGGCAACGTAACTGTTAACCCTCTAATTCTCTCTACCCATTTCCAATAACGAATTTCGGTTCTAAACACCTTTTGCTTCCCACATGGCACACAAGCTGGCTGCAGCTGTTCAGAACTGACAGCTACACAGGGTTCATGGTACAAGTGTTTACCACAGAATAATGGTACAAACAAGACTGAACTGCTCATAGGAAAACAAGACGCATTACTGGCGCGAAAGATCTCCTGCTCCGATACTTGCCTTATGCCATGGATGTTTTTAATTGCATAGCTAATTTCTCGCCTCAAGTCCTTTTCATCAAATTCCATCTAAAAAAGAAACAACAGTTAGATTCTACAGCAAGGCCCTTCTGGGGTGAAGCACAATCACGACCCAGGATTCAAACTGAAGGTGGTTCATTTTTAAACTGCTTTCTCGTACAGCCACAAGAGGCAAACATACATTTAGCTGTTTGTAGATGGAGATAGTGTGCCATTGGCACTAAGTACTTCAGACCTGTAAAGAGACACTGCCCCTCTCCCCCAGGGCGCTTGCCATGTAGGTAAGCAGTAGAAAGGCTGTGTGAATGAGCAGTGAATTACAGCACATCTGGTTACCACCCTGTGTGTGACAGAGGTGGGGGTACAACAGACTGCTCCCCCTTCCGTAAGACCTGATGTGTTTCTGCTTTATTATGGGGTGTCTGGAGTAGGTAGGTAGAACACCTTTCGGCTGCCCTGCTTTCTATGTCAGGGAGGAGGTTTTGCTTACTTAGAAACATCAGCACCAACTGCTGCTCTGCCACACCCCAGGACAGCTGATCCCAACGACAACATCCCGTCCCTCCAGTCTTCTCAAGATGAGGAGACAAGCTAGTCTGTGTGCATCTCACAGCTCTGCTCTGGCAAAGATTCTTATGCCATGCAGCAATGGATAAGTGGGAGGAGAGGGAGGTTCCTAACCAGCTCAGTGGTTTAGCTGAGCAGTAGATCAACCCAACACCAGGGAAGGATGGTCAACAGACCCTTCTGCTGGCTGCTAAACAAGCAGAAAGCCTGAAGAATGGCATAGACACTGGAGACTCTCCCCCCAGCCATATGGCTGGCAACCAGCAACATTCCGCTTTGTGTGGAGAGAGAAATCAACACCACTGGACAGAAGTATTAAAACCAGCGTTAGCTTCACCTTCACCAGCTCGAAGGGGAATCTCTCGTGGAAGATGCGATTAATTCTGGCACCACCAGAGAGTTCTAGTGTGTCCACTTGATCTCCTGAGCCTTCAATCCGCTTCTCAAAGTCCACCCCAAACTGCTGGACCATCCTGCAAAGAACCAGCAGGAGTAACAGGCATTAGCCAAATACAGCAAAGGCTGTAACGGACCAGCCATTCAGGCTATGGCCACACTATAGGCAGCACCATGCTAGCCATAATCTCGATTTCATCTGGGCAGGGCCATTTGAGAATTCTCTTCTACTTCCACGAATCCTACGGGGAGAGAATTTCATCTCCCTTTTGCTACAATTAGGGAAACAAAAACAACGGTCATTCTTTTAGATCCTAAGAACGTACATGCTTGTTCTATGCTTTTACACAAGGCTGTTGACAAAGTGGATTATACAGGGGATCCTTGTTGTAGGCACAACAAAACCAAGACAATGCCAGTTATTTGCCACAGAGCTTGTCTGCCAGGCATCATAGCTACAGATTTAACGAGCCCTCCCAATGTTCCCATCAGCCTAGCATTGCAGGGTATTTAGTCTGGTGTCCATGCGAACTCTGAATGGCACCACCCGTTAAAGTTGGCATATCCTGCCCCCACAGTGCCAATTTCTAATGCCAGTGCTGGGCATTGTGTATTTCCTTGGGATCAGCAGCCAGCTGGGATTCGTGTGCTTCAAGCAAAGAGCAAGTTAAATATGGACCTATGTTAAAACCCATAAGTGTCAATTTCAGGCTAGACTCTCTTCCCCACTCATTAGCAAGGTTGGCCGAAATCCAGCGCCCGTCATATCGAAGAGGGGTTGGAACAACATACTGTAGCAAGGCTTTGGTTTTCCGTGTGGGGTCGTCAGGGCGGAAGTTCTTGTATTCCTCCACTTCCTTCTCCAGGGAGAGCAGCTGACTCTGCAGCTTGCTGCGCAGTGAGGGCAGGGTCTCACGGATGTGGTTGGTCAGTTGCTGCAAGAGGATTGGAGAAGTGGTCAGTGCCACTGGTCCCCCTACCTGCGCGAGCTGCCCATCACTACAAGCGATGTTTGAGAATGGACAGGCAAGCCAGAGGCCAGAGCCAACACTGCACAACAGGAGACTTGAGGAAATGCTTGTCTATGGATCAGGTTTGAATGCTTTCACTGAACGGGTCACTCTATTAAGATCAGAAATAAGTTATAGTCCAGGTCTGCTGCTGTTTATTTAAAGAGACACTAATCAGTTTCAAAGACTTTAGGACAGTCTCAGGCCTTGAACCAGCCCCATTCTGCAGCTTTACAAGTCAGATTTTTCAGTTGTAATGCATTTTGCCTTCTCTTGCTTTGTGAAAAAGACCCACACGAACAAGGGGAGCTGACTATATGGGGAAAATAACGAAACTGACCGCACACTGGTGGCCAATTGCACCACTTAAGCCAAGTAGAAGAGATTTTCCCCCCATTCTGTTGGCTACAAGCATCTTTAGCGTTGCTTAGAATTTACACTGGTAGATGCACAGGTGTTCAGACAAGTGGGATTTTCATTAGTCATTCTGCAGATGGGGAACCCAGGCTGGCCCAAGATCACACGTGATGTTTTATGTGGGTTAGGCACTGATCCAATCTAACTTCCCATCCCCTGTTCTAATCACTTGACAATGCACTCCCCACTTCAACTCAGAGCTGTTAGTTAACTGACCCTCCACCTAAGCAACTAAGCAGGGCCGACGCACTGACATGAACCTCAGGCTGGCCTACCTGGTTGAGGACTTTCTGTAAGTGAGGTGTGCCCATTCGATCTGCTATGTGCCTGTAGGCTGGGTGAGAAAGGAAGAACTTCCGCTCTGCGGCCAGCGCTGCTCTGATGTCCTTCTTGCCTTCTATATCCTTCTGGCTCCGGTTAACAACGCCAATGTAGCCTGCAACGGGACAATTCCACATGCTAGCTCTTTCTAGAGCATGACACAGCTGGCGCACCAGCCTTGAACTCCTGTGCTCCCTGCAAGGGACCCTGAGATTGATACAGTTACAAAGGTGAACTTTATACTGCTTGCACAAAGGAGAATATCTCCAAGAAGGTAACTAGGGTTTTCTGCAGAGCACACCCCCTGCTGGCAGATACCATGCACAGCTGCTGCAACAGAGAAGAGCTCTGGGACTTCCCTGTTGTCTATAAATAGTGAAAGAGGAAGGTGTTGTGATCTCAGCAGAACGCTTATTGCATAAGGATGGTGGCATTCTACCTCTTCTTAAAGGAAGCAGTTTGTTCTCCAGGATGTCTCTGGCATCGGTGCCCTCATCCATCAGGTCTAGTTTGGTGATCACACCAATTGTCCGTAGCCCTGAGAGAAAGGGGGGGGTAAGAAAGATCATTGGAGAAGCAGCTAATCAACATCACATCCCCCACCTTGCCAGATACATTGAGAGCAGATGACCAGGTCTGTAGTTAGACGTGCAGAGACAGCAGCTCTCACTTTCCGTAAGCAGGAGCCATAACCCTCAAATCAGCCTGCAGCACTTAAGTTGCAGTTTCAACGTTCACAGCTGGCTTGTGTGGCGAGATAAGCTAGTTATTAACTCCATGACTGGACAGTTTAGTGCAGCAGCCTGAGTGACAAGAGTCACATAACTCATTAGGCAAGACCTCAGCGTGTCAAGTCACACCCTTCAGTGAAAGCTGTCAGCCAAGCAAGCCAACAGGTCACCTTGTGAGTCTGCCTGGAGGACTATGGGAGATAAAGAACACACCTAGTGGAAGACAGAGGACAGGAGGGTGGTAAGAAGAGTGTCACAGGTGGGGAACTTGTCAGCAGGAGACCCGGCTGGACCAGCAACCAGTGCCCCTGATGGGGACAGGAGAAGAGAGCCAGGATTTCCTTCCAAAGATTAGAGGACATCAAAATACCCTGTTCTAATAGCACATTCCACTTGGCAGAGCCAGCCGGGATTCCTCACAGTAGCGAAAGCTGCTCAGCAGAACACATGGGAATCCCGATATTCCCCTCCCTTTGTTAGAGGATTATACAGCAGGTGGGTGCGTGTGTTTTACCTTGAGGATCTACTTCTTTAGCCATTTTAAGAGCATCTGAGTTTGCCAAATCCATGTTGGCTGGAGTCACTGCAAGAATCAGGCTGCTTTCTCGGCTGATAAACTGCAAGATCATGTCCTTGATCTGGTACTCAATATCTTGGGGCTGGTCTCCCACCGGCACCTTGGTGATACCCGGAAGGTCGATCAACGTCAGATTCAGTACTGAGGAGAGAGGAAAGCAGAGAGCTCATGCCGTGTGAAGGGAAGCAGAACATTTTATCCCTGCAGTGTATGGGGTAAGGAAGCGGCGTGCAGGGGGTGCACAGATGACCAGCTAAGATATTCTGTTTGTCCTCTGTAGGTCATTGCAAAGCTTGCTGCGCGGAAACAGATCCTGGTCTTTGGGGACCTTCAAACCTGCCTCTGCGATGCTGTTTCTTTACTGATTGGAAGAATGGAAGTCTCACTCACCATGTGGTGAATATACCCTCAGGTTGATGGGAACAGGAGAGATTCCTTTATTGGTTCCTGTGACCCGGTCTGTCTCTGCTTCGATCTCCTGCCGAACCTCGTCAAAATCCGTGAACTTTTTGGATTTGCAGTGCAAAAACTCAGCATATTCTGGAAGAGAGATACCCCCCAGGTTTGTAATGAAACACACTGGTTTGCAACTAGCCTTCCTTTACCAGCAAGAGGGCTGAGTTCAGTCCCAATGTAAACAGACCCAGGCCCCAGCAAAATTGCTGCTTACACCAAGCCTGAATGTGGCCCTTGCTCTTTGAAACTCAGCAATGCAGCATCAGCTTTACAGGAGCCCCCTGAGCTACACGCCAGAGAAGAGATGCTGGTGCAGAAAACAGTCATGAAGTCACACTACACTTTGTGAGCATTATGGGGATTCAGAGCTGGGGGCAGGAAGACAGGACAGTCTAATGCAGGAGTCGGGCCAATCAGGAGAAGGCAACAATGTTTGCTAGAGACTGATTCAAAGCCCCACCACATCCACCCAACCCCAGAGGTGACACTTCCTCTCAGAAGCACCACACTTGCGAGTGTACAAAAGTGATGAGAGCTGCCTCTCTCGGTACTGTGGAACAGAACAATGGCCATACTGGGTCAGACCAAATGTCCGTCTAGCCCAGTATCCTGTCTTCCGACAGTGGCCAGTGCCAGGTGCTTCAGAGGGAATGAACAGAACAGGGAATCATCAAGTGATCCATCCCTGTCGCTCATTCCCAGCTTCTGGTAAGCAGAGGCTAGGACCACCATCCCTGGCTAACAGCCATTGATGGACCTATCCTCCATGAATTTATCTAGTTCTTTTCTGAACCCTGTTATAGTCCTGGCCTTCACAGCATCCTCTGGCAAAGAGTTCCACAGACTGACTGTGCACTGTGTGAAGAAATACTTCCTTTTGTTTGTTTTAAACCTGCTGCTTATTAATTTCATTTGGTGACCCCTAGTTCTTACGTTATTTACTCCTTCTCATAACACTTCCTTATTTACTTTCTCCACACCAGTCATGATTTTACAGAGGTTTTTCATAACACCAGGAAGTGACAGAATTCTCTCTCTAGCACATCATTTCCAGTGCTCTTCCAACAGCTACCAGAGGGGGGAGCACATCCCCCTAGACCTTAGCTCACTACTAGAGCCAACCCACATCTGCCTTCCTGTTTGCGACAAGCGCCTTGCCTTCAAATTCAGCTAAGCCTTTGGTGCAGGGACCCTGTAGGTTTGTGCAGCACAGAGCACAACTGAAATGCTCGTTCCCAATTAGGATCTCCAGGTGCCTTGGGGAAGAAGAAATGGAGGTTGAGCGGACTCTCCTTTTAGAGGTCCAGGAGCCCACACAGCAGAGGGTAGGGCACAGAGAAGTAGCTTTCCAAGGAGGACATGGGCCTGAGTTGTTTTGTTCCTCCATCCAGCCAGCAAGCTCTTAGATCGAGGCCCTTTTGTGCTGCACAGAGTGAAACAGTCCTTGCCCCAAAGAGCTGACAATCTAAATCGACGAGGGGTAGGAGGAGAAACTGAGGCACAGAGAAGGGAAGCCGTTTTCTCAAGGTCACGCAGCACGTCCGTGGCAGAGCCGGGAACAGAATCCAGGCGTCCTAGTGCTGCACACTGAGTACACTTGAAGAGGGGGTGAACTGCCATTTTGCTTTCAAAGGGAACCTTCATAGACTGTTCCCCTGCAGAGCTTAGACACCAATAATAAACCTCTCTTCCCAAACCAATGCTGAGAGTCCACCTGCCTTTAAGATTACAGGTACAGGGCACAGCTCAGGACCTGCTTACCCTTTTCGCTCATTAAGAAGCTATGTTGCTGCCAGCCATAAGTCATGGTAACTGAAGGACAATACAGATTTCTTTCATTATATTAACACAACACCACCTCTTACAGTGGAGACCGGATTAGCCATGCAAACTCCTGCTAGCCCTCCACGGACTCCGTTCTGCTGTACATTAGAGTTGCACTGCTCTAGTCAAGGCCATTATAGAAACAAAGCCACCCTTGAACTGAAATGATTCCTAGTGTCCATAAGCTACGTTGCTCTTGTGCCCCTCATATCAGAGGACCCAAGGCTTGTCTCCGCTTGCCAGTTAGTTTGGATTAAAGGTAAGCGGTATGAATGTGAAGTGCAAGAGCTGTTCCTGGATAGTTCCATGTGTAGACACGCCCACCGTGCTTTGTAGGTGGCCCTCTCTAGCCCACTAAAGGGGTAGAACAAGGAAGCCCTATTCTGTGGCAAGTGGAGCAGAGCCAGAGGTTCAAGCTGGCCAAATAGTCACGCTGTGAAAGCCAGCAAGCAACCCAAGGAGAGGCCCTCCCTTCCCCAGAGGTCACCCAGTTGTGTGTGTTTATTTGGGGCTGCTGCTAATCCAGGATTAAACCGGTCTCGCAGTCTCCTCTGGCTAAGGTGGAAGGAGTGAGGCAATGGAAGGCAGCCGGCTCTACAGGTTAAGGTTACACCAGCCAAAATTTTTCTTGCAGCCTCTGTGCTATTAGCAGTGGCTCTGATGTGGACATGAAGGGATGCTTTCCTTTCCAGAGGGGAAACGGCCCAGGGGTGAGATGCTGGCACAAACTGGGCATTGGTTCCAGCACTAGTGCTAGCTGGTGAACCTAGACATCAATGCCCGTGTTTGTTTGTAGAAAGACTGTTTGCCTTTCATTCTCTGCCCATCATTTTAAACACTTTATTGCTGGGTTTTTGAGCCCTGAAGAAAGGCCTGAGTCTAACCTGCCAAGACACTCACTGGCTGCATCTGAATGGCTCCTGTGGACGGGGAGGAAACAAATTGCAACATTCTAGGCGCAGGTTCTTATCAGCTCATCGCTGAGGTGTATGAATGCCAGGTGAGAGTCACAGCATGACCACAAGAGAGCCCTTCGGGCCACCAAGCCGTGAAGGAGCAGAGACAGCGGCATGTTTAGCCCACATGACTTGCTCCCATTCAGGGATCTATCAGTATGGCAGGTGTCACTGCCTATCAGCCCTGTTTGGATCTGTGCTGACAAAAGTTCTACATTAATTTCACTTCCAGTGAGGAGCAGCAGGTTAGCGCTGTCCATTCTTTAAACACTAATCCTAGATATCGCTGGGAGGGAGGTGGGTGTCCTCCCAGAGGGGAAACTGAGGCATGGAAGTGTGTGTGTCTGTCTGTGTCTCTCTCATACACACACACACACACACACACACCCCACCAGCTCTGCCACTGGTGTGTGGGTGTGTGTATGGCGGGGAGAGAGGATGGGGGGAAAAAACGGACACGGACTCAGATTTTCTTACAATCCAAATATAGGGTGGCAGGGACCATTGTGATCTAGTCTGACCTCCCGTATAACACAGGCCAGAGAACTTCTAAGATAAACGTTTAGACCCCCCACGACTCACACTTCGATACCAAATGCCACTGAGACGAAACACACAGCATCGAGACAAGACCATCCCGCTCTGCGGCCCCCTCCCCCTGGCACAATCTAGGTTAGCAGTGCAAGGAAGGAGGGGCTCTGTTCTCCCCTACCCCTAGGCACTAATGAATTTCAATAGTTGGACCAAGGAAAAGAAAGTCAGACAGACTGAGCCTCGCCTGGGATCCTGTGGGTCGCGCTGAGGCAGCTTCCCACCACTGCTATGAAGAGCCCATTCAGTGAATGAGGCCAAGGGGTTTGCAGGCTGGAACCTCTGGGAGAGCAGTCATGCTATCTATCTGGAAAGCCTGATGTCGGGGACTCTCTCATGATACTGATGCCCCTAACTGGCATACTTGGTAATAGTATTATGGTATCACCTGGGAGCCCCCCTCATGGCCCAGATTCCCATTGGGCTAGTGTGACGAAGCGGGACTGTTCTTAATGTTTCCTCTGAATATTGTGGGGGTGCCTCAGTTTCCCCTAGGCAGTTCTTAAGTATCTAGGTCGTAGGATAAGGGTGTATGGTCTTTGCAGAGCCCTAGAGGGCAGATGTGTGCAGGGGTCTGGACACAGAGAATGGCAGACACCCTGTTTCCTGGCAACTGATGGCCTGGCCCTTCCCCCCTGCAAGGTGAGAGCTAAAGGGTTGGAGAACAAAGGAACCAGGTGACCTCCTGGCCCGGGAAAGGGACAAAGCCCAGAGGAGGAGGGGCTGGAGAGAGTTTCAGTTTGGGACTGGCTGGGGTTGTGGAGTGAAGTGCAGACGTGGTTGTCCAGCTCACTGCCCCCCAAAATGGACCCGGCTGAGGGGTCCTGTTCTCTGCACCTACAAGCTCTGTGTTAGACCATGTTCCTGTCGTCTAATAAACCTTCTGTTTTACTGGCTGGCTGAGAGTCACGTCTGACTGCGAAGTTGGGGGGCAGGACGCTCTGGCTTCCCCAGGACCCTGCCTGGGTGGACTCGCTGTGGGAAGCGCACGGAGGGGCAGAGGATGCTGAATGCTCCGAGGTCAGACCCAGGAAGTTGTGTGAGCTGTGTGTCCTGAAGACAGTCTGCTCACAGAAAGGAGACTCCCGCAGAGTCCTGACTGGCTTCATAGGGAGCAGTTCCAGAGCATCGCCCGGGGACCCCGTGACAGCTCGGCACTGCACAAACACAGGCCCTGCCACAAAGGAGTGGAGGTTCTATCAAATGCTAGCTCATGTGACTCTTTGCATGCACTGCTACCCTCGGTGACAGAGGTACAAAGTTTGAAAGCAGCTCCGACCTCACTGGCATTTTCCAGAAGCAGGTCATTTTCTATATGAGGGCAATAAAGTTAGGAAAAGGGTTTATCACTAGCTCTTGTCACCTGCCTTCAGGGCCATGAGAGCAGGCAGGCAGGCAGGCTCTGGTCCCCCAAAATAGCTGGCTGGTTGTGGGGCACATTTCAAAGCCCACGTGAAGTACTGAGTCCTCAGGAACTCCTCGTCTAATCTTAATTTGCTCCGTGGCTTGCACCATCCAGTCCCAGAGCAGTTTCCATCCAGTCAGAGGAAGACAAGAGGGAACAACAGAGTTGATGATTTGGGATTTAACATCCCGTAAGTATTGACAAGAGCAGCATGACTCCCGGAAAGTGCCAATGCCTCCACACTCGGCAAGTTCTGGACTAGAGAGTTCTGCTTGAAGTGATCACTTGCACGGAGCATTACATTGCAATCTAGCAGAAAACGCAGCAAGGTTTGACTGCAGCTGAAAATCACTTCCCCTTCTTTATTTATCAGCCAAAACCTGCTGCTCAGGTTTCACTTTCTCCTGCAGCCAACCACCACACTGTTAGACCAGGGGTAGGCAACCTATGGCATGCGTGCCAAAGGCAGCCTGTGAGCGGATTTTCAGTGGCACACACACTGCCCAGGTCTGGCCACCAGTCCAGGGGGCTCTGCATTTTAATTTAATTTTAAATGAAGCTTCTTAAACATTTACTTTACATACAACAATAGTGTAAAAAGAAAAGGAGTACTTGTGGCACCTTAGAGACTAACCAATTTATTTGAGCGTAAGCTTTCGTGAGCTACAGCTACATCGTGATGCATCCGATGAAGTGAGCTGTAGCTCACGAAAGCTTACGCTCAAATAAATTGGTTAGTCTCTAAGGTGCCACAAGTACTCCTTTTCTTTTTGCGAATACAGACTAACACGGCTGTTACTCTGAAACCTGTCAACAATAGTGTAGTTATATATTATAGACTTATAGAAAGACTTTCTAAAAACGTTAAGATGTATGACTGGCACGCGAAACCTTAAATTAGAGTGAACGAACGAAGACTCGGCACACCACTTCTGAAAGGTTGCCGACCCCTGTGTTAGACAAAGAACGCTGGGCTTGGATCTAGGGAGATGAAGAGCTTGGAGGCTCACCTTCACCAGTGAGCAATTTTATTGCGGAGACAGCATTTAAATATTAACCCAGCCACATTCCTCCAACCTTGGGGATGCCTTCGAACCAGCGGTTGGCTTGAAATGGCTGAACTGAACTATGCCGGATGCACCAAAAGCAGCTGCTGCCTGTATGCATGCAAGGCAGTGAGCAAATCAACCAGAGACCCTTGGCCGTATTTAAAACGCCTGTGCAAGTCTCCTCAGTGCTAGCAACGGTGCCTGTGCTAAGTTCTAGACCAGTGGTTCTCAACCAGAGGTCCGGGGCCCCCGGGGGCCACAAGCAGGTTTTGGGGGGTCCTTCAAGCATGACTGGTGTTCGACTCGCTAGGGCGCAGGGCAGAAAGCCAAGCCAAAGCCCCGCCACCCAAGGCTGCAGCCCAGGGCCCTGAGCCCTGCCACACAGGACTGAAGGCGAAACCTGAGCAACTTAGCTTTGTGGGGCCCCAGGCAACTGTCCTGCTTGCTACCCCACCATGCTGGTCCTGGCTTTTGTATGCGGAAAAGCCGTTATGGCACAGCTGGGCTGTGGATTTTTTAATAGCATGTTGGGGGGCCTCAGAAAGAAAACCCCTGCCCTACATGAGAGTTTAGGGCCCCAATCCAAAGCTCACCGAAGTCAATGGAAAGAGTCTTCCATTGATTTTAATGGGCATTCAGCCCGACAGCACAGTCGCTCCATTGGTAGCGCAAAAAGCACTGCGTCATAGCAACACCAACTACTCCTACTTGCCTACACTCCTCTGGAAACAAGGCCAGGACTCGGCTGGAAACAAATCCTCCACACTCCAGAGGTCCCTGAAGTTGGTCCTGTGCAACAGACTCCTCCCCAAGCCAGCTGAGACTGACTCACTTGCTGCCTGGCCCTTGCCCTACCCTGCCCGTGCTGTTGCTCTTGCTCCTCCTCCGGCCTTTGTCTCGCTTCCCAGGCCAAGAGTCACCTGGTCGCATCCCCCTCCTGGGTCTCAGGTTACGAGGGGTGGCCACAGCATTCATGCAGGCAGCTGGAGCAGCCCCCACAAAAGTCACACATGCTTATTCCCACCACATAGACATTGGTGCAATACACAGCGAAACTGAGGCACACACAACGAGGAGTCCTTGTGGCACCTTAGAGACTAACAAATTTATTTGGGCATAAGCTTTCGTGGGCTAAAACCCACTTCATCAGATGCATCCACTCCATCCATGGCTGTAGACTGTTGTTTTTGCTGATACAGACTAACACAGCTACCACTCTGAAACGTGAGGCACACACAGCATTCATTGAAAACAGTAAGACTTGCATACAACAAGGGAAAATCCCCACTTCTTCACACAAACCAATGAGCACAGTTTGAATGAAATTTTGCTAACTCTTCATGTATTTTGCACATCAGATATCAGGATTGTTGCTCTATGAATGCCACGAAGATGCAGTCACATTTGGGGCATTGGTTTCAGTCAATGCTCCAAAGAGAGAAGTCTGAAAAGCTGCAGTAGCTTTCCATAACATTTAACAACGTGCTTGCTTACTGGGCTGGCGATAACCACCTCATCTGCAGATCAATACGAATAGACCCTTAGTAGCTACTGCTCCCTACCTGTTGTCAGGGGTGGCAATGCAAGAGTTAACTGCTGGTGGTCTATTCCCCGACTTCCCTCAGAGATCTGAAGGAAAGTACTCTCTCCAAAAGAATTAGCCCATTTTGTATTCAATACAGAATTCCCACCTGAAAACACAGCCCTATGGTCCTTTGCCATCCACTATCATGCATGGCTGTAGACTGTTGTGACTGCACTTCTCCAAATCCAAGAGGTAGAGAGGCCCACCCACCCCTCCTGGAAAAAGGACAAAGCAAGGGAATCATCATGCATATTTCATTCAAAGTAACGTAACAAGAGAAATCTTCCCTGAGATCAGGTTTGTTGGCATTTTAAGCATGTGCTCAGGTTAGAGCTGGGGCTTGTTTTTAGCCTTTTCACATTTATCATGATCAGTATCTGGGGCAGAGAGCCATGATCCAATATCAAGGTCTGTTTCTACTGCTTCCGACACTCACACAGTAACAAGTAACTGTTAGAGTGGCAGGAGAAAAGACATAGGCCAGTTTTATAAGCAAGTTTGTTTCATGAAGAGTTAAAGAAGTTGTGCAAAAATCACATCCCCTCACACCAGGAGAATGGGGTTTGGGATCACTAAATGCTCAGGATCATGTAAGAAAAGCTATGAAGTGTCTCAGTGCCTCAGGTTTTTTTTGTTTGTTTTTTTTTAAAAAGCACTGCCATCACAATCTGGTGGAGTAAATTAAACCCCCTCTAAAGTGCAACTCTGGTAAAGCAGCAACTCCCTGACCTTATCACTGGGAGAATAGGAATGGCTGTGTTAACTGACCATCTCACAGTATCAGCAGGGAGCTCAGACTGACAGCTCCATTTGGTCTTTTACATAGGAAGAGATCAATTTGCCCAACTCTCTCTCTGCTCTGAAGAATAGCAGCATGAATATCAGTGATTGCTGCATGACAAAGGAGGGACTGAGGACAGGGACAGAGAGGAAAATGAAAACTAACAAGGAAAAGGAAACTTTCTGGTAATGTTAATGCCTGCAGTGCTAATGCCTGTGACATGGTCAGTGCTAGGACCCCTGCCCAGACCAGAAGTGGGTCTGTTCTCAAAACCTTTAGTGCTACAGCTGGTTTTCAGACGTCACGTATTTCTGAGATTTTAGGCTAGAAGAGACCATTATGACAATCTACTGCATTATAAGAGGCCAGAGTTTTGCGTTTGTGAAGGACAGGATTTGTTTAAAACAAATCAGAATAAGTTCATATGGACTAATCGATACTGCTTAACTTGCAGTGTAAACTGACAGAATAATGCAGAAGTTATTTGCCATAGAGTTTCCACCCAGTGATCTATGCCTGTGGTAAACGTTCTTGATTAGCGGCATGCTGAAATGACAGTACTAACGCCAAATTACACAAAACAAGCCTCCTAGCTCATTTGCCACTTACAAGGCAGCTTTCGTCTCCTGAGCGCACGTTTTCTTTCCAGCAGTTTAAAAAAAATCTTGTCCCACAAGCATTAAGAGAGCCAGAGCTGTGCCCTAGTCGCAAACTTGTTAAGTGGCAAGACTACAAGGGTTTCAAACACAGACAGACGTTCAAACAGACTTGCACTCTCTGATCTGCTGTGAATATTGAAAGAAGCATTTGCCAAGGTACTAGACTTGTTACCCAAATGGAAGAGCAAACTTCAAACATCCCCAAACCCATATCCGTAAGGGAACAGCTAGTGTTTTGATTTATGGAGCAACAAGCTGTTCAGCCCCGCATTGTACCTGTTTTTGAGAAGATTAGCTGAAGAATAAGAGGACGTCGGGTGACAATTCCAGACCCACGGGGAAGAAAGTCTCTGTAAGGAAATAAAAGAGATGGAGTTACTCACAAGGCTAAACAAGTAAGGCATTCAGGTACTACAGTGAGCAGTAGCATACTAGCACCTTATTATTTGTATAATGGTAACACCTAGAGACTCCATTGTGACAAACCCTGCACATGCTCCTGGCCCTGCTGAGCTTGCAAGTGACTTATCTGTAAAATGGAGGAGATTGTCTTTTGTTGTACCTCAATTTCCCAAAGACACTGGGGATCTGTGGCAGAACCCAGCGCTCCAGCCACAAGACCATCCTTCCATTCAGTTTTTAACTTAAGTTAGTCTCTCATAGTTACAGTTCTGAGAGAGGAAAACAGGAAAGAGGCTGGACCCTCATTACAGGAATGAGTTTCTCATTCTCCTGACTACCAGAATACAACCTCTCCTGAGGCCTCTGGAGAGGATGCTGCCAGTTTTTTGCTACAGCAGAGCTGGTGTAGATAGAAGGAGCTGTATTTACATGCACATCATGCTCTGGTACAGGGGTCGGCAACCTTTCAGAAGTGGTGTGCCGAGTCTTCATTTATTCACTCTAATTTAAGGTTTCGCATGCCAGGAATACATTTTAACGTTTTTTAGAAGGTCTCTCTCTATAAGTCTATATATTATATAACTAAACTATTGTCGTATGTAAAGTAAACAAGGTTTTCAAAACATTTAAGAAGCTTCATTTAAAATTAAATTAAAATGCTGATCTTACGCTGCCGGCCTGCTCAGCCCGCTGCCAGCCTGGGGTTCTGTTCACCTAGGCTGGCAGTGGGCTGAGCGGGGCCTGCGGCCAGTACCCTGGCTGGCAAGGGGCCGGCAGCCAGAATCCCAGACCAGCAGCGGGCTGAGCGGGGCCGGCGGCTAGAACCCCAGGTCGGTAGTGGGCTGAGCAGCTCAGCCCACTGCTGGTCTAGGGTTCCGCCTGCCACCTCCTGCCAGCCAGGGTCCCAGCTGCCGGCCCCGCTCAGCCCGCTGCCGGTCTGGGATCCCGGCCCTGCCCACATAGAGTGGGTACCTACCTTCTCCCTGGTTCTAGCCCATTCTCTTCCTCTCTCTGCACTGAGCTGCGGGTAGGAGTGCACTGAGCACAGGGCTGGGGGTGAAGGAGCAGGCTGGGAGTTGGGGTATAGTGTCTGGCCAGGAGCTAGAATGAGAGAGGGGGCTCAAGGCTGGGGCAGGAGGTTTGGGAGCGAAGTGCTTACCTGGGCAGCTCCCCTTTGGTGTGAGGGGTGCAGGTGGGAATGTGGGGGGGCGGTGCGCAAGAGTCAGGGCAAGGGGTGTGCTGCAGTCAGGGCTGGGGTCATGGGGAGGGGTCGTGGGGGTGCTCCCAGCCCTCTGCCCTGAGGGGCTCACAGCAGGGGGCTGGAGAGGATATACCCTGATTCCACCCCCATTCCCCAAGGCCCCGTCCCCACCTCTTCTCTGCCTCCTCGCTGGAGCAGCACTGGGCTCCGCTTCTCCCCCTCCCTCACAAGGGCCATCAGCTGATCGGTGGCAGGGAGGGAGAGGAGGAGGGGCAGGAACCCAGCATGGCAGGGGAAGGGGAACAGCCGGCAGGACCGAGCTTTTTCAGCCTGCAGGGGGGGAAGGGGGGGGGAAAAATGCGGAGAAGAGTGGGCCGGGGCGGGCAGGATTTTTAACGGCAGGCTGCTGCCTGCCAGAGTCCTGGCCTGGGTTCGGCAGCAGGCTGAGCGGGGCCAGTGGCTGGGACCCGGCAGGCAGCAGTGTGCCACTAAACATCGGCTCGCGTGCCATCTGTGCCATAGGTTGCCCACCCCGCTCTAGTATCTGGAGAGACAAGAAGCACACACTGTGAAACAGAGTCAGGGACAGCTCCCGTGTCCTCAGGTTCCCCTTGGCCTTACAGCTTGTAAGTGGCTGATATCAAGGTTCATAGCAGAAGGGTCTGGTTTTCCAGTCATCAACATTTTAATAATGATCAGAGATTGCAGTGTTGTTAAAAAGTGTGTGCTCATCATGGCGAGCTCAAAGACAGACAGTTTAACAGGGGAAAGACACTCAGTCATTTTCTTTATTCTTGGAAGCCACCCAGGCGTAAGTGTTTCGAGTTACTTCCCAGAAGGGCTGGACTTCTGATCAACTGCAGAAGAAGACAAAGAGCTGGCAACACTCCTTGGACACAGACAGAAGTCTTGGAGCGAGTCACCCCCGCGCCTTTCTATTGGGGAGAAATTCAAGTGGGCAGAGCCATTGTGAGAGGCCTACATGTTGGACTCTTCTGCCTGGAAATCATGCTCCTCCACATCCTAGGCATGCTGTTTTGTTAGAGACAATTACTGAAGACTGAATGGCTACAGTTCTTCTCTATGACAGCACTGAGAACAAGAGTTAGAAAGAGCTGCTAGGGCAGGAGTGGGGGGCACGTAATGCAGGTTTTCTGAGCAGTTCTTTTGTCTAGCATTCATGGCTTCACTTGCTTTGAAATGGGAGAGAGAAACGCTCCCTAGGAAAGACTGCACTGAGAGCTTTCCCATTTGTTTCAACCAGACAGAGTCATCTGGACTTCTCCAAATCCCCCTGCAGTGGGAAGCTTTTGGCCTTCCTACTCCTATAGCTTCCACTATCGCTGTGATGCTCTGCAGCTGTGCCATTTGCTCCCTCAGATAAGGGGTAAGATAAGCACATCACCGGTGTGAAGAAGCCTGCTAGGCATCTCCACTATTTTGCCCTTTATTTAGCTATTACACATGTGAGTGACATTTGTGTACAGGTGTGTTAATTCTGCATACTAGATGTGCAAACTGGAAAGCCTGGCACACTGGGTGCCCTCATTAGACCCCAGGGTTAACAGGCTATGTCAGTTTTCCGCTCAGGTCTGTTTCAGGCTGCCTGCAGACTCAAGAAGATGTCAGTGAGACCCCACTTCACATTTGCAAGGTTAGCTTCCAACAAGTGGAAGCCTGAGTTGTGCAGAATCTGACCATCATGGGCAGCAATATGGGCCAGCTCCAAAGACCAGGCTGGGAGCGGACACCGTTATGCCCAGCTGCTGGCCTGTGCGGCAGTGCCTCACAGCTCTGTAGCAAAATGTGGTCTTGAAGCATGCCACACAGAGCGCACTGCATGAAGAGAGCGGTGCTACACCCGGCTCAAGCACAGATTAGCTGAACTGGGGTAGAGCCGAGAAAATGAGCCATCCGAGCAAGTCCAATGAACCTTTCACACCAAGCATCTGGAACAAACATCTTCCCACGAGACTGGAAATACAGATTCTGTGGACATAACGTCTGCTCCTGCAATAGCAGTGGGCAGAAACCAGCAGGAAGACCAAGTGTTTAGTCTGTCATGGAGGTCTGCTCTCCTTGGTTTATTTTCCCTTGTGCTTTGCTTTTCTCTAGTGCCACCTTCCAGCCACAACCCTCAAAATAACCCAAGATATGGAAGTCTCACACCAGTCCTTACATGCCATTTGGAACATGTTTCAGAGTAACAGCCGTGTTAGTCTGTATTCGCAAAAAGAAAAGGAGGACTTGTGGCACCTTAGAGACTAACCAATTTATCTGAGCATGAGCTTTGGAACATGATCACTGTTCTCTGGCTCCCGACGTGGGCCAAGCAGCCACACACTCCTCCACAAATCAGCAACTGGCTTCCTGCCAGTAACTTCTACTCCAGCCCCATCTACTCCCATCTTATGGGAGGAATCAGACGATTAGTGTTGGAAGAGACCTCAGGTCACCTAGTCCAACCCCCTGCTCAAAGCAGGGTTCAACCCCAACTAAATCATCCCAGCCAGGGCTTTGTCAAGCCAGGCCTTAAAAACCTCTAAGGATGGAGATTCCTCCACCTCCCTAGGTAACATATTCCAGTGTTTCACCACCCTCCTCGTGAAATAGTTTTTCCTAATATCCAACCTAGACTTCCCCCACTGCAACTTGAGACCATTGCTCCTTGTTCTGTCATCTGCCACCACTGAGAACAACCTAGCTCCATCCTCTTTGGAACCCCGCTTCAGGTAGTAGAAGGCTGCTATCAAATCCCCCCTCATTCTTCTCTTCTGCAGACTAAACAAACCCAGTTCCCCTGGCCTCTCCTCGTAAGTCATGTGCCCCAGCCCCCGATCATTTTTGTTGTCCGCCACTGAATTCTCTCCAATTTGTCCACATCCTTTCTGTAGTGGGGGACTCAAAAACTGGACCCAATACTCCAGATGTGGCCTGACCAGTGCTGAATAGAGGGGAATAATCACTTCCCTCGATCTGCTGCCAATGCTCCTACTAATGCAGCCCAATATGCCGTTAGGTTCTTGGCAACAAGGGCACACTGCTGACTCATATCCAGCTTCTTACCCACTGTAATCCCCAGGTCGTTTTCTGCAGAACTGCTGCTTAGCCAGTCGGTCCCCAGCCTGTAGTGGTACATGGGATTCTTCCGTCCTAAGTGCAGGACTCTGCACTTGTCCTTGTTAAACCTCATCAGATTTCTTTTGGCCCAACCCTCCAATCTGTCTAAGTCATTCTGGACCCTATCCCTACCCTACTGTATCTACCTCTCCCCCCAGCTTTGCGTCATCTGCAAACTTGCTGAGGATGCAATCCATCCCATCATCCAGATCATTACTAAAGATATTAAACAAAACCAGCCCCTGGGGCACTCCGCTTGATACTGGCTGCTAACTAGACATCAAACCGTTGATCGCTACCCGTTGAGCCCAATGATCTAGCCAGCTTTCTGTCTACCTTTAGTCCATTCATCCAGTCCATACTTTTTTTAACTTGCTGGCAAGAATACCGTGGGAGACTGTTTCAAAAACTTTGCTAAAGTCAAGATATATCATGTCCACTGCTTTCCCCATATCCACAGAGCGAATTATCTCATCGTAGAAGGCAATCAGATTGGTCAGGCATGACTTGCCCTTGGTGAATCCATGCTGACTCTTCCTGATCACCTTCCTCTCCTCCAAGTGCTTCAAAAGGGTTTCATTGCGGACTTGCTCCATGATTGTTCCAGGGACTGATGTGAGGCTGACCAGTCTGTAGGTCCCTGGGTTCTCTTTCTTCCTTTTTTAAAATATGGGCACTATATTTGCCTTTTTCCAATCACCCAGGACCTCCCCCAATCACCACGACTTTTCAAAGATAGCGGCCAATGGCTCTGCAATCACATCAGCCAATTTCCTCAGCACCCTTGGATGCATTAGATCTGGACCCATGGACTTGTGCATATCCAGCTTTTCTAAAAGGTCCTTAACCCGTTCTTTCACCACTGAGGGCTGCTCACCTCCCTCCCCATACTGTGTTGCCCAGGACAGCAGCGTGGGAGCTGACCTTGTCTGTGAAGACAGAGGCAAAAAAAGCATTGAGTACTACAACTTTTTCCAATCATCTGTCACTAGGTTGCCTCCCCCATTCATTAAGGGCCCCACACTTTCCCTGACCTTCTTCTTGTTGCCAACATACCTGTAGAAACCCTTCTTGTTACCCTTCACATCCCTTGCTAGCTACAACTCCAGTTGTGTTTTGGCCTTCCTGATTAAACCCCTGCATGCTCAAGCAATTTTTATATACTCCTCCCTAGTCATCTGTTCAAGTTTCCACTTCTTGTAAACTTCATTTTTGTGTTTAAGCTCACCAAAGATTTCGGGATGGTTTGTTCCCGCACCCTCAATAAAGGCTTCTTTAAAATATAGCCAGGTTACCTGAATTCCTTTCCCCCTCATATTGGCCTCCCAGGGGATCCTGCCCATCACTTCCCTAAGGGAGTCAAAGTCGGCTTTTCTGAAGTCCAGGGTCCATATTTTGCTACTCCCCTTTCGTCCTTTTGTGAGGATCCTGAACTCCACCATCTCATGGTCACTGCTGGAGACCTGATCTGTTTGTTAAAACCCATCTTAAACATGGGTGATAAAATAAGACCATATCTCAGTAACCTGTTCCCTGTTCTGTTTGCCTCTCTCCCATTCACCAGGGACGGTTGGAATTACATTATACTGTCCAATTCAGGGGCCTGATCTCAAAACATCATGCACCTGCATGACGCTTTTATACCAAGGTTATTGGGGCCCTAGAGCACCAAGATACATAAATGATAACATTCTGTTCAGAAAGAACGTGAACATGGCTGCTATCATCAGAAGACATTCCAAATACCATTTTAAAACGGTTTGGAATTGGAGTGGCATACTCTCTGTATTGGACCAGAGAGCACAGAGATGATTGACATACCATTTATCTCTAAGGATGTTCTGGTCCATTTTTCTAATTAGGAAATGTATGTTCTTTTTAAAAGGTTGTTTTCATTGTGGGTTCAGTGTCTGGGCCCCATTAACAGCGGCTGGACAAGCGGAATTAAAAGCAGTGTAGAGGGAGCCTTGAAATACAATTCTAGAAACCTTAGGTTCTGTCCATACTGTGATTAAACCATGCTATGGACTAAATGGGAGAGGCTAGGAAAGCCCAGAACCACCTTAAGGGCCGTGCACTATTTGCCCAAGGGGGACAGGGAAGGCCCAAGATAAAAGTACAGGCTACCTCTACTGGCGGCCGGGGGGGGATGTTTCATTTCTGTGTTCTGTAACTAGGAGACCAAAAGGTTTCTTGTAACCCATGTTTGTTTTGTTTTTCTAAAAGGTGACCCCTGAGCTGGCTGCGTAATCCAGCCTCAACTCAGAGTCACCCACGTTCTCCAGGGCAACCTTCTGAGATTTCACTGGGGGCTTTATCTTTACAACCCCCCCCCGTTTCACCTGCTAAATTTTTGTGACTTTTGCCTTCAGTGCCCATTCACTTCCCTCCCCTACATAACAGAAGTTCATTTTGAGCTCTATTTTAAGATCCTTTTGTGCATGAACCTTGCTCTTTTAGACTGTAAAGAGACACACACCCAATTCTCTATAAACGGTTAACTCTTTACAATACCATATTAATCTGTTACAGTGCAGCAAAGCAGAGGTTATTAACACAACAAGCTGCACTTCCACGGATTTTTGTCTAGTCTTCCATCAGGTTTAATAGCATGAGTACACACAAGACTTTACACTTTACAATAATTAGTGCTCACAACCCCAGTGACAAAGGGAAGTGGGACTGCACTGTGGGTCAAGGGCAGAGGCAGAAAACAGAACCCGATTCCTGCTGCATGTTAATTTCACACAGTGCCAAAGGAATCAGGCCATACAGCACAAATTTGTTTGCCATTAAGTCCCAGGGTCAAAGGTGAACATGGTTTGATCATGCAGGAGAATGCAGGGTGACCTTCTATTTGAATGTAAAGCTACAAGGGAGATTCTGTATCCGCTGTTTAACAAGAGATTACTTTATTGAAGGGGAGAGGGAACTCCTATGCTGCAAATGAGATGTAAGCCAAGCTCTGTTCGGTACAGAAGCCAGCCCATTCCTAAGTGGTGTCCATGAATGGCAGGGTGTGGGTGTTTTACAACTGAAGGGCGTTGCCACATTCACTTTGGTTCAGGCACGCTTATCTCGTGGGCAGCATAAATGGGAGTCTTCTTATCCATGAGAAACATCAGTCCAGAGGACGTGTCAAAGGGGACTAGGACCCTACACAAAGGTCCTTTCCCCATTTAAAATACTAGGGTCGAAATGGCTCTGTTGTACATAGCCATCAGGCTTAAGTGAGGCAGGAACTGGAATAGCCAGTTCTGAGAGCCAGGGTTTGAGCATGTGAAAAGTATATTTCAAAAGCCAACGGAAGTTGGTCCAATAAAAGACATTACCTCACCCACCTTGTCTTTTCAAGACACTGCCACAGCATACAAGACTTCCTTTATTGCTGCTCTGCACCTGCTAACCTGCCTCCAGTTTACCCAATATCAGCCCATCTAGCTTACTTAGCTAGATTGAAAGGGCAGAGGGCCACTTTCTGAAGCTAGCAGGATGCCACTTAATACCCATCTGTTACTTGCACCATCTCCATTGGCAAAAGCACTTAAAGTCAGCTCCCTATCCTCAAGTTTCTTTGTATTTCACCACTTGGAAGGTCTCGCTTGCGCTTGTCAGGCTCATGGCTCCGTGGCTTCCCTGCACTAGTCTCCTATTAGGGATGAAGTGGGCTGTAGCCCACGAAAGCTTATGCTCAAATAAAATTTGTTAGAAAAGGAGTACTTGTGGCACCTTAAACTTTTTGTGGATACAGACTAACATGACTGCTACTGTGAAACCTGCCACTATTGATTTCAGAAAATCTTTAGACCATTTGTTGAGTATTACTACCCGCAACTTCATGTAAGAACCGGTCATTTGTATCTTTATCCTACCCTGAAACATCAAAATATTCCATCGGCATTGTTCTGGACGTTGTGTCTCTCTCCACCTTAGGCTAGATTTATAAATACGTATTTATTTATTTGTTGCCTATCTGATCCATTTCCTCTGAAGCGCATTGCTGTTGCGCCAACATTTCACTATTAATGGTGGACTGCACGTGTTTTACTAGAGATTGCAGGATGCATGTGGGGTGAGTAAAGAGCTGTTCAGAAGCACAACTTCTGCTGCATTTCATCAGAACTGAGGTATTTAAAGTTGCTAAGAAACTTCATCTGCATCCCTCCTGGTTTCATTAATGTTTTATTTACAACCACTAACAGTATTGATAACATGTTATGAACAAGATATAATGGCCACATTGACAATATATTCAAGGAATCAAATGTCAATGGACAGACCTCCCAACTGTGTGGCTCACAATGACTCCATTGTGATCCTCGGGCCCAATGAACCAAGGACCCACTACAAGTCAATGGTCAAATTTTATGTAGATTGAAATGTCTTTTACACTTCCATTTGTCAGGATGTCACTGACAAAGCCACTGCAGGGCCAGTGGGAGTCTCAGAGCATTTAGCACATTTGTACTGACACTGTAAGGGTTCCAAGGATGGATTAGTCAATGCACATTTCATTGTGACATCAACAGGATGGGTTATAATACTGTTTGTAACGCAATTTTAATGCGCCACTTTATATTTCCTCTTACACGTTTCCCTCCATAAGACGGTTGAAGTGATTCATCTCTATTGAGAAGTGCATTATGATTGGCAAGATCACCCACTATTCTGTTTCCCCTTGGGTATTAAGGGCAAAATAGCTTCACCCTGAATACACTTTAATCCCTGCATCTCATTAAAAGAATTAGCATACTTAAACTGGCTCACTTCCTGCTCTGCGACAGCCTCCTTATCTGACCTTGGACAAGTCATTTTGTCCATGCTTCAGTTTCCCCATTGGTAAAATGGGGCTCATAAACCTTCCTTTGTCTCATCTATTTAGACTGAGAACTTCAGAGCAGGGGCTGTTTTCCTGTGCCTGCACTGTGTCCAGCACTACGGGCTCCCAATTTAATTGAGGCCTCTAGGCTCTATCACAAAACAAATAAATCAAAATTGATTTTGAATAATTAACTTATGTCACAAGGATCCAAACCCCCTCACTGTGCTACCCCGCCCCCCCAATTCTCTTTGACAAATAAGCTAAATAAACCTCAAGGCTTGTGATTAACCCAAGCAGGTAAAGCAAAGCATTCTCCTTGCTTTCTGAACAGGAAGTACTGGAGCTCAGCTGCCATTACAGCCTGGGAACATGCTCTGCTATCAAGGGAAGCAGACCTGAAATGTTACCTCTCATTACTGCTAGAAAGTGGTAGTTTTTCCAGGCATCTCTCAGGATTTCTCTGTGCCTAACTAATTAAGGCAGCGCTGAATTTAAGGTAGCCTGAGATGTGGTGGTGTCACTGGAGAATCTTGCCCCTTCCTCCGACACTTCCGAGGACAGGATACTGAAATTGCTCGGCCATTAATGACACACTTCCTAGGCAATAATTTACAACCCACACATTAGCTGGCCCTCCAATTTATTACTATTAAACCAGACCAGTATGATAGAGCAAACAAAAATCTTAAAGGGTAATTTACCAGCATAAAATATTTCCATTTATAGACAAGAGGGTCAGTAGTTTCATAATACAAAAGGATGGACATTTTTATAAACAAAGCTGGTAAATTGTTAGATGGAAACTGATCAAAATAATTTCATGTATTACTAACATTAGCCATTATTCCAATATGCCATGGTGAGAGCCACTGAAAAGCAAACTGAAAAGTGAAGTTTAAAAAAAAAACCTAATTGACTTTTCTCTGTTGGTGTCACTCACATTTCAACTCTTCACTCAGCTCCCCATAAGCTTACCAACCAACAGGACTGGTCTATTTCACCACCTTGTTTTCATGCATCAGCCCAGTGCTATTCTGTTTGGATTGCAAATATCCCCCAGAGATGTTGACAACCAAACAAAGACGATTTACATAGAAATTACTTAAATTTCCATTAAGTGTTGCAAATAAAACTCAAAGCCTATGGGCTCTTAAGGAGGTTAGATGTTTGGTTTTCTATTCAGGTTCTTTTAGGACACTCATCACCATTAGGGCCAGAACCTGCATAAGTTTAATTTTACACATACAAGCAGTCCTGTTGACATAAATGGGACTACTCCTGCAAGTAAAATTAAGCAAGTGCTTAAGAGTTCAAAGGTTCTGGCCCACTGCATGGAAACTAACGATTTACCTTAAGCTTGTATGCAGTGTTGTTGTAGCCATGCAGACCTGAAGAAGAGCTCTGTGCAAGCTCAAGAGCTTGTCTCTCCCCATAAGAAACTGGTCCAGTAAGGTACCACCTCACCCACCTTACCTTAAGCTTGTTAGGTTCACTATCTACAACAAATGTTATTCAGCATGGTTCTCTCTGCATCCCTCCAACGGCTCCCCCTTGTCTACTGCATCAAACATAGGCTGCTTGGCTTCACTTGCCAGGCATTTATGCCTTCTCTCTCATTCACTAGATGTCAACTTCCATCTCTGACCAGTCAAGATCCCAGCACCCGCTTGTTACATTTTCAAACAAGCCCCTTCATGTATTCTCCCCCAGCTGCCCCTCGCATGTGGGAGCAGCTCCCTGTAAACATGTACAAAGCTCCCTCGTTGTCCTGTTTCAAACTCTGCTTTGTTGTGATGCCTACAAAGACTTAACAATTAAGCTGCTGGTGTGCTGAGTGTACTTCTTCCACGTTGACCCATACGGTCTCATTGTTTCCTTTTACTCGCCCATCAGTCCGTCTGTACCCACCTGTCATTTCGTCTTGTACCTAGATTGGAAGCTCTTTGAGGCAGGGACCATCTTTTTGTTCAACGTACAGCACCCTGCACAATGGAGTCAGCATTCATTCCGAAAAGCCTGAACTGTCCAACATCCAGCCCCCACCCTCTCTCACACAAAATATTAGATCTGTCCCAAAGTAGACTAATCCAGGTCTATCTCAGAGTAAGTGTACAGCCTTCATTCAGATGCAGAATTAGAACATGGAACTTAGTAAGCTTTTGTATTGTTGTAACACGTAGCATTAAACATGGCACCATAATACAAGCAGATGGTCCCAGCCTTGAACTTCTTACAATCTTAATGCCAGGTTACCTCTGTCAGGGCTACTAATCCCTTATTCTGAACCCTATTGCAAAGCAGCAGCTAGAATAGAATAGCACTCTTATAACTATAGGTATTTAGAGCTACATTCCCTTTTAAATTTGTCCCAAATGCTTTTGTAGTTATGTAGGGAAAGAACTACATGAAAGAGAAAAGTGGAAGGTACCATGCCATTGTTATTACCACACAGTAAGAATCTTCTTGATCTTGTGGCTTAGAGTGTTGAAACGCTACTTTGAGGACACCAAGTGAAGGCAGAATTCAACACAGACATAATAATTACCCTCAATTATGAGCACAAGGGCCCCACTGTAATACAAGATTCGTGTGGAAGATTCCAGGTTACCCAAAAAAAAATTTACAAGGATTTTGCCTCACGTAAAACCTGCCTAATTCAGACATGTATTGAAAGAGATTCTATAGATTTTGGTTAACCCCTTATTAAAGGCCTCCTTGTTGAAGGCTTAAAAGCCATGAAACAAAGATTTTTAATTATGGTGCTGGGCTTTCAGTGTCACTATAATTACAGGCTGCCAGTATATCCATTGGCAGCTTTTGAGGAGATAATAACATGACCATGTTGATCCCAGTTGGGACAAAGCTTGGCGCAATGCATCAGTCCAGGTGCAAGTTTTGTTTTACAAAACTGGATTTCAATTGATCCAGCTGCCTTTTATAAACCTAGCAAGTAATAAAGATGGAATCAGTGGGCTTCCAATTCCCCCTACCACAAACACCTCTTTGCAAGCTGTTAACCCAAAACGTGGCTCAAACCCATGTGATAATGAAAGACCAAGCATTAGATGCCACACCACAAGGCCCCAGATTCTGATCTCAAACATATGGGCACATATGGTCACCAACCTAGGAAAATTTTAAATAATGAAAAGGTTTAACCACAGGAGCAAGACATTGAAAAACCCCATGTGACCTTCTTCTAACAGAAAAAATAAATTATTGGTCTGAGATCATTGTGATTAAGAAGCTAAAGCATCCAAAAATGTAGGGAAAACAGCCCAGCCTGAGTCAAACAGAATACTGCTTTTTGGAAAAGAGATGAAGGCACGACTTCTACTCAAGCAGAGGCATTACAGAGGATGTGGGGAGTGGAATTTCAGGACAGAGTTTTAGGCACACTCAGATACTCTACATATCAAGAAGACCCTAATACAGTATCTGCTTTAACCCAAATGGGGCCCCACTGTACTGCACGCTTTACAGACATATTAAGAAGCCATCCTTGCCCAAAAGGCCTTATGCAGTCTAAAACAGGACTAAGGGTGGGAGGGGAACAGAGCCACAGAAAGGCAACATGACAAAGTGACTTGCCCAAGGTCACCCAGCGGGTCAGTGGCAGAGCAAGAACTAGAACCCAAGCCTCCTGACTCCCAGTTCAGTTTCTTATCCATTGGACCATGTTGCTTCCCAGTGTGCCTCACTGATCTTTACTGAAACTATCTACCATCCGATACCGTGAGGCACTGCTGGAGACATAGATCCTAGATATACCCCTTTAGTTAAGTTGTTAGTACATTATAAAGAAATCCTACAAGTAGCAAGAGTCACACAGTTACCAGCCCTTCACCACCATCCTTTAAAGCTAGTACAAGCTGTAGAAAAGGCAGAGATTAACACACACACAAAACTTAGATCACTCTAGCAAGACAATACAGCCCCTTACAAGTCCTAATTTGTGACCTAAGAAGTGACTTTGTTCCCCAGGTCACACGGGTTAGGCACTGTAGAAGCAGAAATTATTAAAAGCTACTATTCATCTACAGAGAGTCAGACAGGTGTAAGTCAAGTCTTTTAAAGCTTTGGGTTTTTATGGAATCTGAAGTCCACTTCTGCAGTAGCTACCCGCTGTCACATTACCTTGACACTATCACCTCAGCCTCTCCCCAACCTCCCCACCTTGTCTGTCAAGCCCACTTGTTGCATTTTGTCTTTGAATGCGAACCCTCTCAGAGTAGGGGCCTGTTTTAGTCTGTCTGGATCCTGCAGCCAGATCCAGAAAGGGTTGGTCCCATGCAGAAGCCTAATGACTCCAATACAGGTGTCTAGTCTCCAGTCTGTGTGTACACCGCACTAGCAGACCCAATTTGAACTGAGACCACTGGACATTATTGCCATGGTCACAGCAAAAAGATTGAAAACACAGACTCAGCTTTAAGTCTAAGATTAACTTGAGTAAATTAATACAGTCACGTTGAACACTATTAAAAATAACAGGTTCCAGTTTCTAGAGGCCTTTTACTAAGCACTGCTCTCAGGATACCTTGTCAGCTACTTTGACATAAGACTTCCCTCCGCCCCCTTCAGACACTTGTTCTCCTGTAGATCCTTGTACAATTTTTAAAAGTGTCTCGCAGGTAAAGATTAAGGAATTCAAAGATGCTGACATCTACCCAAATTAATCTGCAAGGTAAGTGCCAGTCAGTAACACAACAACCCAAGCTGCTCCATTTCTCACTGGTTTGGAAAACTATCACTGGACTGGGGACCATCACTTCAAATTACATAGTCCATTCAGTACCATAATGCAGATCCAGTGCCTTCAGGGTATACATGAAAATCTGTTTCATGTACAATCAGTAATATCAAGCATGGTGCTGGCTCCTACCAGTACAAAGTTTAAAGACATTCCTCCTTGGAGCATAAGGAATTAAGACTGATGTTAGAATAACCCTCCATACCAGCTGGCCTACTCTGCTCATTTCATGCATCTCTAGCTTCTTGCATCATGAAGGATCCCAACGGGCATTACAAGTTACTGGCCCCAATTCTGATCCCATTGACTTGAAAGGGACACAGCTTAACCACAAGACAAAGAGGAATTACCCCTCTTCCCTCTCTCTCTCTCTGGGGTAACATACAGCACACACCAAGATAACCATGGAGGTGGAGAGGGGAAGGGATCTGGGGACAAAGGCAAGAGGGTGGCACCTGGGACCTTATAAAAAGCACCATGGGGTCTTTGAGGAACATATAAAGTGGGCAAGACCTCAGCTTCTGCTGCAGGAGCCAGGGAAGGAGGCAGTTAAGGAAAAGTTGTTTTTTGGCAGCAAACAGTCTCCCCCCATCCTAAGATGCAGTCCCAGCACCTCACAGCCTGCAAGCCACAGTTGCAAGGGTCCCTTCAGCAGGCACAAGGCCCACAACATGTGGCACCAGTGTCCCCTCAGGGAGGGTGCAAGTCCTCAGCCCTGCTCTCAAGGTTCAGGAGGATGGGAGGGACTGGGGCAGGCCCAGTGTGAGCCCCACCTTAAGTCACAGATAACTCCCACCCCATTCTCCAACCACCGAGGTGCAAGAGGACAGCTCAGTATGAGCAGAATCCTGCGTCTCCCCCCGCCACACGCACCCAAGTCCTGCTACCCGGGCAGGAGGGGACACTCCAGGGGAGTGCAGAGCTCCCTAACCAGATAGGGGGAGGTGCCCCAGCCACTGGGGCAGGGGACAAATGGGGGGGAAGTGTCCCTGTGACCCAGGATTGGGGGGCACACGCCCAGGGAGTGCTCCTGGGCCCCCACAGATGAGGAGGAAGGTGCCCCCCCACTGAGGGCCAGGGAGCAGCCCCTCCCCGCCCCAGGCAGGGCCGGGATGACAGGCCAGAGCCTCCGCCCCTCAGCCAGCCGAGAACTACCACGCTCCACTGCTATTCACACACCGATCTACGCCAAGTGCGTCCACTGAGGCGCCCTCCCCCCTCGGAAAGACCTCGGTTTAAGCCATTGGCGTAAGGACCGCCCTGTCCACACAAGGCTCCGAGGCCAAGCGCGCTCCCCCCTCCCCCCCCATCGAGAAGGGGCCCGGCTACCACCGCCGGCGTACGCACACCAGCGCGCCCTACGCCACCCGCGCACGGCCCCGCGGGCGCCAGGCCCCCGGGCGGGCGCAGCCAACGCAACCGACGTAGGCGCTGTCCGCAAAGGGGGCCGCGGCCGCGCGCGGAGCGCAGGACGTTACGCCGCCGCCGGGAGAGATTCACAGACCCCACCTACGCCGGCGGCGTAGCACCCTGGCCGTGACCCTCTAAGCGGTCTACGCACACGGCGTACGCGCGCGCCCGAACTCTTCGCCCGCGGAGTTGCAGCGAGCTACGCCGCGCCCTGGCCGTTGCCGGGGGGGGAGGGAGGCCGCGCAGGCCCCCCCGCCGGGACTCACCGGCCCACGAAGTTCTCGAGCACGGAGCTCTTGCCGGCGCTCTGGCCGCCCACCACGGCGATCTGCGGCAGGTCGAGGTGGCAGCTCTGCCCGATGGAGCTGAACGCGTCCTGCAGCTTGTTCACCAGCGGGATCAGGTCCTCCATGCCCCGGTTCCCCATGGCGGCCGCGGGGCCCGGGCTCCCCGCTGCTCGGGCGGCGGCGGCTGCTGGGGTGGCTCTGGGCGGCAGCCACCAGACTTCCCCTCAGCGTCTCCTCATCCGGCCCCGGCCCCTCCCCCTTCCCTCCGCCCCGCCCCCGGCCCGTCAGCGGCCGCTCCTATTGGTCGGCACCGCGGTCACCCCGGGGGTCTAACCAAAAGAGCGGTCATACAGCCCGTCATTCAATCTGAGGGGGCGGTGTTTAGCGGCTGCGCCTACTTTCCACATGGCTATTGGTCGCTTTTCCGGTCACTCTTTTCTTCCGCCCAATGGAGTTCACTCGTGACCTTGTCGAGGAAGGCGGCACTTTTAGATCCCGCCCAATATCTTTTTTCTGGTTTCTCATTGGAGGGGAAGACTGTCGCTCTATCTAAGAGGGACGCACTCTGAAAAAAAAAACTCACTCCGCCCTGTCTCCATTGGTCAGAATTTCTGCCATTCTGCCACATCATCCAATTCTGTGGGAGAGGCGGGCTTCTCGAGGAAAGGTTGGGTGCTATTTGCAGAGAAGCCATATCTGATTCGTGATCAGAAGGTCAATCATGGTGTCCCTCATCGTGATTGGTTTCTTTGTTCCTCTTCCCGCCCCACTCGACGGAGGAGGTATTAGAGGAGATCGGCTACCGTATTGCCTCAGATAGAACGCGCATTCAATTTAGCCCAGCCATGTATTAGTGTATGTCTCCTTGTGGAAGACACCTTTAATTTTTTTCAGAGTAGCAGCCGTGTTAGTCTGTATCCGCAAAAAGAACAGGAGGACTTGTGGCACCTTAGAGACTAACAAATGTATCTGAGCATAAGCTTTCGTGAGCTACAGCTCACTTCATCAGATGCATTAAGTGGAAATAGTGAATAGAGACTGGGAGTGGCTAAGTCATTATGCAAGGTAACCTATTTCCCCTTGTTTTTTTCCTCCCCCACCCCCGTTCCTCAGACGTTCTTGTTAAACTCTAGCTTTGTGCTGGAAATGGCCCACCTTGATTATCATACACATTGTAAGGAGAGTGATCACTTTAGATAAGCTATTACCGGCAGGAGAGTGGGGTGGGGGGAGAGAAAACCCTTTGAAGTGATAAACACCCATTTTTTCATGGTCTGGGTGTATAAAAAATCCTCACTGCATTTTCCACTTTATGCATCCGATGAAGTGAGCTGTAGCTAACAAAAGCTTATGCTCAAATAAATTGGTTAGTCTCTAAGGTGCCACAAGTCCTCCTGTTCTTTTTTCTTTAATTTTTTGTTACTATGTATCTCCCTATAGAAGGAAATAAGGACAATCCGAGGAATTAGAGACCAGTCATCTTAACTTCTGTACCCAGAAAGATAATAGAGCAAATAATTAAGCAATCAATTTGCAAACACTTAGAAAATAATAAGGTGATAAATAAGTCAGCATGGATTGGTCAAGCACAAATCATGTCAAAGCAACCTCATAGCTTCCTTTGACAGGGTAACAAGCCTTGTGGATGGGGGGGGGAAGCAGTAGATGGGGTCTATCTTGACTTTAGTAAGGCTTTTGATACAGTCTCCCATGACCTTCTCGTAAAAAAATTAGGGAAATACAACCTAGATGGAGCTACTATAAGGTGGGTGCAAAACTGGCTGGAAAATCGTTCCAAGAGAGTAGTTTATCCGTGGTTCACAGTCAGGCTGGAAGGGCAGAACAAGTGGGGTCCCGCAGGGATCGATTCTGGGTCTGGTTCTGTTCAATGTCTTCATCAATGATTTAGATAATGGCATAGAGAGTCCACTTATAAAGTTTGCGGCCGATACCAAGCTGGGTGGGGTTGCAAGTGCTTTGGAGGATAGGATAAAAATTCAAAATGACCTGGACAAACTGGAGAAATGGGCTGAAGTAAATAGGATGAAATGCAATAAGGACAAATGCAAAGTGCTCCACTTAGGAAGAAACAATCAGTTGCACACACACAAAATGGGAAATGACTGCCTAGAAAGGAGTATTGCGGAAAGGGATCTGGGGGTTATAGTGGATCACAAGCTAAACATGAGTCAACAGTGTAACGCTGTTTCAAAAAAACCAAACATCCTTCTGGGATGTATTAGCAGGAGTGTTGTAAGCAAGACACAAGAAGTCATTCTTCCGCTCTACTCTGCGCTGATTAGGCCTCAACTGGAGTGTTGTGTCCAGTTCTGGGCGCCACATTTCAGGAAAGATGTGGACAAATTGGAGAAAGTCCAGAGAAGAGCAACAAAAATGATCAAAGATCTAGAAAACAGGACCTATGAGGGAAGATTGAAAAAATTGGGTTTGTTTCATCTGGAGAAGAGAAGACTGAGAGGGGGCATGAGAATAGTTTTCAAGTACATACAAGGTTGTTACAAGGAGGCGGGAGAAAAAATGTTCTTAACAAGGACAAGAAACAATGGGCTTAAATTGCAGCAAGGGAGGTCTAGGTTGGACATTAGGAAAAACTTCCCACCTGTCAGGGTGGTTAAACACTGGAATAAATTGCCCAGGGAGGTTGTGAAATCTCCATCATTGGGGATTTTTAAGAGCAAGTTGGAGAAACACCTATCAGGGACGGTCTAGATAATACTTAGTCCTGCCTTGAGTGTGGGGGATCGGACTGGACGGCCTCTCTAGGTCCCTTCCAGTTCTGTGATTATTTCTCCCTATATAAGCTCACAATTTTGATGCCACTTTTCCAAACCCACCATGAGGACACCCTATTTCTTCCTAGAGAAACCATCCCGCCGTTGTGGTGGGATAGCTCTCCATAGAGAAGCTGCCCTCCCATATATCATATTGCCCTGTATAGAAGCCCACCATTAAGCTACCATATTTCCCTGTATAGAATCTCCCCAATGCATGGTTCAGCAGTGTCACGCTTAGAGGGACATAAATCTCTCACCCTACTCAAAATATTTGCCAGAACATTTAAAAACTTTGTAATTTTATATGCATTCTGTTTTTGTCAGAGTTATTACAGTAGCATCTAGAGACCACATGCAGGCTGCTGGTGCCACTTTAATCTGTCCCCAGGCTTAGTGCTAGCCACCACATGCATCCTTGGTAGATTAGCAATAGCAAGATTCCTCATGGGCTTTGCAGAGAAGCTGGACACTTAGCCCCTGTCCATGTTCCAGACAGGCGCACAGTCCCACTGGCCAACCTTAAATCCACATACAAAGGTTTGGGACAGTTAATAGAGTCTCTGGCTCTACCCGGTTTTTCCCTTTGGAGGAAGTACCAGGGGTGTACTCTGGCCACTCCCATCGAGTCCAGGATTTTCATGCAACTGCCCATCACCCCAGGTTCTGGGCACTTTCCACATAAATCAGTAGCAAAGGAACTAGGAGATTTCATGGAGGTTCTGCTAATTCTCTCCCCCCACCCCAAGAAGGAAGAGAAGAGAAATTTCTGGCTGGGCTTTTTTCAACGATAATTTTTTTAAAGGTTGATTTGTCTCAGGGGAGGGGTAGTTCTGGGGTTCAGAAGGGTGACCAGATGTCCCAATATGATCAGGACCATACCACTATTAGGCGCTTTGTCTTATATAAGCAACGTATAAACCTCACCACTGCCGCCCTGATTTTTCACACTTGCTAGGTGCAAAAAGAAAAGAGTACTTGTGGCACCTTAGAGACTAACCAATTTATTTGAGCATGAGCTCATGCAAGAGCTCACAATCTAAATAGACACAGGGTGGGAGGGGAAACTGAGGCACAGAGTGATTGCCCGAGGTCACCAAACAGGTCAGTGGCAAAGCTGGACTAGAACACAGATCTCCCCAGAGCCCCTAGCAGGGGAGAGGGGGGTAGGTTGCTGCGACTCTCCCTTGTATTTTCTTTGGGGGTTGCCTGACCCAGACCTCCTGGTGCCAATCAGTAGAGGGCATAAGGGTTACAAGACTCCAGAGCCTGGTATTTACAGAGCGTCATGGGAGGTCTCTAATAGAAATTGTGTTAGAAAGACAAGGTGGGGGAGGTAACACCTTCCATTGGACCCACGTCTGTTGAGGAGATAAGCTTTCAGGTTTATACCCAGAACTCTTTCAGGAGGTCCTCACACCCCTAGTTGTCACCTACCACCCCACACTGGAGCCCATACAGGGTATCATTAAACCATTACAACCCATACTCAATGGGAACCACATCCTGAAAGAAATCTTTCCCACACCTGCTCTTCTGGCCTTCAAACACCTCCCCCCAGCCTCATCACCAGAAGCAAGCTCTGCACAGATCAGGACCCATCCCTGTCCCCCAACTCAAAGCAGCACCAGACCCTGCCAGAACAGATGCAAAACCTGCAGCCCTATCTCCACTGCTGGGATGATCAATCCCCCAAACACACCTTTCGAGATCCATGGCTCCTACGCATGCCCACCCCAACATGCCTCACCCAGTGCACAAAATGCCCCAACATGGGTTAAACAAGACAATCACAATGTTCTGAAACAAACTCGCACAGAGGAGCAATAAAAGACACAGACCCCACATCACCTGTGGGTGAACCCTGGTCACAGAGCAGTCACTCCATATCTCACCTCTGAGGCCTTGTCCTCAAAGGCCTGTCCTTCAAAAGATGAGCTTAAATTCATAACTTTGCTAGAAACTACAGATCAAGGACTTAAAGACACTGGATTTATGGCTCATTACAACAATCTGTAATCCATTAACCATCCCCCCTTTTTGGGGGGGGCAGGGGGGTCCAGTGACTGCAGAGGTGTTAGCTGGTCACTTCAGTTTGACCGGGGTCTTAGAATATGTTAGCTACTTATGCTAGCCAATCTGTTCCATCTTGTATTTAGCGATGATGCAGAGTACCTTTCCCAGACCTGAAGAGCAGTTTGTGTAAGCTCAAAAGCTTGTCTCTTTCACTGTCAGAAGTTGGTCCAATAAAAGATCCCTCACCCACCTGGTCTCTAATGGGTAACCAGTAGCACCCCAAGTCAAATGCTAATGAAGAGTCAGTGGGGACTTCAGAAAGAAACTAACTAGAAAAACAGCAGGTCAGGGGAACCCCAGCTTGATGCGCACATCAAAGTTCATTTGAATATAGTTGGAGGACACAGACACACCCCGTCACCCTCCAGAGGAGCCAGACAGCAAACTTTCTCCATGAACAAATGGCCCTCAACCAGATTTGATTGAAAACACTGGTGAGGACTTTGGGCGAGACGAGCATCTTTAGAGAGGTGGTTAACCCGCTAGTTAAGCGCAGTCTCTAGAGGATGTTATTGTTTTGTATGTAACCACTGTTTCCAATATCCTCCTTCAGCCTCTGTTCTTTGGTTACGTTAGATACATTTATAGTGAAAACAAGGCTAAGTGCTGGGGCGTTAAGCAAAGTGGTGATGCTGAACTGAATCCGACAAGCTGCTGTGTATTATTCCTTTGGGAACAGCAGGCCTGGTCATTCGTGGGGGGCGGGGGGGCGAGTCTAGTAGAACAGGGCTGGACATTACAGGGGACAAACTCCAAGGATGCACTGGCTAGGGTGAAGCAGCTGCTAACCTGTCCATAGAAAGCAAGGCCTGCGAAGCCATGCTTGGGTTGCCAGAGGCTGGTGGTTTCAGGGAGCTGATCCAAAGATAAGACTTTGCCTGCTAGCAGGTGATGGGGGGATACCCCACAGTTTTGGGGGTAGTGCCCCCTGGGGAGCATCAATTACATTGAAATATATTTGCTCACATCCTGGAGTCACTCATTTGGCTCCCTCTAGTGCAGTAAGTGCCATTAGCCAGGGGAAAGCTAATTACTAGCTTGCTGGTACCTGTAAGACATCCCTTAATTAACCAGAAGCTGAGTGGAAGCCTAGTTTACACCCACCAGTCAAGGTTCTAGTGGCAGGTGAAGGAGGGAAGAGAGCTGTTCTATGGAATAGGAAGAGAATGGTCTTAGTGGTTTATTTTAACAAGACAAAGTGGTTTGGATTTAAACATTCCAGTGCAGGGCTGGGAAGCCAACAGAAGGTAGGGCCCTCCCCCTCCCACCCCATGGTTCAAACACCAACCTAGGGCTCAGGACACCTGGGTCCAAGTCCCAGCTCTGCCACTAACTCCCTGTGCCTCAGTTTCCCCATCTGTAAAATGGGAAGAATCTCCCATCCTGCACCACTGGTCTCTCTAGACTGAGGTTCTTCAGGTCAGGGACAGTCTCACTGTCTGTACATAGAATCATAGAAGGTTAGGGTTGGAAGGGACCTCAGGAGGTCATCTAGTCCAACCCCCTGCTCAAAGCAGGACCAATCCCCAATTTTTGCCCCAGACCCCTAAATGGTCCCCTCAAGGATTGAACTCACAACCCTGGGTTTGGCAGGCCAATGCTCAAACCACTGAGCTAGCCCTCCCCCCAGTGCCCAGCACAGTGTCGTTGTCCCCCTAGATCTATTTGGGTCCATCAGTGCTATTGTAACACCCTGTATTCAGGGCACAGAGCCGGCCTTGTCGTCAATAGAGGGCCTGGGCTCTGCTCTTGCCAGCAGCAGGTTGAGTTAAAGCAGTTCCCTGGAACAAGGACGAGCCCCCCAGGAGCCTTCACAGTGCAGAGTGTCTTTTATTTAGGATTTCTTTGGTTACAAGATTAACTGCAGAGGGGAGCAGGGCTGGGTGCAGCCAGGCCCTTTGTGCCTGGAGGACTCACGGCCCCTGCTGGGTTTGTAAAACAGTTGGCTCTCAAGTACAGTTCCACCCCCTCCGAGACACCAGCAATTCCCAGAGGATACAAGTCCTACCCAGCCAGGAGCAGGACTCATGTCCCCTCCACCACCCCCTGCCCCACCAGTCATTCCTAGCAGGCCCCTTTTCCACCCAGTGTCTGTTGCTGCTTCCTGTCAGACTCCGGCTGCATCCGGGGCCCATGGCTGTGGCATAGGCCTTCACCTGCCTTGGTCTTGCTGCCAGTGACCTTGGCTGGGATAACGCTGGGTTGTGCAGATGGATTTCTTGCGCCCCGAGGAGAGGCCACCCCAGGACTCTGCATCCCTGTCACAAGCTGACTGAGCCCCAAGGGGAAGTGGCCAGCACACAGTGCTTCTGTGCTCCTCCTGGGGCTCCTGGAAGAGAAAGAAGTGTCAGCCTGCCCTCCCCAGAGCGCTAAGGGACACAGCATCCAGAATAGACACCACCTCCTACTGGATGGGCCCAGAACTGCTCTGCTGTGTAATATAGCACAAACAGCTAATGGAGATTCTCCTCGAGCTCAAGTGACAGGGCCTTCTGGAGCAAGGGGGCTCCAAGTTCTAGCTTCATGGAGTTCTGCATGGTCACAGCATGCAGCCTAGTGGCACCTGAGTGATTATGAGTTTCTTTAGATTGTCAGCTCCTTGGAACAAGGACTGTTTATACAGTGCCTAGCACGAAGGACAACTGGTCCACGGCTGGGGCTCTGTGCTTACTAAATAATGAATAGGCCACTGCAATGCCAAATGGCTGACTGCTCAGCTCAAGGGGGAGCACTGCATGCTGGGAGTCAGTTTCCCCAGGCTGTATCTCCTGGGTCAAGGCAAGGCAACAGGCTATATTGTATGCCAGGTCTAGTAGGAGCAGCCAATATCCCATAGTTACCTGAGGCCTGGAGAGCTGCAGGGGCTCTTGGCAGGAGAGAAAGGGAAGGCAGGCAGGGAGCGACGCTGGCGCGAGAGGTAGCCTTTGGGCAGATCCTGGGGCAGCTCCACATCCAGGCGCTCCAGGGGCAGAGCCATCTCTGAGCATGGAGAGGACAGGGAGGTGTCAGCCCAGTAATGCTGGCCCGGGCCACCATGGGAAAGTGCCCTAAAGCTAATGCGCTTGCATGGCTCTGACACGAGTCCTGCCACCGACTCCACAGCCTTTTGGTCAGAGAGCTGGGCAAGCAGCACCCCCCCATGTGGGTGAAGGAAAAGGTAGAGGCTCAAGTCACTGATGAAACTCGAGTGTCTGGGATTCCAGACCCCCAGCACCAAGTCACAGTGAAAGGAGGCTCGTGTGCTGACACCCTGCCCCAGGCACTGGGCCCGGCCAGGGGTAGGAAGGTATGTGGTGCCCCAGTCGAAGAAGGGGAGCTGTGCCAGGCTGGGGCCCTGGTGAAACCACGGGCCAATGATCTGATGGGAACAACACCGCAGAGCTAAGCTGGACGGAGCACCATGGTCATCTTCGACCGAGACACTTCTAAGCTTCTCCCTGAGGGTTGCCTGGGACTCAGGGATCTCTTCCTGGCTCTATGAACTGGGAAAAACTTACTTCACCTCTGAGCTGCTGGTTCCCTTCCCACCCCTGGTCTGCCTAGGCTGGGCGCTGTCAGGGAGAGGGTCGGTCTCGTTTCGGCTCAGATCTTGGCAGGCACTTGGGGTCACAGGGTCCCTAAGAGGTGAAGGCTGCTCATCCTCAGAGGCAACACAGGATCCCCTGGGCCCCAGCAGGGTCAAGGCCCAAATTCCCCACCACCTCCAGTCCCTCCCCATTCCAGCCCAGTTTCCCCCCTTGAGGCCCTACCACTCCGGATCCGGCTCAGTTCTGGCCCCAGCAGCTTTCCATCCAGGCTCAGCAGGACGTATTTCTCCACCTTGATCTCCGGGCTCAGCTGATCCACTGCCCGCAGGTTCGGCCGCTCCATCGCCTCCACTCCCGGCCCGGCCCGGCGCTCCGAGCGCAAAGCATGCACCACGTTCATCTTCGGCTTGGAGAGAGAGCAGAAGGGTGGAATGAGCCAGCAGAACTCCCCACCCTCAGGAGAGAGCCCGTAGATACTCCAGGGAGAAGGTCTATGAGCTGGCAGGCGAGTGGGGCTACCCTGGCTGTGCCATTGCAGTGGGCTGCAGGTGTTGGGTCTTTTGCTCTTCACCCAGCACCAACCCCCTATGCAGAAGCCACACAGGCACCATGGGGACCCATCTGCCCATGTTTATGGAGATACAAGGCCTGGCTTTGTACATCCTACTACACCAGCTGGCCTAGGGAAGCCCCTAAAACCCAGTGAGCACCACTAGTGGGCTCACAAGCGATTTAAAGGGATGTTCTCCTAATCCTGTGTGGCACCCAGACCTACACAAGCGGTGGTGAGCTCTTTTAGCTCAGGCTTTCCGATTCAGAGATCACAGGTTCGATCCCTGCTGCCAACCACCCACCCAGGGACACAACATGACACACACCCCACTGGTGGGAACACCTTGTGGTGATCCTGCTGCTGTCTGGGCTACACCTGGTCTGATGCTAAACAAGGCCTTCAGGATGGCATGCAGCCCTCACGGCAATTGGTTTCCAGCCCTACCCAAGTGACCCCGAAGCAACACAGGGGCTAGCCACCTACACAGCCTGAAGAGGTGTCAGGGCATGCCGTCACACCACCAAGAGCTCAGACAGCTATCAGGGCCCCCTCATGTCACACCCTGCCCCAACAAGCTCAGTCTACATAGGGATGTCCCCACTGGAGGGGACCAAGGCCCAGAGAGGCTCCGTGACTTGTCCATGGTCACGCAGACTCAGTGGCAGAGCTGGGATTAGAACCCAGATCTCCAGTGTCCTGGTCCCCTCCGTCTCCAGCTGGGGTCATCACCCCCACCCACCTGGTGTTCTGGCAGCTTCGCTCCCTAATTGCTCAGCCCTTCCAGAAATGCAGCTCAGGGTTTCTGGGCTGAGAGCTACTTCTCTCTGCATACTCAGCAAGACTCCGATACCCCTGCAGAGCAGAGCCTCCACCAGCGCTACATGCTCACACCTCCACCCCCGCTTTGCCTAGTAGTCGCAGAATTGCAGATTCTATGATCCTGGCCAGATTGTACCTGGTTTGTATTTCACGGCAGCTCAGTTCGATAGACACATGGCAGCTTTCCTCTGCCCTGTACCTGCCAGACAAGGTCAGACCATTGGTCCAGCTAGCCCCACATCCTGCCTTTGGTGCTCGCTGCCTGATATTTTCTCCTTCCACAGAGCAGGTAGCCCTGCTTCCTGCCAGTACAACACATTCAATGCTGCACAGCGACTAGGAGCTTAACTGAGCGAACCAACTGTGCAGCACTGGAGAAGACGACTTGTTTCCCCCCCCTCCCCCCGCCCCCATCACCTGAGGGTCCGTGATGCCCCACACAGTGGGCGATTTAACCCACTCGTCAGCCAGAGTCCATGGTTTCACTTGAAAACGCACCACTTTGGCAGAGACGGAATTGCTGGGCAGGGGAGAACACGGTGTTCCGAAAGGACAAGAAAACAATTGGTGGTTTGCTTGCGGCTGCAGAGAGGTATTACCGGCGCTAAACAGGCAGAACGATTGCACTGCAGAGGTGACAAGGGAGCCCATAAAAATAAGTGATGGGCCAGCAGCTAATTATTTTTCTCTTTTCCCCACCTCCGGCTTTCTGGGTAGAACTAATTAAATCCCTCACCAGATTAAATCTATTACCCAGATTTCCCAGCTGGCCGTTTGCTAGCTACAGAGACAGCCCTCGATTGGTTTCCATCCGGGAGCCCACGCAGGGGAGCTCAGACCAGTAAATGGGCCAGGCTTCTCCTATGGATTCTTGCTGCACTCGAGAAGGAGCCCTGCTAGGAAACCATTCATGAAGGGCCAGAGCTCAGCCTACGAGGAAGGCTCATGCTTGAGGTGCTGGGCTGGAACTCTGGCGCCGGATTGGATTCCTGGTTCTGCCATAGACTCCCTTGAGCACCTCACATCAGCTGGGTGCCTTGGTTCCCCCATCTGTGAAGTGGGAGCAATGGGTTCCTTGTTCAGTCAGGCTCTCAGTCTCTCATTAGGTATCCTTAGCACCTAGCACACGGAGCCCTCTAGCACACAGGGGCAGCACGTTCTTGCCATAACCTCCCTAGAAATGCAACCCCCCCCCCCCAGAAAAAAAACACACACTCAAAGCACAGTCAATGGGAACCTTTTTTGTTCTGGAGCCATGGTGGCAGCCTGGCACAGCTGGGCTATGGAGTCTGTGCATTTCAGGGTCGTGGGAGAAAGGTGCTGGATTTGTCTCCTTGCAGGTGCTCAGCCGCTCTAGCAACAGAGCGGATGCAGCATGAACAGAGTTTGCACCCCCTGCACAACACGCAGCCCCCTCTGCTTGCAAAGCTTGTCTGTCCAGAGGTTTGCTACTCACACCACACCCCATATCCAGGCCAGCAGGCAGAGGCCACCCCAAGCCACATTTGCCTTTACTGTCTAGTCCCCTATATTACCACATATTTCTATTGCAGCAGCACCTCAGAGCACCAGTCGTGGACCTGGCCTCCATTGTGCTAGGCACTGTACAAACACAGATCAACAGGCCATTACTTTTCAACTAACAAGAAAAGACACCTAGGAGCCGCCAGATCGGCTCAGCCCCAGGTCCATGTAGCTCGCTAGCCAGTCTCCAACAGCCGCCAGAGCTAGTTGCTGTGAAGGAAAATCATGAGGTTTTAGAGCCCTTCTGAAAACCTTTACCAAAAGGTACGGACTAGAAGGACTCCAGAGAACCCTGCCAAAGTCATCTAATACTTAATACTTCCATGACAGCCTAGGACAATAAATATCACGGTTTAATTATACAGCACTTGGAAGTGTATTTCCTCTTATCCATCTTGAATTTGCCACCTTTCATGTTAATTGTCCCCGTGCTCTTGTGTTACAAGATGGGGAGTAGAAATTGGCAGGCTCTTTCCAATACCCTCCCTTATTGTACATGCTTGGGGGTCTTGCTCACCACCTCCTGATCCAGGTAGGCACAGAGGCTATGCCATTCCCACCTTGCTGCAGGGCCAGACACCTGACATGGTTAAGGAAGAGCACCAGCCTCCCTGTCAGGACAGTCGCTACCTCAACAAGGTCATCAGTCATAACTAACACACCCAGCCATCTCCCCTAGGAAGGATTAGAGGCAGACATCCCTCATTGCAAGGGCTGCCCCAAGTTTTAGTCCTGTAGTTAGCTGCAGTCCACCCAAAATGGGCCTCCTCTTACACCCAGTATTGGAAGTTATTCACAGCAGGAATAAAAACCCATAACCCTAGGGCTGTAGAAAAACACCCTGACACCAACCCTACCACACTAAGCCCCCTACCTGACTAATATTCCTGCACTCCTCTATGGGGCACAGCAGAGCCTACATAGAAACCTTGGCCACCCAAGCAAAAACAAAATAAAACTAAACCTTACTTACCCCCGCCCTGACTATTTTCCCTTTACACCTGCCTGACAGACACCTGCAGCTGCCACCCCTGGCCCTATATACGAGGAGCCTTGACGCCCTCATTCAGCAACCTGACTCCTCACACCTGACCCTTGCCACACCTAATTCAATCTGCCCCTTATTAGCCCCCCCATCCAACCCCAGCTGCTTTCTAATAAGGTTTAGGGAGGTGATTTCTCTGTAAGTCAGTATCTTGCTTGGGGGGGGCTAGAGCAAATGTGCTGTGCTCTACGGTACAAGGGAGCTTAGATGCTCGGGGGGAACAAGAGTGGGGGATGTTTTGCTCTGGCACACAAGGGGGTTTGGGCCCTTGGGGGGCAGGAGCAGGAGGCACATTGCTCTGGCGCACGAGGGGGCTCGGGCCATGGGGGGCAGGAGCAGGGGGCCTGGGCCAGAGCAGGGGGGGTATCGCTCTGGGGCACGAGGGGGCTTGGGTCTTGGGGGGCAGGAGCACGGGGCCTGGGCCAGAGCAGGGGGGGTATCACTCTGGGGCACGAGGGGGCTCGGGCCATGGGGGGCAGGAGCACGGGGCCTGGGCCAGAGCAGGGGGGGTATCACTCTGGGGCACGAGGGGGCTCGGGCCTAGTGGGGAGGCTGAAGCCTGAACATGACAGCTGCTTTGCGACCCTCGCTCCCGCGTTGCCCAGGCAACGAGGGCAGCTCGGAATCACATGACCGTGCCCAAGATGGCGGCGCCCAGGGAGGCGTCACGTGACTCCCGGCCAAGATGGCGGCGCCCAGCAGCCGCGGCCCGGCGCTGTCCCTGCGCGTGGTGGCCGAGTGCGGGCTGAGCAAGGCCCGGGCTTGCGAGCTGCGGCTGCCGCACGGCCCCGTGCTCAGCCCGGTCTTCATGCCCGTGGGCACGCAGGGCACCATGAAGGGGATCACGGCCCGGCAACTGGAGGGGCTGGGCTGCCGCATCTGCCTGGGCAACACCTACCACCTGGGCATGAGGCCGGTGCGCGACCCCCCCCCCCTCCCCACCACCTGGGCATGAGGCCGGTGCGCGACCCCCCCCCCCCCCGGGCATGAGGCCGGTGCGCGACCCCCCCCCCCCCCCGGGCATGAGGCCGGTGCGCGACCCCCCCCCCCCCGGGCATGAGGCCGGTGCGCGACCCCCCCCCCCCGGGCATGAGGCCGGTGCGCGACCCCCCCCCCCCCGGGCATGAGGCCGGTGCGCGACCCCCACCCCCCCCCCGGCATGAGGCCGGTGCGCGACCGCCCCCCCACCCAGGGGTCTAACTCCCCCCCACACACTTTACCACCCGGCTATGAGTGAGGCTTGTGGTTGTCTGACCCTCCCTGCTCACCTGCCACGTGGCCATGAGGCCAGTGAGTGTCCCTGTCCCTGCAATCTCCGCGTGGTCTGTCGGGTGGGTGTAAAATCCTGTTCTTTGTTGTTGGTTTTTTTTGGGGGGGGGCGGGGTTAGCTGGTGCTTCTGGAGTTCTGATTTTTGGAGAATCCTTGGGCCTGTGTTCAAATTTCTAACCCTCCTTTTTCCCACCCTTCTAAACCCACCTCAGGGGCCTGAGCTCATCAAACAAGCCAACGGCCTTCACGGGTTCATGAACTGGCACCAGAACCTGCTCACGGTGAGTGGGGCTCACCAGGGCTGGGCGAGGAGGCGGGTTTCAGAGGCCTGATCCCTGTGGGTTGGTGGTGAGAGGGGGAGCAGGTTAGAAGCCAAGCACTCTGGCAGCTTCTCATGGGAGCTTGGCTCTTGGGGGGTGAATCGGGGGCCCCTCTGGGCAGGGTGGGTGGTCAGGATTGGGGCCCCTGTGGGCAGTGTGCCATGGCATTTCAGAGCTGGGCTGCAGCATGGAGCCCAGGTGTGTTTCCCCTGTGTTAACCCTTACGTGGCGGCTGGATTTTCTTATCTGGGGCTTTTCTTGACTGTTGCTCTGTTCAGGGTTTGCACGGCACCTCGTACGGCCATGGGGTCCTAGGTGCTACCGTAATACATGGTTTCAGAGTAACAGCCATGTTAGTCTGTATTTGCAAAAAGAAAAGGAGTACTTGTGTAATACACGTAATACATAATGTGCAGCCCCTAGCACAATGGGCCACGATGGGTGCCTAGGTGCTACCGTAATACACCTAATAGATAATACAGAGGGTACCTTTAGCGCTAGTGGAATGTCCCAAGTTGAAGCGGCTTCTGTACTATGTATCTACAGGTTCAGCCTGGGCACCAGCAGGGCAAGCTCCTGCCTGTGGCTAACATGCCTCTGTGCTGCCCCAGCGGGGCCCCTTGCCCCCAGCAGCGAGCGGGGAAGCCTCTGAGGCGGCTGTTTAGCACCATTTGCCTCACTTGAGCACCTGGGAGAGGATGACTAGCAAGGGGCCTCGTGGTGAAGGCGGTGGTCTGGCACTTGGGGGATCTGGGTTTGATTCTTGGCTCTGCCGCTGACTCCCTGCGGGACCTTGGACAAGTCAGTGACTACCTGTGCCTCAGTTTCCCCATCTGTAAAGAGGGCATTGCAAGGAAGCTCACTAATGACTGAAGTGCTCAGATGCTCCAGTGATGGGGGCCTATGGAACAACTGAGGTAGGTGGGCCACTGTCAGCCTGGAGTGGGCTCAAAGCAGAGGCCTGGAGTCTCCGTCCCCCTCCCTCAAGCTATCCAGCCTCCCTTCTCCCTATGTTGCACCTGTGACCCCCTAGACAGTATCCCTGGCCTAAATCTCAGCACCCCCTGGCCTGGTATTCTCTAGCTCTCAATGGGCTTGTTCGCAGGACAGCGGCGGGTTCCAGATGGTCTCCCTGGTGGAGCTGTCCGAGGTGACGGAGGAGGGCGTCCGCTTCCAGTCTCCGTACAATGGGGAAGAGATCCTGCTGACGCCGGAGAAATCCATCGAAATCCAGAACACGCTGGGTAACTTGTGCTGTTTGGGAGCCGCTGGCTGGGTCCCTGGTGCCTAACAGTGACTGTACACAATGGGGCCATCCTTTAAAAAGGCATCCCCAAGGTGCAGACCAACCTAGAAAAGGGATTTTGAGTCTGAGCTGGTAACTCAGGAGGGAGCACTCGTCCTTGCAGCCCATGTGCTGTGGGGGTTCAGTGGGGGGCACTGTCCCTTTGGAGGCAGTGCTGGCCCCAGTGCCCTGCCGGGGCAGGGTGGGGCGCTCATCTGGGAGTGTTTATCCCAGTGCCCTGGGGCAGTACCGGAGGGTTGCTGTGCTCTGGGGGAAGAAGTGGGGAAGTGAGATCCGCTCCTGTGGTTATTGAAGCTCCACATGGAGTTCAGGCCCTGTGGTGAGCTCTGGCCAGACCTCCCCACTTCTGTTACATTCTGCCACCCTAACCCCCTGTTGCCTGTGGAAATCCAGCTCCCGGTGGGGCTGAGCCCTGGTGTGTTGCTTCCGTGGGTTGCATGTGGCCTCGAGTACTGCCGCGCCAGCGCCGCGAGAGACCAGGGAACGGGTCGCTCTGGTTCCTTCGAATCCTGCCGGCGGCGGGAACGACGGAAAGTGGAATGAGTCTGCTGGCTGCTCAGTGGAATGAGTCTGGTGGATCTCAGACCACGTCAAGTGCCAGATGATCCCAGAGGGGTGGGTAAATAACACCCCCACCCCCACTTCTTAACGTCTTCAAAGCTCAGAAGACATTAAGTGCTGTGGATGGTTTTCCTTTGGTTAAAGCAGAGTGGGGTCTAGTGGTTAGAGTTGGGGGCTGGGAGCCAGGACTCCTGGTTCTCTCCCTGATCTGGAAGGGGAGTGGGCTGCAGTGGAGGGCAGGGGGTTGGGAGCCAGGAGTCTTGGGTCCTGTTCTGGGCTCTGGGAGGGGATGTGAAGCTCAGGGCAGAGAATCAGAGCCATCCCCCTAGAGATTGGCCCTCCCCTGGCTCGCGGGGCCCTCCCCAGGCAAGTGGGAGCTGCCGCAGGCTCCTGGCTCAGGCTGCCTCTCCCTGTTCCCTTCCTAGGCTCAGACATCATGATGCAGCTGGATGACGTGGTGAGCAGCACCGTCACGGGGCCCCGGGTGGAGGAAGCCATGTACAGGTTTGTCCAATCTCTGCAGCGCCCCCCCACCTCTGTGGCTGGCGGATAACGCCCAGCTGAGCCTTCCCCAAGCAAGCGCCCCACTCGGGCTCCTCCGCCCCCTGCTTTATCCCTCGCCCTAGGAGCCTGGTGGGGTGCCAGGCTCCTCGCCCCATTCGCTCCACGGGGTGCGTTTAACCCTGGGCAGGCCGGAGCCTCATCGCCTAGTTCGCCCCCCCGTGTGGCTGAGCTGTGTGTCCCTCGATCTCCAAGTGCTTCCCAAAGCAGGTCCCTATCATTGCTATCCCCGTTTTACTGATGGCGAAACTGAGGCACAGGGCAGTGAAGTGGCTTGCGCAGGGTAACCCAGCAGGTTGGGGGGCAGGGCCAGGAACAGAACCCAGCCTTTCCGAGTCCCAGTCCAGGGCTCTATCCATGAGGCCCCGCTGTCTCCAACTCTCCCGTGGGGTGGCAGGGACTGAGCGGGCCGGGTGCGTTGCAGGTCGATTCGCTGGCTGGACCGCTGCATTGCCGCCAACAGCAAACCCGACGAGCAGAACCTCTTCGCCATCATCCAGGGTGGGCTGGACCCTGCCCTCCGCACCAAGTGTCTGGAAGGTAACGGAGACCTGGCTCTGCTCCCTCCGGTAACAGCTGGTCTCTGTGCTCCGAGCCCGGGCGTGGATGGGCTGGACTTGGGGGCTGAGATGACCGTGGGCAAGTCCCTGCTTCCCTCTGGGCCCCAGTTCCCATCTGGATAATGGTAATTCTTCCCGTGTCCAGATAGACCGTGAGCTCCTTGGCACGGGCCCGATCTCGGGCGGCCGTACCTGTGTTGCTGGGCGGTTTCCCCTCTCCAGAGCTGCCAGGAAGCCGGGCAGGGCCTGGTCTGGGCTCGCCAGCCCTACTGTGGTCGTGGGAGCTGTGTGGGGCCGTGATGCCTGCGGCGGGAAGCTCCGGCTGGCTTTGGGGTAGCTTCTAGAGCTGCTGGAGGGGACTAACCCTGTGGGATGGGGGCATGCCCTGGGGGTGAGGCGAAGGAAGGGGGTGTAGAAGCTGCATCTTCCCCCTTAGCCTGTGGAGACCCTCACGAGGGCATGGGTAGGAGTGATCCTGCCCTACCCCTTCCCCCTTAGGGACGGGACCTTCCTAGCTCTGTTTCCATCCCCAGAGATGACGCAGCGGGACGTGCCCGGCTTCGCCATCGGGGGGCTGAGTGGCGGTGAGGCGAAGGATCACTTCTGGAGGATGGTGACCCTCAGCACTGATCATCTCCCCAGGGGGAAGCCCCGCTACCTCATGGGGGTTGGGTAGGTGTCGACGCCAAGCAGCGTCCATTCGCTGGCTCCCCCCTTCTTCTGGGGCTTTCAGCTGGGCTTGGCATCTCGGGGGACTGGTTCCCTCCGCTTGGGCTCAGGGATCGTCCTGTCTACGCAGCACCCGCTGCTGCTGGGGTGCTTCATGCTGCAGAATCTAGGGGGTTCAGGTGCCTGGGGCAGCAGTGCCTCATGCGGGGAGCCAAGGGGGTTCAGGCGCTTGAGGCCTAGTGTACAAGTTGAAGCCGAAACATGGCTGCCTAGTTACCCCACTTCCTCTTGGGTCATGGGAGGGGAGCATGTGACCCTTCACCAAGAGGGTGATGCCCGGGGGCTGGCAGGTATGGCCCACACGCTGGCAGGGCAGGGCCCCAATTCTAACACCCCTTCCCCACCCATGTGCCTCACCCTGCCCTCCAGAGGGCCTTGGGTCGTCTCGCTCCCTCTACTGAGGTTCCCCAGGTTTGTGCTGGGTGTCTGGGGCCCTAGGCTGAGACTCGATGTGCTCACGGGCCAGTTTGCAGAGCTGTCGTCTCCCCCCCCAGCTACGCCACGGACCTGGTGGTCTGCGTCGCCCTGGGCTGCGACATGTTTGACTGCGTCTTCCCCACCCGGACAGCGGTGAGTGGCTGCACCCAGGGAATGGGGTGGGGGTGGAGGGAGGTCAGTCTGTCTGTCTACACCCTGGGCTGCTCTTCTGTTTGCTGGGATGCCCCATAGTGATGGGCAGGTAACTGGGATCACACACCCCACCCCATAACCCCTTGTTGGCCACCGTCCCAGTGACCAGCCAGATCCTTTCCCTCCCAGCGCTTCGGCTCAGCCCTGGTGCCCTGGGGCTCCCTGCCAGTGAAGAACAAGCAGTTCGCCAAGGACTTCCGGCCCATCGACGAGAACTGCGACTGCCCCACCTGCCGCAGGTGTGTGCCCTGGGTCGGGGGAGGGGGGCAGGCAAGGGTCGTTCCCCTCCCCGTGGCGGCCACCTCGCCCCGCTGATGGGCTGGGAGCCAGCTGCTGTGCCGGGCACCTCGAAGTGGGTTGGTGCTTGGGGGTGGGGGGCGTTGGGTCCCCACCTTCGGCACGGATCTCCTGCCCTGGTGAGGGGGGTGGAGGACAGAGCTGCCCCCACCCCAGGGTACTGACCCCCGATCCCAGCCTTTCTCTCAGCCGTGGCTCGTCGCCAGGGGCTCCCGTGCGTCTCTCGAGCGCTGTCCCTTCCGAGGCTGCCCCAGGAGGGTCGGTTCCTGGGGCCTTCGCCTCCTTCACCGCGACGTTTCTCCGTCCCAGGTACAGCCGGGCCTTCCTGCACGCCCTGGTCCGCAGCGAGACGGTTGCCATGCACCTCCTTACAGTACACAACATCGCCTACCAGGTGGGTCCCCAGGGCACCACCCGCCGGAGTGCTGCCCTCTAGGCCGGGCGTTAACAGCCCTGGAGGCTGGGGGGCGCAGCAGGGCTGTTAAATTTACTGCTGCTTCCTCCCGGGAGCCAGGCGGGTTCTGGGTGTGGGGCGAGCCCCTGGGTCTGTCCCCGGTCGGTGGGGAGGGGACGTGGGAAGTATCTGAGCTGTTCAGGGTGTAATCTGTGCCCCTCCCCTACAGTTGAATCTGATGCGGTCGATCCGGGAGAGCATCGTGGAGCAGAGGTTCCCGCAGTTCGTTCAGGACTTCATGAGAACCATGTACGGCAGCCGGGAGCGGTACCCGCCATGGGCTGTGGAGGCCCTGGCCTCGGTCAATATCACCCTGGACTGACAGAGGGGTGGGGGGGGAGGTTGTTTTTCACTCCCTGTCCCCTCCAAAGAAGATGAGCTTGGAGGAGCACAGAGAATCTCTTCTTGACCTGGATTGTCCCAGCTCTTCCCGCCCCCAGCAGATACCCCAGGAGTCAGAGGGGTCAGACCTGTAGCCCAGCCGGCCCCATCTTCTGATGCCCGTGCACAGCGGTGACTGCTCTTCGTGGCATCTCCACCATGGGACGAGGGGGGGTCGGTAAGTCTGCAGCACAGAGCTCCTCTGTGCAAAGGGTTCTGGGTAACACGGGAGCCCTCGATCAGGCTCGTGACAGGAGCAATGCCAGTGCCTGGGTTGTGGGGTCGAAAGAGTTAAAACCCAGCAGCCTCCAAGCTCATTAAGAAGGGGGCCTGGGAATGATTTTAAGCTTTCTTTTTGTTTTACTGTCCCGTCCCCCTTTGTACACGGTTTGTAATTAACGGTTGGGTTTTTAACGAGGCGGAGCCAGGTGCTCCGCTCCCCACTGGGCCGGGCACTGCCCATCAGCCCCCAATAAAGGCTGTGAAGCTGCCAGTGGAGATGGATCAGACTGTCGTGGGGAGTTGACTTGTGGGGGTGTGGCTGGCTTGGGGCAAAGACTGGGCCCCTCCACACCGGTCTGGTCTGGCAGGTGCACGACATCCCCCTCCCTCTGCCTGGATCCGCTGCAGGATGCCAGAGACACCTACATGGCAGGGCACACGCCTGCTTGTGACGTGGAAAGGTGGGCAAATCCCCTTGCAGCCTGGACAGTGGGAGGGAGCACCTGAGCTGTTCTGCATCCCTCGTGCTGGGTCTGAACCTGCTCAAGAGCATCCGCCTCTAGGCTGTGGTGCAGGGTGGTCTCTACAGGGGTCCTTTGCCCCTGCGCTCAGATGCAGCCACTTCTGGGGTGGGACATGGCAGCTGTTCAACAGCGGCACAGCACCAGCGCTTGCACCCCCCACTCTGGGCATGGAGCGGACAGGAGCGCTGGGAGGCAGGGCTGGGCCTGTGCTGTCTGGGGAAAGCTTTGGAGCTTACCTCCGACCTGTTTGGTGCCTGAGGGCTGCTGACGTGGCCGAGGCCTGGAGCTGAGCTGGGCTTGTGGGTGGGCCCCCCCGCCACTATCTAGCTCAGGGAAGATCTAGCCACTCTCCAGCAGCAGCCTGTTACAGACCCTACGGGGTGCCCCAGTCCCTATGCACTGGGCTGGGGAAGCAGGGCCCAGGATACCAGCTGGGGCCTCATGGACCTGGCTTCACGTCCCTGCTGTGCTGCAGCCTCTCTGTGTGATCTTGCGCCAGTGGTGTAGTGTCTCCGTGCCTCGGTTTCCCCATGTGTCCAGTGGCACTAATAGCCCTGCCTCCCCAGCAGGCTGGGAGGGCAAATGGGGCAGCGCCCGAGGTGCCTAGAAGGGGAGCGGCTGCAGCCCGTGGCGCTGTGCGTTTCCCATTCCCCTTCCAAGCCCCCACTCCTGCCTCTCCCGCTCCCCGAGCCCAGCCCCGGGGGGGTCCCCCCAGCAGGTTGTGATCTGTTCCAAGGGGAAAGCATCCCCAGGGGGGCCAGCCGCTGGGAATGGGAGGTTCCCCCGTCGGCCAGTAGGGGGCAGCAGGTGCCTGGCGAAAGCGGGGCCCTGGTGGCGCTGCAGCGAGCTCGGGAGGTTCTGCTGCGGGCGTGCGGGGGTGTGTACGGTAAGTGCTCTTTGCATCCTGAGGGGGACCCTGCGCTGGCTTCTGCTGTCCTGGAGCAGGGACTGCTGCGGGGAGGGGCGATCTGGTACCAGAAGAACCCAGGAGTCCTGGCTCCGAGGCCCCCTTTCATAGAATCATAGAATATCAGGGTTGGAAGGGACCCCAGAAGGTCATCTAGTCCAACCCCCTGCTCGAAGCAGGACCAAGTCCCAGTTAAATCATCCCAGCCAGGGCTTTGTCAAGCCTGACCTTAAAAACCTGTAAGGAAGGAGATTCTACCACCTCCCTAGGTAACGCATTCCAGTGTTTCACCACCCTCCTAGTGAAAAAGTTTTTCCTAATATCCAATCTAAACCTCCCCCATTGCAACTTGAGACCATTGCTCCTCGTTCTGTCATCTGCTACCATTGAGAACAGTCTAGAGCCATCCTCTTTGGAACCCCCTTTCAGGTAGTTGAAAGCAGCTATCAAATCCCCCCTCATTCTTCTCTTCCGCAGACTAAACAATCCCAGCTCCCTCAGCCTCTCCTCATAAGTCATGTGCTCTAGACCCCTAATCATTTTTGTTGCCCTTCGCTGGACTCTCTCCAATTTATCCACATCCTTCTTGTAGTGTGGGGCCCAAAACTGGACACAGTACTCCAGATGAGGCCTCACCAGTGTCGAATAGAGGGGAACGATCACGTCCCTCGATCTGCTGGCAATGCCCCTACATATACAGCCCAAAATGCCATTGGCCTTCTTGGCAACAAGGGCACACTGCTGACTCATATCCAGCTTCTCGTCTACTGTCACCCCTAGGTCCTTTTCCGCAGAACTGCTGCCTAGCCATTCGGTCCCTAGTCTGTAGTGGTGCATTGGATTCTTCCATCCTAAGTGCAGGACCCTGCACTTATCCTTATTGAACCTCATCAGATTTCTTTTGGCCCAATCCTCCAATTTGTCTAGGTCCTTCTGTATCCTATCCCTCCCCTCCAGCGTATCTACCACTCCTCCCAGTTTAGTATCATCCGCAAATTTGCTGAGAGTGCAATCCACACCATCCTCCAGATCATTTATGAAGATATTGAACAAAACGGGCCCCAGGACCGACCCCTGGGGCACGCCACTTGACACCAGCTGCCAACTAGACATGGAGCCATTGATCACTACCCGTTGAGCCCGACAATCTAGCCAGCTTTCTACCCACCTTATAGTGCATTCATCCAGCCCATACTTCCTTAACTTGCTGACAAGAATGCTGTGGGAGACCGTGTCAAAAGCTTTGCTAAAGTCAAGAAACAATACATCCACTGCTTTCCCTTCATCCACAGAACCAGTAATCTCATCATAAAAGGCGATTAGATTAGTCAGGCATGACCTTCCCTTGGTGAATCCATGCTGACTGTTCCTGATCACTTTCCTCTCCTCTAAGTACTTCAGGATTGATTCTTTGAGGACCTGCTCCATGATTTTTCCAGGGACTGAGGTGAGGCTGACTGGCCTGTAGTTCCCAGGATCCTCCTTCTTCCCTTTTTTAAAGATGGGCACTACATTAGCCTTTTTCCAGTCATCCGGGACTTCCCCCGTTCGCCACGAGTTTTCAAAGATAATGGCCAAGGGCTCTGCAATCACAGCCGCCAATTCCTTCAGCACTCTCGGATGCAATTCGTCCGGCCCCATGGACTTGTGCACGTCCAGCTTTTCTAAATAGTCCCTAACCACCTCTATCTCTACAGAGGGCTGGCCATCTACTCCCCATGTTGTGATGCCCAGCACAGCAGTCTGGGAGCTGACCTTGTTAGTGAAAACAGAGGCAAAAAAAGCATTGAGTACATTAGCTTTTTCCACATCCTCTGTCACTAGGTTGCCTCCCTCATTCAGTAAGGGGCCCACACTTTCCTTGGCTTTCTTCTTGTTGCCAACATACCTGAAGAAACCCTTCTTGTTACTCTTGACATCTCTTGCTAGCTGCAGCTCCAGGTGCGATTTGGCCCTCCTGATATCTTTCCTACATGCCCGAGCAATATTTTTATACTCTTCCCTGGTCATATGTCCAACCTTCCACTTCTTGTAAGCTTCTTTTTTATGTTTAAGATCCGCTAGGATTTCACCATTAAGCCAAGCTGGTCGCCTGCCATATTTACTATTCTTTCGACTTTCTCTAAGCCACCCAACGCAACTCCCCCCCTGGTCGGTTCCTATTCCCGCCCCCCTGGCTTGTGCCCGGTAAAGCAGCAGGCTGGGAAGATCCGGTGCATTTGTTACCCCTGCCTGCTCCATCCATCCTGCTTTTGACCCGGGTTCCTCTTGTCCCTGCCAGCCCGGGAAGGAGGTGAGGGTGCTGGGAAGGGGTAGCACTGCCCGGGCACCTGGTGAGCTGCAGGTAGGAGAGGGTCGTGCTGCGGCTCCTCTGTTCTGGGCAGATTCAGCTTTGCAAACCCTCCAGGGAAAGAGACCAGCCTTGCCGGGGTCCCCCTGCCTGGGCCATCAAAATCACAGGGCGGGCGCTCCCCTGGCACATATCCCCGGCCCGGGGCAGTGCTTCCAGCTGTGGTGTACCCAGGTGCGTTGGGCAGTTGGCAACCAAGGGGTTAAGCCATACATGGGTTGGGCCCAGCTCCCCCCCCCCCCCCCCGCCTCCCAGGTATCTCCTATGCCAGGCCGCACCTGGCGTGATGCACGGACACAGTGTAAACAGCTTGCCGTGGGGGGCAGGGTGGGGGTGAGGTGCCCTGGCCTAGGAGAAGGGGCAGCGAACAGGGCCTGGGGATGGGGGGGAGCTGGGTGAGAGGGGAGAGGAAGGGCGCCATGATGCTGGGGGGGGAGACACGCGCTAGTGCCAAGCACACACGCAGGGGCACACACAGAGGTCCAGGAGCTGGAGTCTCTTCCTGAGTGTGCACGATAGGCTGTCTGTGAATGCAGCCGCCAGGGGTTCACTGCCACCACCGGGAGGGGAGTGGGGTCTAGTGGTTAGAGCAGGGCGGGTGGGAGGCAGGACTCCTGGGTTCTCTCCCCAGCTCGGGGAGGGGAGTGGTGTCTAGGGGTTTGGGGGGGGGGGCGGGTTCTATCCTGGCTCTGGGAGGGGAGTGGGGGCTAGTGGTTAGAGTAGGGCGGGTGGGAGCCAGGACTCCTGGGTTCTCTCCCCAGCTCGGGGAGGGGAGTGGTGTCTAGGGGTTTGGGGGGGGGCGGGTTCTATCCCGGCTCTGGGAGGGGAGTGGGGGCTAGTGGTTAGAGTAGGGCGGGTGGGAGCCAGGACTCCTGGGTTCTCTCCCCAGCTCGGGGAGGGGAGTGGTGTCTAGGGGTTTGGGGGGGGGGCGGGTTCTATCCCGGCTCTGGGAGGGGAGTGGGGGCTAGTGGTTAGAGCAGGGCGGGTGGGAGCCAGGACTCCTGGGTTCTCTCCCCAGCTCGGGGAGGGGAGTGGTGTCTAGGGGTTTGGGGGGGGCGGGTTCTATCCCGGCTCTGGGAGGGGAGTGGGGGCTAGTGGTTAGAGCAGGGTGGGTGGGAGCCAGGACTCCTGGGTTCTCTCCCCAGCTCGGGGAGGGGAGTGGTGTCTAGGGGTTTGGGGGGGGGCGGGTTCTATCCCGGCTCTGGGAGGGGAGTGGGGGCTAGTGGTTAGAGCAGGGTGGGTGGGAGCCAGGACTCCTGGGTTCTCTCCCCAGCTCGGGGAGGGGAGTGGTGTCTAGGGGTTTGGGGTGGGGGCGGGTTCTATCCCGGCTCTGGGAGGGGAGTGGGGGCTAGTGGTTAGAGCAGGGTGGGTGGGAGCCAGGACTCCTGGGTTCTCTCCCCAGCTCGGGGAGGGGAGTGGTGTCTAGGGGTTTGGGGGGGGGGGGTTCTATCCCGGCTCTGGGAGGGGAGTGGGGGCTAGTGGTTAGAGCAGGGTGGGTGGGAGCCAGGACTCCTGGGTTCTCTCCCCAGCTCGGGGAGGGGAGTGGTGTCTAGGGGTTTTGGGGGGGGGGTTCTATCCCGGCTCTGGGAGGGGAGTGGGGGCTAGTGGTTAGAGCAGGGTGGGTGGGAGCCAGGACTCCTGGGTTCTCTCCCCAGCTCGGGGAGGGGAGTGGTGTCTAGGGGGTTTGGGGGGGGGGTTCTATCCCGGCTCTGGGAGGGGAGTGGGGGCTAGTGGTTAGAGCAGGGTGGGTGGGAGCCAGGACTCCTGGGTTCTCTCCCCAGCTCGGGGAGGGGAGTGGTGTCTAGGGGTTTTGGGGGGGGGTTCTATCCCGGCTCTGGGAGGGGAGTGGGGGCTAGTGGTTAGAGCAGGGTGGGTGGGAGCCAGGACTCCTGGGTTCTCTCCCCAGCTCGGGGGGGGAGTGGTGTCTAGGGGTTTGGGGGGGGCGGGTTCTATCCCGGCTCTGGGAGGGGAGTGGGGCTCGCGGGTAGAAGAGGGGCAGGGAGGAGCATCTTGTCCCCCGTTCCCGGAGCCCGAGGGGTTAAGAGGGAGGGCGGGGCAGCAGCCCCCCGGCCAGGGGCGGGTCGGCGCGGCCCCTCCTGCTGGAAACGCCCCCGCCAGCCCTGCCGGAGCCCGAGCCGCGCTCAGCCGCCGGAGCCGCGGGGGGCCGGGCCGTGGGCTAGCGGCAGCGCCCGGGGGCAGCTCCGAGGCTGCTGCAGGAGCCGGGCACCTGGCGCCCCCCGGCCGGCGAGGCGAGGCTGATGGCGCCCGCTGCTGGCCCCCGTCCCCAGCCCGGGCGGCGGGCGGCGGCGGCGAGCGGCTCCGGGACGCCCGCGCCGCCCCGCCGTGCCCCTGGGCCCCGGGCGTAGCCGGCCGCCCTGGCTAGCGGCGCCCGGTGCCCGGCAGCCGCCGGGGCGCAGCCGAGCGGCGGCGGGACGGCGGCGTCGAGAGCCGACATGGCGGAGCTGGAGAAGGAGGTGCTGCCCCTGCCCCCGCGCTACCGCTTCCGCGACCTGCTGCTGGGGGACTGGCAGGCCGACGAGAGGTGAGGGGCGCCCCTCACCCTGGCGCGGGCACCCTGGGGGTCTGGGCGAGGGGCGCGTGGGGTGGGGTGGGCTGGATGGGGCACTGGCACCCTGGGGGGTCTGGGCGAGGGGCGCGTGGGGTGGGCTGGATGGGGCACTGGCACCCTGGGGGGTCTGGGCGAGGGGGCGCGTGGGGTGGGCTGGATGGGGCGCTGGCAAGGTGGGGGGTCTGGGCGAGGGGCGCGTGGGGTGGGCTGGATGGGGCACTGGCAGGGCGGGGGGTCTGGGCGAGGGGCGCGTGGGGTGGGCTGGATGGGGCGCTGGCAGGGTGGGGGGTCTGGGCGAGGGGCACGTGGGGTGGGCTGGATGGGGCGCTGGCAGGGCGGGGGGGTCTGGGCGAGGGGCGCGTGGGGTGGGCTGGATGGGGCGCTGGCAGGGTGGGGGGTCTGGGTGAGGGGCGCGTGGGGTGGGCTGGATGGGGCGCTGGCAGGGTGGGGGGTCTGGGCGAGGGGCGCGTGGGGTGGGCTGGATGGGGCGCTGGCAGGGTGGGGGGTCTGGGCGAGGGGCGCGTGGGGTGGGCTGGATGGGGCGCTGGCAGGGTGGGGGGTCTGGGCGAGGGGCTCGTGGGGTGGGCTGGATGGGGCGCTGGCAGGGCGGGGGGTCTGGGCGAGGGGCGCGTGGGGTGGGCTGGATGGGGCGCTGGCAGGGTGGGGGGTCTGGGCGAGGGGCGCGTGGGGTGGGCTGGATGGGGCGCTGGCAGGGCGGGGTGTCTGGGCGAGGGGCTCGTGGGGTGGGCTGGATGGGGCGCTGGCAGGGCGGGGGGTCTGGGCGAGGGGCACGTGGGGTGGGCTGGATGGGGCGCTGGCAGGGCGGGGGGTCTGGGCGAGGGGCGCGTGGGGTGGGCTGGATGGGGCGCTGGCAGGGCGGGGGGTCTGGGCGAGGGGCGCGGGGGGTGGGCGGGATGGGGCGCTGGCAGGGCGGGGGGGTCTGGGCGAGGGGCGCGTGGGGTGGGCTGGATGGGGCGCTGGCAGGGTGGGGGGTCTGGGCGAGGGGCACGTGGGGTGGGCTGGATGGGGCGCTGGCAGGGTGGGGGGTCTGGGCGAGGGGCGCGTGGGGTGGGCTGGATGGGGCGCTGGCAGGGTGGGGGGTCTGGGCGAGGGGCGCGTGGGGTGGGGTGGGCTGGATGGGGCGCTGGCAGGGCGGGGGGTCTGGGCGAGGGGCGCGTGGGGTGGGCTGGATGGGGCGCTGGCAGGGCGGGGGGTCTGGGCGAGGGGCGCGTGGGGTGGGCTGGATGGGGCGCTGGCAGGGCGGGGTGTCTGGGCGAGGGGCTCGTGGGGTGGGCTGGATGGGGCGCTGGCAGGGCGGGGGGTCTGGGCGAGGGGCGCGTGGGGTGGGCTGGATGGGGCGCTGGCAGGGCGGGGGGTCTGGGCGAGGGGCGCGTGGGGTGGGCTGGATGGGGCGCTGGCAGGGCGGGGGGTCTGGGCGAGGGGCTCGTGGGGTGGGCTGGATGGGGCGCTGGCAGGGCGGGGGGGTCTGGGCGAGGGGCACGTGGGGTGGGCTGGATGGGGCGCTGGCAGGGCGGGGGGTCTGGGCGAGGGGCGCGTGGGGTGGGCTGGATGGGGCGCTGGCAGGGTGGGGGGTCTGGGCGAGGGGCGCGTGGGGTGGGCTGGATGGGGCGCTGGCAGGGCGGGGGGTCTGGGCGAGGGGCGCGTGGGGTGGGCTGGATGGGGCGCTGGCACCCTGGGGGGTCTGGGCGAGGGGCGCGTGGGGTGGGCTGGATGGGGCGCGGGCACCCTGGGGGGTCTGGGTGAGGGGCGCGTGGGGTGGGCTGGATGGGGTGCGGGCACCCTGGGGGTCTGGGCGAGGGGCGCGTGGGGTGGGCTGGATGGGGCGCTGGCAGGGTGGGGGGTCTGGGCGAGGGGCGCGTGGGGTGGGCTGGATGGGGCGCTGGCAGGGCGGGGGGTCTGGGCGAGGGGCGCGTGGGGTGGGCTGGATGGGGCGCTGGCAGGGTGGGGGGTCTGGGCGAGGGGCGCGTGGGGTGGGCTGGATGGGGCGCTGGCAGGGTGGGGGGTCTGGGCGAGGGGCGCGTGGGGTGGGCTGGATGGGGCGCTGGCAGGGTGGGGGGTCTGGGCGAGGGGCGCGTGGGGTGGGCTGGATGGGGCGCTGGCAGGGTGAGGGGTCTGGGCGAGGGGCGCGTGGGGTGGGCTGGATGGGGCGCTGGCAGGGTGAGGGGTCTGGGCGAGGGGCGCGTGGGGTGGGCTGGATGGGGCCCTGGCAGGGTGGGGGGTCTGGGCGAGGGGCGCGTGGGGTGGGCTGGATGGGGGGCCCCAGAGAGGCTGGTCCCTGCTCCAGCTTTGCCAGCCCACCTCTGGTGCGAGCTGTGCCCGGGCAGTCCTGGGGGCATCGGGCTCTCTGGGGCGGGGCCCCGTGCCCTGGTTCCCATGCTGCCCGCCGCAGCCTCCCCGGGCTCTCGCCCTGGGCCCTGAGTCTGCTGCCCGCCTGTCCGAAGCACTTTGCGCTGGGAGCTGGGTGCGTGATGTCTGCTGGGTGGCCCCTTGTCTTCCCCTGCCCCCCATTCCTTCTCTGAGGACAGGGTAGGGGGGCTCAATCCCCCTCCCCCGATCGGTGCCACCACCCCGAGAGCCTCCCCCATGCTCCCTGCCCCTGCTGATGCCAGTGTCGCCTGCTGCTTCTGGGCCCTCAGCCAGAGGGACGGGGACAAATGGGGAGGTGCTGCCTCAGGGCGGAAGGGAGCGGCAGCGTGGTCTGGTGATCGGGGGGGTGGGGTACCAGGACTCCTGGGTTCTGTTCCCAGCTCTGGGAGGGGAGTGGGGTCTAGTGGTTAGAGCGGGGGGCTGGGAGCCAGGACTCCTGGGTTCTCCCCCCAGCTCTTGGGGAAGGTGTAGGCTCCGGATCAGAAAGGATGGCACGGTCCCTGGGGACACCGGGAAGCCCATATGGGGTGGTTCTGGGCAGCGGCAGGGGCCACCGGCTGGCTTTCGGTGGCTCTCCGTAGCACCTGTGGTGTCACCTGGCGCCCCAGGGTCCTTGGTGGCTCTGACAGCTGCTGCATGGGATCCCCGGGGGGGCTGCCTGGCTTCCCCTGGGCACAGCAGGGGCTCGGCGGCTCTGTGTGGCGCTGCTGAGCATGGGGGCAGGTCGCGCAGGGTGTGTGGAGCTGGGCGCTTTCCCTGTGGCAGGGTGGGGGACGGGGTGGGGTTTTGGGGCAGTGCGTGGGGCACTGTGCGTGGGGCTCTGTCTGGTGTCCCGGGGGTCTCCCTGGCTCTGACTGGCATGCATGGGGCATGGGATGGTGCTGCAATGTCCCCCCCGGGCCGCTGCAGGCACTGGGGGCTTTCCCCACAGTGTCGCGTGGCTCCATGGGGCACTTCCAGTGTGGTCACAGGCTGCCCTAGTGAGAGCCTCCCTGCTGCACCATGTGGGGGCAAGGACTCCAGGCAATGGCTGGGTGCCCCACCCCCAGCCCTGCTCTGAGGGATCCCCTGGGGGACGCTCCATGGCTCATGCAGTCCCCAGCCTCTCGGCTGAGCCAGCCAGTCCCCCTGGAGACCCTGCCCTTGGGGTCAGATTGGAGCCGGTGTCTCCCTGAGGGGAAAGGCCTCGTGTCCCATTCCCCACCCCCCTGGGCCAGCCAGTCCCTGCTGCTCTGGGGCTGGATGGTGAGGGGCACAGGCATAGCTGGCTGGGGGAGCCCAGGGCTGGGATAGAGGGGGGCTCCACGTCGGGCTTGAGGGGCACCAGCGAAGCTGGGGGGTGGGAGGAGCCTGGGGCTGGGTTAGCGGCAGGGCGCTGTGGGTCAGGAGTGAGGGGCACCGGCAGAGCTTGGGGGCAGGGGGGAGCCCAGCGTGAGGCTGGTCTGGGTCTGTGCTTCCAGTGACCCGAGTCTCAGTGGCCTGGGGCTGTTGGGATCTAGCAGTTTCTAAGGGGTTAACGAAGCTGTGAGCCCAGACTGGGGGGGGGGGGGGGTTTCAGAGCTTCCCTGGAGCCCATTCCCCCCCCATCCCCCAATCCACCCACACCCCTCCTCCTCCTCCTCCTCCTAGCCTGCTTCCAGCGACAGTCACCAGCTGCTGCCTGACTCCAGCGCCTGTTCATTGGAGCGGGGGATACGGGGGTAGCTTAGCTGCACCCCGGGCTGTTGCAGGGAGATGCGGGGGGGGACGGACAGGAAGGAGTGGGGGGGGATATCCTCTTCAACCTCAACTCATTTTCCCCCGTGGCCCCTGCTCCTTCCCCTTGGGCAGAGGCCTCCTGGAGCCAGATCCCTGCAGCCTGAGCGGGTACCCGGGGCTGCCGGCTGGTGCCAGCTAGGGGAACCTTCCAGGACTTTATGTGCCAGCCTGGATCTGGCCCAGCAGGCAGAGGCTGTGTGGAAATTACAGCTGGAGAAGATCTGTTGTGGTTAATCAGGTGTGTCCAGCTGTGGTGTGCACAGACCACAACCCAGCTCCAGGGGTCCCCAGAGACCGTCCCTCCCCCAGAGAGCTCATCAAGGATCATTCCCACCCTCTTACAGAGGGAGGACTGAGGGCCAACACAGACAAAGGTGTCACGGGGTCCCCGGGTGAAGCTCTGGAACGGCTCCCCATGAAGCCAGGCAGGACTCTGGGGCAGTCGCCTTCCTGGGAGCAGCCTGTCTGCAGGACACACAGCTCACACAGCTTCCACCTTCCTGGGTCTGACCTCGGAGCATTCAGCATCCTCTGCCCCTCCGTGCGCTTCCCCCAGCGAGTCCGCCCAGGTGGGGTCCTGGGGGGGCCAGAGGGTCCTGCCCCCCAACTCCGCAGTCAGACGGGACTCTCAGCCAGCCAGTAAAACAGAAGGTTTATTAGATGACAGGATCATGGTCTAACACAGAGCTTGTAGGTGCAGAGAACAGGACCCCTCAGCTGGGTCCATTTTGAGGGGGGCAGTGCGCCAGACAACCCCGTCTGCCCTTCACTCCATGTTTCCAGCCAGCCCCAAACTGAAACTCCCTCCAGCCCCCCCCACCTCCTCTGGGCTTTGTCCCTTTCCCGGGCCAGGAGGTCACCTGATTCCTTTGTTCTCCAACCCTTTAGCTCTCACCTTGCAGGGGGGAAGGGCCAGGCCGTCAGTGGCCAGGAAACAGGGTGTCGGCCATTCTCTGTGTCCAGACCCCTGCACACACCTGCCCTCTAGGGTTCTGCAACGATCATACACCCTTACCCCACCCCCTAGATACTTAAGAACTGCCTAGGGGAAACTGAGGCACCCCCACAATATTCAGAGGAAACATTAAGAACAGTCCCGCTTTGTCACAGGGGACACTCTTGGCCAGTTAGCTGTGATGTGGCGGTGGGAGCATTTATCTAGGGTCTGCCCTAGGAATGATCTGGGGGAGGGGGGCATGCAGCAGGTCAGAGCAGCTGATCACAATGGTCCCTTCCGGCCGGCGTGTGTCTCAGCCGGTTCAACATTTCGCACCTGGCGGAGCCCTGCCGGGCAGGAGGCCTTGCTCTGGCAGCAGCCCCGGGGCCTTTCTGGGGTGCATGGGGGGCAGGGATCTGCTGGCGGCTGAGTGCCCCGGGGCCGGGTGGGGCAAAGGCTGGCTCTGGGCGCGGGGGCTGTGCCAAGCGGAACGCTGAGAGCAGCTGACAGCGGGAATGGACAGCTGAACAAGGGGGAGGGGCTAAGCCGGCCCCTTGCCCCCCTGGGTCCTGATACGCTGGTGCCCCTGCCCCCGCCGGCCCAGGGAGGGTGAGCTGGAGAGGTGACCCACGTCCCCCACAGCTGTGCCCTGGGGTCAGACGCAGATGGAGCAGAACCAATTGGATAAAGCCCTGGAAGCATCAGCAGACCCGGGGCAGGCAGGTCCGGTGTGACTTCCTGGCCTGAAGTGGGGGGGATGGGGGCTGGTTTCTGATCTCAGTCGCCCCAGGGGCCTATGGGCCAGGCCTATGTGTGTTCAGCTGGGCCAGGCAGGGGCCACGTCCCCCCTCCTATCCCCCACATCTGCACCAGCTGGTTCCCCATCCCCTGCCCACCACTTGCTGCTTGCCAAGGCCCTTCCGAGCTCTACCCCTCCTGACTCTCCCACCCTTCCCCTGCATTGGGCCCATGCACCCCACCTGCAGACACCCCCCGAGCCTTCCCCTAGCCCCCCTCGGAAAGCGGGGAACACTCGAGATCAGGCCCTAACTGCCCCGATTGAATCCAGACTGACACCAGCGCCGGGCCCAGGCGTCCAGCTGGAGTGGGTTTTACCAGCAGGACACGTTTACCGAGGCATGTGGCTGAGGTTGATTTGATCAGCCCTGCGCTGCGCTGCGGCTGGGAAGCCGGGAGCCCCGGGGCCAGGCAGGGAGCGCTGAAATATGGGGCCTGTCTGGCGTGCGAGCTGCAGCGAGCGCCCCGGCCCGGAGTGCCCCCGCCAGCAGCCGCGGGAGCCGTAACTGGGAGCAGGTGGTGGGGACGATCAGCCTGGGGGCTGTTCTTCATGGCTGCGTCCTGGCAGCCGGGTGTAATGAGGATTGGGGTTTCTGAGGCTACCTGTGTTGATGAGGGGGAGGACTGGTTTAGTCGTTCTGCGGGGCTGGCGCCCGGGTGAGGAGGTTTAAGGGGGGGGTGTTGATGCAGGGCGACACTTGAGGAACAGGGTTGGGTGGCTCAGCCCCCAAAGCACCTAGAGACCCTACAATAACAAACCAGCACACGGAGCCTCTGCGTGACCCTCCGTTACCATATGGGTGAATGCAGCTGCTCATAATTGACCCTATGCTAACGAAACACTCTAGGGGTCTGCGCACCCTAGGATAACAAGCCAGCGCCTGGCTCCGCCCACCCCAACGATAACAAACCAGCTCCTGGCTCTGCCCACCCCAACGATAACAAACCGGCACCCGGCTCCGCCCACCCCAACGATAACAAACCGGCACCCAGCCCCACCCACCCCAATGATAACAAACCGGCGCCCGGCCCCGCCCACCCCAAGGATAACAAACCAGCTCCCGGCTCCGCCCACCCCAACGATAACAAACCGGCGCCCGGCCCCGCCCACCCCAAGGATAACAAACCAGCTCCCGGCTCCGCCCACCCCAACGATAACAAACCGGCGCCCGGCCCCGCCCACCCCAACGATAACAAACCGGCGCCCGGCCCTGCCCACCCCAACGATAACAAACCGGCGCCTGGCTCCGCCCACCCCAACGATAACGAACCGGCGCCCGGCTCCGCCCACCCCAACGATAACAAACCGGCGCCCGGCTCCGCCCACCCCAACGATAACAAACTGGCACCCGGCCCCGCCCACCCCAACGATAACGAACCGGCGCCCGGCTCTGCCCACCCCAACGATAACAAACCGGTGCCTGGCTCTGGCCACCCCAATGATAACAAACCGGCACCCGGCTCTGCCCACCCCAACGATAACAAACCGGTGCCTGGCTCTGGCCACCCCAATGATAACAAACCGGCACCCGGTCCCGCGCACCCTATGGTAACAAACCAGTGCCTGGCTCCGCCCACCCCAACGATAACAAACCGGGGCCTGGCTCCGCCCACCCCAACGATAACAAACCGGGGCCCGGCTCCGCCCACCCCAACGATAACAAACCGGCGCCCAGCTCCGCCCACCCCAACGATAACAAACCGGGGCCCGGCTCCGCCCACCCCAACGATAACAAACCGGCGCCCAGCTCCGCCCACCCCAACGATAACAAACCAGGGCCTCTCCCCGCGAGGAGACCAGCTTGATGATGACAACTCCCACCAGCTCAGTGGCTTCTTGGTGAAATAACCCTGGGGACCGGTGCCCCAGGGTCTCTGATGGCCCCGGGGCCTGGCACCCCAGCCTTTAGAGGTTTCTACTCCATCCCGGAGGCCACTTGTCCTCCTGGCGAGGGTCACGCCAGCCATGGCTGCTGTGAGAATGGTGGTCTGCCCCCATCCTGACTCTGGTCTGGCCCTGCCCTGACTCTGAACGCCTAGTGCCAAGGCTCTGTCTGGCCAGCTGGCTTGTCTGGGGGGCAGGGGAGAGTCGGCCCCTGGGTTAAATCCCACAGGGCTGTGGCTCTGGCACGGCACCTTCCTTGCCAGGTGAGTCCCAAAAGGTGTGTGTGTGGGGGGGAGTCAGGGACGTGTCCCTCCTGCCCTTGCCCCGGCGTCCCTGCGACAGTCACACTCAGGGCAGCTCCCCATCTCACAGGAATGGGCTCAGGCTCTCTGCAGACCCAGGCAGACAGTGTGGCCTCACATGCCCACCCATCCTCCAGGCAACAAAATGGCAGGTGACATTCAATGTTGATAAATGCAAAGTATGCACGTTGGGAAACATCATCCCAACTGTACACATAAAATGACGGGATCTGAATTAGCTGTTACCACTCAAGAGAGAGATCTTGGCGTCATTGTGGAGAGTTCTCTAAAACATCCGCTCAGTGTGCAGCGGCCGTCAAAAAAGTGAACAGAATGTGGGGAATCATTAAGCAAGGGATAGATCATAAGACAGAAAATGTCACATTGCCTCTATAGAAATCCATGGTACAAATCCAGTATTCATCCTTGAATCCTGCGTGCGGACGTGGTCACGCCATCGCAAAAGAGAGCTAGTGGAATTGGAAAAGGTTCAGAAAAGGACAACAGAAATGATCAGGGGGACGGAACGGCTTCTGTATGAGGAGAGGTTAATAAGACTGGGAATTTTCAGCTTGGAAAAGAGACGACTAAGGGGGAATATGACAGAGGTCTGTAAACTCATGCCTGGTGTGGAGACAGTGAATAAGGAAGTGTTACTGACTCCTCCTCATAACGCAATCACTAGGGGTCACCCAATGAAATGAATAGGCAGCAGGTTTAAAACAAACAAAAGGAAGTATTTCTTCACACAACGCACAGTCAACCTGTGGAACTCCTTGCCAGAGGATGTTGTGAAGGCCAAGACCATAACTAGGTTAAAAAAAGAACTAGATAAGTTCCTAGAGGGCAGGTCCATCAATGACTATGAGCCAGGATGGGCAGGGATGGTGTCCCTAGCCCCTGTTTGCCAGAAGCTGGGAATGGGCGACAGGGGATGGATCACTGGGTGATTCCCTGTTCTGTTCATTTCCTCTGGGGCACCTGGCACTGGCCACTGTCGGAAGACAGGACACTGGGCTGGAGGGATCTGCTCTGACCCAGGATGGCTGTTCTGATGTTCTTTAAAGTTTTCCTTTGCAAACTACGAGGGCTGGAAACGTAATTCTGTAGGTTTGGTGGATGAATGTCGCGAGGCTGCTCTCACGCACTGATGCCAGGCGCAGGGCCCAGGTTCCAGTGCAGGGCTATAACCCAGCCCTGCCCCCCATGCCCACTGGTTCCCAGGGAAAAGCCAAGTCCTGGGTTTCAAGCAAGCAGGAGTGCCTGAAATTACAGCTGCTGCCTCCCTCCTCCTGGCGCATTGTCCTATGATGGGGGTGACTGATGCAGGGTCCCTGACCAATGCAAAGGGGGCAGCTGCTATGGGGAGGGACGGGGAGAGATCAGCAGCTGAGCATCCCCACAGCAGATGTCAGGCAGCTGCTCGCTGGCGGTGGGGAGGCGGCCGCCTGCCATGGCTAGTGCGGCAGGGCAGGACGCCTGGGTTCTCTTCCCAGCTCTGGCACGGGGGATGGTCCTTGCCCTGAGGATGTTCCAGTTGAACGTGAAGCCACACGGGGAGCTGCGTGTGTTAGCGTCTGCTCCTGCCTAGGGCCGAGATCTGGCGGCACACACAGGTTGCCAGAGCTGGTGCCTCGTGGCCCAGCGGGAGCGAGAATGTGCCAGTGTGGGGAGCTGGGAGCTGCTCAGCCAGGCCTGTGGCTGGGCACGGGGCTGGGGTGGGATGTGGAGCCTGCGGCGAGATGGCCGGTTCTAGGAGCAGGGCTGCGCCATGGGGATGCAGAAGGGTTTGGGCTGAGTCTCCCTGCAAGCAGATGGGGGGCAGCCTATCAGCTCCTGTCCAGCAAGGGGGAGGCCAGAGGGGTCTGTCTCCGGCGGCCCGGAGAGCTGGCTCAGGCTGAGGGATGTCTCTGAATGTAGTGAGCTACTTCGGAAGGTGCTGCAGGTCAGAACCGAGGTGTGGGGGCAGCCCGGGGCTGGGGCAGCCGGGGGCTGCGGGCTGGAATTGAGGGGCACCAGCAGAGCTGGGGGGAGCCCGGGGCTGTGGGCTGGTCTCATAACCTGAGCCCTTGATCTGATGGAGCCTTGCAGGTCTCGGAGCCAGCACTTCCGCCCACGGGCCTGGAGCAGAGCCGGGGGGCAGGGACCAATCTCCACTGCTCTTCTGGGGGCAGACAGGGGTGCGGGGGGCTTTGGAATCCAAATGTCTGGTTGCTCCCTGTGTCCTGGCACATCACTGCTGCCAGCATCCCTCCCTGCACCCCTCCAGCCTGGCATCCGCTGGCCTGGTGCCACCCCGGGCTCCCTCTCTGGCTCAGTGATCACAGCTAACGAGATGCCGATCGGTGGAGGCCAAACAAAGCGAGTCCAGCTTATGGTCCTGCCAGCCAATTAGCGCCCAGCAGTAAGTGATGCCCTGGGGTGGGGGCCCGGAGCAGCCGGGCTCTGCCTGCCCAAGACACAGGGCAAAGGGGGACCCCAACCCGACAGGACCCCAGGGGGAGCGGCCAGGCGTGTGATGCAGGCACTGGGCCGGGACTCGGAGATCTGGGGTGGCCACCCATCTCTGCCACTGACTCCCTGGGGTGTCCGTGGGCGAGTCACTGATCCTGCCCTGCCTCCCGGGGGCACTGTGCGGATAAAAGCCCCTGGACTGTGTCCGGGAAGGTGGCACCCTGGGGAGCTGTCTCTGGTGCTGACTGAGGCCCAGCAGAGGCTGCTGGGATCTGCCCGGAATCGCCAGGGCTCGGAGCCCCGTTCCAAGCAGGCAGGTTCCCGCAGCCTCAGCTCTTCCCCCGCTGACTCTGTGCCCCCATCTCTCTCGCAGGGTCCAGGTGGCGTTTTACATCAACGAAAACACCTTCAAGGAGCGGCTGAAACTCTTCTTCATCAAGAACCAGCGCTCCAGTGAGTCGCTCTGGCCGCCCCGAGTCCTGGGAGGGGTTTTGGGGGGGGCCCGGCGCAGAGTCTGGGATGGCTAGGGCAGGGCGTGGCCAGCCCGCGGTGATGGACGGTTCTGTGGGTCTACAGCTGCCGGGGCCCCAAACAGGATCTGCCTGGGCCACAGGGGATGGGACTGAAACACAGCTCGGAGCCCCCGGGAACCTCCTGTTTCTCCCCGCTGGCCCCATCTACTCCCTCGCCTCGTGGGCGTTACTCTGTCTTTCTTGGTGCCCAGCTAGCTCTAGGCTTGAGGCAGGAATCCCTGGGTGTGATCCAGGACTCCTGGGTTCATCCCCAACTCTGGGAGTGGTTAGAGCAGTGGGGGAAGGGGGGGGCAGGGACTCCTGGGTTCTGTCTAACTCTGGGAAGGAGTGTGGTGTCTAGCGGTTAGAGCAGGGAGGACTGGGCGTCAGGACTCCTGGGTTCCCTTGTAGGGAGTGGGGTGGAGGCTCTGCCCTTGCAGTCCGTGCTGACCCCAGTGTGGCGCGTGGGGCACGGCCAGTCTCATCCCCCGCGTGTGTTTCAGGTTTGCGGGTGCGTCTGTTTAACTTCTCTCTCAAGCTGCTCAGCTGCCTCCTGTACATCATCCGGGTGCTGCTGGACGACCCCCAGGAGGCCCGAGGGGGCTGGTGAGTGAGGCCCCCCTGTCCCGGCCGTGACTAGCTCAGAGCCCCCCAGCTGAGGGCAGCCAGGAGAGACAGGCAGCGCCGTGCCGGGATCCGCACAGAAAGGGTGGGGTGGGCACGGGCGCCCCATGGGCAGACCCCACATGCCTCGTTACCCAGAATGCTCTCTGCCGCGGGCACCACCTGGTTTGCGCCAGTCACTCCCCCCCGGCCAGGAACATGCCGCCTGCACGTGCAGGGCAGGAGAGGCTGTCTGAGCAACCTTGGCACGGAGATCACAGCGGGCACTCTGGGGTGGGGGGCAGAAACCAGGGCCGGCCCGGTGACTGGCCTCCGCCTCCGGGGAGAGATGGCCAGGGGCTCAGAGGTCTGTCTGTCTGGCTGTCTGTCTCCTTCTGCTTTTCCAGCTGGGGCTGCCCCAGGCAAAACCACTCGGCTCACCACCTGCATAAATTTGACTGGTAAGTGTCCGGAGGCACCGAGCTGGCTGGGCCAGGGCTGGGGAGCTCCGGAGTATGCCCTCAATGTGGCTTTTCTCTTCCAGGACCCCGATTATCTGGGTGAATAGGCCTCTGCCCCTCTGGGGGCTGCAGGTGAGTGGGGGTGTCCAGGGGGAGCAGCAGGAGGCTGGAGCGCATGGGGGTTAGTGACTTGTGGGTGCCTAGGAGTCTGTGTCCCAGTATTGGGGGGGTTGCCTTGGGGGTGTGATGGACACATGGAGGGACCTCTGCCACTGGGAGGGTACTGAGCTGGTCACAGGGGTTATCAAGGAAGGTGGCGTGTCTGCAGTTTCACCAGCCTCTTTCCTCCCAAAGGATCCCAGGGGTTGCTTCTCTGGGCACTGAAATGCAGCTGGCTCTGGGGTGGGATGCAGCTGCTGTATAACGGCCACGCAGCAGCGCCCCACAGGGATCGCTCACCAAGCACAGACATGCAGCCACCTCTGGGGTGGGGCATGGTCACCTGGCAAAGTTAACAGCCGCTGGGCAAATGCTGCCCAACATCTTAGGGCAACACAAGGGGCAAGGGAACCAATCTGACCCGAAGAGCAGAAGCCAGGAAGGCCCAGGACTCCGAAGCCCCAGCCGGCCTGGGGGTGGGGGTGGGGGGTGGAGAAAGCAGCGGCAGCCTTGACGTTAAATATCTGCCCTCTGGCCAAGGGCCCAGGGGATCATTACGGCTACGGATGGACCCCATGACTTCCAAAGACCTCCGTGGATCAGCACCGGAGGCTGGGAGCCGCAGGGTCCTGCCTGAGGCAGCGAGGCCCCCAAACTCCCTGCTGCCATGGGTAGCAGGGGGATCCCCGCAGCTCCCCACCGCTGCGGACGGCAGGGGGACCCTCAGGTGGTGCAGGCCCCGGAGCTCCCAGCCACCCCACGGCTGCCCAGTTCCTGCCCATTTTATCACAGGCAGTTTTAGTAAAAGTCAGGGATGGGTCACGGGCGCCGTGAATACCCATGACACAATCTTAGCCTCAATCCTGGGGCCTGCTGGACCGCCGGCTGCTTGGCAGGAGCTGGGGTCCCCTCCCAGTCCCTTGGGATGGCCCGAGGCCCTGCGCTGGTGGGGAAAGATCTGGGCTCCCTGTGGGGCTGTCAGCGTCGTTCCCTTACTGACCCCCCCTCTGTTCCCCACCCCCAGGTGCTGGTGGCTTTGATCAGTTTCCTGGAGACGATGCTGCTGGTGTATCTCGGCTACAAGGTACAACCGGGGGGCAGGGGCGGGGGGTGGGGGGCTTCTCCGTGCAAATCCCCTTGGCCTGAACCAACTTCCCTGCCCCGCAGTGGGCCCCGGGGGCAGGAATCCCTGGCACTGGACTCTCTTTGGGAGGCGGGTACCCCAGCTGCCTCCCCTCTGACCCCCTCCCGGGATCTCTGCCTTTCTGCTGCTATCACCTGCTACAGAAGGGGGGTCCCTCTGAGCAAGATGGGGGGGGGCAGACTCTGCCCAGGTGTAAATCAATAGACCCACCCTGGTTTACCCCAGCTCAGGATCTGGCCCTCGGGGTTCCAGCCCCGTCCCCAATCCCCCAATACGTGGGAACTCGCCCCCCGCCCGGGGCAGCTGGCAGACACCCCTGGAGTGATGAGCTCTTTGGCGGGGGGGATGGGCAGAGAGGGGGCAGGGAGGGACCCCCCTGTCCAGGGATCATCCCATTCCCTGGTGATGGGGGGAGTGGGGCTGGGACTGGAGGGGAGAGAGGCTGCAGCCGGGGGTGGGGGGGGGCAGGATAGAGGGATTTAATGCCCCCCCAAGTATTGTTATTGACAAGGCCAGTTCTCCACCCAGGTGGCTCGGGGGGGGGGGGGTGTTCCCAGATCTTTCCTCTTCGTTTCTTTTAACGACCTCCCTGCTTTGAGCAGTAACATGAAAGCTGCGGGACCAGGGGGGAGACAAGCACCGTGGAGCCTCCCCCCCCCCGGCTTTACAACAGACTGTGGTAATTTGGTGAAAGACTGACAGAGCCGCGTGGAGAGGACCTCGGGAAACTGCTCATCCTGCACCCCCCAGCTCAGCCGGTCCCCTCAATCCCGACCCCCAGCCCCCCTTAGCCCAGCCCAGGGCAGCCGATGCCCCTCCATCCTGAGTGAACTGGGGATGAGGGGGCCGTGGCTGGGGGCTGGGGATGAGGGGCGGGGGGATCAGTTACTGTTTGTTCCCGCTGGGAGGGTCTGGGGTTCTGATTTCCTCTCCCCCGTCGCCAGGGGAACCTGTGGGAGCAGGTTCTGCGGGTTCCCTTCATGCTGGAGATGATGAACACGGCACCTTTCCTCATCACGGTGAGTCTGAGCCAGGGGCCCCCTCCCCATCCCCCCTTCCCCCACTGCATCCCCTGCCCCACTAACCCCCTTCCCCCACTACACCCCCAGACTCTGCCCCACTAGATCCCGCCTCTCCCGCTAACCTCTCCACCCCATTCTCCCCACCAACCGCCCCATCCCAGCCCCTCCCTGATCTCACTGCTTCCCTCAATAACCGCCCCCCCCGGTCCATCACCCCCACGCCCTTGGCATGTTGCTGTCCTAGGACAGGGGCCCATGGTGGGAGAAGTGGGATCCCTACAAGACACCATCCCCTCCCCCGCCCTGACCAGACCTCAGCCTCCCACATCCAGCAAATAACAGGGCAGGGCAGATTCCTGCTGCTGGGAGGGGTCTGTCCTGTGCTGGGGGGGGGGCTCTGCCCCCCCACTGCTAACCTCACCCCGGCCCCTCCTCTGCTCAGGTGTTCTGGCCCCCGCTGCGCAATCTCTTCATCCCGGTGTTCCTGAACTGCTGGCTGGCCAAGCACGCCCTGGAGAACATGATTGTGAGTCTCAAGGCTGGGGAAGGGGGGGCTCGCCCAGGGGTGGGGGACACGGCTCTGGCCCCCCTCCCCCCTCGCCTCTGTGCTGGCCCTTCTCAGACAGACCCATCCCAGCTGAGTGGCAAAAGGCTCCCTGGCCCCGTCCTGCAGGGCCCCTGGGGGACACCTGCGCCCCCCCCACCCCCGGGGCACACTCCATGCCAATGAGCAGCACCCAGTGTACCCGCTGGGTCTGGGATTTCTGCTGCTGTCCCAGGTGTGCCGGGCTCAGTGTGCGTGCGCGGGTTGCCTGCCGGGGCTGGGAGGGGACGGCAGCGCCCGGCCCCTCAGCGCCCCCCCAGCCCCCGCCTCTCGCCCCAGCAGAACGATCTCCACCGCGCCATCCAGCGGACGCACTCCGCCATGTTCAACCAGGTCCTGATTCTGGTCTGCACCCTGGTCTGCCTGATGTTCACCTGGTGAGTGGGGCCCGGGCAGCGGGGGCTGGAGGGGTCCCGGGGAGGTGGGGCCGGGGTGAGTGGAGGCAGGATCCTGCCCCGCCCACTGGGGCCCTGCCCCTCCCCAGCTGCAGGGACAACGCTCAGACCAGCTGGGCTGGGGAAGGGGCAACGCTGAGGTTGGCTCAAGTTCAGGGCCTGAACGCAGCCCCCCCGGTGGCCCTATTGGCCCCGTGCGCTGGGCTTTGAAGGAACAAAGGTTCTGGGCTCAGCGGCGTCCCCCTGGGGGCCGGTGGGGCGTGGGGGGAGCTGGGCTGGCAGGGGCAGGTGAGTGGCAGCACCATGGACAGCAGCCCAGCTGGGCCTTTTCCGCCTGCCCCTTGGGCCCGGAGACTTGAACCCCCAGAGCCACCCAGGCTGAGCGCCTGGCACGCTGTGACCCCGCCCGCCTGCCGGGGTCAGCGTGGGGATGACCCTCCCCGCCCTGCTGCGTTGCTGCAGCCAGCTCTGGGGCGGGGCACGTCACTCGCCAGCGATCCCGATGATCCTGGCTGTGACGCTGACCCGTGGCTCCCCCCCAGCATCTGTGGGATCCAGCATCTGGAGCGCGCGGGCAACAACCTCACCCTCTTCGACTCACTCTACTTCTGCATCGTCACCTTCTCCACCGTGGGCTTCGGGGACGTCACCCCCAAGATCTGGCCCTCCCAGCTGCTGGTCGTCATCATGATCTGCGTGGCGCTCATCGTGCTGCCCATCCAGGTGAGCTGCAGGCAGGCGGGAGGCTGCCCAGACGGGCAGGGGGTGGGTGGGAAGAGCGGGACCTGCGGGTCGGGTCACTCCCGAACTCTTGGGGAGCCAGCTGCACTCCCGGGGCTCGGCCCCGTTAGCGTAACACGGGGGGCACCTGGCCTCCACGGGGAGCCAACGGTTGCTGACGGGCTCCTCAGTCCAGCAGCCAAGGTCGAGCCGGCTCCAGCGGCTGGAGGCTGAAGCTGGCCGAGTTCCAGCCGGCCACACGGCGCCGATGTTTGCCAGGGAGGGGAATGAACCCGGGGGCACGGTGGGGTCTCTGTCCCTGGCGGCTCTGAGCTCAGGCTCTGCTCGGGGCCAGCCAGGAATGAGCTCAGGGCCGTCCCACGGCCTGCACTGGGCAGGGGTCGGACCAGGTCCTTCTGGCCGTGGCATCTCGGGAAGAAACAATGACTCCGGCCGGGGTGCGCCCTGGATTCCTCAGAAGCAGGGTCCAGCCACTTGGGGTGACCGGGGGGCAGGTCAGTGTGGGGGGTGGGAGAGAGTCCAGAGGGGGAAAGCTGGAGCCAGGGAGGCAGGCGAGCTCTCTCCGCAGGCCAGGAGGGGGAGACCTGCCTTTCCGCTGCCTTTTCGCAGCTCCAGCCCCGGGGCGCTCCTGCCTAGGCCCACCGCACATCGGGCCCGCTGAGCTCCCTTGCCCTGGTGTAGACAGCACGCAGCTCCAGGGGTCACCCCGGATCAACCCCGGAGCGGAACCGCCCCCGGTGCTTCCGGCACCATTGCATTTGGGCCCAGAGACAGGAGGCAAATTCCAGGATCCACCGAGCCAGATCCCCAGCTGGCGTCAGTGGCCTTCGCTCCATTGGCTACATATGCATTACGTGTGGCTGCGTGTGCATTGCGTGTGCCTGCGTGTGCATTGTGTGTCCACGGTCCTGGCCAGGGCTGGAGGCTGCCAGGTACTTCCCACCCGTCTCCTTGCCCTGGAGCTGGCGTGTGGGGAGCCCCGCCTGGCGGCTTGGCAGCAGCTGGCCTCACACGGTGACGGGGGCGGGCGAGGACACGAAGTGCTGGCTCCTGCCGTCTGTCAGCTCCGGGAGAGGTGGATTAGAGCTCCCAGGGCCAGGAACAGCCGGTTTTTGGGGAGCCTGGAGCCTGGTGAGAGCTGCAGGGCCCCCTGCCCCGTCCCCGCAAGCAAGGGACCTGGGGAGGCCCCAGTGCAAGGCAGGAGACAGGGCCCCCCAGACAGGCTGCCGGCTTTTCCTGGTGCTGAAGGTCTGGTGGGGGGATAAAGATGGAGCTGGGGGGGGGGTCGCCCCTCTAGCAGGAGGGAGGGGGCAGGGCCCTTGCTCCACCCCACAGGGACGTGCAGCAGCTGGGATTCGCCCCCCCCCCCCCATCACTCTGTCCATGCAGCTTCCTGCCTCCTCAGCCCCAGGGAACAGACCCCCCAGCCCCAGGGAACAGCCCCCCCTCCCGAGAAGTGGCCTGCCAGCTCCTCTGCCTCCCCATTACCCCCCACGCTCACTCCCAGCCCCAGAGGTACCACCCCACTGGTGTGCTGCCAGGCCCAGGGACTCTCCGTGCACGCGTTCCCCGCCGGGAAGGAGTGGGATCCCAGCCCAAGGGGGCTAACCCAGCTGGCAGCAGCCACGGGCCCAGCCCACCCCCTGGCGCTGGCACGACCGGGCCCAGAGCAGAATGGGGGGCGGAAACCCAGAGCAAATTCATGGCATGGGCCTGCTTCCAGCCCGCGCACCATACACGAGGACCCCTCGCCCGGCACCGAGATGCAGCCACCTCTGGGGTGGAGTGTGGGGGCTGTTTATACAGGGATCCCTCGCCCGGTGCTGAGGTACCCGCACGTTGCTCCTAGCTGCACACCACCTGCTGAGCACCCCTCCCTGCAGCCCAGCGCCCCCCACTAAGCCCCCACCCCTCTCCCCACAGCCCAGAGCCCCCTGCCAAGTCCCTGCTCCGCTCCCCGCAGCCCAGTGGCGCCCGCTGAGCTCCCATCCTGCTCCCTCCAGCACCCCCCACCGAGCCCCTGCCCCGCTCCCCACAGCCCAGCGCCCCCCGCCGAGCCCCTGCCCTGCTCCCTGCAGCCCAGTGTCCCCCGCTGAGCCCCCATCCTGCTCCCTCCAGCACCCCCCACCAAGCCCCGCCCCTCTCCCCGCAGCCCAGAGCCCCCCGCCGAGCCCCTGCCCCTCTCCCCACAGACCAGCGCCCCCCACCGAGCCGCTGTCCCGCTCCCTCCAGCGCCCCCCGCCGAGCCCCCGCCCCTCTCCCCACAGCCCAGTGCCCCGCCGAGCCCCTGCCCCTCTCCCCACAGTCCAGCGCCCCCTGCTGAGCCCCCGCCCTGCTCTGTGTGGCACAGTGACCCTAGCGCTGCGGCTCGGAGGGGCGCGCGCCCCCTAAGGCCGGCTCCCCGCCCTCTCTCGCAGTTCGAGCAGCTGGCCTTCCTATGGATGGAGCGCCAGAAGTCGGGGGGCAACTACAGCCGGTACCGGGCGCAGACGGAGAGGCACGTGGTGCTGTGCGTGAGCTCCCTCAAGATCGACCTGCTCATGGACTTCCTCAACGAGTTCTACGCCCACCCCCGCCTGCAGGTGAGAGGGGGCGGGGCGCCAGGCTGCGGGGGGCACAGGGGGGCTAAGGAGCTCACCCCCCATTCTGCAGCCCCCCCAAACACCAATGGTGCCAGCTGCTCTGGGGGCGATGGCACGCTGACACTCCTGACATCCCAACTCTGCACAGACATTGTCCCCGGCCAGGGTCGTGGGGGGAGGACAGGGTTCGGGGGATCAGTGTGGGACTTGGGGTGCAGGACAGGGCTTGGGGGGTCAGTGTGGGGCTTGGGGGGCTCAGCATGGAGCTTGGGGGACAGAACAGGGTTCGGGGGATCAGTGTGGGACTTGGGGCACAGGACAGGGCTTGGGAGGGTCAGTGTGGGGTTTGGGGGGCAGGACAGGGCTGGGGGGCTCAGCGTGGGGCTAGGGGGGCAGGACAGGGCTTGGGGGGCTCAGCATGGAGCTTGGGGGACAGAACAGGGTTTGGGGGATCAGTGTGGGACTTGGGGCACAGGACAGGGCTTGGGAGGGTCAGTGTGGGGCTTGGGGTCAGGGCAGCGTTTTGAGGGATCAGCATGGGGCTTGGGGGAAGATTTGGACATGAAAATCTGGGGGTCCAGTTCAGGTATTGGGGGGTTCAGTGCAATGTTGGGGGGGTGAATGTTCGCTCCCACACTCTCTGCACACTCTGGTCTGCCCCTTCCCCACCGCCCCCCCACCGCCTGCCAGCATGCTCACTCCTTGTCAAATCGGGAGCAACGCCCTCAACTAGCAGAAGGGGTGATTTGCATATTCATATATGCAAATGAGACACCCCCACAGACTACTGCACTGTGTCATGTATGGCCTTTGTGCTTGGCATAGCCTAAGTGGGAGGGGGGCAGAGGGAACAGAGTGATCCATTTTATCTCCCTTGCCCAGGAATCGAACCAGCAGCTGGGCTCGGGGGGGGGGCATAGGTGGGGCAGCTGACTCAATGCCCCCCTCCCCACTCCAGGAAAAACATGCTTTGGAAGCTCTCAGGGCCCGATCCTGGGTTCTCAGGATAAATTGAGGGTAACCACTGTAAGTAGACAAAGGGGAAACTGAGGCATGGAGCGGGGCGGTGCCTTACTCCAGAGTGTGGAGCCAGGAGTAGAAGCCAGGAGTCCCGATGCCAGCGTCATGCCCTGTATGGAGTGCCGTTGGCTCTGTGCTGCATTATGGGCGGGGGAGGGGGCAGACCCTGGGTACCCCTGGCAGAGGGGCCAGTGCCCTACCAGATGGTTGGTTACTGTTGCTGCCTGCTCGTGGGCGCTCCTCCACCGCAGGGCTGGAGGTTGCAGGCTCAGACCCAGCCCGGGGCTGGTGTGGGGCAGGGGGCATCTGTAACGAGGCTGGTTCTGGTGGGACCCAGCTGAGAGGTGCCAAGTCAGGACCCATTGCTGAGAGCAGGGCAGGGCTTTTGCAAACTAAAGCAAACCAAACCCGCCAGCCAGCGAGGACTTGGGTCTCACCCCACCGGCTAACCACAAGTCAGGCCGGCAATGCCCTCAGACGCGCCCGTTTCCCAGGATCCCCACCAGCGCCGCTCGCTGTGGGGATGCACGGTTATGAAAACCAATTCGCCAGTAAAAGAAAGACGGTTCTCCCGATCCAACGGACCAAGCCCCAGACCCCGGAACAAGTCAGCTCTTACCCACAAATCACGCTGTTGCCCATCCTTTAGCATCTAAAAGCTAAAGGTTTATTGATCAAAGGAAACCGAGGTCGGTGAGAGCCAGCACGGGTGAAATGGAATCAGTCCCATCCAGTAACGGCCAAGTTCTCGGGTCAGGCTTGTAGCAGGGATGGAATAAGCGGCAGGTTCAAATCAAGTCTCTGGAGAACGTCCCCAGCTGGGAGGGGTCCTTCGGTCCCGGGTTCAGAGCTTCCGTGTGTAGCAAGGTCCCTCCAGAGGTGAGCAGCAGGACAGACGACCAGGTGGAGGAGCTGCAGTAGCTTTGTATAGTCTCTTGCCAGGTGGCCTCTGCTTTCTTTGTCCCAAGGACAAGCTGCCCAGCCCATGGCCTGGAAACACCTCAGAGTTCGGTCCATGGGCAGGCCCTGCCCGCCTGGCTGAGTCCCCAGGCGTGTCTGCCTTCTCACAATGGGCCAGTTGTGTCGCTGATGGTCCTTACTGGGCCACCCAGCAGGCTGGGCAGAGCTGACCCCAACGTGTCTGGGGCGTCCCCCAGAAGCAGAGCGCAGGTTTGAGCTACAGACAGGACAGAGCCAACACTGATAACTTCAAATACAAAACGGATACACGCACCCAGACAGCCCAATCCTAACCAGCCAACCGTCACCTCGTCTTAGACACCTCATTTGACCCCCTTTATACACCGTTTGGTGCCACCACTGGACCTTGGTTGCAACAATGATCTACACGGTCCCAGTTCACGTCAGGAACATCACAGCATCGACCCCTATAGAGTGAAGCTCTGGACCCCCACCCCGTGCTGCAGCAGGAAGAGCTGGGCACTGTGGGCACAAGGGGGCACTGAGCCCTGATCCCAGCTGGGGAGGTGCAGGGGAAGGGTGCTGCGGGGGGAGGGGGGAGGGCTGTTCCAGGAGGCCCCGATGGGCTGGTGCCTTGGCACCACTCTGCGGCCGTGTGGGTGCGGGGGGTCTGGCCTAGCAATGCCCATTGCACCCTCCCTGGATGCGGGGGCTGCCCATTGCTGTGCAGGGCTCAGAGGGGCTCAGCGGGCAGGCGAAGGGCTGGCGTAGCCCAGGGCTGGAGCTCTGCGCTCCCTGAACCCTCCGGACCCCATGGAAGGGTGCAGGGAGGGGAAAGGGAAACTGGGAGGGAGCGGGTGGGGTGGGGATGGTGGATGGAGGGGGGTGGTCATAGTGGGATGGGGACTGGCGGGGGGCGGGGGGCTAGCCCAGGGGGCGGGCCGTGCCGGGGAGGTGTAGGTATCTGGCAGAGGGGGCTGGCCATGCTGGGATAGAGGCTGGTATGGGGGGGCTGGCCCAGGGGGCGGGCTGGGCCGGGGAGGTGTAGGTACCTGGCACAGGGGGCTGGCTGTACTGGGATATGGGGGGGCTGGCCATGCCGGCATAGGGGGATGGCATAGGGGGGCTGGCCCGGGGGGCCGGCCGTGGGGGTGGCGTAGAGGGCTGGCCGTGCCCTGACCATGCTCCGCGACTCCCCGGCAGGGCTACTACGTGGTGATTCTGTGCCCCACGGAGATGGACATGGCGGTGCGGCGGGTGCTGCAGATCCCGCTCTGGTCCCAGCGCGTCATCTTCCTGCAGGGCTCGGCCCTCAAGGACCAGGACCTCACGCGGGCCAAGTGAGTGCCAGCCAGGCGGGGCTGCCCCAGGCCTCGGGGGCCCTTCCTCCCATCCCCGTCGGCCAATGACAGAGGGAATCGATGGAACTGGCCAGTGGGGTCAGAAAATCTTGGCCACCCCCGCCCAGCCAGCTGGCGGACCCATATGGGGGGCCCTGCCCCTGTGAAAGGAGGGGTGCCGGGGCAGGGAGCTGGCCTTGTCTGTGATGGGGGAGCAAGGGGTCCAGTCCCATCCTGTCTCCAGCCACTTTGCTCCCCACAGCTGGTCTAAGCTGCCCCGCTGGGGTCTGGTTTCCTGCTAATCCCCGTCTCTTCTCCCCACACTGAAGGATGGATGACGCAGAGGCCTGCTTTATCCTCAGCAACCGCTTCGAGGGGGACCGGATCGCTGCGGTAGGTGCCACGCATTGATATCCCGCCCTGCGGGCCACCCAGCCGGACCCAGCACAGGCTTAAAGATGGTACCGGGGGAGGGGTATTTATTACCCAGCACCCAGACACCCCAACCAAGATCGGGGCCCTGTCGTGCCGGGCGCTGCCCAGACCCCGACCGAGATCGGGGCCCCGTCGTGCCGGGCGCTGCCCAGACCCCCACCGAGATCAGGACCCCGTCGTGCCGGGCGCTGCCCAGACCCCGACCGAGATCGGGGCCCCGTCGTGCCGGGCGCTGCCCAGACCCCGACCGAGATCGGGGCCCCGTCATGCCGGGCACTGCCCAGACCCCAACCTAGATCGGGGCCCCGTCATGCCGGGCACTGCCCAGACCCCAACCGAGATTGGGGCCCCGTCGTGCCGGGCGCTGCCCAGACCCCGACCTAGATCGGGGCCCCGTCATGCCGGGCACTGCCCAGACCCCAACCTAGATCGGGGCCCCGTCATGCCGGGCACTGCCCAGACCCCGACCGAGATCGGGGCCCCGTCGTGCTGGGCGCTGCCCAGACCCCGACCGAGATCGGGGCCCCGTCATGCCGGGCACTGCCCAGACCCCGGCTGAGATCGGGGCCCCGTCGTGCCGGGCACTGCCCAGACCCCGACCGAGATCGGGGCCCCGTCGTGCCGGGCGCTGCCCAGACCCCGACCGAGATCGGGGCCCCGTCATGCCGGGCGCTGCCCAGACCCCGACCTAGATCGGGGCCCCGTCGTGCTGGGCGCTGCCCAGACCCCAACCGAGATCGGGCCCCTGTCGTGCTGGGCGCTGCCCAGACCCCGACCAAGATCAGGGCCCCGTCGCGCTGGGCGCTGCCCAGACCCCGGCCGAGATCAGGGCCCCGTCGTGCTGGGCGCTGCCCAGACCCCGGCCGAGATCAGGGCCCTGTCGTACGGGATGCTGGGCCACACAGCTCTCCTGCAGTGGCTTCTGGGATACGCGCTGGCAGGGACTGTGTTGTCTGGGTCTCCATCCTCCACAGGGACCCCACCTGGGCAGGCTGAGACCCCCTGGTGCAGGGCAGCAGGAAGCAGCTGCTAGGCTGTCTGCATTTCCCAGCCATGGCTCCCTGTGTGGGTCGCTGTGTCCACGCCAGGCCGATTGGGTCTCTGGGGACCACACTGCGCAGCAGGGTGCTGGGGGCTGTGGGGAGGCACTGTGGGGAGGCGTGATCCCTCCTGGCACCTGGGGGGCTGGGGGAAACGTGAGGGGGCTGGCCTGGCTGTGACGCTCTGCCCCATCTTGCCCATCCCCCCAGGATCATCAGACCATCCTGAGGGCCTGGGCGGTCAAGGACTTTGCCCCCAACTGCCCCCTGTACGTTCAGATCCTCAAACCCGAGAACAAGTTCCACATCAAATTTGCAGGTGAGGCGCCCTCACACGGCCCCGCTGAGCCCTCTCTGCCCCCGTCCTGTCTCTGCCTCCGCTGTGCCCCTGGCACCCTCTCCTGCCCCATGCTCCTGCAGTGATCGGCAACGGGGGAGAGGAGAGAGATGGGGGGTGTCTATGGGGATGGGGGGATGGAGGGTTGGCTGGATAGAGGGTTATGAATGAGGGTGGATAAATGGGGAGATGGGGATGTATATGGGGATGGACGGATGGATCGGACAGGGGGTAGATGAATAGAGCAGACACAGTGGATGGGGATGGACGGATGGATCGGACAGGGGGTAGATGAATAGAGCAGACACAGTGGACGGGGATGGAGGGAGGGATCAGGCCGGGGGTAGATGAATAGAGCAGACACAGTGGACGGGGATGGAGGGAGGGATCAGGCCGGGGGTAGATGAATAGAGCAGACACAGTGGATGGGGATGGAGGGAGGGAGCAGGCGGGGGGTAGATGAATAGAGCAGACACAGTGGACGGGGATGGAGGGAGGGATCAGGCCGGGGGTAGATGAATAGAGCAGACACAGTGGACGGGGATGGAGGGAGGGATCAGGCCGGGGGCAGATGAATAGAGCAGACAGTGGACGGGGATGGAGGGAGGGATCAGGCCGGGGGTAGATGAATAGAGCAGACACAGTGGACGGGGATGGAGGGAGGGATCAGGCCGGGGGTAGATGAATAGAGCAGACCCAGTGGACGGGGATGGAGGGAGGGATCAGGCCGGGGGTAGATGAATAGAGCAGACACAGTGGATGGGGATGGAGGGAGGGAGCAGGCGGGGGGTAGATGAATAGAGCAGACACAGTGGACGGGGATGGAGGGAGGGATCAGGCCGGGGGTAGATGAATAGAGCAGACACAGTGGACGGGGATGGAGGGAGGGATCAGGCCGGGGGCAGATGAATAGAGCAGACAGTGGACGGGGATGGAGGGAGGGATCAGGCCGGGGGTAGATGAATAGAGCAGACACAGTGGACGGGGATGGAGGGAGGGATCAGGCCGGGGGTAGATGAATAGAGCAGACACAGTGGACGGGGATGGAGGGAGGGATCAGGCCGGGGGCAGATGAATAGAGCAGACAGTGGATGGGGATGGAGGGAGGGATCAGGCCGGGGGTAGATGAATAGAGCAGACAGTGGATGGGGATGGAGGGAGGGATCAGGCCGGGGGTAGATGAATAGAGCAGACACAGTGGAAAGGGATGGAGGGAGGTATCAGGCCGGGGGTAGATGAATAGAGCAGACACAGCGGACGGGGATGGAGGGAGGGATCAGGCCGGGGGTAGATGAATAGAGCAGACACAGTGGACGGGGATGGAGGGAGGGATCAGGCCGGGGGCAGATGAATAGAGCCCACAGAGGAGTGGACGGGGATGGACGGAGAGCTAGAGAAGGAGGGAAGGTGGTCGGGTGGCTGGGTGGACGGAGAGCTGGCAGAGGCAGGATGATAGGCGGATGGAGGGAAGAAGGAAGGGACGGATGAAGGAAGCAAGCAGCTGGGGGAGCAGGCCCAGCTCCTCCGGGGCAGCCTCGGCCCTGGCTCCCAGCCCGTGTGCGCCTCTCTCTGCAGATCACGTGGTCTGCGAAGAAGAATTCAAGTACGCCATGTTGGCTCTGAACTGTGTGTGTCCAGCCACGTCCACCCTCATCACGCTGCTGATCCACACCTCGCGGGGACAGTGAGTAGCTGTGCCCGTCGCTGGCTGACCGCCCCCAGCTGGGGCTGCACTAGACACAGCAGCACCGCCTGCGCCTGCTCAGAGCCTGAGCCAGTCGCTTTCGGGCTGCGGGACCCACCCAGTGCATCCCAGTGGGGTGTTGATTTTCAGCCCCACTGCTCTGGGGGTCCTGCCAATTGCACCCCAGCAGCAGGTCTCTCCACCCACCCTGGGGTCAGTACTCAAACTCTTCTGGGAGGGAAGGCAGTCAAGGGTGGGGTGGGACCAGGGAGCCCCACAGCACTTCCTCCTGCCCTGGAGACCTGTGCCCACCCACAGCAGCACTGAGAAAGAAGCGGGGGCAGGAGCCAGTGCCAGGGTGGGAGAGGAAACAGCATTAGGTGCATTGGGGGAGGCAGGAGTCAGCAGCAGGGTGGGGGAGACTAGCCCCAGCAGCATCTGCCTGAGTGTGCAGAGAGCCTGAGCCAATTGCAGGGTGGGGGATGGTGGGGTGGCGGGGATGGGGTCGGTTGTCATTTGCCCCTTGGTGCCTTTGGACAGACCCACCCCCATGGAGCCCTTCAAGCCGCGGCCGAGCGCCTGGCAGTCCCTGTCCAGGTGAGTCCGGGCTGGGGCCTGGGTGGGTGACGCGCTGCGGGGCAGGGGGGGGACGCTCTTGCCTCTGGGTCACGGGCCAGGAGGAGACGTTGGGGCCCCTCGTCCTGGGCCGACCCCCGGCTGGAGCCCCCGCATCCAGAGCCAGGCGAGCAGCAGAGGGAGGGGCCCCAACCCTGCCCAGCTCTGGGACATCCCCCCCTGCGTTCTGTGAATGGCTGGAGCCCCGTGGACTTTCCCTGCCGTGACCCAGGCACCAGCGACACCGGGGGTGAGTCCACAGGCCAGGGCTCCCCTCCCTCCTGGGCAGGGGTCGGGGGAGGGCCCCCCCCTGACCCCAGGGCTGTGATGCACATGGGGGGCGTCTCTCCCGCCTCAGGGACGGCCCCGCCTCCCCGGAGCAATGGCAGAGGATGTACAGCCGCTGCTCGGCCAACGAGGTCTACCACGTCCGGCTGGGGGACAGCAAGTTCCTGGGCCAGTACCAGGGCAAGAGCTTCACCTACGCCTCCTTCCACGCCCACAAGAGGTACGCGGGGCCGGGGGAGGGCGGCTCCATGTGCCGCGTGTGCACCCCCGCATGCTGGCACACCCTTGCACATGCACGCACATGTGTATGCTCATGCCCATGCTCACACACGTGCTCATACACTTATGCACACGCTCACACACATTGGCATACCCTTCCAGGTGCTTGCACGCACGTGGGCAAGCTTACACCCTGGTGCGCATGCTTACACACATTGATTGGTGCATACCCTTGCACATGCATGCACATGCTCACACATGTCCTTGTACACTTATGCACACACTTACAGACGTTGGCATACTCTTCTGTGTGCTTGCACACACTTACACACATGTACGCTCGTGCCCCGCCTGCAGACACACATTTGCGTGCCCTTGCACGTGCGCAGACATCCTCGCCCACACGCACCCTGTGCACGCGCATGATCCAGCTTGCGCGTGTTCTCTGGTCATGAGCACACTTACACCCAGCCAGGCCTGCACGCCGATTGCACCCCCAGGAGCTCCCAGCTGGCTTGCACACGCCTCCCTCCACCAGCTCTCCAGGGCTGAGCCCGCTCCCGGGGGAGCCAGGCGCTGACCCCGGCTGCCCCGGCAGGTACGGGCTGTGCCTGATGGGCGTGTGCCGGGAGGACAAGAGCAACATCCTGCTGAACCCGGGGCCCGGCCACATCCTGGCCTCCTCCGACACCTGCTTCTACATCAACATCTCCAAGGAGGAGAACTCGGCCTTCATCTTCCGCCAGCAGGAGCATCTGCGCCAGAGCCGGCTGCCCGCCCCGGCCTGCCCCGGCCTGCCGCGCCTGCCCGTGCACAGCGTCATCGCCAGCATGGGTGAGCCCCCGCCCCGCCCCTCACACCTCTCCAGCCAATCGCCCCCCGGCACGGAGCCCGCCAGTTCCCCACCAATCCCCCGCTGGCTCTTCACCCCGCTGCAGCCAATCGGAACCCCCGCTTTCTCCCCTCGTCCCCTGCTGGCCTGTCAGGTCTCAGCCAATCACCGCCCGGCATGGGACTCCCCCCAGAGTGCCCCACCAATCCCCAGCCGGCCCTTCACCCCTCCTCAGCCAGTCATTACCGAGTATGGGGCCCTGCCAAACTCCCACCAATCTCCAGCTGGCTTGTCATACTACCCCAGCCAATCACCATCCAGCACTGGGCCACACCCTCCCTTATTAATCCCCACTCGCCCCTTCACACTTCCCCAGCCAATCATCACTCAGCATGGGGCCCACCAATCCCCAGCCAGCCCTTTCCACTGCCGCAGCCAATCCCCACCCAGCACAGGCCCAGCTGCCTGCTCTCCGAACCAGGGGGGCGGGGCCCAGCTGGGGGCCGGGTTCCAGTCCAGCCCAGCTGGGTGGCATCATGTGATACGAGTTTGCTGGGGCTCAGCCTGCCCCCACTCGGGGGGCGTGTCACAGAATCGGCCCCACACGCCCCCGTGCAGGCTGGGGGAGGCATGTGGGGGCAGCCGGGACGGCTGGGCTCAGGGTCCTGCCCCCCCCACCCCGAGAGTGCCCTGACCCGCCTGCCCCCCGGCCGTGCAGGGACGGTGGCCATGGACCTGCCGGACTCTGGCAGCAGCCCGGACAGCGTGGGCGGGACCACGCTGGGCCTGCCGGGCGACCCGGCGGGCACCGAGAAGCGCCGCAGCATCGCCCCCGTGCTGGAGGTGGTGGACGCCATCCCCAGCCCCGCCTTCGACCTGCTGAGCGACCAGTCGGAGGACGAGGCCACCCACTCTGACGGCGCCGCAGCCGCCTCCGGCACGTAAGGACCCACCCGCCCCTGCCTGCCACGGGGCCCTGTGTGACGCGGCTCGAGCTGGGGGGGTCTCAGCGTCCTGACTGGCCCCGTCCACGGAGAGGCCACGGGGATGGAGGGGAGTGGGGCACGTAGGGACCTGCCTCTGGGGCACGCCCGGTGCTGCCCCCGCGAATTCCGGCCTGGACCTGCAGTGCCCCTTGCAGGGTCCCGACGGGAAATGTTTATAGCAGTGGGGAGGGAGGCGGCTGTCCGTGGGTCGGGAGCCGCAATCCCCCAATGCCCACATGCTCCCCCCCGGTACGGGAGACCCCAAGGGGGTTTGCCAACGACAGCATGTGCGTGTGTCTCCAGGCACGTGAGCGTGCGGTGTGGGGTACACGAGGGACCCCCGAGAGTTAAGGGCTGCCCAGAGCACAGACAGACACCCATGCCCCGTGGCACTAACCCAGCTGGAAGGAGCTGCCCGGCTTGGCGGGATGCCCGTGTCTCCTGCCCAGCTCCAATGCGCCCGGCCTGGCGCTTTGGGGCTATGAGGAGCGAGGCCCCCCAAAGGGCGCTGGCCTCCCCTTCTCCCTGCCCCCCAGCTCCTCCTTCCCCCTCTCTCTTGGTCTTCCAGCTGGGTAAAGGGTTACCCCACCAACTCCCCCTACATCGGCAGTTCCCCCGCCCTCTGCCACCTGGTCCAGGAGAAGACCCCCTTCTGCTGCCTGCGGCTGGACAAGGTACCACCAGGGCTGGGCAAGACGCCCACGGGGGCGATGCCAAGGGGCCCTGGGCTGGGCCCCCAGCACCATCCCAGGGGCCCCTGCCCTGCCCCAGTGACCCCCTGGGGCCACCCCAGGGACATATGGCTGGCCCCCCTTAGAGGCTGCAGGTGAGGGGGCACAAGTGAGCAAAGGATGATACAACCCCCCCCCAACGTATAGATCCAGGAAGGAACGGGGAGGGGGTCACCCCCCACCTCAGCCCCAAGTCTCCAGCTGGGGATCAGAGGGAAATGGGGGGATGGGTCCCCCCTCTGGGCTGGGGGATCGGTGGTGTTAACCCCCGCTTTGCTGGTGGGAAATGGGGGATGGGTCACGCCCCCTCTGGGCTGCGGGATCGGTGGGGTTTAACCCCTGCTTTGCTGGTGGGAAATGGGGGATGGGTCACGCCCCCTCTGGGCTGGGGGATCAGTGGTGTTAACCCCCGCTTTGCTGGTGGGAAATGGGGGATGTGTCACGCCCCCTCTGGGCTGCGGGATCGGTGGGGTTTAACCCCTGTTTTGCTGGTGGGAAATGGGGGATGGGTCACGCCCCCTCTGGGCTGCGGGATCGGTGGGGTTTAACCCCTGTTTTGCTGGTGGGAAATGGGGGATGGGTCACGCCCCCTCTGGGCTGGGGGATCGGTGGTGTTAACCCCTGCCGCGCTGGTGGGAAATGGGGGATGGGTCACGCCCCCTCTGGGCTGGGGGATCGGTGGGGTTTAACCCCTGCCGTGCTGGCACCCCAGAAGCCAGCTGTACCCCCAGCCAAGTCAGATCCCTGGGGGGTCCCAGGCGCCGGTCTCAGCACTGGCAGGGAATGAGGGGGGGTGGTGCCCCCGGCGAATCCCGCTTGCCCCTGCAGAGCTGCCACCACTACCCGTACGAGGACGCCCGCGCCTACCGCTTCCAGAACGAGCTCATCATTGTCTCGGCTGAGAGAGCCGGCAATGGGCTGTACAACTTCATCGTGCCGCTGCGGGCGTACTACCGGCCCCGCAAGGAGCTCAGCCCCATCGTGCTGCTGCTGGAGAACATGTGAGGGACCTGCCCCGGGTAAAGGGGTCGGGGAGGGGCCCCCAGGGCACAGGCATGGGCTGGGGGAGAGGGGGAGCTGTCAGGGATAGACAGCGGGTGCTGGGCTCGCCAGCACACCACTGGGTATTGGGCAGAGGGAGTGGGACAGGGACATGTGGGGGGCCAGGCCGTGGGGCGGGGGCAGAGGCTGGGGGGTGGGGGTGGAGTAATGCAGACTGGGTGGGAGCAGGGATACGCCCCTCCCCCTGTCTGCCCCTCCACTGCCGTCCCCCGTTTCCCTTGCAGGCCAGAGACCCAGTTCCTGGAGGCCATTTGCTGGTTCCCCCTGGTCTATTACATGGTGGGCTCCATCGATAAGTGAGTAGGTGCTGCATGGGGCAGACCGGGGCAAGGGCTGGGGCGGACCCAGGAGGGAGGGAGGCGGAACCACTCGTCCCCTCTGGATTTCCGGCCACGCTTGCTTTGGCCCTGGGCTCTGGGGCACGGTCCCGGGCTCAGCTGGGGGGCCGGTGGCACGGGCCAGCTCGGCCCCCTCCCGCCTGCCCCCATCCGGTTGGCGTCATGGTGCCCTGTGCCCTCACCCCCCTCTAATTCGGGTAGCTTTGGAGGCCCGCAGGGGTGCAAGCCAGTGGGGGCCGGCGGGGGGGAGGCTGGGCACACGTGGGGTAGGAGGGGTGTGGGGCAGGGCGGCGCTGCCTGGCACAACAGCTGACCCCCCGCCCCCCAGCCTGGACGACCTGCTGCACTGCGGCGTGACCTTTGCTGCCAGCGTGGTGGTCGTGGACAAGGAGAGCTCCATGATCGCGGACGAGGACTACATGGCCGACGCCAAAACCATCGTCAACGTCCAGACGCTGTTCAGGTACGGGGCCGGGGGAGCCAGGACGCCTGGGGTCCCTCCCCGGCGCTGGGAGGGGAGCGGGGTCCCGTGGTTAGAGCAGGGGGTGGGGGCTGGGCTCAGGAGCCCGTCTGACCCCGTCTTTGTGCCCGGGGCAGGCTGTTCCCAGGCCTGAACATCATCACCGAGCTGACGCACCCGGCCAACATGCGCTTCATGCAGTTCAAGGCCAAGGATCGCCACGCGCTGGCCCTGTCCAAGCTGGAGAAGGTACGGCCTGGCCGGCCCCGCGCTGCCCCACACTCTCTGTCCCCCCCCCACACACACTCTCCTGCTGCTCCCACCTGCCCCCCGCTGTGCCCCCCGCCCCCCGCTGCACCCCTATCCCCCTGGCCTCCTGCACCCCCTGCCCCGTGCTGCCCCCCCGTATCTCCCTGTCCCCCGCTGTGCCCTGGCCCGCTGCACCCCACTCACTCACTCTCTGTCCCCACAGAAGGAGCGGGAGAACGGCTCCAACCTGGTGTTCATGTTCCGCCTGCCTTTCGCTGCAGGGAAGGTGTTCAGCGTCAGCATGCTAGACACACTGCTCTACCAGGTACCCCAGGGACCCCCTGCCCCTGGGGACACCCCTCCCTCCCCCAGGGACCCTCCCTCCCCACCCCCAGCAACCCCCCTCCAACTCCCAGCGACCCTCCTCTGGGGACCTTCCCTCCCTGCCCCCAGGGACCCTCCTTGGGGAAATCCCCTGCCCCTGGGGACCCCTCTTCCTGCCCCTGGGGACCCTCCCTGGGGTTATCTGAACAGGTGATCTGCTCGATCCCTCCAATCCTTGACCCTGGGAGCCAGCCTTACTCTGCTCTGCTGTGAGAACCCCACTCCTGGGCTGGTCACGCACAGCCTCTGGCATGTCAGCTGCTCCTTGGATTGTGCAACCGAATGACACTGGCCAATATCTCCGGTCCCGGACACAACCCTAGGAACCTTGGTCCAGTTATGCTGCTGGACACTGCAAGCTTCCATGAGTTTGTCAATTTAACAAAGAAATTGAGATGTACCAGGCTTGTTCTCCCAAGGGGAGTCTCTGACACGCTTCAAACCAACCGCACTGCTTCAGGTAGAATAAACAGATTTATTAACTACAAAGATAGATTTTAAGTGATTATAAGTCAAGGCACAACAAGTCAGATTTGGTCAAATGAAATAAAAGCAAAACTCATTCTAAGATGATCTTAACACTTCCAATGTTGTTACAAACTGAGATGCTTCTCACCACAGGCTGGTGGTTGCCCTTCAGCCAGGCTCTCCCCTTTGATCAGCGCTTCAGTCACTTGGTGGTGGTGTCTGTCGATGGAGGTGGGAGAGAGAGGAAGAGCCTGGCAAACGTCTCTTCCTTTTATCACGTTCTTTCTTCCCTCCTGGCTTTGCCCCCCTCCCCCACTTCAGGGTCAGGGGAGCATTACCTCATTGCAGTCCCTGACTGACTAAAGGAAGGGCGGTGACTCACTCCAGAGTCCAACAGATCCTTTGTTGCTGCCTAGACCAGTGTCCTTTGTACCTGTGAGGCTGGGCTGGGTTTGTCCCATACATGCCCTGATGAGGTGTGAACTGCCCCTCTGCTCCTCGAGTGTTTTGGTGTGAACTGCCCCTCTGCTCCTCGAGTGTTTTGCCTGGCCCTGTTTTAAGCCATGAGGGCACATTTTTCAGCCTCACAACTATATACATGAAATTACAACCTATAACAACAATTACTATAACAACTGCTCAGTGCATCATGAGCCTTCCGAAGATACCCGACATGACAACCTTTGCATTGGATACCACACAATCATTTTACAAGGATGAACATGGGGGTGCAGGGTGTTCCCACGAGGTACAGAGCATCACACATCTCCCCTTAGTTTACTGCAAGAGGGTTAGTCACTGACTAGCTCGAAGGCAGTTTGTGTTATAGTTCTCTTGGCATCCAGCCATTATGGCCATGAGGCAGCGTGCCTCAGTTTCCCCTTTCACACACAGCAAGCCAGGTTTGTTATGGTTTCTCTGCTGTGATAAGCTTTGAATCTGATTACATGTATTAACTGAGAACTAGCGTTCCCGTAAGGTTTAACATCCGTGTCCAAATTCTTATCCCCAAAACTCAACATTAATACCAAAACATTTTATCACAGATGGACGTTTACAGGTATCTTTATGATACCACGCCCTCTGTTCAGATAGTCTGGTTTGAGGTCAGTTTGTTCATTACCCATGGTGTCCTTTGACTCTCTCCCATGGAATCAGTCACTGGCTTTTCCTTCCCTCCAGTGTTCCCCTCTGTGTGGGCTCTTAATTTAATCATGTTTCTGGAGTTTTGGTGCCTCAGGGTCTGGCAAGGTAGGTGTTCAGGGGGATCCTGCACATTGGCTGGCCCTTTGGGGAGTGGTCTCCCAACCCCAGGAGTGTACACATGCAGAAAATCCAGCTTCCCTTTTGGGGTTACCGAGTGTTTCCCCCTCCAGCACCGAGTCCTTCCCTGCCCCCTAGGCTAGAGGGCTGTGATCCGTGCTCTCTGGGCTAGGTGTGTTTACCCTTCAATCAGATTCACCTTTTCCCCACAGCTCTCCCACCAAATGACCACCTTGCAACTTCCAGGTCTCAAATCCTCTGTTCTCACACGCATTGGAGCTGCATCCATTGGTTTCGCTATCAGGGTAGGAACTCTTATCAGGGATTTCAGGTATTACACACAGGCCTGTTGAAGGCAGTCAGATATTCAGCAATACCATCGTCCTCACTGAATGCAGGACATAAGTGTTCCCACTTGTGGATTTTTGGCGTGATGGGAGTCGTTCGGGTCGGGAGGTTCTGGTTCTGCTTCTCTAGCAGGTCCAGTTGGTGTTTTCGCTCGCTCTCTCTTTCTTCTCTCTCTCTCTTTCTCTTTCTTTTATCTCCAGTTCTTTCAGTTGCAGTAATCTCTGGTGCTCCCGCTCCTTGTCTGCAATCTGCAGGCTAAAAAGCTCCAACTGCACAATCGCTTCACTGCTTTCACTCATTTTCCTGCTTTTCTGTTCCAACTTCCCTTTCCCGAAATACGCAAACAGAAAATAACAAGCCTCTGACCTCCTCCTGACTGTTCTTAGCCACTGCGCTTGAGACTCACTTAAAATCACAAATATCAGTGCTTAAAGTGTGAACTTCATTTGGAGTAACAAGCTGCACATACGCCCTGCTCCCTCTGCCACTGTGACGTCTCCCTCTGGTGTTATCCGGACCGGTGATCTGCTCGGTCACTCCAATCCTTGACCCTGGGAGCCAGCCTTCCCCTGCTCTGCTGGGCTGGTCACGCACAGCCTCTGGCATGTCAGCTGCTCCTTGGACTGTGCAACCGAATGACACTGGCCAATATCTCCAGCCCCGGACACAACCCTAGGAACCTTGGTCTTGCAGTGTCCAGTTATGCTGCTGGACGCTGCCAGCTTCTATGAGTTCATCAATTTAACAAAGAAATTGAGATGTACCAGGCTTGTTTTCCCAAGGGGAGCCTCTGACACTCTTCAAACCAACCGCACTGCTTCAGGTAGAAGAAACAAACAGGATAAACATGGGGGTGTAGGGTATTCCCACGAGGTGCAGAACATCATCCCCCCCATCCACAGGGACCTCCCCTCCCCGTTCCTGCGGACCCCCCAAGGGACCTCCCCTCCCTGCCCCCAGGTACCCTCCCTGGGGACATCCACTATTCCCTGCTCCTGGGAGCCCCGCCCCCCCATGCCCAGCTCTGCATCCCCTTGTCTCCTTCTCTACCAGGTAACCCCCCCAATCCTGCCCCCACCATACCTGGGACGTGCCAGCCTCCCCCCTCTGTGTGGGATGTGCCAGCCTGTCCCCATGTGGGACGTCCCAGCCCCCCTCACCCCATCATAGGACATGCCAGCCTGCAGCCCTGGCAGGGGCAGCCCAGAGCCTGCTGTGGTGGGTCCAGGGGCCAGGCTGGCCTCACCAATCTGCACTGTGAGATCTGCTCCCATCCCCTCCTTGCCAGTAAGGGGAGATGGGGAATCGGGGGCAAGGGGTGGCCCAGAAAGCTCCCCGTTGACCCTCCCCCCTGTCCTGCAGTCGTTTGTGAAGGATTACATGATCTCCATCACCCGCCTGCTCCTGGGGCTCGACTCCATGCCAGGCTCTGGCTTCCTGTGCGCGGTGAGTACCTGGCCGGACGCTGCCTGGCACCTGCCCCTCACCCTGGCGTCTGGGCATCTGTGTCTGCATCCCTGTGCCTGCCTCTCACTTGTCCTGTCCATCCCTCTGCTTTACACATCTGTCCGGCCAGTCATGTGTCTCCTCACATGGCCCTCTGTCCGTCCATCGGTCCCCTCACACAGCCCTCCATCCATCCGTCCCCACATGCAGTCTTCTGTCTGTCCAAGGGGTGCCATTTAGGAAGGGCGGGGGGGCTCTGGCCCCCCCTGAGTTTTGCACCTGAGGTCTGCTCACAGCGCTTGCCCTAGCCCCAGACAGACAGTTAACTGCACACAGGTAACTGCAAACAAACCAGGGAAATGCAGCCGAGATGGAGCTACTATAAGGTGGGTGCATAACTGGTTGGAAAATCGTTCCCAGAGAGTAGTTTATCCGTGGTTCACAGTCAGGCTGGAAGGGCAGAACGAGTGGGGTCCTGCAGGGATAAGTTCTGGGTCCGGTTCTGTTCAATGTCTTCATCAATGATTTAGATAATGGCATAGAGAGTCCACTTATAAAGTTTGCGGACAATGCCAAGCTGGGAGGGGTTGCAAGTGCTTTGGAGGATGGAATTAAAATTCAGAATGATCTGGACAAACTGGAGAAATGGGCTGAAGTAAATAGGATGAAATGCAATAAGGACAAATGCAAAATGCTCCACTTAGGAAGGAACAATCAGTTGCACACACACAAAATGGGAAATGACTGCCTAGGAAGGAGTCCTGCGGAAAGGGATCCGGGGGTCAGAGTGGATCACAAGCTAAACATGAGTCAACAGTGTAACGCTGTTTCAAAAAAAGCAAACTTCCTTCTGGGATGTATTAGCAGGAGTGTTGTAAGCAAGACACGAGAAGTCATTCTTCCGCTCTACTCTGGGCTGATTCGGCCTCAACTGGAGTGTTGTGTCCAGTTCTGGGCGCCACATTTCAGGAAGGACGTGGACAAATTGGAGAAAGTCCAGAGAAGAGCAACAAAAATGATCAAAGATCTAGAAAACAGGACCTATGAGGGAAGATTGAAAAAATTGGGTTTGTTTCATCTGGAGAAGAGAAGACTGAGAGGGGGCATGAGAATAGTTTTCAAGTACATACAAGGTTGTTACAAGGAGGAGGGAGAAAAAATGTTCTTAACAAGGACAAGAAACAATGGGCTTAAATTGCAGCAAGGGAGGTCTAGGTTGGACATTAGGAAAAACTTCCCACCTGTCAGGGTGGTTAAACACTGGAATAAATTGCCCAGGGAGGTTGTGAAATCTCCATCATTGGGGATTTTTAAGAGCAGGTTGGACAAACACCTATCAGGGATGGTCTAGATAATCCTTAGTCCTGCCTTGAGTGTGGGGGATCGGACTGGACGGCCTCTCTAGGTCCCTTCCAGTTCTGTGATTATTTCTCCCTATATAAGCTCACAATTTTGATGCCACTTTTCCAAACCCACCAGGATGACACCATATTTCTTCCTAGAAAAGAGACAACAAAGAGTGGATATGATAGAGACCTACAAAATCATGAATGGTTTGGAAAAATTGAATAAGGAAGTGTTATTTACTCCTTCACTTAAAGCACAAGAACTAGGGGTCACCCAATGGAATTAATAGGCAGCAGGTTTAAAACAAACAAAAGGAAGTATTTACATAACGCACAGTCAACCTGTGGAACTCCTTGCCAGAGGATGTTGTGAAAGCCAAGACTATAACAGGGTTCAAAAAAGAACCTGATAAGTTCCTGGAGGATAGGTCCATCAATGGTTATTAGACAGGATGGGCAGGGATGGTGTCCCTAGCCTCTGCCAGAATCTGGGAATGGGCAACAGGGATGATTCCCTGTTCTGTTCATTCCCTCTGGGGCACCTGGCACTGGCCACTGTCGGAAGACAGGACACTGGGCTGGAGGGACCATTGCTCTGACCCAGTTTGGCCGTTCTGATGTTCTTATATAGAACCCAGATGTATCTGCCCCCCACTGTAACCCACTTGACCCCACTCCCCTCCCAGAGCTGAGATAAAACCCAGGAGTCCTGACAGAGTCTCTCTCTCTGCAGAGTTAGTAACAAAGTAAGAATAAACATTAAATTTTTAAACCCAACCAGTGTCCCATAGGTGACTTGCCACAAGATGTCAGAACATGTTAGTATTAAGGCTGAGTGGGTCTAATATTTATTGAATCTTTGTTCTTGTCTATAGGAATTAGATCCAGGGCTCCTGTCAGCTAATTGCTAAGTTCTCTGCCAAAACACTTTTTAGGTCCCTAAGTAGCCCCTGGCCTGGCATCACAGTCAAAGTTGCTCCCCGAAATCTGAAATGGCACCCCCGGTCGGTCCCCTCATGCTGCCCTCAGTCCGTCGGTCCCCACACGCGGCCCCCTCGCTCTCTGTCTCCCCCACCCTTTCCCTTCTGTTCTCGGTGTGGGGCTCGCTCCTCATCCCCCTGCAGGTGCCGGTAGGGGGGCAGCAGTCACTGCTGCATGGGGAGGGGATGGCAGGCTCGGGGGGGCAGGGGGACGCCCCCTCCCCCGCAGGGTGACCCATCTCTCTCCCCCGCAGCTGAAGATGACCGAGGACGACCTGTGGATCCGCTCGTACGGGCGCCTCTACCAGAAGCTCTGCTCCAGCACGGGCGACATCCCGATCGGCATCTACCGCACCGAGTGCCACCTGTTCTCTGCCGCCGAGGTGCCCCCCCCTCCGCCCCGGGATTAGGGCTTAGCCCCCATTCCTCCCCCGGGATCAGGGCTTGGCCATCATCCCCCCCTGGGATCAGGGCTTGGCCCCCATCCTTCCCCGGGAGCCAAGCTGGGTCCCCTGGGATCAGGGCTTGGCCCCCATTCCTCCCCTGGGATCTGGGCTTGGCCATCATCCCCCCCCGGGATCAGGGCTTGGCCCCCATCCTCCCCCGGGAGCCGAGCTGGGTCCCCTGGGATCAGGGCTTGGCCCCCATTCCTCCCCCGGGATCAGGGCTTGGCCCCCCTCCCCTCCGCCCCGGGATCAGGGCTTGGCCACCATTCCCCCCCGGGATCAGGGCTTGGCCCCCATCCTTCACCGGGAGCCAAGCTGGGTCCCCTGGGATCAGGGCTTGGCCCCCATTCCTCCCCCGGGATCAGGGCTTGGCCCCCATCCTCCCCCGGGAGCGGAGCTGGGCCCCATCCCCCACCAGGATCAGGACTTGGCCCCATTCTCCCCCTGGGAGCAGGGCTTGGCCCCCATTCCCCCCCGGGATCAGGGCTTGGCCCCCATCCTCCCCCGGGAGCGGAGCTGGGCCCCCATCCCCCACCAGGATCAGGACTTGGCCCCATTCTCCCCCTGGGATCAGGGCTTGGCCCCCATCCCCCCCCCCGGGATCAGGGCTTGGCCCCCATTCTTCCCCTGGGAGCAGAGCTGGGGCCCCAGCCCTGCTCGGGGGGGGGAGCCCTGATCCCGGGGGCCACGGGATGGTCTCCCGGGCGGGTCGTGGGGGGCAGGGGGTCCCCACTCCTCTGTGCCCCGCCCCCACCTCCGCGCTGACCCCCGCCCCCCCCAGTCGCAGGTCTCGGTCAGCGCGGAGGACGACGAGGACACGCGGGAGCCGCGCGGCGCCCGGCTCTGCCGCCGGGGGCCCCGCGACTCGACGGGCCGCGACCCGGCCGAGCAGCCGCTGCTGCGCCGCAAGAGCCTGCAGTGGGCCCGGCGGCTGAGCCGCAAGGGCGGGCGCCGCCCCAGCCAGACGGCGGCCGAGCGCATCAGCCAGCAGCGCCGTGCGCTGTCCCGCCGCTCCGAGCGCCAGGAGCTCGGCGCCCTGCTGCAGACCCGCATGAGACACCTGGGGCTCTCGGCCGCCGGCTACAGTACGGGGGGCTCGGGGGCCGCGCTGGGGGGCCGGGGGCTGGGCCAGGGGCTGAGCTGGCGGGTGCCGGGGGCTGGGCCAGGAGGTTGAGCTGGGGGGTGCCGGGGGCTGGACCCGGGGGCCGTGCTGGGGCTGGGCTCGGGGGCCGCGCTGGGGGGTGCCGGGGGCTGGGCCAGGGGCTGAGCTGGGGGGTGCTGGGGGCTGGACCCGGGGGCCATGCTGGGGCTGGGCTCGGGGGCCGTGCTGGGGGGTGCCGGGGGCTGGGCCAGGGGCTGAGCTGGGGGGTGCCAGGGGCTGGACCCGGGGGCCGTGCTGGGGGGTGCCAGGGGCTGGGCCAGGGCCTGAGCTGGGGGGTGCCGGGGGCCGGGCCCGGGGGCCGCGCTGGGGGGTGCCGGGGGCCGGGCTCGGGGGCCGCGCTGGGGGGTGCCGGGGGCCGGGCAGGGGTCTCACCATCTCCCCCCCGCTTGCAGTGGACATGACGGACCCGGGCAACACGGTGTCTTACATCCTGCTCAACCCCTCGCCCGACACGCGGCTGGAAATCAACGATGTGGTGTGAGTGCCGGGGGCACGGCCAGCGGGGGGCGGGGGCTGCTCTCTGGGGGGGGCACCCACACCCTCTGCCCAGGCTGCATGCCGCTGCTCCCCCCTCTCCTGCACCCTTCCCCTTCAATCCTCAGCCCCGGGCCAAATCCACACTGGGCTTAGCCCTCCTCACAGCCCCCAGTCCCATCCGGATCCCCCCAGCCGTCCCCTGGTGAGGGAGCACCCCCACCCATGGGCCCAGGGGGGCTGGGCTCAGCAGCCCCCCCCAGAGAGGGGAAGTGCTGGGGTATAGCTGGCCTGCTCATTTCGGGGGGACGGGAACGAAGGCTGGTGGGGGGACTGCCTGGCCCCTGGCCCCCCCGACATCTCCTTTGTCTCCCCACAGGTATCTCATCCGGCCCGACCCCCTGACCCTGGTCTCTGCCAGCAGCCCCAGCCGGAAAGCCAGCGTCAGCCACTCCGAGGACCTGAAGGACAGCACCCATCTGTGACCCCAGCCAGGAGACACATGCCAACACTGTGCCCCCCTGCTCAGCAATGGACTCTGCCAGCCCCCGAGCCAAGATCTGCTCCCAGGGCACCGGGCACCTGCAGGGAGGGGGCTTGGTCCTGCCGCCACCGGGCCTGATCCTGGCCCCAGTCTATACGGCTCCCGGAGCCATGGGGGCGCTGCCCTGAGAAGACTTGGCACCGGGGGGCCGTGCCCGTTCCAGGTCCAGTGCTTTCCCATTGGCTCTGGAAAGAGCAGCCCTGTCCCTCCCAGCACAGGCAGCCCTGACCCATTGGGCACTGTGAGAATTGTGCCCCCTCCTGGGAACCCCACGGGACAGACAGATAGGCCTGCCCCGCTGTGCCTGTGCCCGCTGCCCCATGCTTCCTGCAGCTCTGACCGGCTGAGACGGGCCCCGCGCCACCTGCATTCCAGCCCCAGAGACAGGAATCCGGCCCCCAGGCTGGGGGCGCCCTCTGGGATGCCAAGGCCCTTACGGCATTTCTCCTTGGTATCAGCCCACGCCCAGTCTCTCTTCCAGCTTGGATTTGATTGTGTGCCCCTCCGCTCCCCGCAGGCAGCTCCCCGTCCCCACGCTGGGACCGGGTTGGGGACAGGGACCGGAGCTGTCCATGCGGGCACCCCTCCTGTTAAAGGATCAAGGCCAGGCATGCTGGGAAATGCACTGGCACCCCCCTCCCCCCCGCGCACCACTGGTTGAATGTAGCTCCCCGCCTCCCCGGCCTGGGACATGGGCCAAGGGACTTCTTAATGCCAGAGATTCCTCCGACTCTGGTCTCACTGTGAACATGGGCTCTTAGATGTACAGATACAATAAACCTCTCTAGCTGCCTTGGAGACGCTCCATCAGTGTGTGTGTGGTGAGGGGGGAGCCCTGCCTCTCCCCACATGTTCATGAATCTCACCATATTTCCTGGGTTCCCCCCACAAATCTCCAGCTCCCGGAGTCCTGTGATCACAGGAGACATTCGGCTTTCGTTTAGCCAACAGTGAGCGAATCTGTGCAGCCGTCCCTGGAAGCCGCAGCTCTTAGGCAGCCGAGGTGCTGGGCTGGGGTTCTTTAAGCCCTTGTGATTTTTCGCTCCATCAGCTGCCGGCCAGCCTGGGGCGTTGGAAATCCGTGGTTACTTGAACAGGAGCGCGTGGGTCTAAGCACCGCTCCCAACCTGTGTCCCCTTCGCGGGGTTTTAACCCTTCGGCTCGCGGGCGGGAGGGAGGGAGGGAGGGGGGCTCGATTTGCAGCCTGGTTCTTTCAGCTTATGGCGCTGGTGTGTTGAGGGTGCAGCTCGGTTTGGGCTCCCCCCTGGGCCAGCGCCCCTCCCCCCCCCCCCCCCCGCTGCCCTCAGCATCACAGGGCACCGGTTCCTGGGGCACCTCAGGCCAGGCAGCTCTCTTCCGGGGCCCGTTTACCCCTCCCCGTGCCCCTGGGGTGCGGGTGCTGGAGGGGTGGCACGGGAGAGAGTGAGCTCGGACAGACATGGGCTAGGCCCAGCAGGACAGTCAGCCGAGAGGCTGCTGCAGGCACGGCTCGGGGGAGCAAGGGAGGTTCACCCAATCCCAGTTTGGGACAGGTCCCTCAACTTCCAATGGGGTCCTGAGCACTGGCCCCCCACACTGCTCTGCATTAGCCCCCCCCAGGTTTAGGGGGCTCAGGCCCCAGGGGATGTGGGGGCTGTGAGCATCACTAAAGCACTTTCAGAGCAGCCCCCCGCCCCCCCCAGCAGAGCTGGAGCGCCGGCCCGGGAGCAGGGGCCCCATCAGTGGGGCATTGTGGGTGGGGAAGGCTGCTGTCCCCCTGCCCAAGCTGGTGCTGCCCTGGACTCCAGGTGCAGGGGAGACGGGGCCACCCCAGGGTGGAAAGGCAGCAGGTGGGGTCTGGGCGAGAGATGGGGGCATTCACGGCTCTGGCTTGGAGCAGGGCTGGGGTTTGGTTCCTGCCTGGCTTGTTCTCTGCCACAGGCCAGACTGGGCTCCTCACCCCGGAGCAGCCGCGGGGCCTGAACCTTGGCTGACAACCCTGCCCCCAGCAACACCCCTCTTCTCCCACTGCACAGACCCCGGGCGAGGTCCCCATCACGCCACTCCCTCGAACAACGAGCCCCGGCGGGGAGAGGCCTCGGTGCCCGCCCGGCCTGGGGCAACTGGGCTGGGCAGGGATGGCTGCGGGTGCGCGAGACCTCAGCCGCCAGCAACTCAGCTCCAAACTGGCTGGAACCCAGGAGATGCCACTGCCCCTGCTAGGGGGCGCTGTGCTGCAGGGAGAGGGGCGGGGTTCAGCCAGCAGGGGGCGCTGTCGCCAGGCAGGTTCAGCGCCGGGATACTTGCTCCGGGGTCCTGGCCATATGCCAGCCAGGTACCAGGATACTCCTGGGAACACAAGAAGGAAGTTTTGCATCGTTCCATTAAATAATCTTAGGCCTTTGCCGACAGCTGCCGAAGCCAGGAAGTGGGTGAGCCCACCTGGCCTGCAATTAGCAGGTGTTGCTCACGTCTGGACAGCTCCCACAATGCCCTGGGCTCTGCCCGAGAATGGCTGCAGTCCACAGCCAGGATGCGCCCTCTGGCCCCACCCCGCCCCAGAGGTGGCTGCATCTTACTGCTGGGGGCGACCTCCGTGCAGCTTGCTTTTTGGCCCTTACCTACTTGTCCCACCCCGGAGTGGTTGGAGCGAGTGGTGTGTGCGGTCAGGTCCCTGAGGGCCTCGGGCTGTGTTTGGCTGAGAGCCCAGGAGCTGTAACCTGGCCTTGAGCAGGTTTTCCCCGTGTGCTGGGTGTGGGAGTATTTGCCACCCCACGGGGCCAGTGCATCCTGCTGCCTGGGGGTTCAATCCAGTGCCAGGGCCTATGGCGCACAGGGCGGGGCCGTGCCGCGGACATCACTATTAGCAACTGGGAACATGGCACGTTCCCCTGCTGGAGCTGAGATGAGTCGAAAGGGTGGCGAGGCGACTCAGGACAAGGAAGTAGTGATGCCTGGTGGTTAAAGCAGGGGTAGGTGAGATCCAGGACTCCTGGATTCTCTCCCTTCTCTGGGAGGGGAGTGGGGTCTGGTGGCTTAGAGCAGAGGGGGGCTGGGAGCCAGGACTCCTGGGTTCTAGCCCTGTCTCTGGGAGGAAGTGTTCGGGGACTGCTACCTTCAGGTCTGTACTGTAGCCCCTGGCTTGGGGTGGGGCTGGGGGAGTCAGATTCCAGCCTGAAAGGAGCAAAGGGGCAGCCTGCGGGGCTCACATACCCAGTGCTGAAATGCAGCTACCTCTGGGATGGAGCCCAGCTCCCGCATCGCCGTCCTTGACCCAGCCAGGGCCATGCCCTCCACCTGAGGCCCAAATGCAAATCTCCCCAGGGAAGAGCCCCTCCTGGCTCCCCAAGCCCTGCACTGGCTCCGACCTCTGACGCTGTGGTCCTTGCCGGAGCCGGTGACAACCCAGGGAGGGGAGAGCAGCCCCAACACTGCCTGGGGACCCCACTGGGATGCTGAAGGGATGCTGGGCAATCAACGGGGTTATGACAAGAACAGACAGGGCTGTCTGTGGGGGAAGGATCAGGCCCAGGGCTGGTGGGGGGAGGATCAGGCCCCAGGGCTGCAAGGGGGCGGCCCAGAGACCGACAGGTGCTGGATCCTGCCGCCCATTCCTGGTGCAGGGGCAGGTGCTTGAGCCTCAGCCCTGATCACCAACCCCCAGGACCTGGCCATGACTGGGAGGGGGAAGGTCCCCTGGGGCAGACAAGACCCAGACCCCACATCCGGGAGGGGCCCAGATCCTGGTTACCTGGGGCCAGGTGACAGCAGGGCCTTGACGTCAGGGAAAGTGGCTGGCCCATCCCACCCTGTTGCAATATGTATTAAAGTAAAAGGTGTGGTGCCCAGCCAGCCACCGCCATCCCCTGCCTCCAAGGAGCGGGGCAGCAGGGACCTGCCCAGGGAAAGGGAGGGAAGCAGGAAATTTGTGGGGAGGGTGTGTGACTTTGTCGTCAGACACCTTGTGCAATCCTCCCCCCGCACCCAGGGCGTGTGGAATAAATTGTGCCAGGATGGGGACGGGACAGGAGAAAGAGACGAGCAGGGCTCAGACGGGCGGCACCGCACGGCCCACAGGTGAGCGGGAGATGCTGGGAGGACAGTGAAGGAAAGAGGTGGGGGAGAGAGAGAGAAATGGCTAGAAAGAACGGAAAGAGAAAAGAAAACGGTTAACGGATGAATGTGAAAGAGAAAAAGAAAGAAAGAGAGAAAGAAAGAAAGAAAGAAAGAAAGAAAGAAAGAAAGAAAGAAAGAAGCGAGCTGTATGAAAGGAAGGAAGAACCATTAGAAAGAAAGCGGGTTACAAGGACAAATGAGGAAGGCGGCTGTAGAGAGAGCTTTCAGAGTAACAGCTGTGTTAGTCTGTATTTGCAAAAAGAAAAGGAGGACTTGTGGCACCTTAGAGACTAACCTACACCCACCCCCAGAGGGGCATTGCTGGCACATGATGGCATAGATCACATTGGTGGCTGTGCAGATGAACAAGCCTAACATCAGCCACACTATCAGGGGCTCGTTCACCTGCACATCCACCAATGTGATAGATGCCATCATGTGCCAGCAATGCCCCTCTGCCATGTACATTGGTCAAACTGGACAGTCTCTACGTAAAAGAATAAATGGATAAATATACAAATCAGATGTCAAGAATTATAACATTCATAAACCAGTCGGAGAACACTTCAATCTCTCTGGTCACGCGATTACAGACATGAAAGTTGCTATATTACAACAAAAAAACTTCAAATCCAGACTCCAGCGAGAAACTGTTGAATTGGAATTCATTTGCAAATTGGATACAATTAACTTAGGCTTGAATAGAGACTGGGAGTGACTAAGTCATTATGCAAGGTAACCTATTTCCCCTTGTTTTTTCCTACCCCACCACCCCCAGACATTCTTGTTAAACCCTGGATTTGTGCTGGAAATGGCCCACCTTGATTATCATACACATTGTAAGGAGAGTGATCACTTTAGATAAGCTAAAAGAAAAGGAGTACTTGTGGCACCTTAGAGACTAACCAATTTATTTGAGCATGAGCTTTCGTGAGCTACAGCTCACTTTGTAGCTCACGAAAGCTCATGCTCAAATAAATTGGTTAGTCTCTAAGGTGCCACAAGTACTCCTTTTCTTTTTGCGAATACAGACTAACACGGCTGTTACTCTGAAACCTTTAGATAAGCTATTACCAGCAGGAGAGTGGGTTTGTGTGGGGGGATGTGTGTGTGAGAAAACCTGGATTTGTGCTGGAAATGGCCCAACTTGATTATCATACACATTGTAAGGCGAATGATCACTTTAGATAAGCTATTACCAGCAGGAGAGTGGGGTGGGAGGAGGTATTTTTTCATGCTTTGTGTGTATATAAAAAGATCTTCTACACTTTCCACAGTATGCATCCGATGAAGTGAGCTGTAGCTCACGAAAGCTTATGCTCAAATAAATTGGTTAGTCTCTAAGGTGCCACAAGTCCTCCTTTTCTTTTTGTAGAGAGAGCGAAAGGTAGAGCAGGAAAGCAGCTCCTGAGAGCCACGAGGGGGTGATGAGAAGGGTAAGAGATATTGCAACAGAAATTAGAGGCAAATCTCACTCTCTCTCTCTCTCGCTGTGAAGGGGTAGGATGAAAAGCCCGGCCCTCACGCACACTGAGCCGGAGGAATTGCTGGGCCCAGCCAGCGCGGTGGAAACCCAACGGGTCAGGAGCAAACCCCCACGCACTCCTGGGCTCTTGGGTTCTGTTCAGTCGCTCTGTGTGCAGTGCTCCCTGGTTTTAACCCTGGCCCTCCCACGCTGCCAGTCGCCCCACAAGCACTGGGTGGGTCAGGGCCTTGTTGCTGGGGGCGGGGAGAGGGGGCATCTAACCAACAAGCCCATGTGGATCCCCTGAGGTGAGTCGCCTTGGATCTGCAATTCTGAATGGGAAGGTGCTTGGAGGGAGAGTCCCTGCTGTGGGGCGTCTGCAGAGACCAGGCAGATGGCTTCGGGGGCGGGGGGTGTCTCATGGGAACTATCCTTCCGGGGGGGCTGTGGGATGAAGTTAGAGTAGCTCCCGGGGCAAGCTGGGCTCACTGAGGTCTGGCTGAAGAAGGGTTAGGTTTGAATTGCACACTGGCTGTTTTTTGGTACTGTTTGTGATTCCTTCCCTGCACACGGCTCACGGCCCCGGCCAGCTTCAAACGGGACTTGGAAAAGGGCTCAGTATTGCCTATATTACAGTAGTCACCAGCTGAAATCAGGGCCCCATCGTGCCGGGCGTGGCCCAGACCCTGACCAAGATCAGGGCCTGTGACGAAGCGGAACTGTTCTTAATGTTTCCTCTGAATAGTGTGGGGGTGCCTCAGTTTCCCCTAGGCAGTTCTTAAGTATCTAGGGCGTGGGGTAAGGGTGTATGATCATTGCAGAGCCCTAGAGGGCAGGTGTGTGCAGGGGTCTGGACACAGAGAATGGCCGACACCCTGTTTCCTGGCCACTGATGGCCTGGGCCCTTCCCCCCTGCAAGGTGAGAGCTAAAGGGTTGGAGAACAAAGGAACCAGGTGACCTCCTGGCCCGGGAAAGGGACAAAGCCCAGAGGAGGAGGGGCTGGAGAGTTTTTCAGTTTGGGGCTGGCTGGGGACGTGGAGTGAAGTGCAGACGTGGTTGTCCAGCTCACTGCCCCCCAAAATGGACCCGGCTGAGGGGTCCTGTTCTCTGCACCTACAAGCTCTGTGTTAGACCATGTTCCTGTGGTCTAATAAACCACGTATGTTACTGGCTGGCTGAGAGTCACGTCTGACTGCGGAGTTGGGGGGCAGGACCCTCTGACTTCCCCTGGACCCCGCCTGGATGGACTCGCTATGGGAAGCGCACGGAGGGGCAGAGGAGGCTGAATGCACCGAGGTCAGACCCAGGAAGGTGGAAGCCGGGTGAGCTGTGTATCCTGAAGACAGGCTTCTCGCAGAAAGGAGACTGCCCCAGAGTCCTGACTGGTTTCATAGGGAGCAGTTCCAGAGCTTCGCCCGGGGACGCCGTGACAATTGGTGGCAGAGGTGGGATGTACTGCACCCCATGGATGGCGCTTCCTGCAGTAAGTGACGGGGGAAGCAGTAAAATGAAGGGGGATTGACGAGGACCAGGCATGCTGAAGGCTCAGAGAGGAGCGGTTTCGGGGGGCGGTTAACCCCTGGGAGTGTATGACCAGCGAGAAGGACTGTGCAGTAATGCGGTTCCCCTGGGGACTGCGGTGAGCAGTCTCAGGGGCGGAGGAGCCTGCGGCTTGGCTCTGGGAGAGAGAAGGACTTTTGCAGGAACAGGGTGCCCCGGGGGATTGCAGCGAGCGGTCCCAGGGGCCGAGGAGTCCGCAGTTCGACCCTGGCAAAGAGGTGGTGACCTGGAGAAGGGCTGGCACACTAGGGGTTCTCCCTAGAAACCGTGGGGAGCTGAGAGCACACAGGCCTGTGAGTCCACAACAACTTGGGAGGAACGGAGTGATGGCCTGTCACCGTCTCCTTAAGAAGGACATTGTAACCCTGTGCAGGAAGAAGGGGTTGAGCATTGGAAAGTTCACCAAAGCACAGTTCATCCTGCAGCTGGAGGAGGATGACTGCTCTAAGGAACAGATTCTTGACCCAGATGGGGCTACAGCAGGATCTGGGAGCAGCTGGAGTGGTAGCCAGGCATCCCCAAGACTCCTGTCCCCGACCAGACGGGGGTCTTCACGATCGGGTTCCCCATCCGGGGATCGGAGACGGACGGGATTGGAGCTGAGTCCGAGAGAGCAAGAGGACTGTGAGAGACAGCGAGAGCCCGGGAAAGAGCTGCAGAAGCAGCAGCAGCATGAACTGGCGGTGGGGGAGCGGAGAGGCATAGGGGACACCCCAGGGGTGAGTGGGGATAGACCCCGGGGTGCCAGTTCCTCAGGGAACCTCGAGACTAAATTGCTGCCCCTGGTTAAGGAGGGGGGGATGTGGATGCCCACCTCACTGCCTTTGAGCAGGCTGGAGATTTGAACCAGGGGGACCCTGCGGAAAAACCCCGGTGTCTAGCTCCCTTGCTGGGTCCCAAGGCCATAGACTCCGTCAGCCAGGTGGGTGGGGAGGTGGACAGGCTCCCACTCCTGACCCCGACCTATATGTCTGTGTGGAGTTTTCTGGGGCCAGGCCCCTCGGACCCCCAGTGGGAGCGGAAGGTGATGGTCAGTGGGGAGACATTCCTGGGGTGGCGAGATTCTGGGACAGAGAGAACTGTTGTCAAGCCCCTGGTGGTGCAGCCTCAGATGCTGAGGGGCTGTGTGAGCTGGGTGAGGGTGTGACGAAGCGGGACTGTTCTTAATGTTTCCTCTGAATAGTGTGGGGGTGCCTCAGTTTCCCCTATGTAGTTCTTAAGTATCTAGGTGGTAGGATAAGGGTGTATGATCACTGCAGAGCCCTAGAGGGCAGGTGTGTGCAGGGGTCTGGACACAGAGAATGGCCGACACCCTGTTTCCTGGCCACTGATGGCCTGGGCCCTTCCCCCCTGCAAGGTGAGAGCTAAAGGGTTGGAGAACAAAGGAATCAGGTGACCTCCTGGCCCCGGGAAAGGAACAAAGCCCAGAGGAGGAGGGGCTGGAGAGAGTTTCAGTTTGGGGCTGGCTGAGACATGGAGTGAAGTGCAGACGTGGTTGTCCAGCTCACTGCCCCCCAAAATGGACCCAGCTGAGGGGTCCTGTTCTCTGCACCTACAAGCTCTGGGTTAGACCATGTTCCTGTCGTCTAATAAACCTCTGTTTTACTGGCTGGCTGAGAGTCACGTCTGACTGCGGAGTTGGGGGGCAGGACCCTCTGGCTTCCCCAGGACCCCGCCTGGGCGGACTCGCTGTGGGAAGCACATGGAGGGGCAGAAGATGCTGAATGCTCCGAGGTCAGACCCAGGAAGGTGGAAGCCGGGTGAGCTGTGTGTCCTGAAGACAGGCTTCTCCCAGAAAGGCGACTGCCCCAGAGTCCTGCCTGGCTTCATGGGGACCTGTTCCAGAGCATCGCCCAGGGACTCCGTGACAGAGGGTCCCAGGGATGAAGCCCCTCACCCTGGGTATGGCCCAGATCCCTGTGCAGACCCAGGAGGGGTCGGGCTGGCTGGCCGTTGGGGTGCTCCAGGACACCAGCTGCGAGACCCTGTTGTGGGATGACTGTGTCTCTTTGGGACAGGATCCAGGCCCTGCTCCTGTAATGGCCAAGGGTTTGAATTTGAATCCAGGGAACCTATCGGTGGAGAGGGAAATGGTCAGTGAAAATGCAGGTGACCTGGCTGGCAGTGGGGAAGAGCCGCTAGGCTCAGGCTACCTGCCTGCCTGTAACCAGACCCCTGGCACTGGGTGAGACAGAGAGATGCTCCCTGCACCCTTGCACACCGGAGAGGGGGCCCACGCTGGCTCTGATGCAGTGAGGAAAGCAGGGAGCTCGTGCCTACCCCCACTGGGACAGCAAGGGCAGGGCTGAGCACAGTGGGAGCTGAGACCCCAGCTGAGTGCAGGGAGACACAGGCAGGGCAGGGGAGCTGTGGGGAGTGGCAAGGTGTTGGTAAGGAAAGTCTGGATGAGCCTAGGCAGCCTTGTGAGCCGATGGCTTTGTCTAGTCAGCAGGGCGGGAAGGCGAGGAGAGTGGAAGATGAGTGTCCCTGGACCTTACCTGTTACCTGGGTGGAGAAGTGTGAGAGTGAAGGAAACAGTGCTCGTGTCTGTCAGGGATATTGACTTGCGTATGGAGGGAGCTACCCTGATCTCCAAGCAGTTGTCTGTGACCAGCCTTGTGTGCTGGGACAAGGGGAAAGAGATCCCAAGCTGTGGGTCTGGGAACGGAGAAAGTGTGTCCGGCTCTTCTTTGTCTGTGGAGCAGACAGAAGGGGCCTTGCAGCCTGTGATGGTTGAGGGTCGTGCAGTTGTCTCAGAGCTGGTTCTGGATTCAGCTAAAGCCCAGGAAGGGAAGGGCCCTAAGTTTGTGTCTGCTCGGGAGAATGGCCCTGTAACTAGGTCGCATCCAGTTAGGGTCTATGTAAAATCCCAGAGACCAGACAATTCTGGTGCTTGTATTTTGCCTGTTGCTAGTGTGTTGTTGGAAAGGGTGCAGCAACTCTGTCTAATCAGGGTGAGATCCTAGCCAGGGCACAAGGAGAGCAGGAAGGTGTGTGATCGTGTTACCTACTGAGGGTGTGGAAACCTGTAGCAAGAAGGAAAAGATTCCTGAACTTGTGTGTGTGGCAAAGGGAAGGAGAATGCTTCTGACCTTTTATCTAGGAAGTCTGTGAGTTTGCCTGAAAGGGGATTGTGTAGGAATCCGCCTGATGGGCCAGAGGTGATTCTGGATGTAAGGGAGACCCAGAAAGAGTCTGTTGTTGCTCAGGAAAGTGTTCCTCTAGAGCAAGCCCTAGGTGAAGAGGGTAAGAGCAGAATTTCTTCCCCTCTTCCCCCCTGCAAGGTGAGAGCTAAAGGGTTGGAGAACAAAGGAATCCGGTGCCCTCCTGGCCTGGGAAAGGGACAAAGCCCAGAGGAGGAGGGGCTGGAGAGTTTTTCAGTTTGGGGCTGACTGGGGACATGGAGTGAAGGGCAGACGTGGTTGTCTGGCTCATTGCCCCTCAAAATGGACCCGGCTGAGGGGTCCTGTTCTCTGCGCCTACAAGCTCTGTGTTAGACCACGTTCCTGTCGTCTAATAAACCTTCTGTTTTACTGGCTGGCTGAGAGTCACGTCTGACTGTGGAGTTGGGGGGCAGGACCCTCTGGCTTCCCCAGGACCCCGCCTGGGCGGACTCACTGTGGGAAGCACACGGAGGGGCAGAGGATGCTGAATGCTCCAAGGTTAGACCCAGGAAGGTGGAAGCTGTGTGAGCTTCTTGCCCTGCAGACAGTCTGCTCCCAGAGAGGAGACTTCACCCGAGTCCTGCCTGGTTTCGTAGGGAGCAGTTCCAGAGCATCGCCCGGGGACTCCGTGACAGGGCCCCATTGTGCCGGGCGCAGCCCAGACCCTGACTGAGATCAGGGCCCCGAGGCTGCACATACACAGAGTGAGAGACAATCCTGGCCCCAAAGATCTGACAGTCTAACTGCACCAGGGGTGGGGGAAAACTGAGGCACAGAGCATGGCAATGACTCATGCCAGGTGCCACAGGGACACAGAGGCAGGAACTGAACTCTGGTCTCCTGAGTCCCAGCCCAGCCCTTCCACTCGCACATCCTCACATTCCCATCTGGTACATTTGTGACATGACTCTGCATTGAGGCTTGCACGGAAAACCGGAAAATCCTGTTGCCGAGTCTGAAGCCTCGCTGGGAGTTTTAGCTGCCGGCCACATTCCTGCTCCCCTGATGGCCCGAGCTGGGGCTGACTCATGAGCGTAACGCTCGGGGTGACCAGATAACAAGGGTGCAAAATCGGGACACTTTTTTTCGGGGGGAGGGGTGTTCGGGAATAGTTGCGTATAGAAGCCAAAGCCCCTAATACTGGATGGTCCCAATCATAGCGGGACAGCCAGTCACCCTAGTAATGCTGCACACGCCTGTCAGGGCTTCCAGGATCGGGCCCAGTCTCTAGCCCGCTCCCTGCGGCTTGGTTTGATGGGGCTGAATGTAACTGATATGAACCCCCCCTCCCCCACCTCTGGTCCTGTCCTAGCAGGGCTTTAACGAGCCCCAGAGATGGGGCCCCTGACCCTTCTGAGGGACGATTCCCCAGCTATCAGGGAGAAGCAGGGTCCCTGGCCCTTCCCTCAAAGAGACGATCAATTCCCTGGCTGGATCCTTTCCCCTTCCCTGTTAGGGTGCAGCAGGCCCCGGTCCTTCCCAGGGGTGCAGGGGGAATCACATTTTCAGGTTATTAGTCAGCCGAAATGTGCTCTAACCAGATTCCCCCCAGCCCTGCATTCTTTGTCCCACGTCCTTTCGCTCAGCTCAGATGACCTGGCTCCAGCTTCCGCTGTCACCTTTGCTCCCATCAGCCCACGCCCCACGGCTCATTCCAGTCTCCTCCCTCCCCCCCCCCCCGCATAGGTGAGGGGGTAGAGAGCTCAGTGGTTAGAGCACTGGGCTGGCCCTGGGTTCAGTTTCCTGTTGGACTGTGGGCGAGCCACAGAGCCGCTTTGGGGCCCCTGTGTGAAATGGAGGAATAGTCCACCCCCCAAGGGCCACCTGGTAAGTACCTGCCATTAGTGACTCTACGGTATTGAGCCCACCACAGGCGATAAGAGCCATTGGTGCTTTCCATCCATGGAATTCAAAGCACTTCACAGAGGCAGGACCATCCTCCCACCCCTTTTACAGAGAGGGGAAACTGAGGCATGGAGCGAGGGAGGAATTTGCACAAGGTAATAGAAACCCTGACTGTGCTCTGACCACTAGACCCCACTCACCTCCCGGAGCTATGGATAGAACCCAGGAGTCCTGGCTCCCAACCCCCCGCTCTAACCTCTAGACCCCACTCCCGTCCCAGAGCTGGGGGTAGCCCACTGCTCTCAGCAGCCTGCCATAGCTGCCTTCCTGGCAGTAAAGCAAATGTCGACTCCTGTCTGTTACTCCTAAATGCCGACCCCTCTGCTGCTAATGGCTCCCTGCGTGAATGCCTCTAAACAGATCTCACCCCCTGCAATCCTGCCATCCCGCCCCTGCCCTTGCTTCCCAGCAGGAAAGGGAAGAGGCTTTCTAAACTCGGGAAGCTGGTGCGTGGAGCTGGGCACTCCCAGAGCTCTAGAAAGATTTTTACTGCTCCGGTTCCTGGCTGTGGAACAGCTGCTCAGCAGCCAACACCCCAGGCAATCAGAGCAGCCTGTTATCAACAGCGTCCCTTTATCGCAAGTGTGATACCTGGCAGGGTAGCTCCCTTATCCCGGTTTATAGCTGGGGAAGTGACACCCCAAGGACAAGCTTTGCCTGTGTAGCTGGCCCAGGACCCGAACCTGCCCCTCGCTGGGGCTCTGTGACATGGAGCGAGAGTGAGCTCCTTGGGGTGGCGGCTGTCTCTGGCCGTGTGTCTGTGCAATGCAACCGGGGCCTTGATGCCAGCCTGGGCCTCACCCTGCCCTCAGGGGCCTTCTCTCCGCAGTCCCCTCACTGTCCTTTAGCACCATCTCCCCATCCGAGCACCAGGGCCACCTCCTCCCCTCTGCAGCGCCCTCCTCGTGTCTGGGTTGGGGTAACTCTCCCCTGGTTCATGTCTCTCAGCTGGAGGGCGGCGGTTCTTCCCCCAAACCCTGCCCCTACCCTGTCCCTGCTCCTGCCCCTGCTCCTGCATAGCCCAGGCCTGACAATCTCACCCAGATCCCCGTGTCCAGCCCATAGCTCATGGTGGATCTAGAGCAAAGCTTTGAGATCGAGATACAGCGCCTGAGGGAGGGGAAAACACCCCGGGCCTGGCCCTGGCCCTGGCCCATCACCCGTCCTGATCAAAACCTGCCCCTTAGTCCAGTCCCAACGGGTTGTGCCCAGCAGCCAGCGCTGGGTCTGGGGGATTAACTGAGCTGGGATAAATGGACCCTAAGAGCCAGAGGTGTTAACACGACCCTGGAACCCTCCAACATTAAACCAAGGGGGGTGGGGTTTTGACTCTGCTCAGCACATGGCAAACCCACCAGCAAAGAGCCTTGGAGCCTTTTATTAACAATACCGAAAAGCTGATGGGGGGGAGCGGGGGCGAGGGGTGGTTAAAGCATTTGAAATGTAGAGTATTAAGTAAGGTTTTCATTTGAACAACAGCCCTGGGTCCCTGGGCCCCCAGTGGGGAGGGGTTTAAAGCCCCGCTCTTGGATGTTCTGGGGTGGTATTAAAGCCGGCGATAACTGGCCTGGTTGGGGGACAGAGACGGGCTGAGCGGGGCTGGAGCAGGTGTTGCTGCGGTTCCTAGATGACAAAATCAGAGAAACACATGCCAGGGGGGAAGAAAGAACAGGAACCGCAGTGTTCATTGTCTTTGAAGTTAACTTTTCCTTGTCACCTCATTATTGGATAAACACAAGCCTGGCCCACGGGCTGGGCAGCCGTGCCAAGATCTAGCAAACACAGACTTGTGTCAGGCTGCTTTGGGTGGTGCTTTATCTGACTCTTTGTGGTCACGGGCTCACCGCAATTTTGCAAAATCGCTATCAAACAAGACCCTTAGCAACCCAAAGGCCCAAGGCGAGCAGTGGGAAAGGGGAGCTAGAAGGTGTGGAAGGAAAAGGCCACCCGAGGGGTGGGAAGGGCTCATATGCCAGGTGGTGGTTGGGATCCAGCTTAGAGATGGAGGTGTCCTCTGGGTCGCCCGCTCTGGCCTGCTCTGCTCAGCACATCTCTTGGGATCAGGACAGTGAAGGTCCAATGGTGAGACCCCCAGGCGGGCCGGGGGCAGAGCAGCCCGTCCTCCCATGACTTTGGCCACACCTTAGGCCTCATTTTCAGCCCACCAATTTTGGCCCATTGAGTTCTGGTCCCGTGCTGCCCTCGTTTCCCAGGCCTGGTTTTAACAGTCTGGGCGTTACGTCAGGAGGCCTTTGGCTTTCGACTGACGGTGGCACCGGGGGGAGGGATAGCTCAGTGGTTTGAGCATTGCCCTGCTAAACCCAGGGTTGTGAGTTCAATCCTTGAGGGGGCCATTTAGGGATCTGGGCCAAAAATTGGGGTTTGGTCTTGCTTTGAGCAGGGGGTTGGACTAGGTACGTCCTGAGGTCCCTTCTAGGATTCCAGGCACCAGCAATGCAAGCAGGGACTCACCCTGCCCAGCGTTCCAAGCGGGTGCGTGGGGCGGCAGTTCCTCCGGCCGTGGTGGCAAATCGGCAGCAGCTTCTTCTTTCTGCCGTCCGCAGTGGCAGTTTTTTCACTGCTTGGGGCGGCAAAACCTGTAGAGCTGGCCCTGGGGACAGTACCAACGTGCCCCTGCCCCCACTGGAAATCCCTCACCTGCCGTCTTGGCTGTGTGGCCCACGCTCACGGTTCCTAGCTGAGGCCTGCCCCCCGCCTCCAACAGTGGCCAATGCCCGACACTTGAGAGGAAGGGCAGAGAGGGAAAGAACCTGGCATGGCCTCGGCCCACTGTGCCAACCTGCAAGGAAGGAGGGGAGGAAAAGGGAATTTGGTCCCCCTCAGCCGTGCGCCAGTCTCTCCCTTGCTCAACCAGGAAGCATGAGCCGCAATTGCCCTTATCTCGGTCTGTGTGATCACACTTGAGGGCCTTAAAACTCATCCAGACTCTTGGAGAGAGTCTCCAAGCTCTGCTGGCTGGTGGGAGCTTCTCTCTATAAAATGGGAATGGCTCCTACCTCCCTTACAAGAGTAAATAGGCTAATCACTGCCAGGGGCTCAGAGGGGTTGGAAAGTCTGATGATCAAAGGTTAATTAGCCAGCCGCTTTGGTTCCTAGGTAACCGGCCCAGTTTTCAATGGTTCTAGCCCATGTTGTTCAATGAAAGAAGATCAGTCAGGCTCCTTTTTCTAAAGGTTGTGAAGTTAACAAACAAAAATAAAGAACTAGAGAAGTTCCTGGAGGACAAGTCCATCAATGGCTACCAGCCAGGATGGGCAGGGACGGTGTTTCTAGCCTCTGTTTGCCAGAAGCTGGGAATGGGCGACAGGGGATGGATCACTGGATGATTCCCTGTTCTCATTCCCTCTGGGGCCCCTGGCATTGGCCACTGTCGGAAGACAGGGCACTGGGCTAGACGGACCTTTGATCTGACCCAGTCTGGCTGTTCTGATGTTCGTAAATAGAAATAGAATCTGCCACTGGCAGCACGAAACTAAACAATGCCGCCAACAAATCAGCAAGGCGGCGGCCAAAGTAGATTGGACTCCAGTAATCTAATTAGCACCACAGCGAATCGGTCCATGCAGGTCCTGAAAAGGAATCCACAGTGGTGCACGTCCCGTTGGGTAGATAAACCCCAGCAACAGATTGTTACCGAGCCTCAGAGCGGGTTGGACGGTTTCGTACTGAAACCGCCTTCTGGGGTATCACACACATTGTAAGGAGAGTGATCACTTTAGATCAGCGATTACCGGCAGGAGAGTGGGGTGGGGGGAGGCATTTTTTCATGCATTGTATGTATAAAAAGATCTTCTACACTTTCCACAGTATGCATCCGATGAAGTGAGCTGTAGCTCACGAAAGCTTCTGCTCAAATAAATTGGTTAGTCTCTAAGGTGCCACAAGTCCTCCTGTTCTCCTGGGGTAGTGTCTAAGCTATAACATCAAAGCCGCTCGGTCTGCGTCCCCCAGCAGGAGGACACGGCACGCGGACCTTGACAGATGGCATGCTCTTATCGGGCCACTGAGACACCTTTACAAGAAGATGTTTAGTTTCCAACCTGGGTCATAGCAAAACTCTTTGGAAAGTTGCATTGTGTAGGGGAACAGTTCAAGGCCCCGTTTCAGATCCAGATCACTCCCCCCCCCCCCCCCAATCACTGAGCTGGGGGACAATTTCTGCCCCAGCCCAGATCTAATGATCAGTTTGAGCCTGAGCATGTGAGCAAGCGTCAGCGGCCAGGCCTCTGGGCAGGATTCCTGGACCGCCTCAGGGCACGGCCCAGCCGGTCTGGTGCTCCAGCCCCAGCGGCGGCTGCTCTGCTGCGTCAGGGGATGGTGGCAAATAAAAACCCAACCCAGAGCACCGTGGTGCATCATGCACAACTCCTGCCGAGCAACCGGCTGAGCCCCTCAATGGGGGTTGTTCTCAAAGTACAGAGCCGCGTGGGTCATTTCGCTCCGATTCGGGGATGGGCTCAGAGCCCCTGGAAGGTCACAGAAGGCGGGAGAACGACAGGGAGGAAGGACTGATCCTGCAGAGGTCCCACAGAAAACACATGGCAGCATCTGCCAAGGGTGGGTCCAGGAAACACCTCTGCCCTTGTCTTCACGTGACCCCCCTCCCCACACCGCTGGCGAGCCGGGCTCCGGCTTGGGGAACCAGAGACATGGGAATTTTTCGCTTCTTGGCTCATGTAAAACGATATTGCCCAGGCTGGCTGAGTAACTGCCTGATCAGAGACTTGGGTCGGTTCATTGCGCCGTGGGCCACATGCGGCTGCTGATCCGCGTGGCAGAGGCACCCACTGGTTCCTTGGTCGTGCGCACAGCCACCGGGCCCTTTCCTTCCTGGTGCCCTCAGCGCATTTCAGCTTCCTGCAGGTTGTCACTTACCGGCCACCCCAAGCTGGGACGCCAGGGGAAACTGACACCCAGTAGGCCATTGCTGTTCCCACATTGGACGAACCCAGTGCCGGGGGGTGCAGCTCCCACACTTCTCGTGGCCCCTTTTCCCCATTGTTTGGTTCTGTGATTGCTTTTCTTGCAAATTATCCTGGGTTATTTTATTAGTAGTATTTATTAGGTGTATCACGGTAGCGCCCTGGAGCCCCAGCCATGGCCCAGGCCCCATTGTGCTAGGTGCTGTATGTTGTTTATTAGGCATGTTACGGGACCTGCTGCACAGAGAAATACCGCGGTAAGGGGAGGGGGGAGGAAATTGCGGGGGGCAGAGCTAAAGGGCGAAAGCGTTTCCCCTCCTCCCCAGCTCGGCCAGGGGCTCGGGCTTTGGTTCCGCTCAGGTCGTGGCGCAGGGCAGGCAGGACCTTTGACACAGCCCTGGCTCTCGGGCGCCTGGGAGAGAGGCTGTGGGAGCTAGTGGTTACAGGACACCTGCCCTGGGCTTAGCTCCAGGCGGGAGTCAGCTTAGAGCAGGATGGGGCCAGGGAGTCCAACGGGGCGGCGCTAGCTGGTCTTCCTGTCTGCCGGCTGTGGTGCTGCCATGTCCCCTTTGCAGCACCTGCTCTGGAGCACCCAGGGTCTCCTGACCCCTACGGGGCCCAGGCTGAGCCACTGGGAGGGCGGACGCTGGGCCTGATCCTGCAGGCGCATTCCCCTCTGCATTCCCCTGCAGCCCAGGGCCTGGCCTGTGCCCAGGCACTGCCCCCGGTGGACTCAGCCATAAGAAAGAAAAACTCGTGAGCGTCACTAGACCCGGAAACCCACAGACCCACCTCGATGCATCCCCTTCTCCCGATGCATCCCAGGAGGTGCCATGTACCTGGGCACCAGCCCGCTCAGCCATCCCCTCCATTGCCCAGTGGCCCCAGCTCACCAGAGGCCCAGCAGCCAACGCCAGCTATGGGGAGAGCGGGGAATGAGCCAACCTACAGCCAGCGGGGACCCAGCCCCCAACCTGGACAGGCCTGGCCCTTTCCTGTCACCCCCTTTTCCCAGCTCCTGACCCCCAAATTCCTTGTTCCCTGGCAAGTCTGACTGGAGGCCCCCTCTTTGCTGTGGGGAGGTAAATCGATTTCCTCCTACACACCTGCTTGGTAGGAAGGGGGCAGAGTGGGTGGGGCACTGGAGGGGGAGCCAGGACTCCTGGGGTCTCTCCGTGGCTCTGGGAGGGGAGTGGTGTCTAGTGGTTAGAGCAGGGGGACCTGGGAGCCAGGACTCCTGGGTTGTGTCCCCAGCTTTGCACTGCCCTGCTGTGTGACCGTGGCCTGTTTACTGTCTCTGGTTCCTGTCCCCACGCTTGTCTATTTAGACTGTCTCTCATTGTATCTGTGCAGCGCCTGGCACGACGGGGCCCGGATCTTGGTTGCGGCCTTTCAGTGCTACCATCCTAGTGACATGATAAATAACTCTAATAATTTCCAGGGGGGTTCAGCCCTGTGACCTCAAGTCCACAGCACAAGCCTCTCCGGATTGTGCTAAAGCAGCAGCTCTGTTAGCAAGTGGCAGTAGTGGGCTGTTATCCTGTGTGCAGAGCAGCCACTAGAGGGGAAATCTCTGTCCATCCCCCCAACAGCTGAGTAGCGGAGTCAAATCTGCAGTGCCTTGATCCTCACACACACACACACACACACACACACACCCCGTGGGAGGCAGGGCATCACACACAGGTGGAAACTGAGGCACAGAGTACCCAGGAATGCCATGGCAGAGCAGGGACTTGCCTCCGGTCTTCCAAGTGCTAAGCTAGAGCCCCAACCACAGGCCCATCCTTCCTCTGTCCGCACAGCACTTTACACCCAACGTACACAATGGCCTTGCGGGGGACAGGTTCATGGGGCTGTGAACTTCTTCCCCCCAGGATCCTCTGCTGGGCTGGGACTCCCACGGGCTCCCGGCTCTGGCAGCTCCCCTTGGCACCAGCTCTTACAGCCAGTTTGCGCTGGAACAGCACTGCTGCCAAAGGCATCCATCGCTCCTGGAGGAAATACCGCAGGGCCCCAGGAATGCTGCCCTGCAGCCGGCGGGGAGGGGCCAGTGGGAGAGGCAGAGACTCTCCTTGTTTGCCTTCCCCTGCCCCGAGAAGATCTCTACTTCCAGGCTGCCTCGGGCAGGCTAGCTAGCTGCCACTTTGCATACCCGTGGCATACAGGAGCCATCCCAACTGGGCTGCTAGCTAAACAGACACAGAGAAGGGAAGAAGAAAAGGAGGACTTGTGGCACCTCAGAGACTAACCAATTTATTTGAGCAGAAGCTTTCGTGAGCTACAGCTCACTTCATCGGATGCATACTGTGGAAAATACAGAAGACGTTTTTATACACACAAACCATGAAAAAATGGGTGATTATCACTACAAAAGGTTTTCTCTCTCTCCACCCCACTCTCCTGCTGGTAATAGCTTATGTAAAGTGATCACTCTCCTTACAATGTGTATGATAATCAAGGTGGGCCATTTCCAGCACAAATCCAGGGTTTAACAAGAATGTCTGGGGGGGGGGGTAAGGAAAAAACAAGGGGAAATAGGTAACCTTGCATAATGACTTAGCCACTCCCAGTCTCTATTCAAGCCTAAGTTAATTGTATCCAATTTGCAAATGAATTTCAATTCAGCAGTCTCTCGCTGGAGTCTGGTTTTGAAGTTTTTCTGTTGTAATATCGCAACTTTCATGTCTGTAATCGCATGACCAGAGATATTGAAGTGTTCTCCGACTGGTTTATGAATGTTCTAATTCTTGACATCTGATTTGTGTCCGTTTATTCTTTTACGTAGAGACTGTCCAGTTTGACCAATGTACATGGCAGAGGGGCATTGCTGGCACATGATGGCATAGATCACATTGGTGGATGTGCAGGCGAACGAGCCTCTGATAGTGTGGCCGATGTTATTAGGCCCTGTGATGGTGTCCCCTGAATAGATATGTGGGCACAGTTGGCAACGGGCTTTGTTGCAAGGATAGGTTCCTGGGTTAGTGGTTTTGTTGTGTGGTATGTGGTTGCTGGTGAGTGTTCGCTTCAGGTTGGGGGGCTGTCTGTAGGCAAGGACTGGCCTGTCTCCCAAGATTTGTGAGAGTGTTCCTGAAGGATGACCCAACACAGCTCACGAAAGCTTATGCGCAAATAAATTGGTTAGTCTCTAAGGTGCCACAAGTCCTCCTTTTCTTTTTGCAAATACAGACTAACAGGGCTATTACTCAGAGAAGGGAAGGGACTTACACCTGCTCACCTAGTTAGTGAACAGCAGAGCTAGGGAGAGAACCCAGGAGTCCAGGCTCCCAGCCCCTCCTGCTCTAACTGCTAGACCCCACTCCCCTCCCAGAGCTGGGAGAAAACCGAGACATCCTGGATCCCACCTCCCAACTTCTCCCCACTGCCTTGATCCTGTTGCATTCCCAAGCAACTTTGGGGAGACAGAAGATTAAATACATCAGCCAACAGGCTTCAGCTGCAGAGCGGCCCGGCAAGCGCTGGCCACTCCCCACCCCCCCGAGCTGTTTACACTTGGCTGAGGTGTCCTGGTGCTAATCTTCACTCCAGGCTCCCCGTGATTGCTCTGGGCACAGGCCCAGAAGCTGCTGGACTCACCAGGCCAAGCGTGGCCCTGCCACTCCCAGATCTCTCGCAATCTGAGAATCAAAGTTCCAGGATGCTGGGGCCGGCTGGAGGCAGCGGGTTCGGGGGGGGGGGGGGGTGACTCATGGAGCTGCCAGAGGAGGGGGGCTGGCTGCAAAGAGCTGCCTGTCCAGGGGCGCATGGGGCTGGCTGGTTTGGTCTCACAATATCCCGGCTTGGTCTCTCCCAGCTCCTGTGTCCCAGGGACCAGGAGCCTCCCCACCCCCCGGGGTGTTTTCCAGCCCCTGGCGTGTGCGGAGTATGAGTTGGTGTTGGTCACTGTGGGAGAGACAGGAAACGCTGCTCACCGGCCACCGATGGAGCAGCCTGTGTGCGCAACAGCCAAATGGCAACACCGCACGGCAGTTTATGGGGGGTGTTGGGGGACATAATGGACGGACGGTGTCTCCTGCTGCAGTTGCAAAAGGGCTTTAGGGAAGGAAAACGGAATGAGGCAGGTGTTAGCCGCGTAAGGCAGGTAGAAGGGCCAGAGGACCTTGTTTCTAATGTCTCACCCACTTAGAATTAAGCTGCCAATTCAGAGGGGAGAGCGCCCCCTACTGAACCCCCACCCCACTCCCTGCAGCACAGCGCCCCCTAGTGCCAGGCTGGGGCATTGGGGTCAGTACTGACTGCCAGGGGAGAGAGCCCCCTACTGAGCCCCCTGGTCCCTGCAGCACAGCGCCCCCTAGTGCCAGGCTGGGGCATTGGGGTCAGTACTGACTGCCAGGGGAGAGAGCCCCCTACTGAGCCCCTGGTCCCTGCAGCACAGCGCCCCCTAGTGCCAGGCTGGGGCATTGGGGTCAGTACTGACTGCCAGGGGAGAGAGCCCCCTACTGAGCCCCCTGGTCCCTGCAGCACAGCGCCCCCTAGTGCCAGGCTGGGGCACTGGGGGCAGCTGACTGAGCGGCATGCACCCTGTCCCCTGCAGCACACGGCGGTCTTCCATCCAAGAGCAGACCCGCCTGGCAGATGGTCACAGCCCCAGGAGGCTGGGCTTGCTCCCTGTGCCTCCTGGCTGCTCTCGCTCTAATGCAGCTGGGGCCTCCCTCTCTCTAGGTCTGCGCTGGAACGAAGCAGAAGAGGCACCGACTCTGCCCCGCTGAGGCTGCCCCGTCCTTGAGAACTCTGCCAGCATGGGGGCTGGCTTCCTGCGCAAGCTGCTCTTGGTCTGTTTCTCCTCCTTCCTCTTCCTGTTGGTTGTCATCATCCACCAGGACGCCCCTGGGACCCTGCAGCTGGGGCTCCTGGGCGCACTCCGGGGTGAGCCTGTCTCTGCAGAGCAGCTCCAGGGCAGCCCCACCTTCCAGTGGCGAGGCACAGAGGAGGAGAGAGCTGGGGACTCCAAGCCTGTGCCCGTGCCCAGCCGCCCGCCAGCGACCACCAGGCACCCGCTGCAGGTCGTCTACCCCTACAGCTACCGCTTCCTCCTGAACGAGCCGGACAAGTGCCGGGAGCGGGCGCCCTTCCTGGTGCTGCTGGTGGTGACGGAGCCCAAGGACATCACGGTGAGGAACGCCATCCGCCAGACCTGGGGCAATGAGAGCGCCGTGCCCGGGGTCTCCATGGTGCGGATCTTCCTGACCGGGGTCCACCCGCGCTACGGCTCCCCGCTGCAGCGGCTGCTGGAGGAGGAGAGCGCCCTGCATCGCGACATCATCCAGCAGGACTTCCTGGACACCTACAACAACCTGACCCTCAAGACGCTGATGGGCATGGAGTGGGTGAGCAGGCACTGCCCCAATGCCAGCTACGTGATGAAGGCCGACAGCGACATCTTCCTCAACGTGGGCTTCCTCGTCCGGCAGCTGCTGCAGCCCCAGCTGCCGCCCAAGAAGGACTTCATGACGGGGTACATCTACAGGAACACGGGGCCGCTGCGGAGCAAGGCGTACAAATGGTACGTGCCCCGGGAGGTGTACCCCAACGACACCTACCCGCCCTACTGCAGCGGCGCTGGCTACGTGCTCTCTGGAGACCTTGCCAAGAAGGTGTACGGGGCGGCCCAGACCCTCCGGGCCATCAACATGGAGGATGCGTTCCTGGGGATCTGTTTGTACAAACTGGGCATCAGCGTGACCAACAGCCCCTGGGGCCTCTTCAATGTCGTCTGGCTGGAGTACGAGAAGTGCCGGTTCTCCAAGCTGGTGCTGGTGCATCAGTACGGGCCCACGGACCTGCTGAGGGTCTGGCCGGACTTCCAGGGCGGGAACAAGACCTGCCCCAGCTAGAGGGATGGGGAAGGAGCCAGGACGTGTGCAGGAATGCACGGGCAGGGACGCAGGCTTGCGCATGGTGCCTTGCCCAGACTGACACCCCAGTGTGTGCACACACACGCCGCTGTGTACACCCCCCCAGTGTCAACACACACACACACACACACACTGCGTACAACCCAATGCACACACACACCCCCGTGTATATACCCCCAATGTACACACACACACATGCACACACGCTACTGTGTACACCCTCCCCAATGTACACACACACAACACACCAGGGTATACACCCTCATATACACCCCCCACAGCTCTACACCTCACTCAGCAACTGTACATCTGGCACACATACATCACACCACCATCCACCTTGCTCATGCTCCCTGACCGCCATCCACCCCCACCCCACCCCAGCGGCCTAACCTCAGACACTTTGGCCAGAAACTCTGGCACTTGGGCAATTGCTCAGGCCTCTTCGGCTGCATAATCTCAGGGCTCTCAGCTGGACCCCAGCGAATAACCCCCTCCCCCCCCCCCCCCCCCGCCATGCTGCTCCCCCCCGCCAGCACTGCACACGGGAGTGCCTTATCCTGAAATGTCTCTATGCCTTTGCCCAGACAACAAGCAGCGCCCCCCCCTTCCCCCGTGGCTACCAGGGGACACAGGGTTCCCATGCTCAAGGCCTGGCTTTATTGCCGGGCTAGTTCAGGCTTTGTATTAAATTATAGATCGCTATATTTGTAATAAACGGGCTGGCTAAGGGCCAGCCGGACTGCGTCCTCCAGCCGCTTCATTTCTCTTCCTTGCCAATTTCCCCTGCTCCTGGCTGGTTCCTTCTGAAAGCATGGTTAATGCGATCCCTGGCCCCCGCTGCTGCTCGGGCTTCTGAAGCCTTCGTTGGCAGGGCCTGAGCACCCCTGGGTGGGTGAATCCGGCCCTTCCTGTGCTATGGAAAACCCAGAAGGGGACTGGGGCTCCAGCTGGGATGAGTCAGTGGAGTGCTGGACACCGCAGGTGGCTGACCTAGGGCTTTCGCCAGGGAGGAGCAGCTGCAGCCAACCCCAGGTGGTGTGGAGGTGTAAGGGGCCAACTGCAGCGGGGGGCCTGGAGGAATGGGGGTGGGCGGGGGAGGCTCTTTGCTGCAAAGCCAGATGCTGCAACAAACAGTCCCTGCAATAGAAAAACAGGGCCTGGCATGCTGCCAGCTGCTAGTGACCGTCCACAATTGCAGGCCTGGGCGTTACACACATGCACACCGGTTGGCTGGTCTGGGCAGAAATGTTCCCTTATTTGACTGGGCCGAGTCCACCCACTGAGCAACCTACTGGGCCCCAATGGAGACAGCAAATACTCTGGAGGCGACAAATACCGAGATGTTGTTGCAACTCATGTTGAAAGTGGCACCTGCAGCCGTTTAATTGGGCTGGAGCCAGAGGTGGGCCCAAGGTACCCGGAGAACCCTCCAGCAATCCCCTTTGTGTCTAGGTAAGAGTTGGGTGTTTAAAAAGGGGGCGTGCGAGCAGGGGCCTGGTGACAATGCAGTACCCGACAGGTGCCAGCGAGCGGCATCTGTTCCGTCCTGGTCCCTGCCCCCCAGCCGGGCGATGCATCCACGTCCCGTTGAGCTAGCAAGCTGCCGACCCCCCGGTACAGGCCGGGAGGGGCCATCACAGGGCCTAATCACATCAGCCACACTATCAGAGGCTCGTTCACCTGCACATCCACCAATGTGATCTATGCCATCATGTGTCAGCAATGCCCCTCTGCCATGTACATTGGTCAAACTGGACAGACTCTACGTAAAAGAATAAACGGACACAAATCAGATGTCAAGAATTAGAACATTCATAAACCAGTCGGAGAACACTTCAGTCTCTCTGGTCACGCGATTACAGACATGAAAGTTGCGATATTACAACAGAAAAACTTCAAATCCAGATTCCAGCGAAAGACTGCTGAATTGGAATTCATTTGCAAATTGGATACAGTTAACTTAGGCTTGAATAGAGACTGGGAGTGGCTAAGTCATTATGCATGGTAACCTATTTCCCCTTGTTTTTTCCTACCCGCTCCACCCCCTTCCTCAGACGTTCTTGTTAAACCCTGGATTTGTGCTGGAAATGGTCCATCTTGATTATCATACACATTGTAAGGAGAGTGATCACTTTAGATAAGCTATTACCAGCAGGAGAGTGGGGTGGAGAGAGAGAAAACCTTTTGTAGTGATAATCACCCATTTTTTCATGGTTTGTGTGTATAAAAACGTCTTCTGTATTTTCCACAGTATGCATCCGATGAAGTGAGCTGTAGCTCACGAAAGCTTATGCGCAAATAAATTGGTTAGTCTCTAAGGTGCCACAAGTCCTCCTTTTCTTTTTGCAAATACAGACTAACAGGGCTATTACTCAGAGAAGGGAAGGGACTTACCCCTGCTCACCTAGTTAGTGAACAGCAGAGCTAGGGAGAGAACCCAGGAGTCCTGGCTCCCAGCCCCTCCTGCTCTAACTGCTAGACCCCACTCCCCTCCCAGAGCTGGGAGAAAACCGAGACATCCTGGATCCCACCTCCCAACTTCTCCCCACTGCCTTGATCCTGTTGCATTCCCAAGCAACTTTGGGGAGACAGAAGATTAAATACATCAGCCAACAGGCTTCAGCTGCAGAGCGGCCCGGCAAGCGCTGGCCACTCCCCACCCCCCCGAGCTGTTTACACTTGGCTGAGGTGTCCTGGTGCTAATCTTCACTCCAGGCTCCCCGTGATTGCTCTGGGCACAGGCCCAGAAGCTGCTGGACTCACCAGGCCAAGCGTGGCCCTGCCACTCCCAGATCTCTCGCAATCTGAGAATCAAAGTTCCAGGATGCTGGGGCCGGCTGGAGGCAGCGGGTTCGGGGGGGGGGGGGTGACTCATGGAGCTGCCAGAGGAGGGGGGCTGGCTGCAAAGAGCTGCCTGTCCAGGGGCGCATGGGGCTGGCTGGTTTGGTCTCACAATATCCCGGCTTGGTCTCTCCCAGCTCCTGTGTCCCAGGGACCAGGAGCCGCCCCACCCCCCGGGGTGTTTTCCAGCCCCTGGCGTGTGCGGAGTATGAGTTGGTGTTGGTCACTGTGGGAGAGACAGGAAACGCTGCTCACCGGCCACCGATGGAGCAGCCTGTGTGCGCAACAGCCAAATGGCAACACCGCACGGCAGTTTATGGGGGGTGTTGGGGGACATAATGGACGGACGGTGTCTCCTGCTGCAGTTGCAAAGGGGCTTTAGGGAAGGAAAATGGAATGAGGCAGGTGTTAGCCGCGTAAGGCAGGTAGAAGGGCCAGAGGACCTTGTTTCTAATGTCTCACCCACTTAGAATTAAGCTGCCAATTTAGAGGGGAGAGCGCCCCCTACTGAACCCCCACCCCACTCCCTGCAGCACAGCGCCCCCTAGTGCCAGGCTGGGGCATTGGGGTCAGTAGTGACTGCCAGGGGAGAGAGCCCCCTACTGAGCCCCCTGGTCCCTGCAGCACAGCGCCCCCTAGTGCCAGGCTGGGGCATTGGGGTCAGTACTGACTGCCAGGGGAGAGAGCCCCCTACTGAGCCCCCTGGTCCCTGCAGCACAGCGCCCCCTAGTGCCAGGCTGGGGCACTGGGGGCAGCTGACTGAGCGGCATGCACCCTGTCCCCTGCAGCACACGGCGGTCTTCCATCCAAGAGCAGACCCGCCTGGCAGATGGTCACAGCCCCAGGAGGCTGGGCTTGCTCCCTGTGCCTCCTGGCTGCTCTCGCTCTAATGCAGCTGGGGCCTCCCTCTCTCTAGGTCTGCGCTGGAACGAAGCAGAAGAGGCACCGACTCTGCCCCGCTGAGGCTGCCCCGTCCTTGAGAACTCTGCCAGCATGGGGGCTGGCTTCCTGCGCAAGCTGCTCTTGGTCTGTTTCTCCTCCTTCCTCTTCCTGTTGGTTGTCATCATCCACCAGGACGCCCCTGGGACCCTGCAGCTGGGGCTCCTGGGCGCACTCCGGGGTGAGCCTGTCTCTGCAGAGCAGCTCCAGGGCAGCCCCACCTTCCAGTGGCGAGGCACAGAGGAGGAGAGAGCTGGGGACTCCAAGCCTGTGCCCGTGCCCAGCCGCCCGCCAGCGACCACCAGGCACCCGCTGCAGGTCGTCTACCCCTACAGCTACCGCTTCCTCCTGAACGAGCCGGACAAGTGCCGGGAGCGGGCGCCCTTCCTGGTGCTGCTGGTGGTGACGGAGCCCAAGGACATCACGGTGAGGAACGCCATCCGCCAGACCTGGGGCAATGAGAGCGCCGTGCCCGGGGTCTCCATGGTGCGGATCTTCCTGACCGGGGTCCACCCGCGCTACGGCTCCCCGCTGCAGCAGCTGCTGGAGGAGGAGAGCGCCCTGCATCGTGACATCATCCAGCAGGACTTCCTGGACACCTACAACAACCTGACCCTCAAGACGCTGATGGGCATGGAGTGGGTGAGCAGGCACTGCCCCAATGCCAGCTACGTGATGAAGGCCGACAGCGACGTCTTCCTCAACGTGGGCTTCCTCGTCCGGCAGCTGCTGCAGCCCCAGCTGCCGCCCAAGAAGGACTTCATGACGGGGTACATCTACAGGAACACGGGGCCGCTGCGGAGCAAGGCGTACAAATGGTACGTGCCCCGGGAGGTGTACCCCAACGACACCTACCCCCCCTACTGCGGCGGCCCTGGCTACGTGCTCTCTGGAGACCTTGCCAAGAAGGTGTACGGGGCGGCCCAGACCCTCCGGGCCATCAACATGGAGGATGCGTTCCTGGGGATCTGTTTGTACAAACTGGGCATCAGCGTGACCAACAGCCCCTGGGGCCTCTTCAATGTCGTCTGGCTGGAGTACGAGAAGTGCCGGTTCTCCAAGCTGGTGCTGGTGCATCACTACGGGCCCACGGCCCTCCTGAGGGTCTGGCCGGACTTCCAGGGCGGGAACAAGACCTGCCCCAGCTAGAGGGATGGGGAAGGAGCCGGGACGTGTGCAGGAATGCACGGGCAGGGACGCAGGCTTGCGCATGGTGCCTTGCCCAGACTGACACCCCAGTGTGTGCACACACACGCCGCTGTGTACACCCCCCCAGTGTCAACACACACACACACACACACTGCGTACACCCCAATGCACACACACACACCCGTGTATATACCCCCAATGTACACACACACACACGCACACATGCTACTGTGTACACCCTCCCCAATGTACACACACACAACACACCAGGGTATACACCCTCATATACACCCCCCACAGCTCTACACCTCACTCAGCAACCGTACATCTGGCACACATACATCACACCACCATCCACCTTGCTCATTCTCCCTGACCGCCATCCACCCCCACCCCACCCCAGCGGCCTAACCTCAGACACTTTGGCCAGAAACTCTGGCACTTGGGCAATTGCTCAGGCCTCTTCGGCTGCATAATCTCAGGGCTCTCAGCTGGACCCCAGCGAATAAGCCCCCCCCCCGCCATGCTGCACCCCCCTGCCAGCACTGCACACGGGAGTGCCTTATCCTGAAATGTCTCTATGCCTTTGCCCAGACAACGAGCAGCGCCCCCCCCTTCCCCCGTGGCTACCAGGGGACACAGGGTTCCCATGCTCAAGGCCTGGCTTTATTGCCGGGCTAGTTCAGGCTTTGTATTAAATTATAGATCGCTATATTTGTAATAAACGGGCTGGCTAAGGGCCAGCCGGACTGCGTCCTCCAGCCACTTCATTTCTCTTCCTTGCCAATTTCCCCTGCTCCTGGCTGGTTCCTTCTGAAAGCATGGTTAATGCGATCCCTGCCCCCCGCTGCTGCTCGGGCTTCTGAAGCCTTCGTTGGCAGGGCCTGAGCACCCCTGGGTGGGTGAATCCGGCCCTTCCTGTGCTATGGAAAACCCAGAAGGGGACTGGGGCTCCAGCTGGGATGAGTCAGTGGAGTGCTGGACACCGCAGGTGGCTGACCTAGGGCTTTCGCCAGGGAGGAGCAGCTGCAGCCAACCCCAGGTGGTGTGGAGGTGTAAGGGGCCAACTGCAGCGGGGGGCCTGGAGGAATGGGGGTGGGCGGGGGAGGCTCTTTGCTGCAAAGCCAGATGCTGCGACAAACAGTCCCTGCAATAGAAAAACAGGGCCTGGCATGCTGCCAGCTGCTAGTGACCGTCCACAATTGCAGGCCTGGGCGTTACACACATGCAGACCGTTTGGCTGGTCTGGGCAGAAATGCTCCCTTATTTGACTGGGCCGAGTCCACCCACTGAGCAACCTACCGGGCCCCAATGGAGACAGCAAATACTCTGGAGGCGACAAATACCGAGATGTTGTTGCAACTCATGTTGAAAGTGGCACCTGCAGCCGTTTAATTGGGCTGGAGCCAGAGGTGGGCCCAAGGTACCCGGAGAACCCTCCAGCAATCCCCTTTGTGTCTAGGTAAGAGTCGGGTGTTTAAAAAGGGGGCGTGCGAGCAGGGGCCTGGTGACAATGCAGTACCCGACAGGTGCCAGCGAGCGGCATCTGTTCCGTCCTGGTCCCTGCCCCCCAGCCGGGCGATGCATCCACGTCCCGTTGAGCTAGCAAGCTGCCGACCCCCCTGGTACAGGCTGGGAGCTTCGCTGGGCGTGTGCGGGTGGGACGGAGCCCGGAGTCATTCCAGAACCCGGGGTGCCAACCAGCCGGAAACCTGGGCCAAGGGAGGGGAGCTGCCCTCCTAAAAGTAAAACAAGCCCCCAATTCCTCCTGGGATAAATCCAGCCCAAGTGCCTGAGACTCGCTGACCTGCAGCCAACATCTCGGCCCTGGGCGCCCCTCCCTAGCTGGGCACCGCAGCCTGGCTGCTGCTCCAGTGGGGCGGGTAACCCCTCTGCCGAAAGGCACTGCTCTCAGCGCCCCCCTTCCCAGTGCTCCTCCCCCCCTTTCTCCCTGCTGGCCAAAGCTGTTTGCAGACATTAGATAAGTCATCCTCACCACCCCCACCCCCAGGACAGCATGGGCACCTTCGCTTCTCCCCCCACCCCCCCAAACATCGAGGCTGGTTAGATCAATACATCCTAGCACTTCCTCTGTTGCTAGGCAACTCCTCTTCCCTTCTCCCCTGTGCCAGCTGGTTGCCATAGCACCCTCCCCACCCCATCCTCTGTCCCCATGGAGACCAGTGGCATCACCTCAACAATGCTGGGCTGGTAGTGGGTAAGGCACGACCTGCTACCCTCGAATGCACAGGGACAAAGACTGTGTGGTGCATGCTGGGTCCCCCCCACGACTCCCCGCTGCTCGGAACTGGGAGATGGGGCTGAGATAAAGAAAGTGGCTAACGGGAAAACAGTCTGTATCTGCAAAATCACCCTGACCCCGCTGGAGGGGGCTCCGGCTACAGGCCAGCTGCGAGACTCCCTCGAGAGGAGCAGATCCTTGCAAGGTAGCCCCTCTGCCACTCTCATTACCATGTGAGCCAGCATTGAGCAGAAAGGTCCAGGCTCCCCCTCGTGTGGGGTAAGGGCAGGGGGCATGGAGGCAGCTGCAAATCGGGCTGGAGGTGGGCTCAGCTCTCAAGCCCGACCCCTGCTTTTCATTCCGGCCTCAATTCAGAGCCTTTGATCTTCAGGTAGATCCTAGATTCAGAGATTTGAAGGCCAGGAGGGACCAGGCTCGATGTAGCCTGACGTGCTGCTGAGAGCCACGCTCTGTGATTCCAGCAGCCGCCCCGTCACGTGGCTGAGAAAGCAGCCTCCGTTCCCCATTTCAAGTCCCCAAATAATGGAGACCCCGACCCCTCCCTTGCTAAGCTGACTGAGGCTAATAGCAGCCTTTCCCAATCTGGCCCCACCTGCGCCATGCCAACGAGGAAGAGGAAAAACTCTAATGAGATGCAAATCTAATGCTGAGGTCTCGCACACTTCAGCAGCTGTCTTAACCGCATCCCCAGCCAACCATGCCACTGACTCATTACACAGCTCAAATCCATGGTGGAGACAGGTGTCCGCTGTCCACCGCAGGCCCTGCTTACAATGCCGTTGTCTCCAAGCACGATGAAAACAGGGGCCGTCGCTGGGTTTAACTTTGCTTTGTTTTAATGTCATGCAGCATCTCAGCTGAGAGTTAGGGTGCCCTAGGAAACAAACTGCCAAGGGCAAAAGTCAACTTGTGGTTGCTGCCGTGTGCCAGCCAAGAGCCAAGTCCATTCAATGGTGGGGCCTGGGGAAGCAAGTGAATGCAGCGCTGCCCCCTCTCTGCACCGTCAGACCGTCACTGAAAGGACACTTGTGCACTGTCCACGTACCAACTGCATGATTTATTCTTCACACCAGGGGGAATTGGCGCAGTGACCGATAAATAACCTTGAGTGGCCTTTTGGGGCATGAGTAGATTTGCAAATATGCAAAACCACACAGCAGGAGACTGCTATGCTGAATGAATATCTAACGAGGGCAGCTGGCCCACCAGGCAGCCCCCCCAGGGCACGTCCGAGAGCTCTGATTTTAGTGAAGTGTAAAAGCAGCAGTTTCAAAAAAGTACCCTGGTCAGATAGTTTTTACTTTGTGTCACTGCTAAAACCAGGCTTCAGTCCCAGGTTTGTTAATAATTCTTTGCATTTCTAGGCCAGCATTTCTGCCAAAGGACACCCAGAAACAGCGTCCAGGGTGGGATGCAATTCACTGAGAACTGCGTGGCCGTTTAGAAGAGAGGGAGAATCCTGTGACAACCATGGATTGGAGACTGAGGACTCAGAACCTGGACTCTAGTCCCAGCTCAGCCCCTGGCCTTCTGGGTGACCTCAGGCAAACCATGTTCCCTCTCTGTGCCTCAGTTTCCCCATCCGTACAATGGGGATGCTGATACTGACCTCCTTTCCCAAGTGCTTTGAGATCTACTGATAAGAGCTAGGTGGTGCTAACTGAAACCGTCAGGAGGTGTTTAAGTAAGTAGACTGCGATCTGCCGTGCCAGAACCCAGCGGGAACACCAGGGTTATTGCCCCAAGCCTTGGGAAAAGGGCCCTGTGACCTGGAACGACCACACACAAGTGCAGCCTGTGATGCAAATCTCATGCAAAAGCCAGCTCCATTCAATGCAGTGAATAGCTTACTGCAGCCACCCTCCCTTCATCCGCTTTAGCACCGGGCCCTTTGAAGCAAGCTGCCTGGTTTCAGCAAGGGGCACATTTCCATGAATATACAGCTAGCAAAGCCTGTGCAGATTTGCGGAAAATGCTCAGTACATCCCCTCTAGTCCCACAAGCCAGCTACAGCCTAGTATGGCTGGATCCAGCCTTTCCTCCCCCAAGACATGGGGCTATTTCCCCACTTTCTCCCTCCCTCTCTAATTGGTTTCCCAGAATTCCCCACGAATATCCCGTCCTAAGAACAGCCACCCAGGGTCAGACCAACCAGTCCATCCAGCACAGTACCCTGTCTTCCCACAGCAGCCAATGCCAGGTGAACAGAACAGGGCCACTCCCAGCTTCTGGCAGTCAGAGGCCGCTTTCACTTTTATGCCAGATCCAGCCCATCGCCTGTGAAAGTCAGCCCTCCCCCAAGCTATCGTACCCAACAGCTCCCCCCCTCACCCTATCCTTAGGCTTAACCTGCATGGCTTGGAGAAGGGTCCTCCCATGCCTACCTTTTCATTTCCTCCCCCACAGAACTCCCCAGGCCCGCTTAAGCATTAAACCCTTCCCTGGTGCATCTTCCCCACAGCTTGGCTGGAAACCCAGGAGGACGGGCAGCGGGGACGGATGTCAATCTAATGACAAAAGGGACAGACAGGGGCCCCCAGGCTGCGCCCAATCAGAGCTAAACCAAACACCCAAGCAGGTGGGGATTCACTTCCACTAAAGCACACACCAGCTTCCCTGACAGACAGGCAAAGCCCCGTTGATTTCTAGCCTGGGCTGCGCGTGCCACTGTCAGCAAGGTGGGTGCTGCATTCCCACCCATCCCCACACTCAGATGTAGCACACTGCAGTTCCTTTTCCTCCTGCACCTGGCAAGAGAGCAGGGTGCCCACTGGCACCCTGCTGGCTGGGTTGGCATGAGTGCCCACGAAGCCCTACCCTGCCTTGTCAGGTAGAGCATGATGCAAGGGGGCTGGAGCCGATTGGCTCTTCTAAGCAGGTTCTGGCTCAGACGATCTAAAACAGCAGCAACGTGCTCTCCTGTGAGTCTTTCCACGGCAATTCAGGTATCAACGCGCTGCAGGGACGCCGTGCTCGGCAGCATCAGGAAGGGGTTATTAGCCGTGCACTTGCCTGGGCAGCGAAGCCAGGACACTTGGGCCTGTAGAAGTGAAGGGGGGCAGCTGCAGAGGTAGGCTGGAGCAGAACCAAGCTGGAAAGCCTCAGCTACGCATCACCAGGGCAGTTTTCTTCCCACAGAGGGGGGAAACACACTTCCCTGCAGAAAGAACAGGAGGACTTGTGGCTCCTTAGAGACTAACAAATTTATTAGAGCAGAAGCTTTCGTGGGCTACAGCTCACTTCATCGGATGCAGTGAATGGAAAATATAGTAAGATATACACATACCCACAGAGAAGTTGGGAGTTACCATACAAACTGTGAGAGGCTAATTAAGATGAGCTATGATCAGCAGGAGAAGAAAACTTTTGTAGTGATCATCAAAATTGGCCATTTAGACAGTGGACAAGGTATGAGGATATTTAAGGAGATAGATTCAATAAGTGTAATGACCCAGCCACTCCCAGTCTCCCTTCAAACCCAAGTTAACGGGATCTAGTTTGCATATTAATTCAAGCTCAGCAGTTTCTCGTTGGAGTCTGTTTTTGAAGCTTTTTTCTTGCAAAACTGCCTCCCTTAAAGAATAAATGGACACAAATCTGACATCAGGAATCACAACATTCAAAAACCGGTAGGCGAACACTTCAACCTCTCTGGCCACTCAGTAGAAGATTTAAGGGTGGCAATTTTGCAACAGAAAAGCTTCAAAAACAGACTCCACCGAGAAACTCCTGAACTTGAATTAATATGCAAACTAGATCCCATGAACTTGGGTTTGAAGAGAGACTGGGAGTGGCTGGGTCATTCCACTTAT